>NW_026695304.1:2400000-3000000 GCF_028974205.1 Penicillium antarcticum | reverse complement strand
TGCATCGCCCTCTGGAACATGCATACCATCAAAGATACCGACCTTGCGAGCTTCGATGCACTTCCCATGCAAAGGTTGAAGCAAAACTCCCATACAAGTCCAGATCTCCGTAATATCATACATCTGGCTCTGCGACAGACCATCAAGGTTACCGCGACCGAATCCTTCTGGTGGTTCGAAGAGGACATTGTTCATGCCAAATGGTTCAGACACGGTAGAGGGTGAGTTGAAGATATTCCGCGCCATAACACCACCCTTCAACCAATCCATCTGACCCATGATATCAGCTTCGCGATTTTTCCCACTGCCGAAAATTCGACAGAATGTCCAGACCCGCCAAAAGGCATCGTCGACCTCTTCAGCGCGGGTATTATCCACACCCGCCAGACCACGAACAGTATCGCGACGTAAGAAAGGTGCACATCGTGCCAGGACAAGAGCTTTGAGTTTGGCAAGAGTATAAATATCCTCTGCGTAGCGCTGTAAATACAGGGTCGGCGTATACTCGGGAACCTGAGAATCAGGATCCAACAGTAATTGCCACTCCAATTCCCAGGGCGGACTCATCTCTCGCAATTCCCATGCGGGCGGAGACATTTTGAAAAGGGCACTTTTGATCATCGGTAATTCATGACGCTTGAATGCGGAATAAATCTGTTTGTTGACCAGAACAAAATTGAACAAATCGTCCAGGGAGTCAATGCTCTTCATAATCGACAAGATAAGATCAATTGGCATTTCTTCAGGGAACTCCACCTGGCCAAGACCGGGGGACGTGGGGGCCAAAGGGAGGATAGAAGGCGACGGCGGCGCAGCATCGAGTTCATAGACATGTTCAGGGAGTTGCACACTGCTTGCCTGGGCAGTCGACACCCACGCCCAACTTTGTCGCATCTTGGCTACCTTCTCATTGTTATGAAAACGAAGGTGCACGTCCGGGGTGGGGCTGTCTGACAGCTCAACTGGTGCCCGAGCGGGTGGCTGGCGAGGTAAGGCCAGGGCTTGTTGAGCTTGATCAAAAGGATTGCCGAATTTCAAGTGAGTCTGCAGACGAGGTAACTGAAGAAGTAAATCTTCACGACTTGCAGAATCCAAGTCGGGGGCTGCGTGCGTCACGCTAACCTGCTCGGAGTCTTGGTTCTTCCGGAATGGCATGAGAAACGACGACTTTTGGCTCTTTCTGTCTTTTTTGGGACTGACTTCCTTTTTCTCTTCGTCTCTGGACCGTCGCATCTTGTCTTTTTCCTCTTTGAACTTGATGGTCTTGGGTTTGTCCTTGGGCGGAACTGCGGCCGGCTTAATACTAGCCCGCTTCTTCACCCGCGTGTCTAAGCGCTGAGAGTGAGGCTTTGTAGATGGAGGCAAAGGCGCCGGTCGGGTCGCAATCATGTCGCCATTATTTCGACTTATTTGCAGTGGTCCATCAAGAATAAGCAATGTCCTCTGTCCTCGTCCCTCAAAGTCCGCAAGAGCATCTTCCAGTTCCTCGGCTGCCTGCGACAAGGTTGGAATATGGCGAGCCCGATGACCAGCCACTTTGAACTCGTGCCGAGACCGAGACCGTGGTTTGCGGTGACCACAGCTCTGACATGCGTGGCTGTTTCCATGGGAGTGCACCGTCGCGGAATGTCGGTATAGCGGAGAGACAAGCATATCCTTCTGGGAAAATGCAGAAAAGGGCGAATTAGAACGCTGAGACGCTGCTGACAGTGAAGAGTTGCTTCGGCGGGTTGAGGACCGGCGAGTAGGAGAGGCACTGCTTGGCTCCAAAGGCAAGGGCTTGTTCTTGAGATCATTCATTGACAATTTCGGGGTGATCGACTTGTACGGGCGTGTAAAGCTACTCGGCGCATACATACGGTGCGACACCGTCGATTGATGCGGAGGAGAAGGAAGAGAAGTGTCGTCAAAGACACCAGCAGCAACAGGGCAACAGATCGAATATTCATCGGCAGACCTGTCAAGGGGTCCATCTCTATACCAACTGCCAATACTGCCGAGCGAAGTGCGACGACTATAGCACGACGAAGCGCAATCCAGCACATCCAAGTCCCCAGTCTTCTGCTTCAAACCCGTTTCTGCACCCTCAGAGTATCCGCACAAGAATTGCACTCGTTCTTTTAGCTCTTTCTCTAACGACGAGGGGGTGGAGTGCTTCATATTCAGACCTGGGCTAGTCGAGGACACGAGTGAGTGCGATAACCCAGGAGGAGAGTGGGTCAGGTGTGTCTGGTGAGGATGGTCCGACAATGAAGAGGTTGGGGTTTCCCTCTCAGACTGGAGTGTATTCAAGTCAATGATTGTTTGTAAAGACTCCTGCGAGGAGTCGGGCCAATAATCCCCGAGCTCCCCGACTGATGAACCGTCGATTTCTTCCTCTTTGACTACATCTGGCTGTGATTGGTTTCGGTTTTCCCACTTGGCGTCGGATGGCTTGGACGGAACAGGGGGGTGTGAGGTCTCGAGCCGGACTGGGACGTTCTCTGCAGGTCGCATTGTGTCTTCGTTGCTTGGGCTGGCCATGTGAACGGGGAGTTGATTCAAAGAAGGGTGTTCTATGAGGTCCTGGAGTCTTCGTCCTGCTGGAATATATATCGTGTGTTTTGTAGTGTTTCGTTGCCGAAGCACCGGAAGGCAAGTATATGATCCCATTTTGGCCAGTGGTTTCATCTATACAATCATTGTTGACCTGATTGTATATTCTGCTCTTTATTAGCATCTTGCCGCTAGGCTGCCACGCGAGATCGACCAAGTGATCAGCTCCCCGATAGAGTACGCACCGCTCACGCCAGACTCGCGGAGGCGTGTGTAATCTTTGTTCCTCCCCGAATGTGGCCTGTATACAACAAAGAACCAAACCCGGACTTGCAACTTTTCTTTTTTTTTTGTCAAAGTGCAAAGGCAAATGGAATGCTAAGTTTGGCGATGAAGTTTCTTTAAAAACAAAATAAGGTGCGAATAAGTAATGACATCCGCATCCTCTTGGCCCCTTGGGTGTACTGCCCTGGCTAACAGATGATTCCGGGGCCAAATACTATGCTGCATTAACTCGAGTAACCAATGCGGGTATTATCCGTTAGCGTCCTGCAACTAATAGCGATCCGCTGGGGCCAAAGAACCGGTCCAGGCCGTGGAATAACCAGGATACATGCACTCTTTAAGACAGTGAAAGTGAAAATAGCATTATGATATAGCTTTAATCCGAATTCAAAGTTTACATTGTTAGTTCAAGCACCCGTATAGAATTCTCGTACCCGTGAAGGCGCAGGGGAAAGAAAGTAGGGGATCGACACGAAGTATTACTCTCTACTGAGGGATCGACTGCACCGCCAATGATGCGCCCCAGTATATTTTTAGCCTATTACATTCCTCAGTTGTTACATGTATTCTTCCCCGCCCCATCGCCCCCAGCCCCCATGTGGCCCCAAGAAATTGTGGAGATTTTGCACACTCTGCACAATCTGACAAGCCTAATGGACCCGTAGGGATACAATAAATCTACTGAAGAGTGTTCCAGGCAGCTGCCAGATTAGTGAAATGCAGCCTTGGTTACCGAGGATATGTCGATACTCAGCACAACAGCCCTGTAGTAGTTCTCAGCGCGTTTTGCAGCAGGCATGCATAACGTGTACTAAAATGGTACCTGCTTACTCTTCTTTGCCACAACTTAACGTCATTGCTTATATCAGTAGCCGGACAAGAATCCTACACAATATGAGCCCTATCTCAATCCAACAACATATGCCCGTTAGTTCCTGAGCCCATTTCATGCAATAGCAACATGTTTTGTACGCCACAACTCCAACATCGGTTAACAAATCCGTGGAGTATATGTAGTGCTATATATGTGTCTACAGGGGACATATTCACTTTCCAAATAAAACACCTTAACAAAAGACAATCGGTCTCGGTCTATCTACGACTTGTCGTCGGCCCCCAAGGATAACAGCATGGTGCCACCTATGTTAATATACTTGCACGATGCTCACTTAAGTACGAGGCTTGCTATCACCTCAATTCCTAGTCAGATTGATACGTTCGAAGATCCACAGCGGATCAACCGAAGATGATCGACAGTACAGTATTTAGACAGAACCATTGGCAATTGTCTGCACAACGTTCGCTATCTCACATAAAGCTCCATGGCCGTTATTCAAAACAAGCAAGCAAGAATCTACGTCCCGTCCGACCAAAATTAGCTCAAGACTATTGCACGGAACGAGGACCAACGGGGGCGGGAAGCCCCATCTGGGCCTGTTTTGAGAGCCAAACGTTGACTTTTTCCGATAACACTTGTCTCAAGGGCTGCTGAGAGTGGAGGCTCACTATACATAAGCAATTTCTATGGGGCTGTTGGGGGCATTTTTGTGCACTGGTCTCACCTGACATTTCGTGCGTTAGCGCGAGGCATATAATCGGATCCGAATTGGGGGTAAAGGAGCGCTTCTATCGTCTTCGGTTCGTTATATATCTGTCCTCCCTTCGATGGCTTCGTTAAACCATGTCGTGTCCGCTTTAGGTTGATAGCAGTTTTGCTTCTGTTTTCTCTGCTGCACCAGACTTATTTTCTTTTGATCGTAACCCTCACTTCCTGTTTTTGTTACTAAGCATATTTAGTCTGCAGACTTCAATGCCCACAAATCACGATCCTTAAGGACCTTCAGATGAAAAATCCGCATACCCCTAAGGTGTGACGATCAACGAGACGAAAAAACTCGGCCTGAGCTGACAACCTCGTGAGCAGTGAGCTGAAGGTCAGCCAATGTTGAGTTGCGGTCCAAAGCATGACACGTCCTCTGCAGCCACTCATATTGACTATATTAGCCCACAGGAATGAAAATCGGACAAGAGTTACCCTCACTGCATCTGCTCTTTATACTTCCTGAATCATTTCCCTAAAAGAGTTAGACCGGCACCATGTTTGTTTATTTTGCACTCGCGATGTAACGCTGAGGCTTCGCTGAAACAGCCAAAGTCTGACTGCACCTGCACGAACTGCACACGAGCGGGGCGGAATTACGGGCCAAGGAGTTAAACCGCATATTTCCTCCAATGGCGACCAAAAGCACGCTGCTCCACGGCATTCTCCACCAAGACCCTTCCGCTGTAGCATGCAGAAGAGCTTATGGCGTTGATCAGCCGCTGCAACCTGCACATCTCGTTCTCGTTTAGGAAATTCCCCAAGGGCCATGAGAGAGTCTCTGGAGACAGATCCAATTAATCTGGGGACCGATTGAGCCGTTCCTCGACAGGGGAAGCTGAAATTGTACTATAAAAGGAAGCATCCGCAGTCACACAAGGGTTCTCAAACCATCAATCTCATCTATCTCAATTCCAGATTTTGCACACAAAAAGCAATGTTCGGCAAACTCCCCTCAGCCGCCCTGGTGTTGGCACTAAGTCTGACAACCCAGGCGACGCAAATCTTCAGTAACACCGGAACAACCTCAGGCTGGGATGCCTCCAACCAGGAACACTCTGGCACAGTCCAACAAGTGACCAACGTATTTTACGAAGGACCAACAGCCCTGAAGATGACCCAAGTCTACGACTCGAGCTACACAGGCCGCTACCACTCGGAAGTTGTCAAGAACAACGTGTACAAGCGCGGCGACACAGGCTTCTACGGCTTCACTTTCCGCCTCCAAGAAAACTGGCAATTCTCCCCAGCACAATCCTACAACATTGCCCAATTCATCGCCGACTTCACCGACACCGGCTGCGACGACTGGATGCCATCAAGCATGGTTTGGCTCGTCGGCAACCAGCTCTACACACGCGTGAAGCAAGGCACAATCTGCGCGCAGAAGATCCAGACATTCTCCAACTTGGCCACTGTGACTGCAGGCGCATGGCACAAGGTTGAGATCCAGTCTAGCTGGAAGTCTGATGGCACTGGGTTTTACAAGCTGTGGTTTGATGGTGTTAAGGTTCTCGAGGAGTATAACATTGCTACTACCATTGCCGATGATCGGGCGTTCCAGTTCCGTGTTGGTCTCTATGCTAATGGATGGCATGATGATAAGACTATGAAGGGCACCCAGGGTACTCGGCAGATTTGGTATGATGAGATTGCTGCTGGAACTGTTTTCGCAGATGCCGATCCTGATCAGTGGTGATTTCGGACCGAGGGTTTGAATTAATCAACACTCGCACGAGAGTGTCGTATAGCTAAGATCTACAGTGTCCGGTTTGATGTACTGCAGAGCTGGCGGTGATCGTTGGAGACGAATTCTCAATGTGTGAGGGATTTCCCCTGAAGAACCTACAATTCAATCTCAATTTCCACATAAACCACGTGCCTGAAATATAAAATTAATTTGCAGATGCCCAATGGCGAGGAAATACAGCTGCCGCATTGAGATCCGCCTGGCCTGATTTCAGACAGGATTTACTCGCGCCTTCTCTGACCGGCTACAACTTTCACTCATCCTAAACCCAAGTCCCTCAACATGACATCAATCTGACACCAAATGACGTCGACTAAGAGAGCTGCGATCAAGTTACATTTTTGGCCCCTGAAATTCTTGGCTTTGGTAACACCGGACTATCCCGGACACCTTAGGGACCGAAAGTAAACACGAACACATATAAGATTGAAATCACCCGTCTTGCGCAGTCAGACTGTGTCATATACCCCGCGCAGGATTCTTACAATGATTGTGAAGAATTGAGTTGGCCACTCAGTAACAGAGAGGACGGCGAGCAGAAATTTGGTATCAAAATTCCTATACGTAATATGATCCATGCAGTATGATGAAATAGATAGCTACTTACAACATTCACGTCATGGAATGAGATGAACCTGATAGTCTGCTCATATTTGGGCAAACTAACCACAATCGTGGATAGCAGTCTTTCAGGAAGACGGGCCATGCTATTTATAACTTCAACTACAAACAGCCACCTTATTCCCGAGATATGGCCAAGGTAAATGCCAATATAGGAGAACATAGCATTACAGCAGAGTAAAAATATTCAACACGAGGGAGTTTGCCGATAGCTATGCCTGCGCCTTCCAACCTGCTGGACGGGATATGTTTCTAAAAATAGAAACAGATTGCTGAGGTAAGGTACAGGATTGTACACAATGAGCTGATGTCTTATGTTTTCACATTAGTATCTATAGCTTTAAGAAGTATCCCCGGAATACCAAGCTAGATAGGTCTGGTGAAACAAATAATGTATACAGTGGCTCTCTTTAATGGGCGAAATGGCAAATTGTGAGAATTTGAACCAAGCTAACGACTGACTACATGGAAGACCAAAATATAACAAAAGAGTGATATAGACGGCAACGATGATATCGCCACCTCTTTCAGTATCAAAGATCCCGAAGGCAGTTAATCAAAGTTGTAGAACCCTTTGCGCGTCAGGAATCCTACAAATTTCCGGATGAGATCGGGTGTAAGCTGGACGAAAGAACCACCATCATGATTTCCAAGTACCTTCAAGGTATTTGAACAATCGTAGACTGGAGAATATTTGCTTGTCTGGAGACGTGTTGCACCACGCAGAACAGGCTCTGCGAGCAAGGGCATCAAAGATATCACAGGGCTCGATTCAAGACCCTCCCAAGCTTGCAATCTTTCCAACCACTCCGGGTATGGGACCTGTTTTATAGAAAAGCCAGCTTGGTTTATAAATGTGCATAGCTTTTCCATGTTGGTAGTCAGGTCTGTCTTTGGCGCACTGAGCGTGTAGTTCCGGCCCATGTTGTGTTTATTCGAAGCAATTTGTAAAATTGAATCACAAGCATAGTCAACTGTAACGTATTCTTGGTTCTGGTGTGGCAGATGCGGCCAATATCCTAGTTGAACACATCCAACCAGCATTCGAGTGAAGAAATCATCTGGATTCCCAGCTCCTGTTTTACTATCACCGACAAGGAATCCTGGGCGGTAAATGTTCACAGGCAGACCTTTGTCGCGCACCCTTTGAACCATTTCATCTGCTACCCATTGACTCTGGGCATAGCCGGTATCGAAAGGGAGTGAAGCCAGGTGAGTCTTCAATGGCCCGTCCTCAGAGACCACTTCTGTTCCGAGTATGAGTCCAGTGACAGCCCAAACATCGATGCTTGAGATGTAGTGGAAGGACTTGCGTCGCCCATCTGCTGCAACTCGGAGAACATTCTTCGTCCCCAGGATGTTTTGCGCGAAGTGAGCACTGTACGGATCACACCAGTTGACCTTCGCAGCTGAATGGAGAACTGCTGGTGCCCAGCAAGTGAGCCATTGATAATCATTCTGCGAAAGCCCAAGATGTTCTTTTGTCATGTCTCCGTCCACGATAATTACCTTTCCCATATTATGGGAAACAGCTTCGTTCCACAGGTCGTACTTCTTGAGAGTATTCTGGATTCGATCCATAGGCGAATGATCTTCATTGCCTCGAGCGAGACAGGCTATCTCTTTCATATTCGACATGGAGAGCAAGCGGTATAGAAGATTAGCCCCGAGGAATCCGGTAGCACCCGTCAGGAATAAGCGACCTTCAGATGACCAGTCTGGGACCAACTCGATGTCATCTGCAAAATGGCTGTCCTCTTCAAATTGCAAAATTTCAGTAGGCCCGTAGTTGATTTCCTCCTTTTTGCTGAGATAGTCTGCCAATGATCCAATTGTTGGAGTTGTGTAGAGGTCTTTGATTGATAGCAACTTTCCAAATCGTTGTTTGATCAGGCCAAGAAATCGAGCGATCTGTATTGAAGACATGCCAAGAGAAACAACATTGTCATCCGGTCCGATATTTTTGATGCTCAAAATCCCTTCCACGATTTCGGCAACAATACTGACGGGGTTCTTTTCTTCATCCACAACTTCCTCAGAGGATCGCGGAGTTTGAAGATTTCGGTGCTTATCGGCTAAAGCACCACGGTCCACTTTACCGCGAGAATTCAACGGTATTTCATCTATGATATGGACTTCGTCGGGGACCATATAATAGGGAAGTCGATCTTGCATCATCTTGAGAATTTCTTGCGGATCAACTGAGCTACCGTCTTCAGGGACAATGAAAGCCCTAAGATGGTCAGAACCTGCACCATGAGCGGACTTCTCATGTAGACAGGCCGCTGCATGGATACACTCGTTTGCTGCTATGGCTTGTTCAACACCTTCCAGTTCAACACGGAACCCCTGACGCTTGACCTGGAGATCTTTACGGCCAAGGAAGTGAAGTTCCTTCCCCTTCCACGTACCAAGATCACCTGTCCGGTAGACTCGGACAATTTTCCCGTTGCTGGAGTCCGGAGACTCTGAAATATTGAGCTCAATGAACTTTTCTGCAGTTTCGTCGGGACGGTTGAGGTATCCAGTAGATAGTCCTGGTCCCCCAATGCATATTTCACCCGAAACTTCCTCATTGAGAATAGGGCTCCGGTTTTCATCAATGATATATAGCAAAGTATCTCCAAAGGGAACTCCAGCTGTAATGGTTTCATCTTGCGCCTCCTGGAGCGTCACCCGCTTCAAAGTTGAAAAACATGTCGTCTCGGTAGGTCCATAGCCATTCCAAAGGGTTTCCGGAGGGGCATCACTGCCGAGGACCCTTTGCATTGCCAGAGGATTTGGTGACTCACCGGAGGTGATCACATGGCGAACATTGCGAAAGGCTGTAGGAATACTGGTTGATACCGCGGTGAAAAGGGCAGAAGGTAGAATAAGCCCGGAAATGCTTGAATCCTCCAAGAAAGCCGCAAAAGAGACCGGATCTTTGATGATCGAATTTGGTATGTGCACCACTGTGCCACCGGAAAGCAAGGTAGCCCAAATTTCAAATAAGGATAGGTCGAAACCGGGGTTGTTTAACTCTCCGACTTTATCCCCTGGCCCGATATCGAGCGGGGACGAAGTGGCAAGATGCATGATAGCCTTTGAGAAGATCTGTACGACCTTGGGTTTCCCTGTTGAGCCAGATGTATGGATGAGATGGCTTCTATGGTCCTGAGATTTCTCAGAATTCACCAGAATCTCCCCAGAGTCGTCTATACCGTGTTCAGAATCAAGTACTGACTCGGCAAGCAGTACATCAAACTGAGAAACCCTTGTCGACAACTCGTTTGTCGTTATAACCATTCGCATGTTCAAGTCATTAAGCATGTCGTGAAGCTGACTGTCAGGCACAGATGGATCAACGGGGGTACAAGATCCTCCTGCTCTCAGCACGGCAACTTGCGCAATCACTTGTTGCCAGCCTGTTCCTATCAGAATGCCAATGGGCTCTTCGGCTTCGATTCCCTTCTTGGCCAATTTCAAAGCCAGAACATCTGCTTTGGCCAATAAATCTCGATAGGTAAATCGTTGCTCTCCATCGATGACTGCCAGAGAGTCGCTCGCTTTGTTGGCATGATTGCATAGAAGTTGCTCCATTTTGTCTTCGTCACAGTAAGGATTAGAAAAACCCGTTGGTAGAGAATACAGAACTGATTCAAGAGCTGGCAAGTTTTGGATTTTTGATGTCGAAAAACAGCACTCTTTCCTAGATATTTATATTTTAGTTCTCGCAAAATGATTTTCAATTGATATTGCGAACAAGCCATCACCTTTGCTTGGGCTGCGACCGAGCGGCGTCGAATATTGGCCATGATAGTCGAGATATCTTGATATTACAAACCTTCTAGGGGATATGTGCTCATACATTTCTGTTTAGAAACATGCGCAACCAGGTGTGGTTGTACAGCATGTCTTCACGCCGTGCGATGAGTCTAAACGATTCACCTGTAGCCAAATTTAGTGGTCGGAGTGAGATACCGACGGTGCTGCTGATATCAACTATAAAGATCTTGTTCAACGTAACAAGTAAATTACACTGAATCGACAATGTGGGCAACTCAACGAGGAAAGACAATGTGTCACATAGTTTTTATTCCGTAGTTTTATGCAAGCTCTGCCGTTTACGGTCTGCGCACTGACGAACATCCGCGGAGAATTTATCCTCGTGAATAACATAAATCATGATTTAACGCAACATTCGACCGAGCGCCGCCCCTTGCGTAAATCTCGCATTTTATTTCCAACTTCTCGTGTTCAATCACCCACCATGCCATCAATTTGCTCTCAAAATTCTCAAAAACGTATGGAACAGGAGGGCAGGATCTTATTATCCATTATTTATAACCAGAATACAAAAACATACTCTCTGCGTCAATTGGCACGCAATTTGATGTCCCCGACTGAACGCTCTGCCGCTTTCTATCCGGTGTGATAAGGAAAAAGGAGGTGAAAAAGAGACGAGAAAAGATGCGAAAAAGGAGAGGTCGAATTAGAACAAAATTAACACATGAAACGGTACGCTCACTTCGAGGATTTCGTGTATAGATTATCCAATAAGTTATTGGTAGCAAAACAGGGTGTTTATAAGCTAAAGACCCTCATTGTGGTAGCTTTAGCGTGATATATGCCTCAAACTTGTGATAATAGGCAGGTCACACGTAGTAGTACTATCTAGATGTATACTGAACTAATAATATTACTGGTATATAAACGGTAGAATGCCTTTGAGCTGATGATTCTAATAGACTGCCGTATAATATTTTTCATAATATTGGTGCCCTGCGTAGCTTCCTATATCTGCCCTGGTATAGTGTATTATATAATGAGAATGTAATGTAAAAATGAACGGTTTCATAAGCAGTCCAAACCATGTTCAAGTTGAGACACTGAAGCAGTGGGGGTTTGAACATAGATCCCTGAGTGGGGTATTCTTTGTTTATCAAACCCTGCTTGATATAATTAAGTGATGACTCTAGATCTCTCATTACAACCAGACGAAAAAGAGATTTAATAGGATTTTGCGTGAGCTTGGAGCGTTGGCCCTCTGTGTTCTTTATAACGAATCATGTTTTGAAATGTAATGGTAGTTAATTGCCTTAACCGAGTACCGAGCCAGTATGCTAAGGCTCGGTTTTAGAGTGCGTTCTTTCTTTCAGGCCTTTGAACTGACATTTGATCAGGAATTCAAACTTAAAAGAAAGCAGAGTGTTCGAATCGTTCTTTGTTTTTTTTTTTTTCAAGCTCCCTCAAAAGATCCCCCGACTCGGTTTGTGGAAGAAGATATACTTGAATTGTGGTCAACCTTTTCCTTGAAGCACACATGATAGATAACACTATGATGAGCCATTTGATATGGAAATATAATCGGACAAAAATCAGTCGGCTTTCAGATTCACGAGAACTACGCCAACGACGGTACACGCCGAATAAAGATATGGAATTAGCTTCGCAAATTTGGAGGTTAGGTACCTTCTACACAGAGAGCGGGCTTGATGTTTGTTTTGTTGTTGCTCTGTTTATGCCAGTATCTAGGTTACTTATTTTCAAAGGAGCACTCTGCAGCGTGCTTGCGGGACCTAATGTAGACTTTGCGCCTTGGACAACTTCATAATGGGTATTGCGCGTTCATGCAATCACCATCACACAGGGAGAACTAACGAGCCCATGAAGATTAAATCAGATGTAGTGACATATCAAGAAGCGCTTGTGTCCCCAATAAGATTTACCAATCCAGTGCATTTGATGAAGTCCCATTCTGCGATCCACCACTAACGCAGTCCAGCTCTTGGCACACTGTAGGAGATCAACATCGGATATTGTTTCAAACTTTACATGGACTTACATTGCTCAGCCTGTTGGAATAAAATGCTGCCTTTGGGTTTGTGTGTAGCCGGTAGAATCTGACCACCTTGAATCTTTTCAAGCTTTGTGTGCTTCTGAATTCTGCTCAGGATTTGGCGAGTGTCTGTGAAGTTGTTAGCAATGAAACAGATTTTGATCGACTGCATATACCCGTGATGCTTGCGTTTACTTCAATTGAGCTTCTATAAAAGGACTTGTCAACAGAGAAACAACAGTGGGGACAAGCAATGACAAGATAACCCACCCATTATCTACCAAGATTGCCTGATAGTGGTCCTCAAGTTCTCGAACCAGTTTCTCTGTAACTTCGTATGAAGATTTGGATAGTACCTCGCTCTCTGTATTGCCTATCGCAGAACGGGTGAATAGATCGTATCGAATGCTAGACTTCTTCTCGGATGCTGGAAAGATGGATAGAGCCAGACATAGGCCAGTATGTTCAAAAGAACATAGGAAAGTGATTGGAAACAAGGAAGTCTCCATGCGCGTGCTTTTTTGCATTAATGATCGGACAGCCTTCAAAACAGGCGATGGATTAGATAATTCTGATATCTGACGGCTCAGCTCTGTAGTGAACGCATTGAGTTGAGATTTTCCCACTTCAAACATTGTCAGTAATTGAATAAAATTTCTCTAAAATCTCAATGTGCAACTCACTTCCTGCTTTCCAATTGAAATTTCCAGTCAAAGTCTGTCCGTTCACCCAAGTGGAGCTCACTTCCAAACCGGATGTACGAGAAAATCCATTCCAAGCCGATACAATATTCTCATAAAACGGCTCTGGCTCACCGGAATTTAGGTTAACAAGTACCATTCCATGGACAGTGGTATGTGCATGGATCTCAAACAGATTGTTCTGCGACTTGTCAAATCCAGGCACATCGTCAAACTGAGGCGCCTTAACCAGGCGGCCGGTGGTATCGTAGCTCCAGCCGTGGTACCGGCAGCCGAGAACCGTCGATGCACCACTTTCCTTCCTCGTGATAGTATAGGCACGATGCCGACACACATTGTGAAAGGCACGGATCTTGTCATCCTTGCCCCGAATCAAGAAGATAGGATACCCGGCAAGGTCAAAAGATTGATAAGAGCCAGGCTTTTTAAACTGCGATATGTGTGCAAGATAGATCCATGTCTGGACATGCATGTTAGGTACAATGGTTCAAAATCTGATTTATCTCTCTTACTTGACTGAAGAGCGCGCGGCGTTCGAGCTCGAACACATCCCGGCCAGACCACCAACCATCTGGGACCTCGGGCTCTTTTAACACAACCAAGTCTAATTCTTGGTGCGTCTCGATTGCATCAGCGAGCTTAGTGGTCCTCTTCTGCTGGTATAAGCGAGGCCATGCCCGACGAAGTAGGAACACGATTGTCACCAAAGCCACGAGGGCAGAAGCAGGAGAGATTGGGAAATAGAACTGAGTGGACTCCATGAAAAGCAAATATCAACCGCACAATAATACTGAAAACATTGGATAATATCATGAACTCCCCCAAGCTGATATACTTCTGAGGGAGGTCCAAGTCCCCACCCCACATTATACTTTTGCCGCCCTTGATGCAGACCCCTCGCAACTGTACTTCCCAATTTGGTTGTTAGATCCTGAGCTGGTGTGGTCCTCTGCTGATAGATATTCACCCCTGTTTGGGTTAGATATCGAAGATCAATGAGTCGTTGCTTCCTTTGTTCTATATTTATGCTAATCAGTGCATTCAACTCCACCTACACATTAGGGATAGAGAGAAAACGGTTGCATTGATACAGATTACCAACATTACGACTACCATTGAGATACCAAGATCTACTACGCTTCCATTTGGACCATTGGAGATGCGGTATGTTCCTCAGCTCCTGTCTCCTTGGTTGTCTTCGCAGCTCTCTCAGTAGCATGCTGCTCACACACCATATCAAACACTCGTCGCTGATAGTCTACTAGATCTTAGTACAATTTTTGAGCAAGTGAGAAAGCAATGACTCACAAGACACGCCATTCTCCTTGTCCGGGTTAAGAATTCCTTCATGATAAACCCCTTTAGCCAGATTGTCCTGAGCCTTCTCGCACAGCTCAAAGTCTTCCATAGCAACCTGGCGCACGAATTTGAAATACTCCTCAAATTTCTCCCCCTCGGCAAGATGATAGTAGTCAAATTCCATGCGGGTGACATGCGGATTTGCGGTCGGACAGACTCTGAATGAAGACATACCACCCCCATAGACATTCAGCGTGCAATTTGGGAAGAAGTACAAGAATAGCCCGTCATCTGGCTTCTTGGGGTCTGCAATGTGCTGAGAGAAGTTGTGTTTGTTGTGAACACTGTAGAAAGTAGGTGGGTAGTAAATCGAGAATGATGGATGAGTGTACTGGCAGTGCAGGCACTCTTGATATCCGTCCACCCTACGGACGATTAATATCGATGCCGTTGGAATCTGGAAACGATAGCTTACATCGTCTTCCAGTTGAATCGACCTTCATAGCTAATGCTGCGACGATACGGCAATTTGGTAAAGTCGACTTTACCAAGCAGCTCCTCAAGCTCGGGGAAGAACTCATGGAAGCTAGGAGCATCATCGGAAATGGTTGAAAACAGCAATCCAGTTGGAGTGACATGGCTACGCACGTCCTTGCCCTGTACGATATTGTTAGCACAAGCCGCTCGATGCTATTTAGGTACTCCATACCGTCTTCGCGCAGACAACCTTCAACTCCTCAGGAGTCGGATTGAGACTATCGCCCGAAATGCGAACAGCAGAAATAGACTGCTGTGCCACGTCATACGGAACATGTTCACCCACTTTCTGGAATCTGGTGACTGGGCCGAGCAAGTACCAGGACTATATCGTAGTTAGCATTAACGGAAACATGCGACAGGTCGCACATGCATACTTTGAGGAACACCGCCCGTCGCTCCATCTGATAGAGGGAGTTGTTGCAGTACCAAGAAGCGGGCAAAGTACGAGTGAGTTCTGACATAGTGTTATGGTCGCTGGTTTTCGTCAATATCAAACGGATAACATTTGGGGGTTGAATCGCAATGGCATAAGACAGTCATGTTTATATGCTTAGGCTTTTGGCTTTTGAATTCAATCCACGAACATGTATCTGTCTACTGGTGGCACACTGTTTTTCTGTCGAACCTTGAACTGGGAAGGGTGCGGTATAGCGTTTCCAAAAAGAGTTAAAAAGTCCCGAAGTTGATGTCATGCGCACCTGATTCGGTGCCCTGAGCAGCTGACAGATAGATGTACCTTTGAGAAAGTCGAGTCTGTCAAGGGTTCTTTGGGTGAAAGATCTCCCTAGATAACGGAAGCAGGACTGTTGAGATGGATCTACGTCGGAAGTGCGGTTTCCCGGGTTGCATAGATGTTACGCTGGAACCATGCGGGTCGGGTTTCACGTATAGCCTGATATATCTTCCAGGTCTCATGCTATAATCAATATCTTCTCGTTCATGCGTTCAAATCTATCGGCAGGTATATTTACACTAATTTCCACCTCATTCACCACCTAAAAGATGACCTTTTCAAACGCTTCTTGCAGTCCTCTGGATCCTAACCACGCCTCCAGTGCTTGCATATCACCCCGATTGGCCCGCTGCCCACCTCGTTCCCCTAGCGAATTCGTTATCTCCTCCATTCCAGAAAATACTCTCTGTATCCCCTCTGTCTCACGAAACCTCTCACTAACTTTCTTCTGGTGGCTGGGGATATCACCCCAAGAATTTGTCTTTATAAAGCTCATATAGGAATCAACATCAGACGATGCACCCTCAAGACATAACACGCCCGGCTTGCCAGCCAGCACAAAGCCCGTGAGAGAATATCCTGGTGCAAGGTTTACCAGATCATCTCTCTTCTTGCGAGTCGACAGAGATGGGAAATAAAACCAGACTCTCACGATCGGGCCACCCGGGCCGTTATTTTCTGAGAACACAGCCTGACTCTGCTTGATTTCAAGAAAGCGACTGGCTTCTGTCTGGAAGTATTCAAATGCCTCTAGAGCATCACCCTCCGGTATTGAAGTTGCGACTTCTGCTACCTCGGCTTTAGACATCCATTCTGGTTGTCGAAGCGAATATCCCAAGGGTGGTGGTTGTTCAATGGTATCTGAGTCGTCGCATTGTAGTGGGATGGAGACGTTGATTTGAATGTTTTTATCTCCATCTGCTATTGGTAGACATACAAGAAGATACAGACTTGAAGGAATATTTGCGGGCACGGATGTCAGATCTTCACACCATTCTCGCAATTTCTCAACACACTGCGTTGTGGATTCTGGGATTTCCAACTCTCCTGGAGATGGAAACATGGCCGCCAGGAGATCGATTGTGGCCAATTGAGACTCCATGATATCTGACGGCAGGATGCGTGGCTCTTTGGAAGCCATTATGAACCCTTAGGGGCAGAAGTTGCCAATACCGGGCTGGCATAAAATGTCTCGGATTGTGGGGGTGTTGATAGTGACCAGTTCAAGGTGCCCAACAACCAATGTTGATCTGCACTTCAGATTGAATCAATGGTACTCTGTTGACTTTCACTTGATGTTTCCCAAATTCGACTCAGTCAATGTGCTCTCGAGGACGCCAAATTTGTGCTTATGTAACCAGTGGTCTGCCGTGGCCTTTTTAATATACAAAACGACAAAGAGGCATGAGACACAAGTGCCGACAAATCTCGATAGCTTCATGATTATTATTGGGAATACAAGCCTGATGAAAAATATAAGCTAACAGGTTCAGGTCTCGAAGCATACTTATATGCACAATACTTGAGCTTTATTTCTGCTATACCTATATCCTGTACGCATCAGGTATAAAACAGACATCTGGTGGCCACAAATATGTCAAACATAGTGAGCAGTGATTCAATTTACTAGTTATGCTTGGCTGTGGAAGCAATCTATAGTTTAAATCATCTTGTAAATGAAACCAGTTTGGCGTGAATTTGGCTGCCTGGAGGCCGAGTGGCGCCCGTAACCAGAAATCAAACGAGAAAACTGGAACAGAGAATAAGTGAGAAGTGAGAAAACGTGCAAGTGATTTCAAATGAATATTAAAATATTTATATTTAAAGCCCTACAAAGAAGAGTAAAACAGCCAACAAGGGAACATTTGATAGAGGGGCGCTATCTTATCGGCATTACGTCGTTCTTCCAAGCTCTGGGCTCACATCACCAGCTTACTTCTCTTCTTCAACATCATGGCCCCTAAGTACACACCTCCTCCAACACCGTCACCGCCTGCTTCCTGTTACGCCATGAGTGACGACGAAGAGGATGAATACAATACCATCGCCCAAGCCTCCTCGACGAGAGGGGTCAAGTTGCTCTTCTCCAAAAGCAAAGTACGACCTCCGCATCCTCAACTGCGCTCTCAACTGACCAGTATATAGGTCTACGTACATCCCACTTCTTCCTCCAAAGACAATATCGCTGGGTTCATCGCCCTCATTCAACAAAAACCAATCCCCGCATCACATGCCACTCAATCCAAGAACCCTGATGCGCCCTCCTACCTTCTTGCATGGGTCCCAGAATCCTCCCTGGGAGAGGCCTACGATACATATGTGAAAGTTGACCTCTCTGACGACGCATCGCCACCGCGCCAGAAGTACCTCGTTCCGCCGCTTCCGACTACCACCACATACAAAGACCCCATCGGGTTGTATGCATTTGCAGTCCCGCTATCAGAGATATACTCGCTTCTAGTACGACCGCCAAGTCTAGGATGGTGGTTTGGAAGTTTGGTGATTAATACTCGGGCGGGCGACGGCTTTCCAGCACTCTTCTTCCATGATGACGAGTGTGAGTCGACTATTTTGCAGAAGAAGAAGAGGGTACGAGAGAACTTTGATCCCTTCGGTAATGAAGGGAGCTTATTCTGGGGCGGTGACGAGGTTCTGCGCTGGCTCCGGAGATATGTGGAGGTAGAGCGCTCCTCCGTGGACCGTAACGTCTACCTCGTCAACCCATCGGACGAGGACCAGCTGTCCTTTGGACGGTCGGCCACTCATGGCGATGCATCAATGCCACTAAAGGCTCAGCCAGAAGCTGCTGCGGCCGGGTCCAGCCAAGCCGCTGCGCCCGATGCCAGCATGGACCCCTTCATGAAGACTCTCAAGGAGACCCGGTGGAAAGTATTGGAGCAGCTCAGCAAGATCACAACATTCACCCGCCGAACTGCCAATGAGATTGCGGAAAATCCTCGGATTCCGCCTCAGATGCGCCGTCTCATGAAGAACCCCGAAATCCAGACGCTACAAGATGAGTTCGACAGTGCCAGAGTCTATCTGGCCCGTTGGGCGATGAGTGTAGCTGATCAGAGCGAGAAGGACCGAAACCAGCGTATATGGACCGCACAGGATATGCTGGAGATGGAGAACAGCTCAGTCGGAGACTTTGAAATTCTTGAAATGGAGACAGGGAATCTTGCCCTCCAAGAGCGACGCCGGGTACTCAAATTAGAAGAATGGGAGGGATTCTTCGATCCAACATCGGGAAGGCTTCAAGTGACCGTAGAAGAAGTCAAGGAACGAATCTTCCACGGTGGGTTGGATCCAAACGATGGCGTCAGAAAAGACGCCTGGCTCTTCCTTCTCGAGGTATACCCTTGGGATAGCAGCCGGGAAGAGCGCCAGGCGTTGATGAATTCAAAGCGCGACGAGTATATCCGACTCAAAGCAGGCTGGTGGGAGCGGATGGTCGAAGGTAATTCGACAGTCGAGCAGTTCGATCATTGGAAAGAGCAGCGGAACCGCATAGGTAAGATCTCTTTCCTATCGCAGATTGGATAGTTACTAATTCATTGTGTAGAGAAGGATGTTCACCGAACGGATCGAACCGTTCCTCTGTTCGCCGGAGAGGACATTGCTCACCCCGATCCCGATTCTCCTTTTGCCGAGACCGGTACCAATGTGCATCTAGAGCAGATGAAGGATATGCTCCTGACGTACAACGAATATAACCCAGATCTCGGCTATGTGCAAGGAATGAGTGATCTATTGGCGCCGATCTACGCGGTAATGCAAGACGACGCTGTTGCTTTCTGGGCTTTCGTAGGATTCATGGATCGAATGGTAAGCCGTCCGCAGCTCGGTAATGTCTCATTACTGACATTTCTAGGAACACAACTTCCTCCGGGACCAGTCCGGAATGCGTGGCCAGCTATTGGCTCTGGATAACCTCGTCCAACTCATGGACCCGCAGCTTTACCTGCATCTGCAGTCGGCCGACAGTACCAACTTCTTTTTCTTCTTCCGTATGCTCTTGGTCTGGTACAAACGAGAGTTTGATTGGTCCGACGTGCTCCGTCTATGGGAGACATTATGGACGGACTACTTCTCCAGCAGCTTCCATCTGTTTATTGCGTTAGCAATCCTCGAGAAGCACCGTGACGTGATTATGGATCATCTCAAGCACTTTGATGAGGTCCTCAAGTATAGTATGTCAACATTCCACAGTATTGCTGTTCGATCGCTAATTTCCTTAGTCAACGAACTGTCAAACACTATGGAACTGGTTCCCCTTCTCACCCGCGCGGAATCCCTCTTCCATCGCTTCGAGCGCTCCGTCCAAGCCATCGACAAGAAAGACAACTTCCCCGCTGCCCCGACCGCTCACCAACGCCGGCCCGGAGATCAGGGCCCAGGCGAGAAAGGTAAATCACCGGGACCTGCTGGATCCAGCAGCGGAGTTAGTGCTGGCCCCTCGAATCTCCAAAAGGCAGTGAACGCCGATAAGCCGAAGGTGATCTCCCCAGAACTCCGAGAGCTACTTCGTAAGGATATCCCGTGGAAACGAAGTGCACAATAATCATTGAATTGATAATTTGCTCTCACATTCCAATCACCGACTGGTTCTGCCCACGATTTACGATGTATATCCTTCATGTTTCTTTCACGATTTGGTTGCGGATACAGTCATTGGGAGAAGGCGTTCATATTGCACTTTTTACTTGATACTGCAGCCAGCGTAGGCTATTAGCCCGGAATACGATCATTTTTGAAGTACCTCTAATTTTGGCATATTAAGCATTCATAGATGTAATGTTATCCCCGAGAATCAACATTAGCCTCAAGTCGAGTCGGACCCCTAAAGGCCGGAGTTAACAAAGCTCTGTTTGGCGCACCGAACGGTAACTCCATCTCGGGGCCGAGTGGACTCGGCTTTTTCTATGGGGAAAGCCCCGAATAGATGTATATCCCGAGTATACATTTATAAGAAGCAGTTCACATCGTCAATTCACTACAATCAGCTTCAAAACACCATCCAAAGTCCTAAATACTCTATTATCTACATCAGTCGTCAAAATGTCCAAGCCATTCAGCCCTAAGCCAACCAAGTACGCCCTGGTAAGTCATCCCCATCAAATCTATATCTAAACAGAGGATATCTGACTTTAACAAGGACGGCCGCGAAACCGACCTCCTACACTATATCTATGCCCAAGACCTGAGCGCCCTAACAAACAACCCAACCAACCTCCTATCAGCGATAAACACCTACAGCACAACCACAAACCCCCTAATGAACATCGGCCCAGCAAAAGGCGCCTACATTGAAGAACTCATAAATGCCCAAAAGGCGCCCCTAATGATTGAATTAGGCGGGTACATAGGCTACTCGGCGATCCAATTTGGCGCGGCAATGCGCGCACACGGGGGCAAGTATATAAGCCTCGAGATCAATCCAGAGATGGCAGCCGTTGCGAATCAACTCATTTCTCTTGCTGGGTTGAGTGATACAGTTTCTGTTATTGTGGGCACTGCCGCTGAGACTTTGCGTGGTCTTGTGTCTAGCAAGCAGGTTGAAGGAGTGATCCCGATGCTGTTTTTGGATCACTGGCAGAGTGTTTATCTGTCTGATTTGAAGTTGCTGGAGGGACTTGGTGCCGTTGGGGTTGGGTCGGTTGTTCTTGCGGATAATGTTATTTTCCCTGGTGCGCCGGATTATTTGGAGTGGGTGCAGGCGAGTTGTGATGGGAAGAGGGGATTGAACTTGAAAGAAAAGGAAGGGGAGAAGGGGGATGCTGGGTTGGTTTATGAGACTCACGTTACGGAGTTTGAGACTCAGTTTGGGAAGGATGGGGTTGCTGTTACGAAGGTTGTGGGCAGGGAGGCCATCTAGATGGAGATATACTACAGGTGTTAGTTGGCGGTGGAGGAAATGCAATATCATCCTATCAAGATCACTATGGGTATTGTAGTGCTAACTCCGTCCATGTAAAACAATCAAACAAAAACACAAAACACCAATTCAGAACTTCGCCACGCTGATGCAAATTATCAAACCCGAAATCAAACAAATGTGGCTTTTATCGTATGTTGCCACTGGGTCTATCAGACCATGAAATGTGAAGAGATAGCGACCCAACAAGGGCAGCCAAGAATGCAAACAAGAAATACCAAATGGTAAAAGATAAAGGGTAAAAAGGCAGAAAGGCACTCTCGATATTACGACCTGCGACTCCCAAGCCCTCTCAACGCGACCCGTCGACTTGTGCCAATAGATCCAATCTCGTCGATGCTGCGGACTTTCGGTAGAGAGTACCTAATACCGGCATCTCCAATCTCGGATCGGCTATCATCGTGCTCCATCAGACCGAGTCCGATTGGTGGTGGGTTGTGCGAGCTGGAGCGACGAGTCTTTTGGAGAACATCTTCGACCCAGGCTTCACCCTCCGGGCTCATGGATTCATATCGTGCACGTGGTCTTGGGCCAGCCAAGCCCAGCGGAGTAGCACGGGAATCGTGGGGAAGAGGGACAGGATTGTTGGCAGGGGAATGCGATTCAGCAATCGAATAACCCGAAGAGACTGAGAGTCGTCTGCCGCCTGATGCGGGAATGTGGGGGACAGTAGGGGGAGGCGAGGTGAAGGCATGCAGATGGCCGGTGGTAACTGCACGAGTACCAGTGATGTCAGATGCATTCGAGCTTCGTCGTGTCTTGCGGACGGTAAGCGATGAAGGGGGCCTGGCACTGAGCACAGATTGGGGCCGGGAGGGGGTGGCTCGGCCAGAGGTGAGATATGATGAAGCAGCCGGGGTAAGCATAGTGCCCGGCGAGGAGTAAGATGGAGAGGAGCGAGTTCGGATGCCTTGCACTTCAACACGAGGAGTCTCAGACACCTTGCGACGGCCGTGGTGGATGACGTATTCGCGGAGATATTCACCCAAGTCAGCCCATCCACCACCTACGCGAACCATCACGCGCTGGCCGGATTCGCCGACAGTGCGAACGAACAGTTTGGTTGGTGCGGACTGGCCTCCGTGGTGCAGGTGATAGAGCTTGACGCAGCTATCTTCTGTCTTGAATGCATGGGAACGTCTTCGGGCAGCAGGCGTCAACATCAGAGAAGGGGCAGGTGTAGTACTGCGAGTTGGAGGAACAGTAGGTGATTCTGACCGGTAATGCATTCTTCGATCCACGGAGGATGATGGAGACGAAGTGTCTGCTTCGTGGTTTGAGTCGACCAACTGAATGCGACCAGGCAGCGTGTTGAGAATAGAGCTGATCCGTTCATCCATTTGGTCACGAGGCTGTCTTACGTGCTTGGTTGGTGAAGAGGGGCGGGATCCGAAATCAGTGAGCTCGGATTCATGCTCCTCCACATAAGAGAGCTCTTGTCTCTTGATGCCCAAGCTTTCAAGGCTTGGATGAGCAGTCAATCGTTGTCGCAATCGGAGAGACTTGGGCTGGACCTGAGGTTCCATGGCTCGGTAAGCAGAATTTCTACTGAATGCGTTTCGGTTGTGTTCAGCGGCCTTCAACTTTTCATTCTGGGTGCGCAGGTCAGACGCAGATTTGCCTCGAGAAAGTTGGGGACGACGCGTCGAGATGCGTGGTCCTTGTGAGGATACGACAGAATCCCGATCTGCATTTCTGGTTCGAGACTAATTAAGGAGTCAGTCATCAAACAAATATTGTACGATTAATCTGTGCTCACCTTGGCAAGTTCGGGCAAGCCAACGGATGTAGTCGAGGCTTTGACGGGCTGTCTCGAAGTAACATCCGCTGACTCGCTTCCTAAGCCCATCTCCAATCGCTCATTGATAAATCGCTCAAGAGGCAGACTGACAGTGCGACTTTGCTGGAAGGAGACCCGGGGATCAGGCTTGAGATTCTCCAGGCGACGAAGGCGATCCTCTCTCAGGGTGTAATCGTCATGTGAAGGGGGGCATGCGGATTCGGGATGAGATGATGCGCTGATGGGTGTTTCGTTTGATGATGCAGTCCGCAACCCCGGCACGTCAGGGCTCGAGATGAGCGAAGAGTGGTCCGAGAGCAAGGAACGCACAGATCCGGTGGAGGTCCGACGACGGCGGGTGATCTTCGGTGACAGCTGGGGCTCTTTGTCAAGGCTTAATCTTCCGGATCGGGCTTTGGAAAGCTTGATAGGACTTTGTAGCGGTTTTCGAACTGTGCGTGGCACGTCTGCTTTCTTCACTGGACTGGGTATCTGGGATTTCAACCCCGCAGGAATGGAGCCTGAACCAGAAACTACAGCAACGGTGTTTTGATAGGAGCTCTTGACAGAAGACCTTACACGAGGCATTCGGATATCAGATGTATCCGAAGGCAGGTCCGGGGAGAAGATCCCGGCTGTTGCAACGTCACGCTCATGTGGAATCTCGTCAGGTGTTTGAGAATCCTGCTTAGCAGATCGATTGACGAGATGAGCCTTGGGGCTGGTTTCAGAGTCGGACTGGGGAACATGGACCTGCTCTACTCGGGTACCAGCTCCTATCTGGGATCGCAAACCGTTGCTAGCAGGTACATTCGTGTCTCCGACAGGCAAAACATCAGTAGACACAGTGACTGCTGGGAGCTGGGCCTTGGCTTCGGCTGTAGAAGGCCGCGAGAAGGGGTCTTCAAATAGATTTTTGTTTTCAGTCAATGCACTTTCAATGGTCGCATTCCGAGGAGGCGACCAAAATTGGTCGGTCTGAGGAATAGAAGGAGGGATATTCTCCTTGTTTTCCGAAACAATTCCATTTGCACGAGGTGTTTGGCCTGCGGAGAGTTGACCATTGAGTGACAAGATACCCAATGGGAATTCCGCTTGAGTTGGGGTTGTAAGATCCTCGGTCACAGCAACAGGTGCTTGAACTTCTTGTTTCTCTGCTATCAAGGATGTCGGCGGAGGTGGTGAGATCTTTGGTTCGGAAGATTGTTCACGGAAAGAAGCCGGAGGTGATGGCTTTTTCATAGCAAGGGTCGCCTGTTCCACAAGTGGTTGTGTAAGTGTGAGAGCTTCGTGGGAAAAAACTTCGACGGCATATTGTTCATGCTTGGCATCAACATGTTTCTGTTCACCATCATTCGCTAACTCCGAGAGAGCTTCAATGGAAACCGGATCCTGCCGCATCTCCTCCAATTGCTTCTCGGATTCAGCCTGGGCGGCAGCTTGGGACTTCGTCTCCTGCTGAGCACGCAACCACTGGTTATGAACCTTGTATTTTTCACACTCAACCACCCAGGCAGCGAAGTCCGACTCAATATGTTCTAGATCATCTATCCAATGTTCAGGCAAGGAATCCGGGCGGCCTTCAAGAGCATCGAGAACGCGATCCATCCGCCGACCCACGGCAACAACCGCAGACTCCAATCTAACATGATCAGTAACCAAGGACGCGTCGGAGTATCGGCGTTGGCTAGCAGAAGACTGCGGGGACTGCAATGAATCAAGGGAGGAATCAAGGGCGGACCGAGTGATGGTTAGCTCCCTGAGTAAACCAGGAATCTGGCGCAGAACAAGAAGGCGGACATCCCAGGTAGTAAGCAGGGCATTGAGACGAGAGAGGAAAGGAAGGGCGCGGAGGATGGTTGCAGTGATGACAGCCGTAAAGTCACTGAGCTGCACATAACTGAGCGGTGGGGGCGCAGACACGCAACTTGTGGAAGACGAAGGGCGAGATCTGGAAGGAATGTGGGCATTCAAAACGTGTTCCTTCAATTCCTCCACGTTAAGATCGTCCATTCCATCGCGGATCTCATCTATTCTCTTTTCATATCGCTCCACCACGCTGGCTGACAAGCTACCATAGTAATCGTCGTCCGGAATGGTCGGGGGTGCCACGGAAAGGGTGTCGTTGGACTGCGAAGCTGCCTGTGGAGGCACAAAGCCCTTTCCAAGCTTTGCGTCCTGCTGGCTCGGCCATGTCCACGACTGCACCTCCTTATGCCACAGGTCCAGATTCTGAGCAGCTACAGCGGCGCGGATCCCCAGAGCACGCTCCGCAGGCGAAACCTGGGATATACTCTGAGAGAGGATGTCATAGGCGCCTTCCTCGTTGGAGGGGACGGCATCGGTGGAGGTGAGGGCGTGGAGGGTCGATTCGGGGGAGAGGTTGCTCAGTAGAGGGTCAATTTTCTGGTAAAGAGGAGCAGGTCGTTCAGGCGAGGTTGAGCGAGAGTTATTACGGGAGTGGACGGGGGAAAGGCGGATGAGTGGGCGATTGGGGTTTATTCGATTGGCTGCCATTCCGACTGTTCAGCCTAGGTCTTGGGCGCAATAAGCATCGACGGGCTCGAGTATGGCATAAGAATGACGGGGTCTAAGGAAGAGAGACTGTTGAATCCGCATGCTGAGACGCGCGTTGCACGGTGAGAGAGCAAGCTGTGAGCTCGAGTGGCAGGGAGCTCTGCAGCCAAGAAAAGCAGAGGCGGGAGAGATGGTAAAACAGAACAGAAGAAGCAGAAAAGCAAACAGAAGAGGCGCAGGCAGGGAAATATACAGAAAAAAGAGCGTGAATATCCCTTTCGGAGGATTAAGTGAAGCTGAAATTATTTTGGAGATATCTGGAGATCAGGGGGTGGAGCACGTCCCGGCGATCCCGTTCGCGCGCAGTCACGATATCCGATGTTTACTTTCCTTTCTTCATGCTAAAGTATGTAGAACTGCTCTATTTCTTGCAGAAAAGTTGCTTGGGCAACTCAGACCTTGCAACTGCATCTTGCAACTTCCAACTTCCTAGAAATCGATATATCACATCTCGTCGATTTGATAGCACAAAGCAAGGGATATAGAAAAGATCTTCTATAAAACACAAATAAATCAATTCAATAGTAAATTAATAGCAAATATATATGTAATAGTCTCTTTATTTAATTCTGTATATATCATCTAGGAGCCAAATCGATCATAATGCGGTCATCGTGGCGTCCTCGGAACTGAAGGAGCAGAAGTAGATCGTTTCTTCAGATCCTCAAGGTTCAGGAAATCGGCATCTGCTTTTCAAGCCCATCATGCAAGGTTTCCGCTATCGGCCAGAGATCCTGCAGGGTGTGCCCGCGGAGCTCGCCCAATCTTTGAAGCAATATGAGGATTGGTTCCTAGTGGACGCCGACATATTAAAGGAGATCACAGCGCATTTTGTCGAAGAGCTAGTCAAGGGACTTTCCGTCGACGGCGGTTCCATTTTCAGTACCATGTGGACCGGAATAGTGAGATACTTCTGTATGCTGACTTGCATGTTGACGCGCATAGCCAATGAACGTTACTTGGGTCACCAAACTGCCCAATGGGTGCGAGAAAGGACAAGTTCTGACGGTCGACATGGGAGGAACAAGTTTGAGAGTGTGTGAGGTATGTCTCGGGGCCGGGGAACGGGAGTTTTATCAAATCCAGCGGAAGTACAAACTTCCAGATGATGCCAAGACGCGCACAACGGACGTGTTCTGGGACTTCATTGCCGAGAAGTTGGCATCATTTCTTGAGGATCATCATGCCGGCAGGATGCCAAAAAGCCCACTTCCAATATCGTTTACCTTTTCATTCCCGGTGGACCAGAGGTCTATCCGGAGTGGCATTCTGCAGCGCTGGACCAAGAACTTCAACGTGCCGGGAGTGGAAGGCAACGATATAGTTCCGCAGCTAGAAGCTGCATTGAAAAGAAATGTAAGCTCTGACTTGCGGTCCAAAGAGTGTCATCTGACTAGAACAGAACGTTCCATTGAAAGTGGTTGCCCTGGTCAACGACACAACGGGAACACTCGTTGCATCACATTACCGGGATCCTGAGGTAAAGATCGGCAGCATCTTCAGCACGGGCTGCAACGCAGCGTACATGGAAGAATGTCGCTTCATTCCCAAGCTCCGTGACTCAGGGTTGCCAGAGGATGGAAGTGTAATCATTAACACGGAGTATGGCGCATTTGATAATAAGCGCGCAGTGCTCCCATTGACACCTCTTGACCATCAAATAGACAAGCAATCTGTCATACCGGGTACACAGATTTATGAAAAGATGGTTGCGGGGCTGTATATAGGCGAAATGCTGCGCCTGATCCTGATCACCTTGCACGAAGACAGTAGACTCTTTAAAGGCCAAGGCATGATCCGAGTGAGAACTCACTGGAAGCCTCCTTCCTATCGATCGCCGAAATGGACATCTCCGAAGGATCAGTCGATATGAAAGAGGAATTCGAAGAGAATCTCGGAATTCGTCCCACGTTGGACGAATTGAAGACCTGTCGTTATCTTATCGGACTCATCGCGACGCGTGCGGCGCGTCTCTACGCCTGTGGCATCGCGGCCATCTGCAAGAAGAAAAACATGCGCCAGCGTTATGTTGGGGTGAACAGCTCGATCTTCAATAGATATGACATGCTCAAGGGTCGGGCTGCTCAGGCTCTTCGAGAGATCTTGGATTGGGCGCCGGGGGAGGCGGACTTGGTCGCGCTCAAAGCGGCGGAGGACGGGTCAGGCGTAGGAGCAGCTTTGGTGGCGAGCTTGACTCTTGGTGAGACTGAACTGTCATATTCTGATCTGCCAAGAGAATAGAATAAATAGCATAGATCAATTAATATGAAGTGAGTCGAGAGAGAGGAGAGAAGAGATCAGTGATAGACAATTGATAGCGATAAGAACTTCTTCCTCCGTCAACAACTGAAACAATGCGGTTTCGAGCTCAATTGCGAGACTCCAGAGTATTCTCCAGTAGGTCCAGTCGCTCAAAAACTTCACAGTGTCTAATATTAGCAGAACTCACAGCGTCCTTGTCCTCGTTGGGCAAGGTATGCTGGATGCGCCTGGAATATGAGGTGATCCGCTTCACCATCATCCCCGATCAAGGCACGCAAGTGTGGGCAACAATCCCAGTTGTACGATATCTACCTAGCCAATTCAATACAGACATTAACTGTCTAGGGAACAATCTTCGATGACTCAACATACGAGCTGGAATCCAACTCCGACGCCATCAACCTAGAAATCAACGTCAGCATACTCAACCGCGCCTTACGCTCAGCATGGGGCGCATCAACATCCCAACTGCGCTTAACAAAGAAAGACAAAGCACCCATCCTAGCGTTAACAGTCCTGTCTTCCGAATGGACAGAAGGAAACATGGCCCTCGCCACAACCGATGAAGCAGAAGATCCGGATAACCCACCCGAGGGCCCAAACGAAACAATAGGCGAAAGAGGACCACGGGAACGCCAAACATACATAACCCAAGAGATACCCATTAAGATCCTCCACGAAGTAGCAGTGGAAGGCCTCCATGAACCACACTGCCCAGACCCAGAAGTGCACATCATCCTCCCAAACCTCTTCCACCTAAAAAGTATCTCAGACCGCTTCACCAAACTGGCCTCATCAGATTCCAAAAGCCGCCAACCAGGAGTGATGGCAGCCGATGCACCGGGAATGCGCACGACCTCATTTGGTGGCGAGAACGACAGAACAAGCGCGCCGACATTATCAACGAACAACGCGCCAAAACTTGAACTATCAGCTAATATGCACGGCTCGCTGCGGCTATCCATAGCCACGGATGAGATCCGCATTGCGAGTGTTTGGTCTGATCTTGTTAACCCGCCGCTGGCGGCTGGGCAGATGACGCAGGAGGAGATCTCTCAGCTTCCTAGTGAGCGAAATCGGATGCAAGATGCTGAGGGGGATGAAGAGGGGTGGGCGAAGGTGCGAATTGATGGGAGGGATTGGAGTCGGGTGCTTAGTATTGGGCGGCTTAGTCCGAAGGTTGTTGCTTGTAAGTTTTATACAGATGGGCATGGTATATGGATTGGATTAGCAGTGCTGACTTGGCTATGAACAGGTTTTATCAATGAAATGGCTCTGGTACTTTATGTTTATTTGCCAGGTAGCTGGAATGGGGAGGAATCTTGTTTAACAGTGAGTTTGGATCCATGTTTGACAACTGAGTTTTCTGACATGAGGCATTCAGTATTATATCAACTCATTTACGGCTTGACCTGGACTAAAATGCATTTGACTGGGATATTCATACCTGTTTACGGTCCCGGTTCCGGCCAACAACTCCAGACAAGCGTCTAGAACCAAATGAGAGAATGTGGGTTGAGATATATATGAGTATGCTGTAGCCAACACAATTACTTCGAATCCTTCTCAGCTCCTTCAATGTTTAAATAACGAATAGTGTGTTCCATCTGAATGTGTGTAACATTTGACCACCTTGTCCCAGCTGACGATACCAACCATGAAGGGTTCCAGATTAACATTATTGCGATTGATAATGATCATGGTGTTCATGCTAATATTGGCTTTCATTTGCAGCGGATCCGGCTGGGTTTATTGAGAAGAAGGTGCTCGCAGTGCCGAGATGTTGCCAAAAGAGGAAGGGCACACAGGATCGCTGGCAAGTGAATAAACTTGTGGACGAGTTAAATATATCAAGGCTGATATAAATGCACTGCATACGTAGGCCCGTGAACGCCGACGGTGGGCCAGGCGATTGGGCATAGAAGTCCAAAGTTACAGTGATGAACTACAGTATCCATAACCAAACATAATGAAAATGGCGTTCAAAATCCGAATCAATTAATCGTTATTAAGACAATCACATGGCAAAGCATGCAAGAAAAGACCTTCAGATCCAGACAAGAAGTTCCAGAAGCAAACCGTAGATAACATGGGAAAGTGATATACATAATGCCAGGAAAGGCACTCGCCACTGTAGACGAGGTCGCAAAGAACAACGAAGATCAAGCTATGTGCAAAAGCAATGCTTTGGAGGTTCAGTGAGCGAGAACGCCAGATGGAGTGTCTGTTCGGGGGAACGAGATGAGACACATGCAAGATGCTGAGGCAATGACAAATGCAGCAAATAGGTTAGGGTAAGGGGGAAAGGGTGTATTATTTGTGTAGAGGTGTTCGTCAAACAGATCATAGAGTGACAAAATAAAGACATGAGGATAGCAAACATAATGAAACAAAAGAAACGGACATGCCCTATCCAGTAATGTACTGGGTAGGACTAGATCATTGAAACCCCAAGAGTTTCCAATGATTATTGGGCCATAACGTCGACATAGCGACCCTTCTTCTTGCCGCGGACTGTGTTGCCCTTGCGTGCTGCGGGAGCACCGAGCAGATCATCGATCGAACTGGCATGAGTCAGGGAAGATGAAGGTCGTGGAGGTGGTCCACTGGAACTACCAGGCGGCGTTGGCATAGCCGCTCCAGTAGACACAGAACGAGGTAGGGGAGGGGGTGCAAGTCCAGAGATACCTGGGCTTGAAGAGAACGGTGGCGGGGCGGCACTCGAGGAAGAGGGGGGTCTGCTGCCGGACGCCATCGGAGGAGCGCCGTTTGGCGGCATACTTCCCGAGCTCGCGGTCCGACTAGGAGGGGCCGAGCCTCGAGGAGGAGGGGGTGTGGCACGAACTGGAGCAGCGCTGTTAGGGTCTTTCTTGTTGACCCATTTTTTCAGGTTCTGGTCGTAGTAGAAGGAGCTTTCCTCGCCAAGTTTAGCCCTGATAGGACCACCACCGGTTTGTGCTTCCTCTTTTTTGCCGCCACCAAACCAGCCGCCAAACCAGCCCTTCTTGCCGGACTGTTGGACATCTCGTTTAGCTGTAGGATTTGGATTAGCGTAATTCAACTGTGAGACTTGAGGAGCATACCATCTTCCTCTGCTGCCTTCTGGAAAGCTTCGTTTGCCTTGCGATCATTCTCTGCCTTCTGCATAGCTGCTGCCCGCGCAGCGAGATCATCGTCATCGTCATCATCCATGAAGGCCTTCTTCTTTGGCTGCTCTTCGGGGGCCATCTGGTCCATCTCTTGGCCGGAGCTCGTGTCCATGGGACCAACCATGGGCTCATAGGATGAGGCTGAAACTGGCGGTACGTAAGGTGACTCCGAATCAGGCATACCAGGAGGCCCTTGGTAGTAAGGGGATTCGCTGGCCGAACCACCTGCTTGACCCGGAGGCTGATAGAACAGGCCATTGACTACGGGTTGCGTGGCTGGTACAGCCTCAGCAGGGGACAAAGCTTCCTCCACCGGGGCAAGAGGAACGTAAGACGACTGAGGTGGGGTCGGCTGATATCCAGACGTGTTGGGGGATCCATATACAGGCCCTTGAGACATCTGGGAATCAAGCGATGGCGAGAACTCTTGCGAGGTGCGACGTCCCGCAGGCGGGAAATAGGGGTTCGATCGCTGAGAATCCATCGAGGACCGGCCCTTAGATTGCTCCGGCGACGCGTTGGGAGCATATTGACTCTGACTGGACGGGTGGTACCTCGAGCCACCACTCGTGGGAATAGGCTGAGCGCCTGCTCCGGGGTACGAGCCATAGGTGTCAGACACAGATGGGGAGCGGCTGATAGTAGGTGTTCCGGCCACGTTGGCGAACGGCCCGAAGTCCGTTGCTTCGCCGGCCTTCCCAGATCCATTAGAGGCAGCATCACTTTCATCACCCGCAACAAAGCTATTGAAACGTGCCCACATAGAACCAGATACCTTTTCCATGCTGGGTCGAGAGATCCAGGAACCATTGTCACTTGTAGTTTGACGGAGGCGCATGGAAAGCTCTTCCACCTCAGCGTAAAGATGGTTATGATGGTAAGGCGAGGGCCTAGTAGATGCCTTCAGCGCTGCTGTAACTGCATCACAGTAGCTCTGGGCCTCGGAGTTGCGGCCCCGGTCAACGAGACATCTGGCATTCAGTGTCTTGAACGCCAACAGATGTGGCATACCGCCCAGGGAAGAGTTTCCAAGAACGGAGGTAGCATACTCGTATGCCTCAGTCAGCAAGATAGCGTCTTCGTCCATGAGGGATGAAGCATAACGCTTGTGGTCAGCACCAAGTAGAACAATGTTTGCTTGGGGGTCATCCGGTCCGCCGAACACCGCGGCTCGCGAGAAAATGAAGCAAACGTGAGCAGCTTCCGTGCGTCCATAAGATGTAAGCAGACGACCAAGGGCAAGGAGAGCCTGATGGTCTTCAGAGCTTCGGTTGCTCAGCACTAATCCTAGAGTATCCTTCCACTTATCCAGACCATCCAGTGCATTCTTGGTAGAGCCATGGCCATCAGCTTTGTTGATCAACTGCAGGCCTGCCCTAGCGGACGGAGGCACCAGCTCGTCAATGCTCTCTTCAATGTTGCCAGCGAAAATCTCGTACAGAGCTGCTAGTGATTCAGTGTTGCCGGCCTTGGACCTGACTTCCCGCCGGATAAACTCCTGTGTGACCTGTTTCCAGATCGACTTGTCCATGGTGGAGGCAATGATCATCGCATGACCCCATAGACGGCGATCAACTGCGCCCCAAACGGCCTTTTCCCGGTCACCATCAATCAAGTTAGAACGAAGCTCTTCCAAGCACTGAGAGTCTACAGCATCGGGCTGCGAAGAAAGCTCCATAGGCGAAAAGCCAGCTGAATCTGCAAAGCCATTGCCGTTAGACCCACCTGCTTCAGGGGCAGTCAAATAAGGGAAAATAGCGTGGCGGAGAGACTTTTGAACCTCCGCGGAACCTTCCAGATTACCGTCGGTCTCAACCAGAAGCTTGACAACCTTCCAGAGCAGGATCCGTTCCTCGTGACGCTTGTGTGCATCGGAATGAACTTGATCATGAGCCGGAACACCAAGGTTTTCAAAGGCCGCAATCTTGCTAGAAAGCCAAGCAACGAGATCTTTCTTCTTGGATTTCGTCTTCAAAGGACCAGGGTGCTGGACAATGGTATCGGTAGAAGGAAGGTATTCGCTCAGCTGGGAGGTCTTGATTTCCCCGGGACTTGGTTTGATCATGGGTGCCACCTGGCCAGCAGAGTAACGGGGAATGTGCTTGGGGAAACTAGACAACATAGATCCACCGAAACCAAATTTGAAAACAGGAGCTCCCTTCCATCGCTCCAGAAGATCCTGTTCCTGTCCATCTATCGGAGGAATAAACTCAAGGTGCTGAGTCACGGCGCGGGTTTGCGAAGGTCCTTGAACGGGAGCATATGGATTCACAGTCTTGGTTGGTGAACCAGATCCATGCACAGAAGCAGGGCGTTGCACGGTTTCGATATTTTGTACGGAGGAACGTGGGCTGACCATACCACGGCCTGGCGATTGCGTCTGAGACCTATGGAGAGGGCCAGGCTGGAATTCACTAGGTGGCGGAGAGGTCTGCATGGCCATCGGGGGAGCAGGTGCATAGTTCGGGGGGGGGCTATGCGTTGGGCGAATTCATTGATATACTCCTGAGGGGCATAGCGACTTTGCGGGGAAGACGCCTGAACAGGTGAGCCAGCGCTTTCCCTGCGAACTGCCCCGGCAGGTCCGTTCATATACTGTGGAATACTGGGAGGCACATTCCCAAACCCAGAACTTTCAGGCCATGGCGGCGAAAGGTTGATCGCGGGCTCCAATGATGGGGGCTTCTGTGATGGGTCGGGAACGTATGATACCTTCTCATGATGTGCGAGTGGGCTTGAAGTTCGTGGCTGGAAGGGCAGACTATGCCCAGGAACATTCAATGGCTGAGAGGCATAACGATTACGAGCCAAAGAGGTGGGAGGGGGTGCAGGGGAGTATCGCGGCAGCGAGGGGGGTTTCGCTGGTGCTTGCAGGCCAGGCGGCTGAGGCGAATAGCGCGACGTAGCAGGAGGACCGGCAGGAGCACTGGAGGCCAAGCTGGCATAGGGATCCAGCTGTTCGAGAGGTTGCAATGAAGCTTGCATTGGGGCAGCGATGGGCACAGGCTGTGGAACCGTGGGTGCAGAAGGAGCATATTGGGCCTGCGGCGGCGGTAGAGATGGTCCATTACTTGGAACCACCTGTGGATTAGGAGTATACCTTCCAGAGCTGGCAGGCCGAGACCTCGGTGGTGCCAATGGAAGCTCCTCATAGAAATTCTTCGGGGCCGGGGGAGGAGCCGTAGCGGCGGGCGGAGCGATTGGAGGCGAGAAAGTGGTTGAAGCTGGCATGTTCATGCCAGGAGCAGCTGGTGGAGGAGGCGGAGGCATGCTGGTGACGGTTGGAGGAACAGGCCGATGAGTGACAGGTGGCTTTCGAGGTCGAGAGATGTCTTCTGGGAGGTCGTAGGGAGACTTGTAACCCTCCTTTGGTCGTTCAGCAAAACTTTCTCCTCTGGTTGTCACTGGATTCTGGGGCTGCTGCGAAAAGTATGACGGCATAGCTGCACTGGTTGGTGGTGCAGTCCCAGGCATACCTTGCAAAAGATCCGCTGTAGACGGTTGGTGAGGTGTATATACGCCAGGCACAGGTCTGGGTTGAGAGTATGCATGAGGGGTCTGGAAAGGGCTGTTCAGCCCGACCGGAACTCCATTGCTGACCTGTTGAACTGAGGGTTGTTCAAAGGGTGCTTCAGAGACAGGCGGGATAGAATCGTTCTCGAGCAAGATATCGTCATCATCCAATGCCGCTTCCCAACGAGCTGCCAGATCATCATCTGGTTCGTCACCCAACTCGGCCTCCCACCTGGCGGCTAACTCTTCCTCCGAAGGTTCGGCAGGAGCTGCCGGTTCGGACGACGTAGCCTTAAGAATGTCATCAAACTGCGCCGCTGCTGAGGCATCGCTGGCTGGAGAGTCAATATCGAATCCCACTGACACTAGCACCTGGGGCGTACTCTTCCTGTGAAGATGCGAGTTGTCCTGGTAGGGTTCCTGGGAGTTTTCCATAAGGCTTCCTAGGAGACTTTCCTGAGGCGTTCGTCGAAGAGTATCTTGAAGCTCCTGCTGTGGGTTCTCTTGAAGCTTTTCTTGGAGATTGTCATAGAGACTTTCATGAGGCTTTTCGTCCAGGGACTTTTGGGGGGTTTCTTGAGACCCCAGATTACCGAAAAAATCCTCTCCGTCGCCATCATTAGAAAACACGTCCGCAATTGATTTATCTACCTGCAGAGGTTCTGGCAAATCCGGTGATTGATCCAATAGCGGAAGGCCTTCCTCGAACCTGGACTCTGCCTGCGGTGGAGAGAAGATTGGCTTTGTCTGAGTGTTGAGTTGGCTAAAGAAACCATCGTCCTCTGAATCAACATCGCGGCTCATTTCCTGAGCCCACGGGCTTTGAGTATCAGTGGGAGTTTCTGGGTTGGCTGCCTGCTGAGCTAAATGGATGTCATTCGGAGCTGAAGTTGGGTGGTCGACAGTCTGGGGTTGAATGTCGGTTTGTACATTCTCTGACAATGGCAGGTCCTCAGCGATCGGCAAGACGTCGTTACTCGCCTCAAATGCGGGCTGAGGAACCACAGTCTGCTCGTGGTCGACAGTCTCGGATTGAATGCTAGTTTGCGTATCCTCGGACAACGGCACGTTCTCGGCGGCCGACAATACACCGTTACTGGTCTCATATGTGATTTCGGGAGCCACACCCTGTTTGTAATCAACAGTCTCGAATTGACTGTGGTTTTGCGCATTCTCGGACAATGGGACGTCCTCGGTGGTCGGCAGTACATCGATGTTCGCATCGGATGTGGACTCGGGAACCACGGTCGGTTCGTGTTTTCGGATCACATGTTCCGCAACTAAGGTCGATTCATGGCTGTCTTCGACTTGGGCGGCGATCGCAGGCTCAGAACCCGCAAGCGGGATTTCAGTAGTAGGAGCGGCCTCCTCTGCACTGAGCAGTGCATTGCTAATTTCCTCCTCCATCAATCTCGATGAATCCTCTGGGTCCGCATTTTGCGCTTCGTTTCGTAAGGCTGTTTGCTCCATGGAAGTCTCTTCATTGATGCCATTACTTTCCGCAGGTACCGATTCGGGGACAGGCTCGGCAGTCTGCTTATCTGTTGAAGGAGTTGCTTCCCTCACCAAAGCTGTTTCGGAAACAGGTTCTGGTTCAGTTGCAATGGCGGTTGCGCTATCTGCTCCCTGTGTTTCGATGGGAGGAGTATCCAAAGATGGGGCCACGTCCACCCCTGGTGAGGTGTTGTTCACCAGTCCGTCCATGCTTGTGTATTGCGGCTGCGCGGTGCCTAGCTCATCCGACATATCCCAGGCAGAAAAGTCTTCGTCGCTTTGTGGCGATTTCGCGTCGGTCAGGGCCGTCTCTTTCGAATCGTGCGCGATGGCTAAGCCACCCTTGGACGAGGCGTTCGGATAAGTGCCTTGACTGCCCTCGGGCAGTAATGCCGGATTCCACGAGTCCGTGTCTTTTTCGGAGGGTTGGAGCGCCATGTTAGCGGCGTGGTACTCGATTGCCAACGTGACTGGAGATGGGGTCGCAGTCCGGAGGGATCAACCTGACACGTCTCCAATGACGCCTCAGGAGATCAACAATCGTGGTTAAATCGAAGACTCAGTGAGCCATTAAAGAGTATAGAGATGAACAGAACAACAAAGCCAAAGAAAGGAAGTATGCATCAGTTGGCAATAAGAACCATGCAATGTTATGCGCGACCAACCTTTGGATCCAAGATCCAGTCGGGGGTGCTGAGTCAGCTTCCAAGTGGCCCGATTAGGCAAAATCCAAACCTCTCGGAGACTAGATGTTCCATTGCCGTGACAATACTTCCCGAGTCATCTACCGATTCTCTTCAATTGATGTTCTGATCATCGTTCTTTTATTCATTTTAGCCCTTATTTGAATGGTCTTCTATAGTGTGTTGTATTTTAAACATGGTTATTTCTGAACTATGACAAAAGTTGACGTTCCAATGAGTTTCAAGTACACAAATATATTGGGAATGGACGTCACCATTCAGCCCTACATTATATTCCCAGGTGACTATGGGATGATAATTTTTTGTCTTCAACATCTAGAGCCTGTATAGTAGACTTCATTGAGTATTTAGATGCAACAGATTACCTGATGTGCTCAGTGATCAGGGCTGATCTACTTAAGTACGGTGTACGGTCGATCTCGGATCAGTAGTTAATCCGAGTAATGCCAACCTTATGTGATTATATCAGCAGTGACATAACAGATGCACTCATGTGATTGCGTGGCCCCGACAAGGCAGTCACGAACATTTGTCTTTATATATTGTTCTTGATTTTGGCTTCATTTATAACTGGCGCTTCTTTGATATTGTTCTCACACTCGTTCACCATGCTCCAGACCAACTCCTAACCAATGCCGTGACTTGAGATGAACCTTTGATGCGAGGGCCAGCACAACGCTACAGCCATTGATCAACTAGCTTCAATCCCACGTTTCCGACAATGCCGTCGTCAGCCGACTACCTGCACCCCTCGGAACCCGTGCCAGACGACTTCTCAGACTCGGATGATGATTTAGACCTGGAAGAGCTTGACCCGGGCACAGAACAACCTCACGCATCCCGCGATTCTCGAGACTATACCGGCCGCAAACGAAGTTATGGACCAGGAATTGCACTGCGGAACTTGCGAGTCGGCGTGGGAAGCCGGTGGAGACGCAGTGCGTCTGGACAAGGAGACTTTGAGGAAGACACGGACGCCTTGCTAGAGAACCAGGAAGAGGAAGGCTTAAGGGGCTCACATGCGAGCTCGAGGAATCTTGCAGACGATGATGCGCCCCTTCTGAACCGGACAAGCTCGACCCGTATTTTCAATGACGACGAATCACCCAAGAAGGGCGGCTTCCTGGGATTCTCCGGATTTAAGACACCTGGCTTCCTGCAGGGAAATTCCATTAAGCTTGGATCAAACACGAGCGATTCATCAAATCAACCTCCCCGCGAAGTGCTTGTTGGGCAGTACCAGGCTGCCAAATACCCCGCCAACGTCGTCTCCAATGCCAAATATACCCCCTGGAGTTTCCTACCGCGAACCCTTTACAACGAATTCTCGTTCTTCTTTAACATATACTTCCTTCTCGTGGCTTTGTCTCAGGTCATTCCCGTGCTACGGATTGGTTACATGTCTTCGTATATTGCTCCTCTCGCCTTTGTGGTTTCCATATCACTCGGTAAAGAGGCACTTGATGACATTGGACGGCGTCGAAGAGATGCCGAGGCAAACGCAGAAGAATATTGCACTGTGTCGCTAAGCAGGTCTTCCCCAATGGAAGTGACGAAAAAGTCTCGTGACCTGAAAGTTGGCGATGTACTCAAAGTTCGGAAGAACCAACGCTTGCCCGCCGATGTGGTGATTCTGAAAAGTGTTTCGAACGACTCTGGTACTCCACGCCAATCACTATCAGCGGAGCCAGGAGCATCTACGAATTTGCTTGAATCTGACCAGGGATCTTCTGAACAAATTCATTACACTGCAGACAACTCATCAGCTGGTGACACTTTTATCCGCACTGATCAGTTGGACGGTGAGACCGATTGGAAGCTCCGTTTACCTTCTGTTCTGTCCCAATCAATACCCTTGAGCGTCTTCTCTCGATTGCAGATAACTGCCAGTGCTCCTGACAAGAGGGTAAACGAATTCGTTGGTACGATCGAGTTGAGCTCACCCCCTGGCCTTTACGATGGGCCTCAGCCAAACGACCCAAGGACGCCCGGCGAGGATCAATCCACCTCTTCAGCGCCTTTGACTATTGACAATACCGCTTGGGCCAATACGGTTCTTGCTTCCAACACTACTACCTACGCCGTGATTATCTACACAGGATCACAAACCCGCGCCGCTTTATCAACTTCCGCTTCCCGTTCAAAGGTCGGTTTATTGGAATACGAGATCAACAACCTCACCAAGATTCTTTGCATCCTCACACTCACACTTTCCATCGTTCTTGTTGGCCTGGAAGGTTTCGAGCCTACAAACGACAAGAAGTGGTATGTCGCCATCATGATCTATCTCATTCTCTTCTCAACCATTATTCCCATGAGTCTACGGGTCAACCTGGATATGGCCAAGTCAGTTTATGGGCGATTCATCCAACGAGACAAAGATATTCCGGGCACAGTGGTCCGTACCAGCACAATCCCCGAGGATCTCGGGAGAATTGAATACCTCCTTTCTGATAAGACGGGAACGTTGACTCAAAATGAAATGGAGCTGAAGAAAATACACGTTGGCACTGTGTCATACGCCAATGAGGCCATGGATGAAGTGGCTTCATTCATTCGTCAAAGCTTTGCGGGCAATGGCTTGACTACTCCTTCAACACCTTACGGAACTCAAGCTGGCCAGGCCACCGCTCCACGTACGAGGAGAGAGATTGGCTCCCGTGTGCGGGATATTATTCTAGCTCTTGCTCTCTGTCACAACGTCACACCAACCACCGATGAGGAAGATGGTCAGAAAGTAACAAGCTACCAAGCATCATCTCCAGATGAAATTGCTATCGTCCGGTATACCGAAGAGGTCGGACTCAAGCTTTGTTATCGCGATCGACAAAGCATTGCTCTGGAATCCGCCGACACCAAGCAAGTCGTCGTTCGCGTTCGTATTCTTGATATCTTCCCATTCACTTCTGACAGCAAGCGGATGGGTATAATCGTGCAATTCCAGCAAGATGACAAAGTGCTCGAGACATCGGGCCAAGATGACAGCGAGATCTGGTTCTACCAAAAGGGTGCTGACACGGTCATGTCGTCTATCGTGGCGAAAAATGACTGGCTGGATGAAGAGACAGCAAACATGGCCCGAGAAGGTTTGCGAACTTTGGTTGTTGGACGCAAGCGTCTTTCGTCGCAGCAGTATCAAGAATTTTCTGCCAAATATAGACAAGCATCCCTCTCACTACAAGGACGAGATGCTGGCATGGCCAAAGTCGTGACTGATTACCTTGAGCAAGACTTGGAACTTTCCGGAGTGACGGGTGTGGAAGATCGGCTTCAGCGTGACGTCAAGTCATCCCTTGAGCTTATGCGTAATGCAGGCATCAAGATCTGGATGTTGACTGGTGACAAAGTTGAAACCGCACGATGTGTTGCTATTTCAGCGAAACTCGTTTCTCGAGGCCAATACATCCACACCGTGACCAAAATTACAGATAAATCAACTGCCCAGGAAGCCCTTGACTTCTTGCGTAACAAAACGGACTGCTGTCTGTTGATTGATGGCGAGTCTCTGACTCTCATGCTTGGGCAATTCCGAACAGCATTCATTGCCGTTGCGGTCTTACTTCCTGCGGTGATCGCATGCCGATGTTCTCCCACCCAAAAGGCCGAGATTGCGGAATTGATTCGCCAACACACCAAGAAACGTGTATGCTGCATTGGCGATGGTGGCAATGATGTCTCTATGATTCAAGCAGCTGATGTGGGAATTGGTATTGTGGGCAAAGAAGGCCGCCAGGCATCTCTTGCTGCCGATTTCAGTATCACCCAGTTCCACCATATTACAAAGCTTCTCGTGTGGCATGGCCGCAACTCATACAAGCGATCTGCGAAGCTAGCACAATTCATCATGCACCGTGGTTTGATTATCAGCGTCTGTCAGACCATGTACAGCATTGCCAGTCACTTCGACCCCAAGGGGCTGTTCATCAATTGGCTCATGGTCGGCTACGCCACTGTCTACACAAATGCCCCAGTCTTCTCTCTCGCCTTTGATCGCGATGTGGACGAGCGTCTTGCCAATCTTTACCCCGAATTGTACAAAGAGTTGAAGACGGGAAAAAGCTTGAGTTATCGCTCGTTCTTTGGCTGGGTCATGATCTCCGTCTACCAGGGCGCAGTCATCCAAGGACTCTCACAGATTCTCCTGGACACCATCACCGGCCCACAACTTATCAGTCTTTCCTTCACAGCCCTGGTACTCAACGAGTTGGGCATGGTGGCCATCGCAGTCACAACCTGGCACCCAGTCATGATCTTCTGCCTGGTTGGCACACTACTTGTGTACGCAGGTAGTGTTCCCTTTTTAGGCGAATATTTTGACCTCAGCTACGTGATCACCCTCGATTGGTTATGGCGCGTTGTTGCCGTACTAGCCGTTGCCTTGGTCCCAGTCTGGGCCGGCAAAATGATTAAACAATCATGGCACCCACCAAGCTACCGGAAGGTCCGTGGTTAAATCGGAGCATTCGGTGCATTCGGTTTTTCTTCCTCGTTTAGACTTTGTTTCTCTGTCACCTTAGCTGCCACTGATCTTTCACGTGGCCTGTAAATCATCTTGAGCATCATACCTTGGAAATGCATCTAGCGTTGGTTACCATCTTATTTAAATAGTCAATTTACTCTAGTTGATCGAACTTATCAGATCTACCGAGAAAACTTGGTTTATATCCCGGTGTTCACAGTATCATCGTGATGTCAGATTCTAAAGTAATCTACTGCTGTCAACAGCCACGCTGGTCTAAGATTTGGGATTTCTCCACTTCTATATCGAAGCAAGCGAAATACCGAAAAGATAGTACCAACAAAGACTAAATAAGCCAAAAAAGAAGAAAAAAAAAAATCAACTTCTCCCATGTAGCAGACAAGTAACCCATCAGCCATGAGACACGATCCATATTTTACCCTATCCTTGGCCCTTTAGCCTCAAACAAAAGAACAGATCCAACAACCGTAGTCTTAACTCTCATAAACTCCTTTTCTAAAGCCTCTTTAATCTCCACCTCCCCATCACCAACATTAGAGAAAACCCCTCCGGAGTTTAAACGCTTCATAAGAAACCTCCCAAAAGGACTATATCTAACCCCCTTCCCAAGGACCGTAGACCCGTAAATTACGCCATCAGGTGCAAGGAATTTCCCCAGATTTTTAACTACCCCCATTTTCTCCGACACAGTCGCAGGCAAACAATGCAGCAAAAAGAAAAGCGAAATAGAATCAAAGACACCAGTCAAAGGTAAAGGGGCCATAAAATCTGCTTGCACAATATGCACATTCCCTTTCCTAGCCCTATCAAGTCGATTCGCAGCATGAGCCAAAGACTTTGGATTCAGATCCAACAGCGTGATTTGTGTTTCGGGCGGCGGGGCACTATTAACCAAGTAATACCCTGTTCCAGGACCGATATCCAGATGACGGGCTCGAAGGTTGTGTTTGTAGAAAGGGAGGAGGGTGGTTTTTGTTGGGCAGGACCAGGCTTGTTTGTTGCAGATTCCTAGCACCCAGAAGTCATACAGAGGCAGGAACCATCTGTAGACTGTTGTGCCTTGTTTGAGGGGTATTGGCATTCTCATGGAGATCAAGGGAGACGAGATGGCAATTGTGGAAGAGGTACGGCTTGGTGATATCTCTTTCAATATTGTACTATGCTTGTAGTGGGGCTTTTCGAATTCCTTTCATGCATTGTAGATCTATTTCTGATACATCAGATGGATACGGCAGTTTGTTGGTGCCATCAGCTCAAAAATAACATCGTGGCTAATATAAGACCTCACCGCCCTGTCTACCGCCTTGAAGTAGTATTACCTTTTTTTTTTTTTTTCATATTATAAAATATTTTTTTACGTGCAAGTACCTCCCTTACAAAAGTTACCCTAATTTTGGCTAACTGTAATCAAGGTAGTTGGAAAATGGACAAAGAGGAGGTAATCAAAAAGAAGGGGACAACGAAAGCTTCAAGCAAGGCAAAACTAATACATAAAACGGTACGTTATAGGCAGAAAGACTTTTGAGCTGATGGCAATAATAGACTGCCGTATGTGGATATGTGGGGCGGATAGGGATTGGAGGTTGACCTTGCATGATTTACAGTGAGGGATATGGTGTGATATCAGATCACCAAGTCAGATGGGAAGCAAAGCAAATTCAGCCCTGCTTATGGCTACATTGAGCGGGATTGAAGGGTCGGAGAAATATATTGACCCTAGTAATATAGATTGGGTATAACTCTGTGGATCAAAGATCAAAGTAAATGATAACTACATGACATCGGGAGCCACAAAACAAGAGCCATGCAAAAGGCAGATAACAACATTTCAACACAAATTGAGAACCGTACATTAAGCCCCACTATTTGTGAGGCTCCGACGAGAAGACCCTCAAGTGAAAACGCGACAAATTCCGAATAACCTGAGCAGTCTGCTTCATGTCACGCTTGACAAGAACAGAAGTCTGCAACGAGAAGAGCTCATCAATCTCCTCAAGAGACTTGTTCTTAGTCTCGGGCATAAAGAATTTCTGATAAACCCAGCCTAGAAGAGCAATACCACCATAGAAACCAAGGCTCAAAGTAATCCGCGTCACGGACTCCATCATGCGAGAGAAGCTATATAAACCGATGAAGGAGTATAGGAACAAGTTGGCATCGGCAGCGGTCATACCCTACGGACGCAAGTAGGGAAGACCTTAGAAGGCACAACCCAAGTCAGACAAGCGTACAAACCAAAGAAACCCATGGAGAGAATGATACCAGTGAGCTAAATACCCCGCACAGCTCTGGAGTGCGCAACAGGATCGATTTGATATCTCACACCGACGAGAACGAGACCAATGAAGAAGCCGGGCAGCATGCAGTTAGCCCAGTACCGATCAAGGAACTCATTGGCAGGCGAGAGAATCAAAGCACCAGCCACAACACCAAGAGGCATACTAGCATTAACAAGACTGTTCTGGGAAGAGTTCAAGCCTCAGTCGATGGGGAGGTAGAGAATGGCACCACTAATCAGCAAGTGGTCCAGACCAGACAGCATACCACCCATGCAAGCGAAAGCAACAAGGATTCAAGTGAACATGACCGGGTTAGACATCTTCAAATTAAAGCGCGGCGTGGGGAATGCACTAAGTTGCTCCTCCAGCTGGGCCAACTCTGCGTTCATAGCGGCCTCGTTGAGGTTCTCCAGCTTTTGGTCGGCGATGTCGTCTATCTCGTGGACGTCATTTTTTCCCTCCCTGTGTGAGTCCTGTGGGATCTCAAAATCTTTGGGTTTGGCTATGTTTGCTTTCAAGTAGAAGAGGTGTGGTCTACTAGACGTATAGAAGTATAGAAGTATAGAAGTAAAGAAGTAGAGGAACATGACACCTCAGTCGCAGCCGGGCAAAAAGAAAAAAAGAACCACCGAAGTTCGGGAAATCAAGGACTATTTGAGACAAACCAGTCCCGATGATTAGCACATACTACGCACGCGAGAGAAAAGTCAAATGTTACGGATCTGATCCTGGAGTACAGACTATGTGGATCGAGTAGAGAAACGGAGAGGAGAAGAAGGATCGGGTGCAATGGCCGGTCCGGGGCTGAGGGAAGAGAGTAAACGCGGTCACTCACCGGAAGCAAAAGCAGGAATAAACAGATCGGACTGAGAATGCGGAGGACCGGGAAATATAGAGAGATCGGAAGGAAGCACGAATTATAGGGCTTGTTGCGTCCAGGGCGCACAACCATGGTCTCAGATACAATTTACGTCTAGGCTTCGCAGGGAAAGTCTATTATCCTCCGTATGCAGTATTGAGTATACCTGAATATACTTGGCATACTCAGGGCATTCCATTCCAGAAGATTCCCGGCTTCCCGTTCGGCATCATAGTAGACGAGAGTATAGAGAAGAAATGCGGATAAACCCAATGTGGGAGACGGCTAACATCCCACGCGGGATAAATCTCCTCGGGAATAATCCAGGATGTGAGTAAGACGTGAAGCATCTAGTGTAGGAGTTGGGGTTCTCCAGAGAACTGCGTTATATCAGCGACACCTCGGCGACAAATAGTATGGAATCTGGAGAGAAGAAGAGGGTTTGGGCCAATGGGGTGCAGGGCCGAGCGCCATCTATGAAAATCACTTTCCGATATACAAGTACAAAAGCAAATAGGTATATGAGAGTATACTACGGAATATAACGGCCCCTCACACAGCAGACTCGGGGGGCAAACTGCGGGATTTTCCCCATGTCGAGCCGAGATGTGTCCTTGTTGTTTCTTGTAAACCCTGGACTAAAGTTGTCGCATACCTCGTATGTGATCTAAGTCTGGCTGTCTGAGTGGTGGTCTACGGGGTCCTTCCGGACTTGCAAATGGGACATGCACTGTACCCGGTAGAGGTCTAATATGTGCGATCTGCTCGAGTATGTACATAAAACAAAAAAACTCCCAGCGCCATGCTCGCGATGCAATGCATTTAATATCCTCACTCAGCGTCGGCCCATTCCACCCACTGGTTTCCTCACACTGGGATCGACATTGGGGCTAGGAGACCGGCCGCCCTGCAATCTGGCCCGCAACCGATCCTGCGCCGAGCCACCACCTGACCCGGCACGGTCGAGGTTGACACGGGCTTGGGCCGACTGATGCGATCCAGCACGCTGGCTGGGTAAGGGTCTTGCTCCTGCAGGGTGGAGGTTGCCCGGGGAGCCAGACTGAGACCGGGAAACGGGCGGGGAGCCGGAGGGAACGGGGCCAGGTGGTGCGCTGTTGGCGGCGACGAGAGGTGGTGCAGTGCCTCCGCGGCCACGACGTAGACTAGCGGTCTGTGGGTTCTGGGCTTGAGCTTGAGGCGCGGAATCACCCCAGAGATCGCCTAGACCGCCGCTGCGGCCGTAGCTGGGCTGTTGGCCACCGGAGAGTTGGGTAGTTGCGATTTGGCGCGAGGAGGGCGTCGAGACTGGGGCTTTAGGATCCTGAGGCAGCCATGGTGGGAAAGGCCGGCCTTTTTCGTTGTAATAGGCGCGGAGGGCGTTAGAGATGTGGGAGCAGTCTTCGTTCTCGGGGTCGTCGCCTTCGTCACCTAGGGTGATGGCTCGGCGGAGGTTGGTCAGACGAGAGCCTAGGCCAGAAATGGCCGAGGAGGTGGTCAGGGAGGAGAAGTATGAGCTCATGGTGGGTGGTGTGGTTGTTTGGAGTGAGCTTCAATGCGGGGCGGCACGAGCGAGCTTGACCGGTGGAGACCCAATCCGCAGATGATGGAGCTGATGCAGATGATGTAGGCGAGGGATTGGAGATGGAAGAAGATGAATTGTGGCCTTTCCTTCTATTAGACGGATCTCTCCTCATGTTCAAAGGAAGATGGGATAACCCGTAGACATTAGTCGACAGGTGGCACGTGATCGGTTTCATCTTAACGAGTGGAAAGTAATTGAATTTAAAGAATTTGAAGGTAAAGCTGAGGAATGTTATTTTTGTACAAATAACATTGGACTTGGATCGTAAAATGGATGCAATAGGGTATCCCGATCACTACAAAATGTAACACAGAACCCAAACGCCATGCACAGGTGAACTTTTCCTCCTTATGCCAGCTCCTTGCCGGCACCTTCGGTCTCGTACTCAATCTCAATGCGAGGTCCCTTCTTGCGAGGCTTGGACTGAGGAGCAGCAGCCTTCCGCTTAGCACTAGGCTTAGGCTTCTTCTCATCCTCGCTAAGCTCATCCTCACTGTCCTCATCGCTCTCATCCTCATCGTCATCGTAGTCGCTGGAATCAGCCGAGTCATTGCCCAGCCAGTCCTCCATATCCTCGAGATCTTCCTCCTCATCGAGATCACTGACGTATTCAACCTCACCAACACCCTCTTCCTCTTCCTCCTCGAGCTCGCCATCATCCATGTCCACATCACGCTCACCGTCACCAGCGCGCTCAAGACCACGGAGAACCTTCTTCCAGATGCCCTCTTCAACATTGAGCGGCCGGTCACCATAAGCACCGCTGCGCAGACGCTCAATAAGCTCACGCTCAATAGCGCGCTCAACCTTGGCAGCAGACAGAGCCTTGCGCTCACGGGTCTCCTCACGCCGACGGATCTTAGGAGCAAGCTTAGGCACCACCTTCTCTCCAAGACGCTCATCCTCCTTGGCAATGTTCTTCATGCGGATGTTGACCTGCGTCAGGCGGGTGAGACGCTGCTTGCACTTGTGAGTGAGGAATTTGGGCCAGTAGATCAAACGCTCGTCAAGCTGTTCGAGGGCCTTGGCGTAGTTGGAGGACAGGCGCACACGCTCCCACCATTTGCTCGGCATGTGGGCACGTTCGACGGTCTTCATGTACAGGTACATCACGCCTGTTTCGGGGTCGGTTCGCACTGTCGCATAGCGCGAGTTGGCTAGCGGACAAGACTGGCGGTTACAGAGACCGCTGACATTGTATTCATTGCGACAAAAATTTTGGTCTTTCGTCGTCCTATCGAGAAAAAAGTCGATCGTTAGCGGCTTTTCCTGATTTTCGTCTGTCTGCCAACGCAAATTCAAATACGATAGGCGTTTCAGTGGTAAATAGAACTCACTTGAGCTTGTAAGAGCAGAATTGCTGGTTAATAACCTGCCACACAATTTCGTCGGACATGATGGGCGACAGTGGAGTGGTGGCTGTAGTCCAGATGTTGCAGATGTTCATGGGAGAAAAAAAAGTTGGCGATCACGTGAGGTGCTTATCGATAGGCGCAACGTCACTGGAGGATCTCATTTTTCTCATTGCCAGTGTGGATGCACTTTAGATATAGCAATTGTGCTATTATATAGGGTCTGTCACTTCATAAATTATTGTGTGCCTAGTTCTGCCATTTCTTAGAATTTATATCTAACCGTATCACACCTGTCACCCTGTTGCTAGGATCAACCGGACCCACTTGCTACCTATATATCCACACCCACTCCATGCAGTTTGTACTCCTTGAACAGGCCTTCTGTGTAGTAAATCGAATCAACCTGCTGGCAGTCCTCATCCTTTTAATTATCAGATTGCAGATATTGAGTGCCTACAACGAATCGGTCTCTCCTAAGTACTGTGCCTTACATACTCCGCTATGTAGCCATGCCCTGAACTACACACCCGAATTATATTATGCTACCTCATTACAGAAATCACCCTGCATAACCATGTACACTGGAATTGCGAGTCAACCTCCGCAACCGTTTCCCAAAGAGATATATAGGAAGCCCCAGAATCATTGGTCCAATCGTCAACCCAAACTCTACCATAGCAGGCACGATGAAACCCCTCCGTGCCGCCAGAGGCATGACCCAGTAACTCATCACGAACCCACAAGTGTTCTTAATAACAGTAGCAACAACCATAATCTCACCAGAGATTGGTTTATAGCAGTCAACAGCGTATGCAATAGCTATCGTAGGAACAGTGGTCACGCAAAGCCCACTGAAGCCATAACCGACAACTAGCACAACAGGCCAGTCCCAGAGTCGATCATAACCCAGCCCGCCAATCACAATACCGACGACAGTAAACATGAGATAGGGAATAAGAGCTGGCAGGCGCATCTCTGCTTCTCGTATCCCATTATTCTTCTCCGTGGCTCTCACAGCAATCCAGTCGGAAAATGGACCCGCGGTAACAAGACCAACCAAACCACCAACGACGAAGGCAAAATTTGAGTATCCCACACTCGATGGCGAGAAGTTGTATGGAGGGGCGCTGAGGATGGCGGATTCTGTCAAGTTCCAGAATAGGAGGACGTTGGCGGGGCCGGCTACATTAAGTGCTGCCCAGAGGATGATTGGGAAAAGAAATAGGCGAAATGGTGAGATGATATCTCGGAGTAAAAATGATTTCCATGCTGGCTCTGGGGCTTGCCAGAGCTTGAACTGGGATCTGGATGGTCTGCCGGCGCCCACAATGTTGCTGCGTTGTTCGATACTCTCGAGCTGCTCTGTTTCTACTTTGCTAGTATTGTGAGCGGCCAGAGCTTCACATTCAAGCCGAGAGGTTTCTGGTTGTGTGTCTCTGCGGAACCTGGTTTCTGGGAAGCAGCATAGGAGGGTGATAAAGTTGAAACAAGTGAGAGCTAGGGATAGCCAGAAGAAGCTTCGCCAGCCATATCTGAACAGTAAATATTAGTTTCATATTATCCGGCATTGTGAAATGCGGAAATGCGGGATGTTCACCTTTGCCCAATATTGCCTGAAATGATAGGACCAATAAACAAACCTAAGAAGTACCCCATGCTTTCAAATGTCAGAGAAAGCTGATAGTAAGAGAGATTACACTCACAAATACACACCCGTCCAAAGACCCCTCTCATGAAGGAAAAGCATATCTGCCACAACTTGCACTAAAAGCGTCTCACTAGTAGCAGTAGCAATTCCATTCACAACACGTGCAGCCAGCATGCTGCTATAAGACACGGCCAAAGCTTGCCATATGCACGAAGCAATGCCCAGCAAGCAGAAACCGAGACTCGTCAGACGCCGACCGAAGATATTGGAACAAGGAACGATGATAAAGTTGGCAAATCCAAGAGCTAGTACACATGCTCCTGTCAAGAGACTAAGCTGTGTATCATTGAGCTGGAACTCGGCTGCAAATAGAGGAAACATTGGTCCCATCGATAAAGCCGATTCCACAGAGACGAAGAGGAATAGAAACTGGGTAGTTATAACCAGGTCTAGTTGGATAGCACGGTTAGCTAGTGCAGATAACATATTGCGAACTGTATACTCACATTTCCATGGCTTGGACCAGTTCAAGGGGTCACTCGGATCTTGCGATGGACAGGGATTGAGTCTGTTCTCATATGAGTATGAATCGGAATACATAATAGTTCAAATGACTCACTGTATATCATGATTGGCCCCGTGTGTCAAATGGATGCCCTCGCCCTCTCTCATCAAGTCTGTTCCAGGGATGATATCTGTCTGGACAGTGCTGGTAGTCTGTCTGATAAAAAATTCCTGAGATAGAAATGTCATGTTGGTCTCTTACTTCGGTATCAGTCCCTATGCAGTAGAATGTCTCAATGGAATGAAGAAAATCCCCAAACAATGGGCCACCTCGCATAATATCCACTCCAGGGATAGCTTCCCCCATTTACCCCAGAGTTGATAACGCGGGGCCACCATGACAAGCTGAGCTTAATCTGCTTTATTGGCTTAACGTGCGTGTTCTGATTTGCAGTGAGGGTGTTCGCCTTCGGTCCCGCGTTTTTGTGGGACACACACGACATGCGGGACACCCGGAACTTGGACTTGTATTCAACGCACGGCGGACACACGGATTAGCTCGACCCCTAAGCAATTGATTTGTTCAGAAGTGTTGCAGGGTCATCATCAGGATTTGAAATTCCCGTTTTTGCACCGCCACACCCCCGGACTGGCTTCGCCACGTCTGCACCTCTCATCCCCACAACTCACATCTAACACACTTCACATCAAATATGCCCAGCGAACGTTTGCGAACCAAACGTGAGCGTCTGTGCTCTTGGTGCTCAAAGACTTTTTCAAAGGATGAACACCTGGCACGCCATGTGAGAACACATACCAGGGAAAAGCCCTTTATCTGCCCGATTTGCAGAAAGCCGTTTAGTCGTCAGTATGTTCTATCTCTTGTGTCCACAGAAGGAGGTCAGAAAAACACTGAACATTGTCTCAGTGATTCGCTTTTGCGACATATGAGGTGTCATCCCTCCAGCGTTCTGCAAGAGGGAGTAGAGGCAAGAGCAGCCATGGACAATACGAATGATGCACCGCAGAAATCCCACAACCATCAAGTGTCTTCATATGGACAGTCACCCGATTATAGGGAGCTTCCGACACCCCCGCATCAGTCATCTGCAGTTGGATCTGAATACCCAGGCGGAATCAATACTCGGTCGACATCCTATTCATTTGCCAACCAAGCCACAGCCACGTCCGATTTTCAAGAGGTCGCCCCAGTACAACTAGAAGAACAAAGAAAAAAATACGCCGGGATTTCCAACACCCGGATCTCAATCCCGACTGACAACCCTCGATTCATCTTTCGCCGATCTCACCCAGCATGGTTCTTGGATGTTTGAAGACTCTAATATCCAAATACCAGCCTGGTTTGCAGACGATGACTTTGATTTGAGTGCTTTGAATTCAGAGATTATAATGTCAACCACAAAGTGGCTTCCAGGGCATCTATCGAATTCTCAGAATGAACCAACGGTCCCAATTATCCAGCCTCAAGAGGAAGACAACACTCCACCACGCGAAGAGCTTATACGTACTCATTGGCATACCTATATGGGTCCCACGTGGCTAGGTCTATCCAGAACCGGCCATATCACCCCTGAAATGATACCCGAACAAACCCAAGTGGACGAAGCCTATCGAGCTAGCTTGGCTGTTAAGCTTCAACCAGACATACCGTTTTTACCTCTTCCATCGACAGATTTCTTGGTAAGCTTGGACTTCACGACCAGATATCTGCTCCACCCTCTAACAAACTAGAATTTATGTATTCAAATGTATTTCACGAAATTCCACCCTGTCTTTCCGATTGTTCACGCACCAACCTTTCGCCCATCCTCGAAAAGCTCTTTACTTTTACTGTCCATCTGCTCTATTGGAAGTCTATTTGTGGGATCATCCTATGCCGCCTCTCAAGGGATGAAGATATTTGAGACGCTAAACAAAGCGATTCTATCATCGGTACGCAACAGATCGTATGATTGAGTTGATGGATACCGGCTGACTTGCTGTAGTGGGAGGGGTACTTTTCACGCCAAGGACTGGAGACCATAGCTATGATCCAGGCAGCTCTTATAGGGCAGACTTTTGGGCTGCTGTCCGGAGTAGGTCAACCTTTGTACTCACAGCTAAGCAGCTAACCATTACGAACAGAGGCAGAAGGATTTGCTTATCGCCCAGACGTTTCACGGGACACTTGTAGTTGTAAGTGGAATATTTCTAATCAAGTTGACGAAGAGCTAAGTCATTGTACTTTAGTGGGCAAAAAGAGTTACTGGGTCTCAAATGATGAAGAAAGCATCAGAATACGTGAGCCTAAGTGACATCACCCACACACCAGAAAGAGCATGGAAGACATGGATTCAAGCGGAAGAACGGAATAGGTGAGTTTGTTGCACCATGGGCTGATTAAATTTCTAATAGCTTCCAAGGCTTCTTGCGGGTATCCATATCCATGATGTCGAAATCTCGGAACTGTTCATTTCAGATCCATATTTTCGTCACTCGCCATCTAAGCTTCCCCTTCTGTCTGATGATGAACCCTGGCTAGCGAAGACAGCAAAAGAATGGTCACAAAAAATGATTACGCATCTTTCAGGATCGCATTCATATGCTAGCAGTTTACGACCATCAACCAGGATTCCTGATGAACTGAGCTTTTCAAAAAACACCATGACCAACGGTTTCCATACCTACTTGGAGCTGGAGAGTCTCGCAGCTTCAGCAATGGAAGCCAAAAGCACAGCCAATTTAGAACAACAGAGTTCCTACGAAAATGCTTTGATAAATCTTTACGAAACCAAAATATCCCCGAGCGGAGCCCAAAACGCCGAGACCTACTCTCTTGCTGTACTGTGGCATTCTGCTTTCATCTCATTACATGCAGACATCAACCGAATAGAATTGGCAATCGGAAAAGAAGGTCTCACTGAATCCGAAAACCAAAGAGAGTACATACGAGAATGGGCCTCATCACCAGATGGGCAACGATGTGCACTTCACGCGGCAATCATTCTCCGCGAACTGCAGAAAAGCCCAATCGGAACAGAGCCTCCAATACATATTCCTCGAATTATATTTCGAGCTGCAGTTATCTGGTTCTGTTACACGGAATTTGGCGCGGAGATGACAAATAATTGTCATCCGAGCGTTGAGTTCCCTGAATTGCAGAAAATTGGAATTAATTGTCAGCGGCTGACATTCGAGGCGAATGGATTCAAAGTGCTGCGACCTACTATCTCAGAGTCGAGTACATTCTGTGGGTTGGTTGATGTTTTACCTCGTGTTGGGCATTGGGGTGTTTCTCGTCTTTTTACTTCAATATTGAATTTGCTTGTTCCGGATTTCAAGGATGATGAGAGGTATCTGAGGTTGTGAGTATTGATAATTATCATATCAATATTGTATAACAAAGAATGGAAGTTCAAATCTTAATTAAACAGCATGCTGTAGACGCTAAACTTCTAATGAGAGAGGATCTTGTTAAGTATCTTAGTTCCCCTCCTGCAAATTCACTTTCCTTGTGTCAGTGAAATGTATAGTGACGAACGACTTTGTACAGAATGGCGGCCTTGAATAAACTAAGAAAGTGTGGACCCTCTACCAGATTGAACACTCCCCACATTCTACTAGATGACCGAAATGTCGGATTTAGTGATGTGGGACATAGCACTAAATCATACCCCGAAGTCCGAAGTGAAGTATAAAACTGTCCCACGGTCCCGCCTTCCCCAGGCCCCACATAGCCCCAAGTCTCAATTGCTATTCCAGGTCTATTTGAACTACTATCCCAGTTCCTGTTTCAACAAATTCTCAATTCTGAGCTAAAATTATCAAAATGCCTTCCTGGACCCACCTTATTCGTTTCATCGCTGTCGAGGACAGCCAGGTTCATCTTGGCCAACTGGTCGACACAACCCGTGACATTGGACGCGACAGTGTCGACGGAGTGGAGATCGCTGCGAAGGTGATCGAGGGAACAATCTTTGATTGCCGCATTACGGACGAGGTTATGCATGTGAAGCAGGTCAGTTCCCCAGAAGCATGCATGACCGGTCTATAGGTTTGCTGACTAAAGCTCATATAGCTTCTTTCCCCAGTAACACAGGAACAATGCAGCTACATCCGCTGTCTGGGCCTGAACTACATGGACCATGCCAAAGAAGGCAATTTCCCCCTTCCTAAAGCTCCCATCCTTTTCACCAAGCCTCGCACTGCCCTCGCCGGACCCTATCCCGCCGCCATCAATATTCCCAAGTGTGCCCAAGACGATACTAGTGACTACGAAGCCGAGCTGTGTCTGATTATTGGCAAGTCCGGTCGCGATATTCCCGAGGAGGAGGCTTTGGACTATGTCCTCGGTTACACTGCCTCCAACGATGTTTCTGCGCGAACACTGCAGATGATTACCGCGCAATGGTCTTTCTCTAAGGGTCTTGACGGCAGCTGCCCAATTGGTGAGATCAACATAGTCGAACACTGCAAATTGTTTGCTAATGTCCATGTCAACCACAGGACCCGTCCTTGTTGCCCCATCCGTAATCCAAGACCCACAGACTCTTTCAATCCAAGCTATTCACAACGACGCGGTTGTCCAAGATGGACACACTAAGGATATGATCTTCAACATTAAGAAGCAGATCTCTTACTTGTCGCAGGGTACTACCCTCGAAGCTGGAACTCTCTTCCTTACTGGAACTCCTGCTGGTATTGGGTTCTTCCGCGAGCCTAAAGTTGTGCTTCGTGATGGTGATGAGATTTGTGTTAAGATTGATCAAATTGGAACTTTGGTCAATAAAGTCCGGTATGAAAGTCGATAAGGAGTGATCGTAGATGCAATGTATATCGGAATACTTATAGAATTCTATGATTAGAAAGAGACAATGAAGCGCGAGACCTCCTTATGACAAATTTCATTATTCTCGAGATATGTAGAAGCCCTCCCTAATTGAGTTGTACTTGAATACAGTGGCCTAAAACCCTAGCCTTTTGGCAGCTAGATCAGCATATTGAAGGTAGACTAACAATGAACGAAATCAACGAGTCCAGATAAGGAATCCAGGATCTCAGGCTATCACTGCCGATATAGACGTCATCGTGGAATGGTGGCCCAGACTTTTGCATTTCATACCTACAATAGTGGCCATGAGTCTGTTCGCAGTGGTGTGAAGTATTAGAAAAGTGTTTTACAAAACGCCAAGATAAATCTGCTTTTTTATGCATTATTTGTTCCCTAACTCTGACACCCTTTTACCACCTCCTTTCATGCCTCTTTCTAGCCGATTTCTAAGTGCATTTGGTGAGCCATTCAGATGATTTGAATGTTGGGGGTGGGAAAAGACTTATGGCCCGTATTGTAGGGAAATCGTCCTGAAATGGTTGTATGTAAGAAATCTATATTTAAGAATCTATATTTACAAGGTAACGAACGCATGGATGATATAGAATGACGTATTTTATAGATGCCATTTAAAGAATGATTACTGCAAGAACCAAGACGGAACCTCAGGCCCCCAAACAGCCAAAGACTCATCACCAGCAGGACCATACCCAATAGGAGTCCGATCATTGACCAGATCACCGTCGGCATAATGCTCAATCATGTTTCCTGTTGTATCCCACCAATAATCAAAGATCTGAGACCCAAGGATGTGGCGACCAACACCCCACACAGACTTGTATTCCTTCTTGGCTAGCCACTGATGACCAAGCTTCTGTGTGTCGAAATCGTGGACTTCGAAAGAGCAGTGGTGGACATGACTTGTTGGGTTGGAACTCATAAAAAGGGAATGATGATCAACAGGCTTGTCGCCACGGTCAATATGGGCAAATAGTGCGACATTTGTCTTCTTTTGTTCTTTTTCGACGTAGAGGAAGTCTGTTGGGACGATGTTGAAGTTCTTCGTGTAAAATTCAACGAGACCTTCGAAATTGGTAGTGCAAAATCCGTAATGACCAAGCTTTGATTTCATTAACCGCCATGCTCAAATGATGATACTCATGGGTGGGAGTCACTAACCTTATGAACTGCGGCAGGTCCGGGCTGGAAGCGAAGGAATTTGCGGACTCGTGGCTTCTCAGCTTCATAATTCAGTTCGAGCTTCTCGGGGTATTGGCCGGGAGTGGCAGGTGTTTGCCCGAAAACTAAATTCATCGCAAAGCCTTCGGGGTCTGTCAAAGTGACCATGTGTCCTCCACCAGGGGCATAAGTAAGATCCTCAATCTTGCCAGCCGTTGGAATTTGCGTTGCTCTATCTTATATTAGCGTTTATGATGATAATGTACTGCTGGGCTACCAACTTCTCTAAGTCTTGGTATGACTCGACTTCAAATGCACCACCAAGGAACTGCTTTGGGCCCTTCCTGGCGTAGTACACGTAAGGGTCTACTCCGTAGCCACGATACCAGATCTCATCGTCCGTTTGCTTGGCGATTGTCATACCAAAATCTGAGTACAAGTTAGTGAAACGTTGGAAATAAAGACACGTAACTACGCACCCTGAAGGAAAGTAGTGATCTCCTCGAGATCGGGATGCTGGTATCGCATATGTGACAACTTCACCAAATGGATCTGTGATTTAGTCTTGATTTTGCATCGCTCGCGCCATGCCTGAACACTCTCGGACTCAGGTCCGATCGCGATGATGTCGGCAATTGAGGCGCCGTGGTTTGCTTGAATGGCCTGGACATGGAATCAGTGAAGATGTTTCATAATTCAATCTTGGGCAACATACCATGTTGAGAATTTGAAGTTGTAGCAATCTTCACAAACCCACGATCTGAGTTCTGGACGAACTATATGCGCCACATGGAGCCCAACCCCACGTCCCGCCGGGCCCCGCATTCTCGCGTGCGGGTGCGGGACCCATTGGCTTCATCCCCGCATTCGGATATAATCGGAAATACGGATATCCATGCCATGTTGATGCATATCGATGTATTGTCCCACACTAGGGGTTGCACTGCATATGCACAGGGGCACGACATGGTGTTTGATCTGAACGTCCTTTAAACACGTCACTTGCTGTCCTCGCTGACCTCGTCGGTCAGATTTCCTTCTCAATATCAACATGGCACAAGAAAATTATGAAACCACCGATGTGGTCATTTGTGGCTGCGGGCCTACCGGAGCCATGCTATCTGCCTATCTCGGGAGAATGTCTATTCCTCACATTGTTATAGAAAAGGAACCAGAAATTACGACTGATCCCCGTGGTATTGCGCTGGATGAGGATGGAATTCGGATGCTTCAGGGGATTGGAATTTACGATCAGATTTATTCTGACATTGGAACGTGTGAGTTACGTGTCCTGAAGCTCACTTTTTCTTATACTCAAATACCATCAAGGCATGTCCAAGTTCAAGTTTATCGGAGGAACCGAGAAGATTCTAGACAAAAAGCCCTTCCTGGAGATGGACTATGGAACGGTTCGTGTATCTACCCTATCAGTGTAGGGCCCTAATATTGACAGCTACAGACTGAAGGTGGCACAGGACATGTAGGCTTTATCTGTCACAAGCAACCGATACTCGAGAAACACTTGCGAGATGCGATGAAGTCCGAATTTTGTCAATTGCACACTGGAGCTAGTGTGTTTGAGATTCGCGAAGAAGGGGACCACGTATACAGTCAATATAATGATGCCGATGGGTTTACCCACGGCATTCGGTCCCGGTTCCTTGTTGGTGCCGATGGCAAAACTGGCTTTACTCGAAAGAATTTCCTCGAGCCGCTTGGTATTCACATGGAACAAGCACATACGTGAGTATCTTAACCCGAGATCGCACTTGACACTAACTTTTGAATTTAGAGCATTCTATGACGAAACTTGGGTAGCACTTAATTGGGAAATCAGCCTTCCTAATGAAAAGACACATCCCGATTTTGCACTGTGGAGACTTGGATATACCCCTGAGCAAGTCTATGATCTATTCTTCCCAGTAAACTTCCGTTTTGTCTGTAATCCGGAGCGACCGGCTGTATGTGGCCGCTTTGGATTGCCCTCCAACCGTCTATGGCGGTTTGAGTTTGTTGTGCGCCCCGGGGAAGACGGGGAAGAGATGTCCAAGCCTGAGAACATCGAGAAAGTTGTCTTTCCCTATATTACACACCCGGGGAGTCGATACGGGTAAGATCGAGATCTTTTGCAAGCAGCAAAAACATACTTACCATTGGCAGAATTGTGGAAGATGTTCAATTTCCAGAGGATTGCATCCGTGTCCTTCGTTCACGACCTTTCCGATTTTCCGCAAGGAGCTGCAACAGATGGTCTCATGGGCGAGTAGTCCTTTGTGGTGATGCTGCACATGTCTTTCCTCCGTGTAAGTCTTTCCATATCTGACACCAGTGACTTCGTAAAGTCTAACATCGTATACCAGTTGGCGGCCAAGGAATTGCCTCTGGATTCCGCGACGCCGTCTCCTTAGCCTGGCGTCTGGTGCTTCTCTGCCGACGACAGACAGTGGCAATAAACAACCACGAGGAAGTTCTGTCGGGTTGGTACGTCGAGCGAAAACAGCAACTGGAGAGGTCACTGGCAGCAACGATAAAAAATGGCGAATTTGTTACAGAAGGCAATCCCATCAAAATTTTCATACGCGACTGGTCTTTATTCTTCATGCACCTTATCCCAAGATGGAGGCGGGATTTCAGACTTGGATACCGAAAAGAGGGACTGGTGAAGTATAATCATTCACCAGGCTTGCCTTTTGATCCCAGCCACAAAGGAGGACTTTGCCTTCCACAGGTGTACTGTAAGCAACTTGGGAGTGAAAAGGTGATGTTCTCAGACGATGTGCTCTTTTCGAAAGAAAAGAAAGGTTTATTCCAACTGTTGGTCTATCTTGGCTCTGTTGATGAGTTGGATGTTGTTCGGCAATCAGTGTCTCAGATTGAGGAGATCTCCAAAGGAGAGATTCGTTCTACAGAAGTGACATACCTTATTGAAGACACAGGCGCAAAATCAACCGAGGCAACAAGAGACCTATTATCGATCTTCCGGCTAGCTACTGCTGAAGAATTCGCTCAGTCATCTTTATGTCGCGGTCGGCCGGAACCGCAATACTATGACCCTCTCTATCTTGGCAAAGCGCTTGAAGGAAACGGCTTTGTCGTTGTCCGCCCTGACCGGTTTATATATGCCGCATGTGACAATATCGTTGATTTGGAGAAGGTCATCCCTAACGCGGTACAATATCTCCACGGATAACGGGTGTTAGTCGAAGTTTTATTTCATTCCTCTCGAGTAGCCTGGATCTATATGACTCTGATAAATGTCTCCCAATATAATCAAGCATTATCCAAGCTGTTGTGTCCACACAAAAGCGGACTGTGGCTCAGATCATGAAATATTTTGCCATCAAGAGGGGACAAACTCTATTGTAAATGAAAGGCGAATGGTATCGTTCCTGACAGTGCACCTTGGAGGTAATCAATGGATCCGGGGGGCTTTGCGCACAATATATTGAATGGGGTTTCGGTGTTGTCCAGAAGCTTACGAGCCAAGTGGTTTTTTCCCGCTAGTTCCCACTAGGTCTCGCCTATCGTCCTTGGGGCGCCAAGCCATGGCGGAGACCAAAAGGGGTCTGGCGGGTGTCTAATCTTCGGAACAACACCCAACTGATCGATTTATCGATCCGAGCAAAGAATTATGGCTGCCTCGGATATCGCAGGCCATACTCCTCAGGGGCTGTTACCTCAGTCGGCGTATCAAGGAAACCTAGCTCAGGTCCGCGCGCTGCTTGAAAATGGTGAAGATCATCGTATTTGGGACAAGTTCGGATGGACAGCATTGCATTGGGCTATTGTCGGTGGACAATTGAATGTTGTAAAACAACTTCTGGAACATAACGCGGAGTATCAGCAGCCTGATCTCGATTTCCGTAATATGTCCCAGGAGCAGGTCGAGTCATATGCCGATGCACTGCCCCCAATCATTGTGGCTGCACAGCGACAGAAGCTTGATCAAAATGCTGTGGACATATTTTGCGAGCTGGTGCATTATTTGGAAATCCCTGATAACAAGCTGCCTGCCCCAAAATTCAACGCCATCTGGAGGCAAGGAGCATTCGATACCACGAGATTCACGGCCAATATGTGGCGAGTCATTGGAAAGGCGGAGTATCACTGTGGATTTGGGTACACCATACCTCACGTTGGCGGCGTTGGCAGGCAAGATCTCAAGAATCGCAGAGCCGATGTTACGGAATGGAAATCGGTCCTAATGCAATGTGCAATCCGTGACAGTCAATGGGAAGTTCTGCAGATGCTCATTAAAGCTGGTGCAGATGTCAATTCTGGGAATCCACTCTGGTACGCCGCCTTTCGCAGTGATGCTCGATACGTTGAATGTTTGGCAGACCATGGGGCAGATATCAACGCCGCACTCAGTGACGGACGTACAGCTCTTCACGAGGCCGTTATGAATGGGTACCTTGATACAATCATCGCCCTTGTCGACCGTGGAGCAGCTGTAAACCCCCAGCAGACCCAGGAGTACTGCGAACTATCGCAGCACATAAATAGTCGTCTCAGCACGAAAGACTTCAATTTTTGGTTTGCGAGGAGAGGTGCATCTACACTTATGCAGGCTTGCGGATTTCTGCTAGGTCGCAACGACAAATTTCGTCGGAAAAATCCCGCGGATCAGATTCAAACACCAGAAGAGAAAACCATGGGGATTGTAACATTCCTCCTTTCCAAAGGAGCGGATCCTTCATTGAAGGAACATAGAGGGATGACAGCGCTGCACTTTGCTGTCTTGCAACCTCATGTTCCACTAGTGAAAGCTCTGGTTGAAGCAGGTGCCTCTGTTGAGGCTTCTGACTGTGAAGGGCGAATACCTTTGCATTATCTGTCTCGCTGCGATGATAATGTCGACGAGGCTGATCTCAGAGAGGTGATTTGTTTGCTTTGCCAAAACAAAGACCATAAATTCTCTCAGAGTCTCCTCAATAAACCAGTCTTGAGACCTTCACAGCTTTGTGAGTACCCGAGAAGTGGTATACGCTCGCGAATGATAACACAACGAACGTGGGAAGGAAATAGAAGTTATTTCAACGATGTGGAGGATGACTCGCACACAGCACTCGACATTGCCCTACTCAGCAGTCGGTGGAAAGTCGTCCATGCTTTAACTTCCCTAGGGGCCATCCTTCCCACAAATACTATTCCAGAGAGAGCATTGATATGTGCCATCAAGGAACTCGAAGTCAGTCCGGTTCGCTTCCTGTTGCAAAACGGGTTCAAAGCACCGGATCGCTCGCTCATCACGCTTCTTCGGTCATTTCTAGACCTTAAAAGCAAGAGAGACGCTGCCGGGGATTTGGAAACCAGGCTCAGGCCTATTATGAAACTCCTCATACTTGCTGGCGCAGATGTAAATTTCAATGAGACTGATCAGGTGAGCCCGAATGTGGACGAAAAGGCCGGAATGAAGAACGACGAGGAGGATGATGAGGACGAAGAGGACGAAGATGAGGACGAAGATGAAGGCGGAAGCAGGATGAAAGTCGAAGAACGCATCAAAAATGGCCCCAAAATCTCAACTCCTCTTAATCTGGCGGCCAGTATTGGTGGCCTACGAAACATACTTGAAGACCTATTGTTATCTGGTGCAGACGTCTACGGCTTCTCGTCCCTTGCGTTTGACCCAATCCTGAATGCCGCAGTCTACGGAAACTCGCAAGATCTGCAACTTCTGCTGGAATACGCACTGTCTCACCCAAATGAGTCTCATTGGTCAATGTTCTTGGGAAATGTACCGAAGGAAGACGATCCCGTCGTGTATTTGTGTCACTGTCTGAAGCAAGCAGGCGCTCTGGATAGAGCCAACTTCCAAGGGCGCACGCTACTGCATCTCGCAGCAGAGCAGGGTAATGAGACCCTTCTAAAATCGTTAATTATACATGGCGCGCGAATCGATATCCTTGACAATCAGGGTCTCCGTGCAATTGAATGCGCTGCTATGTTGCGTCATGCCCACATATTTGAAAGCTTGTTAACAGCGGATTATGAGACGGACCCGCGGTGAGTATTTCTATCAACTTCAGAAAGTGAAATTGCTGATGATTCGAAGCAGTTCTCATGAGCATACCAAATTTGGAAAATCTAAATGCGAGGCAGACCTCGCTTTGTTGAATCCCCAAACCAATCCCGAGGTCATGTCAAGCCTGTTACGCCTTGCCCCTGAGTACATCTTAAATCGATACCTAGGTCGTGAAGTTTGCCCAACCGTTTACGCGGCAGTAGTATACGGCAGCATCGATCTGTTATTAGTCTTGCTGAATCACAATGCCGAAATTGAGGCTGGCGATTGCTATGGTTGGCGACCACTACACCACGCGTGCTATCGAGGCCAAGCAGCGATGGTTCAGGCTCTGATTGCCAAAGGTGCAGATATCCATTGTTCCACTGATGCGTGGAATGATCGAAATGACAAACCGACAGGGTTATACTTGTCAAGTCCCTGGGCAGGCACACCTCTCCATCTTGCAGCCATGGGTGGTCATTTGGACATTGTCCGGGTGCTGCTCGATCTTGGTGTGGATGTACATGCAAGTACAGTAACAAAGAACATGGACTTCCCCTGTTGGAGCCCCGGTCATGGCCCGACAGCATTGCATCTTGCTCTTGACACGGGAGTATACTATGGTCGTCAAGGTGAGATGCTCAGTAACGACCGATTGAAGATTGCACAGTTGTTGGTTGATGCTGGGTCTATGGTATCTGGAGTCGCAAATAAGATGAATCTGGGTGAACGTAGTCGGTTTTACGAGTTTCCTGATCTGTGGGCGGCATTAAAAGCAGGAGACATGAACCTCGCTGAGAACGAGGCTAGGGAACAGGCTTAGTTGCTACGTCGTGATATAAAAAACATAGCCACTTGCATTCAATGAGACCCGAAAATTGGCAAAAGGAAAATACAAAAGGCAGGAAGCTAAAGCCGGGCAATTGTAATGCATAAACACGCGTCGAGACCTTTGTGCTAATATTGTTAAACAATTGAGAAATCGCAATGTGTAGAAATTTATATACCCAGCGGCATATTATGCTCACGGGTGCCACTTGAAGTCTAGATGGCCTCGGTACACCGACCGGGATCACTCTGCCGCTACTGCTGTTCTTCTACCAGGCTTGGCATGCACAGAGTTTATTTATGGCAATTGCGAGTGATCCTTTGCTGGACCTTGTGGGTAACTACTTTGACGTGGAATGAGTGACTCAAGAAGAGTGGGCTATTCGGTACCGCCAAAAGAATATATGGTGGCTGTTGCTGGCTAGAGCATCATCTAACTCGACGCTCTCAATTTGTGAAGATTACCATCACTATGTTCATGAAAACCAGTTTATTACACAGCAAGACTTGCGCTTTTGTTTAATAGCAGTGCATCGTCTTCCCGTTAGTAGACTTCCACAAAACCCAACCCAGTCTGGGTTGGGTTCGAGTTAAGTTGGGTTCTGCGGAAGTCTAGTACGAGGTATATATAATCGGCGCGCAACTTCATGAAGTCCCATTCCTGGGGAAGTATGTTCTGCTGTATTCGTACCGGGGAGCGCCGCATCGAAACCTCCTCACAGCCAAGTCTCGTGAACCACTTCCACCGAAAGGGCACCAATAGTCAATCAATTCCCGCCTCGATCCGGCATTTTGAACCCATTTTACTTATTGCTGAAGACAGGACAAGTGATGGTTACCTCTCGAGCCTCCGAAAAATTCCTTTTGATTTGTAAAGCGCTGAGATTTATTTCATTCCACAAGGCAAACAGTCAATCCTGAGGAGGTCAGGATGTATTATTATATGCCATTACTCCAGCTGCTCAAGAGCTTCTTTCATACCCACATGAGGCTTTACCGACAGAATGGCATCACCTGCGCTTTTTGTCGCAATCTTAGCTTGAGAAGCCCGCGAGCCCGTCTGAATTTCCGATGCCCGTGGCCGGCGAATGCTATCCCAGATTTGCAAGATACCGGGGACCTTGTCACGGTCGGAGATGTTTGCAAATAGAACGCTGAGACCCTCCACATCCTCGAAAGTCTGGTTGACGCCTTGGGCTTGATAAGGCACCATGGCATGAGCAGCATCGCCGATCAAAACGGTTCGGCCCTTAAAATACGTGGGCAAGGGCTCCTGGTCCCGGACTTGGAATAGCGCTACTTGAGGGGTGCGGCTGGTTGGGCGGCTTTCGTCAGCCCAGCAAATCTTAGCCCGGTGAAGTATAGTGCTCAAAGCTCACCTAAAGACTCGTTTCAACCACTCGGGGAAGTCCTCGATCTCCTCTAATAGCTCTTCCACACTCCCCTTGGCATTCCAAGAGTATTCAAGCTTGGCTGAGCTCTTGAGACTCGAGTCCGGGACAGCGCAGACGCAATTCATCAGCTTATGCCCCTGGCAGGGATACATAATTACGTTACGGTTGCCTTTATCTCCAGCAGCTATAACTGCTATGAAGATGCCGTCGTCGTAGTTGTACATAGCTGGAATAGTTCCGTTGGTCGTGATGGTGTTCATCACGACGTCCATTGGAATGACGAATCGATACATTGAAAGACCGCACGGGGTGGGCTCTGGGTGCGAAGCTGGGATGACGGCTCCGCGGACCTTTGAACGAATTCCATCTGCGCCTGGAGGAGGTTATTCATTTAACCGTTGCTGAGTTTCATAGTCTTCTACTTACCGATAATCAGATCGGCTTCGACAGAGCTTCCGTCTGCAAATTCAACAACACCAGCCTCTGGATCAACGTTCACAATATGGCAGCCGTATAATACATTGATAGCCTCTCCATCTTCATCCTCACTGGTGACTCTCCGCAACAACGCGTCCTTGAGATCCTGTCGATATACAAGCCACAAACCACAATCTCCGTCCTGCTCATCACCAACCCGGGACTTACTTATCTCCTTCTCGTGGATGTTATAAGTCCGGTACCCGGCGCCCACCACCCCACTAATCTCTTTTCTGTCAATTCCGAGCTGCTTGACAATGGAGATGCCGTTAGCTCCGAGCCCGAGCCCCGCGGAAGTCTCCTGAGAGTCTGCATCACGACGCTCATAGACAATGATACTGCAATGACGGTTTTTCCGGAGGAATGCAGCAGCAGAAAGACCGGCAATTCCGCCACCTATGATAGCTACGCGAAGTTTGGATGACGAGGTGCTGTTGGGCATCTCGGCGGAGGGATTTTGGATGCAAGGGGATAAATCAGCTGGAGGCAACCAGATAACTTTGTTGGCCTTCTATGGAACCAGAATGTGTAAGGAATGAGGAAGCAGGAGATCAACCTATTTTGCCAAGGTTTTTGGAGGTGATCGTATTTTATTCGAGTCGTACGGTGTCACGGAGCAAGGTGGTATCAAACCCGAAAGAGGCAAGATGCAATAGCCATTAACTACCAATTGGACAATACGAGCACGGTCAGGATTACTTCGTTACACTTCTTTGTGTCTGAAAAAACTTCAGCAGCGAATCTTTGGGTGATTTGTCCCAGATTTTGCTCAGTACAGTACTGGTTCGCACTACCCCGCACGATCTTTGAGTTTCCATCAAATTCCAAGGTTGCTTCGTGTGGGACTTCTCGGCCCGGCCCGCCTGAAAAAGGCAACGGACGAGATGGCAATCTTTTAGTGGGACGAGTTACGTGTCTAGGTCATAAGTTCGAGCCTCAAACAGGCTCTTGCTTTGGCGGGTCTGTTAAAGAAAGTGGCTCAACAGAGAGCAGAGGAACAGAACGCGGATCTAGGAGATTTCTACATGCATAAGCTATTCGAATTTCAATCCTATCACTTGGTTTACGTCGATGAGTCTGGATGTGATAAACGAATTAGGTTACGAGGAACTATCTGGTCTCTATTAGACACGGCACCATTGCAGGTAGTCAACTTCCTTCGGGGTCAGCAGTACCAGATGTACTGCCTGCAAACTGCGAAGAAAGAATCTTGCTATCTCGTATATTTCAGGGCTTCGCAGATGCTGTAGTCTTCGAGGGTTTCATTGATCAGCTTCTTCGACATTGTGAGCGATGGCCAAAACCAAAATCCTCCCTTGTTATGGACAACGCATCTTTCCACCGTTCTGGTCGCATTGAGAACATGTGCATGGAAGCAGGAATAAAGCTCGTGTATCTACCACCTTATTCACCTAGCTTAACTACTATCGAGGAGTTCTTCTCTGAGTTGAAGGCATACACTACGTCTGGAAACTGGTGTCACCCCCTACACTCTTCCTTGTTTCTTGAACCCTGGTTGTCAAGAGACACTAATCCACTTGGGGAGTTATTCCGGATCACCTCTGTCAATGAATCACATAACTCATTTTACAAGTCGTGGCAAGCGTGTAATCATTGTATTGGATTGTATCGACTGTATTCCTCACATCTAAATTCCCCACCTCTAAACCCGTAAGTGCATCGCAGGTTTGACTTGAGTCAATATGTTGTGTAATCCAAACCTTTTCCCATGTATTCCCGCACGCCCATAGATTTCACTTCAGGACACATGTCATTAAAAATGGGACTCAGAGCAGCCTTATTCTCTTCATCTCGGATATAAGCAAGATTGAACTCTGCCCACATCTGCCACATGAAGTCATCCTGTGCCACGCTTACCAGGCCCTTCTCGCACTTGATGACAACTAAAAGCTTCTACCTAGTGACGACTTCCGCATGCGTGAACAGCTCTTCCTTCGCCAGCGTACCTCCGGCTATGCTTATGCTTTCTTCCAACTTGGGTATGCTGAGAGACGCAGTGACTCATCGGACCATATTTCTCAAAAACATCATGGTGAACCGCGGTCACCGGCCGTCGTCTTTGATGGAAAGCTCAGCTACGCAGCTTTGGGGCCTAATAAGGAATGCTCCCAATCGATCAGCGAAGAGACCCTTCTTTGAAGTCCGTTGCATGCCTCATCCTCACCAGGTATATATCCTTCTCCTGTATTTTGATTCAGGGAACGTCCTGTTCATTTTGCGCCGTATCGTAAATTTGACTGAACAATCAGCGCCCGGACAAGGGCCGGTCTGAACTACCAGTATAGTGGAGATCGAGCGAGTGCTACTCTGATAGATCACCCCACTGAGTGTTTGGATGTGGGATCTGGGTTCTCATTCTTTGGGTGAGCCTTCAAATGCCCGCGAAATCTCGCAGATTCTATGCATCATACTGTGAATTTCCTGATGGTTTTTTCTATAGTATGACCCTAGGTTTTTGAAGTATTACCTGCTACAGAGCAAAGATGGATAGGCCCTTTCAAACACGACGTTCATCATAATATTGGCCAATTTTATGATTAAATCAACACGTTCTCCGTCTGAGATCATCTCTACAGGATGCACAGGCTGTTTTCTCACATCCCGGGCACTTAAAAGCAAAGCGCCGAGTTTCCTCCCTGCAGTTGCTACATCGAAAGCGACCTTCAACCCGATTCCACCAGTTTTGATGCTGGCATGGTGTTGTGGTGGTGGATCTCTGTGGATGGGATTGACTCCGTGCTGAACGTGTTCTCTTCATCTGATCTGCCATTTTCTTTACGAACGCCTGGTATTCCTTCTCTTTCTCTCTTCTGATCTCCGACTCTACCGAAAAGGCTTGTTGTCGAAATGACTCAGCGATTGTTTCATGCGCTTGAATTTCCGCCAATCGTCTGGTTTTTTCTGTCTCTTTAATTCGTCGTATCGCAATCTTTTCGCGATATAAACGATCCCACTGTTGTGCCTGCTCCGCAATCCTGGCCGCCCCTCCAGGAAGGAATGAGCTCAGGTAATTCCAAACGGTCGATCCAGATGCCTTATCTTGCTCCATTAATCGAACCGCATTGTCTAGACTTGCTAGATATGTGTGAAGCTTCATCAAGTTTGCCCGCGCATCTCGTAGGTGAGATTCCTGGTCCCTGAGCATTTCGGTGAGCTGCCGAAGTTTTGATTGTAGATATTTCATTGAAGGCTTCTCCCTGTTCTCATTCTGTGCCTCTGGGCTGTTCGGCTGGTCCGTCGATTGTTGGGTACTTGAAGCGCGACATTGGGCGTCGTAAGCTTGGCGAGCTTCTGGATCAGCAAGGATTGAATATGCTTCATGAAGCTAATCACAATTTAGCGAAGACAAGACATAGGCAAAGCGGTCCTACGAGCTGGAATTCGGCTTTGGCATTCGGATTTCGGTTCTTATCAGGGTGCCTTGCCAAAGCCAAACGCCTCTAATTGGTCTTGATAGTATCTGGGTCTGAGTTTTGCGGAATCTGTAGAATGGCATAATAATCTTGTGGTGGTTGAGTGGAGGACATGTCACGATTACTCTTATGAGGAAAGTGGATGCAAAGTCTATGCTCGGGACGGGACGTGCCTGGGTATAGAACTGGTGCGGGGTCGCAAGTCACTGAACATGGTTTCTATCCATACATTGGCTAGGGCTGATGAGAGTAAAATACTGAAATGTTTGGTATTCCGGACCTAACCCTAGTATAGTAACATGAATCTTGGCAACCAGGGTTAGACAAACAATCAGGAGGTGCACGCGGCGACACCGTTTTTAAGAGGCACGGTACCTCATATTATATATCAAAACAAAACTTTGAGTGTTTAGTCAGTTCAAAACCAGGAGCCAGCAAAAAAAAAAAAAAAAAAAAAAAAAAAAAAGACTGGTACCTAGTGGTAAACCACCGTGTGTTGGCATATACCAGGAGGGAGCACGAGGCGTCAGACAATAATAAGTACTGACTTACAAGGTAGGTATTGTAATAAACAAGGCCGCGAGTAGTCTGTATGTAATCCTGGTATTGCAAGGCACCGGTCTCGGTGTTTGACTCCAAATAAGCACCGAGATTCATCGTCACTTGAATACGGGTTGGTGTGGAAATTGACACTGTGCTCAATCCTCGAAGCCAGCTTTTCGTGTTGAATTGTTTTATAAGCAATGTGATACTTTTATGTAAAGTATAGTGTAAGTGACAAAACAGGAATATTGCTAATCCGAAGCCTTCTTAAGGGACACCAACTAAAGCTCTACTGCGGCGTCTTCCTGTCAAACAGTCAGCCAAATATGCTGTATATCACCCAACGGTCCGTGAGCCTGCACACAGCATCTAGACCGTACAGCTTCATCCGCATGGGCTTTCACTGGAATCTCGCCGAGAAATGGGGCTTGGCCAGGATACTCGTAGAGCGTAACGGCAATGAGGTAATTTTGTTGACTGATCCACAAGTCACGAGTTCAAACCATGATGAGTTCCGTTGATGGTTCCTTGATGTGAAGAAGACCTAACGGGGTCTACTTCTCTTGGTACTGTTATAGTCGCCTTATCAATTCTTGCAAGGAAAGACAAGCCCTCTGGGTAGATCATTCTACACAGGTAGTGAGAAAATAGTATTTATTCAACTAATGAAGCATACTATGTCAGGCCCCGTTCTTTCGAGTTGTGGCCACGAGTTCATTAAATATAGATGCAAATAGTAAAGTAAGTACAAAGGGAATCAAACGGTGTCCATAGTACAGCGATAACTGGTGAATTAACTATAATGCAAGCAGCAAGCCAGCACCAAGGATACCGGGCAGAAGATGATTCGGCTTACTGGTGGGCATCGCCGCCATTCCAGTAGATGTGGTGCTCGAGGCGCCACCGCTGTTAGCGGCTCCGGTCGCAGTACTAGTACCAGTGACATATACTGTGGTTCCAGTGGGCTCGGATCCCAAAGAGCCCGACGAAACTACGGTTGCACTGGGGTCAAGACCCGTAGCCGAGGTGACGGCAGAGGGCATTAAAGTCGCACCGGGAACCGCGTCTGTTCCCGTGCCAATCTCGTGAATATCATCATCTCCCCCGTCATAGTTGGTGTTTGCGAGAGAAATTTCGTTATTGGCGAGATCGTAGACCACATAGGCGCTACGCAAGAACGTATCACCCATAAGACTCACTCCGGGCTCACCATAGGAAAGTCCGAAGATACAGGTATCTTTCGGGAAACCGTCGTAAGCGGTGTTTTCCCAAATCAGGTTGCTGATGGGAATCGTGACCTTGGCGCCCGAGAAGCTAAACGTCACATTGTAATCTTCCGTGTACATATCGCAGGGGATATAGGCGGCACCGACGGTTGAAGAATAACCACCACCGACTTCCTTGTAAACAGGATCGACCACTTCTTTGGGCAGCACGATAAAAGGGCTCCCATTATCCAAGGTGACGGCCAAGGGAAGGCCTGTTGCAAAACTCTTGGTGCCCTTGGTGTTCTTCACAGAAATATCCGTCAAGGCGATTGACAATGAATAGTAGTTGTCGCGTATGGGTATAACGGGCACAGTTTGAAGGTCGCCTTGATATCTGGCTTTATTAACACCCCCGAAAAGAAGGTTCCCAGTGCCATCGAATTCATTCAACCACAGGCTATATGCGGCCGACTTGATAGCACCGCTTTTAACGAGCGCTTCCGGGAGGCTGGCGTATTCCTTGCGGAGATGAGTAGCGGCATAAGCATTTGCTGCATATCCGATTCCCAAAATGCCATCTGTACGCAGTCCCCGAAGGACACACCATTAGTCAGGTTCCATTTGCTTTCCTTTTTGGAAATCAAGAGATCAAAAAAGCACATACGGGGATTAAGACTTTTTTCCGCCACCGCGAACTCCATATCTTTCACTTTGGCGCCTCCAATGACCAGGGTGTCAGTGGCGTAGTGACCAGCAGCCAAAAATCCACTGGCGTAGGTAGCGTTCATCTCATAATCCAGCATTTTGAAGGTGGAGGAATCTTCCAAGTTGAATAATCCAGTAGAGGAGCAGGGATCATCATCTGCCGCACAGTAGGTGGAATTTGGGATGTTAACCCAGATGTCAGTGCTGCCGGTATCGAGGCTAAGGGAGAGATTCTGAGCCGGAGTGCCGACGGTGATGTTCACCATGTAATACATATTTTGCTATCCGCAGAGTCAGTACAGCTTTCCATCATCAGCTCTATGAGACAGTCTCTGTCGCACCCTTGTGCCAGAGGCTGAAATAACTGATCAGATCGGAAGCATGACTCATACCACATTGTATAATGCCGTGCTGGCAACTTTGGAACTGCGTTTTTGCAACGTTTGAGGTCGATCACTGCGGGCGATCGGCAGTTGGAATACTGCAGGATCGTGCCGTTTGTGCAGAGTGATGGCATTGGCGCATGGCAAAGCCAAGGCGAGCGGCAGGACTGAGATTCCCCACATAGCCACACAGTTTGTTGATCGTTGAATTATTCGGATGCGTGTGTAGTATTGACCAAAGGAACACCCTGCGAAAGAAGAATTTGCAGAAAAAAAGGTTGTTAATCTATAATCACGACAAAGGGGCGAACAGGCAGCCTTTCTACACTATTGCCTGAGCCCACTCTCGCTTCCATCTTTTACTAATGATCCTGATCTAACTCAGGAACCCTTTAGTGGCTTCCAGGCAGATTAACGGCGTGGCGATAGCCAGTCATCACACGCCCCTCGAGCCAGGATTCGCCGAACAGACCTTTGCTTTTCGCGCTAAGCTCGGAGTTCATCGGACGTTGGGTCTGGATGTAGTTTGGTGTCGTGCACAGAGTGGACACTCCAGCAAAATGGGTTCCGAAATGGATTTTAGCCTAGCAAACATACACCTATCAATGAGGAGCACTAATGATAAATGTCACTTTGGCGGGAGCCCCGGATGAATGCCGGATGTGAAAGCTGTTTTGGCCCCAACAGGAACAGGCACGCTTGGCGGCTCGTACCGCCTCGGATAATTTTAACATTCTCAAGAACCATCCAGAGATCATTGTAGAGCATGTTTAGCTCTAGCAAACCAATCTAATAATTGAAAGCCAAGATAGGCGGGTGGCTTCTACCACTCTGGATGACCCTTCTTACCCCGTGTTCACCTCGGCCACCTCGGCTTCTAGAGTCACGCGCCTCGAAAATTGGCCGCGAATATTAAATGTATAGCGGAGCCCGGTTCTCAAAGCCATGTGCCGAGAGATTTTAAAAGTAATATACTATTCGAAAATAAGGCTGTGTAGATCAGATCGAGATCATCTGCGTCGTGCGGCTCATTTGCGGCTTGTATGCGGCTTATAATCGGAAGTGCCGCCCGGCAAGAAATATGCAAGCCCCGCTTTAACATCGAGCGATCGGAATGAGCAGGATGATTAAAATTCAGTTGACTCTCAGAAAAATAAAGATCGAGCGAGCTTGTAAGTTTGTGATTTTAATATATAAGCTACTGGGAGCAAAACTCCACCTTTCGTGCTAGAGACCCAGACTAGATGCGCGAACAAAGAAGTATTTGCTAAAAATATTGATAAAAGATCAATACAGAGCAAGGTCATTTACGTTATAACATTTCTTCAGCATTTCTTCAGCATAGAGAAGGGCAAAAAGAGACAACCTCTCTTGGTCGGGCGCATCATGCTTCTTCATAGAAGGCTTACGTGTAATAGCGAGTAGGATTATACGGAAAACACAGTATAGCTGCCGACCAAAAATTGCGCTATCAATGCACCTCAGACACAACTATAGCGAGGGAGATCACTCCAGTCAAATGGGCGCATGTTAAGAGTAGATCTGAAATTCGGGTTCTGAAGCCCATTGATTCGTTATGACTAGTAGTGACTATCCTCGATCAAAGCAAATAATAAGAGGCAGGCTGGTTCTCAGGCCGACGCGGTGCGTTGTCCTAAATTAGCAGGAGTAGAGGTCTGAAACCTCAATGTTTCCCCCTTGCTGCAGCTGCCAAGCACTACTTCTTTGCAAAGATATCCATATAGACGTGTCCGAGAGGTCCAGCCTCTGAACTCCATCCTCTATGCTCGATTTTATACTTGTCGCTCTTGTCCAACACCTCAACCACGTTGACATAATTTCCTCCTCTGTTTTCCCAATGCAGCTCGCAGATCTTGTCGTTGTCATGGAACAGGTCGAGGCGGCCTTCGCTGCCCCGACGGCTTTGTGCCCCTATCTCGCCGACACCATCGGAAGCGATGACGATTTCGTCGATTTCCTCCTCGGTGAGGGACTTGCGGCGGTCATAGACATCGTAAAACTCCCCGCTACGACAAATTAGAAATATTACGAGCATTGGGAAACAGCAAATACCCTTCAATGACAGTGTTCTGAACCAGAACGTCGCCCTTGTCCAGGTGGCCCCGAATGTGGAACGAGACCCATTGAGAATTGTAGTTGTTCATGTTGGAAATTGAAGTGGAAGATAGTTAAGAATGAAACAATTGAAAGAAAGAGAGGAAGTTCTTATATTTCCCCGCAATTTGTATAGTGATGTAATACATTTACAGAATCGGATGTTGTGGTGACAATCATATGATGCCATTGGCTAACTACCATTCCATCCATGGGACCACCCTTGTTCAACTTTGCGGGGAATATCACGAAGTTATCACCTCGATTATTGTTGTCTTGTGATAGCTCAGGTAACTCAATGAGATGCAACATGTAGGAAATGTAGGCAGAATGTTGGATATCACCAAATTACCAATCAAATTATCAACAAGGTTGAGGGTAAATGGATAACGCCTCCGTGACCAACTTTGACATATTGTACGATATTCAGTCGTATATCTCACTTCAGTTGAAACGTGGTGTGGCGTGGCGTTTGGGTCACAAGGATAGGCGTTATTGCTGTCGGTACTGAACAGAGATAGATTTTCACACCTCGGCAGCGCACTAATTCTTATTTAAAGGGTCTAGCACACAGATGACCCCACTGAGTCATATCTGCAGTCAAGATTATTCCAAGTGTTTCTAAAACATATTTGAACAATTGATAACTTAAATGAAACTTTGTGAATGTCGGTACATATCAAGAGCAAGTAACAAACTTAATTGACTTGAGCAAGGTATTTCGAAAAGGACTTTATGATATGTATGCCCCGGGTACCTGTTCCATATCCTCTGAGGGAACAAACAGATCTTATCTCCGATTTTCGCCTGGTAACTGCAAGCGAGATGTTGTAAGGCCGGAGTGGCAGTTTGAAAACTATTGTGAATCTACCTAGCTAGGGGAGAGCTTATGTATCCCCACTGAACCACTTGTTCGGATTATTACTCGTATTCAATGTTTTCAATGTTACATCGATACTCTGCTGCCTGTTCATCGTCGAACACACAAATATAGCGAATATAAATCAACTTTGCGACACTTTCCAAAAACACACTTGGAGGATCGGAGATGTCATATGTGTAGCGAGAATCTCCTACACGAAATGCATCTTCAAAGGCACGCAAAAGATGTTCATCGTCTTGCCACCGAACGCAGTTACGACGCAAAACAGACTCAGGATCAGACATTGATACGAACTGACAGAGGCGTGCAATCTGTTCAGCCCAGGAAACGTATCAGTATGAACGAACATTGATGTGGGTGATTATGATAGCAGAATCGCTCTTTTGGGCGTTATTTCCATTGAACACCATTCCTCTTCTTGGCTAGTAAAAAATTGGCCAGGTTTCACAAAATTTCATATTGGGGAGCCCTTCCCCTTGCATCGATGAAGAGTATCAATTTTCAAAGCGATTGCCCCTATTCGGTCAATTTATGGCTGCTGGTGCGCTGTATTGGTCTATAAACTGAGCCCTTACCCGGCGTACATAGAATTAAGACTCGTTGCAGTGCGTGTACATAGCATCAAATGAACTTCTTTTCTACAAATACTTATCCCAAGGCTAGTAGGACTCAAGATATGCTTAGCTATCACGAAGTTCCTCCACCTGCGTGACATCTTCAACAAACGTAGCGCCATACTCTCTCATCATCTGTTTCTTCTCCTCCATATTCATCGCTAAACTCATTCTCCCAAAATCTTTTGGAAGTTGCCTGTCGCTCACATATCTCAACAACCACACACCTACTCCATCCGTCGGTCAACCGAACACCAGTGCCTTTTCTTCCTCTTCCGTCATCTCCCTCGCGCCTAACCGTACTTCCAGTCAATCCTCCCTACTCGACCACCACTTGGCACCAGTCCGTCGCATGAGTTTACAGAATCTGTCTTCTTCATTGAGGCTGGGAGAGCGCTGCGACTCATGAGAGCGGGAGACCGATAGGAAGAGCATGTCGAGAAGGTCAGCCTCTTTGACGAGAACTCCACCAGTGGAGGGGTAGCCGTAGACAACGCATCCTCCTGGGCCGGTGCCGAACTTGATCCGTTCAGTCGTTGAGAGGAGAGGGCATAGGGTATGAGACACAGTCGTTCTGCGAGTCCCCAATTACTGTTTGCCGATGGAAATGATTCGAAATAGGCTTGATATTGATGGGAAATTTGCGGCAAATAGTTTGTTGGCTGAGGGTCAAAAGAAAGGTAGAGATGATGGCGACGAGCATGATGTTGAACCTCCAAGTCATGTTTCAATAAGGCTACAAACGGGACAAGACCGAAGCTCCGAATGAGCGCGCTCTCAGGGTCATGCAGATGACCGTTTCAACATATGAAAGAACAGGGAGAAGCTCCCTTCAACTAACTGGGCAGCAGCCTTGACACATACAAGTATTGTTCTGCCGAGGTTTACCGCTGACTGATGGGATGTCCTCAGTGTTATCGTAGCGGTAGGCGCCGCTATGTAGAGCAATTTATAAGTCCGCCGCTTACGACTTTGATAGTCGCATCAGCTACATGTCTGAAGAATTGCTCTGGAATACATCTGCCAACATTTTATACCAGTGTCAATCAAGTCGAGCTGGGATAGCTACTATTGCTTATGATCTTCATCGTCGACAGGGAGAATGTGGCATTGTGTTGCCTGAGGCCTCGAGCGGCGAGCCACGAGAATGAGCTGGGCATGCCATTTTTCATGACAAGCACAAAATGGAAGAATAATAACCCAACCAAAAGCCGAACTGGAGGCCTTGTATAGAATTTGCTAGGTGTGAAGTACTAAGTTCCGACTCCACCAACCCCATTCCGGTAAGTGCGGCGACTGACGCCACAAAGAGAAATATTTCCCGGGGTCGGATGCGGGAGAGTATGCAGCTCCCTCTCATTTTTTTGAGCTTTGCGATGATTCATGAGGAGCAGATTTACAGTGTTATGTTTTAATTTGAGCGAGCGCGAGAATGACGTTGGATCCGGAGCAACAGCGGGACAGAGTTGCGCCAAAACCTACAAATACATCACTGCGCCCGTTGACATCCGGTGAAATCTAATTGTCATCACATACCCCATTTCATACCCAATGGCTTCTGCTACCACTATGAAGGCACTCAACTACATCGGACCTTATCAGGTTCGAGTAGAGGATGTTGAGAAGCCTAATATGGAACATCCTGATGATATTATTGTCAAGGTTACAACTGTCAGTAATCAAACGCCCGGATTGAGACGCGAACCAAATTGACTTGGACTTTAGGCTGCTATTTGTGGTTCTGACCTGCAGTGAGCATTCTCATGGCGCGCACATAATGCGATCATGTCGCGTGAAGCTAACGGAGCAATAGCATGTACGAAGGACGAACAGCTGCCGAGCCCGGTATTACTTTCGGTAAGATCTATTCGAGTGAACATGGCGCGTGAATTGAAGCTAAACGTGGAACAGGCCACGAGAACATGGGAATTATCGAGGACTTAGGTGAAGGTGTCACACTGTTGAAGAAGGGTGATCGCGTGGTCATGCCTTTCAACGTCGCCGATGGTCGGTGTCGCAACTGCGAGGAGGGAAGAACCGCTTTTTGTACTGGTGTGAACCCTGGCTTTGCCGGTGGTGCTTACGGTAAGACACGGAATGATGATCGTCTGTGTTCTTAGGCTGATCATATCCAGGTTACGTCGCAATGGGTCCCTACCGAGGAGGTATGCGCTTATCTCAAACTCCAATGCGCCTTCAGCAGCATTAAATCCGGAATTTTTATAGGACAGGCCCAATATATTCGAGTTCCTTATGCAGACTTTAATGCTCTCAAGCTACCCCCGGGCGAGGAGCATGAGGCCGACTTTGTTCTTCTTGCAGGTAAACCGACCCTCTCTTTGGCGCTACTGCTGGATGCATTCTTTACTAACATTTATCTAAGATATCTTCCCCACCGGTATGAATGAGCCTACCTTCTCGTGGAAATAATATTAGTCTAATACTTTATTATAGGATGGCATGGTCTCGAAATATCCGGCTTCCAATCCGGAGAGAGTGTCGCGGTCTTTGGTGCTGGCCCGGTTGGACTCATGGCAGCTTACTCGGCTGTTCTGAGAGGAGCATCCAACATCTATGTTGTCGACCGTGTCGCCGAACGGCTGGACTCAGCCAAGGAAATGGGCGCCATTCCCATCGATTTTACAAGGGGGGACGCCGTCGACCAAATCATCGAGCACAATGGTGGAATGGTTGACCGATCGGTGGATGCTGTTGGATACCAGGCTGCTAACTCCACTGGCTCTGCCGAGAAGGCGAACATTGTTCTCGAAAACATCATTCGTGTGACAAGGGCCTGTGGAGGAATCGGTATTCCTGGACTTTACGTTCCTAGGTATGTCATATCACAGCCCCATATCGTTGCAATGCTCTAACGGTACACCAGCGACCCCGGAGCCTCCGACACTGCCACTTCAAATGGAATGCTCAGTCTCAGTTTCGGAAAGCTGTGGGAAAAGGTACGCATTCATTTGGCTGAAAGCTCCTCAAATTACTAAGAATAGCTTCATAGGGCCTATCAATCGGTACTGGACAGTGCAATGTAAAGACTTATAACCGATACCTCCGAGATATGATCATTGCCGGCAAGGCTAAACCCAGCTTCGTGATTTCGCATGCGATTGCACTTGCTGATGCTGAGACCGCCTATGAGAAGTTCGACAAGAGAGAAGATGGGTACACCAAGGTCATCATCCACCCTAATGGTGGATTCTGATTTGCTTTAAGTAAGCCCTTTATATACTTTCATATATTGAAAATTGATTCGAAGTTGCCTTTTCCCGGAATATCGTCGTGTTCAACATTTCCAAACGTATTTCGAGTCCCATGCCTCACGTTTACAAGCCTCAATGAACAACCAGCATTCACTTAATTGCCAGGAACTGTTCGCCAATGACGCCCAGATTGTATTGTATTGTTTAAATCACATATTGAGAGCCGAACTCGCTCTAAGATGGTCAGCAATGCGCACGCGAAATTCTCAAGCTCCCTTAGTTAAACGCGTCAAAAGAAAACCGGAGCAACTCCGAGAAAAAGACAAAAATATGACGAAATCTATCACATTCAACCCTCCCTCTTTCACAAGCCAACAAGAAAGTGGTGCGAGCCAAGTGGGATGTTGAACAAACATCTCCGCATCCCCAGAAGAGTGAGTGGGGGCCCATCCCTAAAGAGCATTTTTCGCCGCAAAGTGACCAAACTTAGCATAGCACGGAGATCCACTCCGAATAGCAACACAATCAACATGCCATAGTGTCGATATGGGTGACCCACCGGGGGACGGGGAGCATTTCTTCTTTCGGGCGCAGCGGAAAGATCGTCCATGCGGAAAAGCTATGGCGCAAGTATGCAAGCTATCGTGGAAATATATATAGTTTTTGCAGTTCCTGTTGTATCTTAGCTATAAGATCAATTTTGAACGTATACGATTGCGCCGCCTACTCTACTTCCTTCCCAGCCATGAAAATTGACCGCTTTCGCTCTGTCTGGGGAATTGCCCCGGGTTCCAACCTTGACAACTGGGCTCAGGAATTCCCGCAATTGAAGGCCCATGGATATAGTATGTCAATTGACATCTCTGAGATGATTGTATCTGTTGCTGCGGGAACCTGAACTAACGATATGTCATTGAAAAGGTGGTGAAGTAGACATCCATGGGCTTGAACCAAGCAAGGACTTCCCACACCTGAAGGAACTTTGTGACCAGAATGGCCTCGAAATCGGATTGATGTTAGCATCTGGATTGCAACCGAAATGCTGCCACCCAAGTCGTAATGCTAATTGAAGTTGAATAGGTTCCACTCGTCCTGGTATGGATACCTCGATCCTCGCCCAATGGGCACAAAAGCAGACCACCATTTGACAAACTATCGACACTTCCTCCAATTGGTTCAACAATTGAAGCCTTCATATATGAATTTCCAATCCGGCGAGTGAGTATCCACTTCATTGAAGCATACTTCACATCGCGCACACCTCAATGTAGGGATCTTTGGGATGTCGAAGAGTCTATCAAATTCTACAAGGGCACACTGGTTGTTGACAAGGAAATTGGAGTCTCCGATCGTGTCTGGCACGAAACGCACCGCAACCGATCCCTTTTCATGCCTTATGCCACACAGCGCATCCTAGAAGCTGTCCCAGAGTACGGAAATAATCAATGACGCCCACTACTTATGTGTAAAGACAACGGCTAACCGATATGAAAGACTCCGAATCAACGCCGATTTCTCCCACTGGATGGTTGGATGTGAGCGAGTCCTCGATATCAGCGAAGGTGACAAGCTCATGATGAATGCAATCATCCCACACGTGAGTATCCACCAAGGGAGCAATAATAAATACGACTAACAATGAGTCAGGTGTACCACAACCATGCACGAATCGGAACAACACAAGCATCGCAATGCCCAGAGCCGACCAACCCTGTCTTTAAAGAGGAGAGAGAATGTTTCGAGAGAATCTGGAAACAGGTCATCGCGGCTCGGGTCAAAATCTCTGGGTCCGATTCGAGACTTATTTTCGTGCCGGAATATGGGTGAGTGGATTTCCAATTGATTTTGTGATAATTGTATGTTGATAGCTCCGTAGACCATTCCCGTATCATCCTATCGGCAGCACTAAGACTCATGGCGAGGTTGCGGATGACGAGGGTAAGCGTTTGGAGGCTTTGTTCGGGGAGTATGCTGCAAGTTTGACTGTTTGATTGGTTTACGATGGATGTGCGAGCATACCATGTTCAAAGCTATGATGAACAGAAAATTATAAGACGTATTAGATTTCAGATGGAAAATACTTTTGAGCTTGATTTATTGCCAGATACACTCCACGGAAATAACGGGGTTTTTTCCCACAGTCCTGCATTATCGCATTATTCAATTTACCTTCGAACAAAGAATATAACGGAATTTGCCATCAACCCACTCGACCTAGGATGCAATTCCATCTGTTCAGACCAAAATCTACGGCCCTCTTTTGAAAATGACATCTCGGCTCCGTACTTATGGAGAACAGAGCTCTAAAAAAGGGGCTAAGCATCGTCCCGTTTAGCCGCCCCCACATGTAAGATTATGGCCGTCAAGTTCAAGGATAGGTCAGGTTTCAGATCCCAGATCATAGTCACCTTCCAAGATAAAATTAGTGCCGCAAGTACTAGCAAAAGCGGCGGCCAGAGTCGAGGCCTCGTAGAGCCCGGTGGCGAGTGTGCACGTGATTCCCAGCGACATCGGGCGCCAGCTGTCAGCACGTACAGACAGCTGCAAAGTAATGATTCAATATAGAACATCAAATGTTGATATGAGGAACCAAAGTGAAAAGGAGTGAGAATTCTTGGCAGTTCGAGTCATCGGTCAGACCGACGCTGCGCCACGCCAAGTGTGCAAACCCTGCAAACCTTATACAACCCAAACTTGAAACGCGCCTCTGCTTCGTCAATTGTCTGAATCCGCAGCTAATAGAGAGGATAATTCAGAAGCTCATTGCAATGCTTCTGGGTAGCCCTGGAAAACTCTGGGCCTAATACGTCCACTGGCGCAGGGAAAATGTCCGAGCCTGCAGATGGCTCGGAGAATTCCAGCATTCCAACCGAAAAAAAGAAGTGCTGGATCCCAACCTCGCTGAGGCGTCCATATCTTTTCAGTGTTGCCGCTCTTTACTTGTCCATGTGCATTGCGATTGAAGCCATTCGTGAATATTCCAATCGCCACCAAGGTCTCATTCATCTCTTCTCTTACACAGAGCTTGGAAACTTCTCCACAAGGCTGCCCACATATTTGCCAACAGCATTTGCTGTGCTAGCATTCACACTATGGAACATATGTTCCCTCGATGTGCTACGGCTGGAGCCATATTTCCAGTTGGCCAAGCCTGAGGGAGCTCCTGGGACTGTGCTGTTCACCAACTATTGCTATTTCTTCGGCATTCTGGCTCCAATAACGGCGATTCGAAACAAGCATTGGATTGTGGTTCTCGTATCATTTACTGCGATGATTCAACGAATGGTTCTGCCATCCCTTATGTCAGGGCTTGTGTCGCTTCACGAGGTTAACATGACCTCCTTGGAATCTGTTTATACCTGGCCCAGTCTGGCCAATCTGGAAAATCAGAATGATTGGCTGGAAGAGGGCAGACATCATCGTGGCAATAAGACTGAGTTTCACGCAGACACGTTTTTCTTCTATCGAACTCTCAACTACGCCACACCACCCATCTCTAGGCCAATGCATTGGGAGCATGGTGCGACGTGGCAACTGAATCAACCTGCTTACTGGGCCAATTTGACTTGCACAGAAGTAAGGTTGGAGAATCTTGTCCCCTATACTTGGACTACTTCAAATTCCACGAGTGCTACCAGCAACGACAGCTCAGCAACCTTGACCTGGAACATACGCAACGTCCAACTCCAAAAAGCCTCTGGAGCTAGGGATGATTCCGAATGCGAGGTGGATATTCTTTTGAATAGCTCTTCCCCAGACCGCAAAGGATCATACCAATTGCGACATTGGGAACCTCTTGACCCGTATAATACTGTCAACTCAACATCAACCTTGACTCGTACCGGGTGCGAATCACTTGCACTGGTCGGCCTCACTATCAATATCAATTCTACATCATCGGGAAATTTTTCGTCGAATGCTACGGTTTTCGGATGTCGCAGCACATACATGCACGCGATGGCGGAGATCTCGCTTCCCGCAAACACCTCGGTCGCTACTGTTACAAACATTTCCAAAAAGACAACAAATATGACCTCATCAGAAATCAGCATAACAGGCCTCGAAAGGAGTCTTCTACGGAGATACCAGAACGGCGAGCTTCCGTTATGGGGTCCCGGATACCGATATTCCCATCCTGGCTTGACTCGATCAACAGGGGTGAATAGCTCGTTAATCGACCCGTTGAAGCCCTCGAACGTTGGCGACTACCAAGAAGAGATTCGCCACCTTTGGAACCGGCATTTTACGGTTTCGATGAACAAATTCTTCAACACCACAACTCCCCCAGTCCGAATCAACGCGAGGCAATCCACCCTGAGGATTGTTTATAGCGTGAGTTCTCACTCCGCCATTGTTGCGGAATCAATCCTTCTGGCATCATGTGTCCTACTCTTTTCCATGTTCTTCCTGTATCAACGTCGACCAAATTTTCTCCAATCGGATCCCGGCTCCATCGCAGTGCAGTGCGCTATCATTACAGATATTTTCACTTCGACAGACGCGGTGATCAAATCTGACATCGACTTTCACACTGCTACCCCGCGACAGCTTCGCCAATTTGCCAGATCGTTATGGTGCCGATGGATAGATGGACCCGACAGAAGGCAGATGGAAATCATCCCGCGCGAGGTGTATGTTGCATCTTCAAGCTCACGCACGTCTCGGTTACAAAAGCTCGCCCGAGCTCGTCGTTCAAGACAAGCAACACGGCGGCCACGGTCTAATGCGAAGCCTCATTTCGTGAAGACGCCTTGGTTTCTACTCGAATGCATAGCCATAGCGGGCGTTCTCGCTGGGTTCGGAGCGTCTTTCCAGTTTCTTCATCTAGACAAACTTGGCTACTCACTTACTACCGGGGCGACAATCCTCTACTTGTATCTGATCTATGGACCCACTGTCATCGCCTCCATTATCAGCTCTCTTTTCATCTCAGTCCATCGTCATTTGAGTAACTTGGAGCCTTGGGTCCAACTGAAAGAGGGCGCTGCCTCGGCGCGAGAGTCTCTGAGTGTCAATTATGGATCCAAAACGCCAATCACGATCTGGAAACAGTTCCGCTCAAATGCGCCTCCTATCTTAGTAATGCTTTCCTCGGTGTGTTTGATTGACTACTTCTTGACCGTTGTCAGCAGTGGAATGTTCGAACCAACGGTCGACCACTGGTCTGAGGTTACGGCAGACCTGGTGCCTCAATATCATGACTCCCACTTCTTGAACCCTGAAGTTAGGGTTGATTTCCATGGCTATAACCTCATCGAAGATACTCTGTCTACCAACCATTCTATATTGGCGTGGACAACGGCCAATACTTCATTTGTACCTTTCGAAGTCAAAGAGAACGACGAGTTCGCGGATTGGAAGTTGTATACGGCCCGAACACGGGGTATTGGCGTCGACCTTCAATGCGCAGAGATTTCTTCCAGCAATTCACACGTCATCTCCGATAACAGGTCCTGGACATATACACCCTCTCACAGCTCATCCGGTATGAAATGCACTGCGGAATTTCAACAAACTAAACATTACCATCACGCCTGGAATGAATCGACCTTTTTGATTTCACCCACCGAGACCGATATCGCATGCCAGAAGTCCTTCGTGCTAGTAAGCTATGGAGGAGCAACTGCCATAGAAACCATTGTCTCTGCGAACCCAACCGCATTCCACTGCCAGCCAAAGATCCAAATCCAAGACTATGACATCCATTTTTGCCCAGAGGGATTGATACAATCTTATTCGCCAGTCGCTGGCAGCATGATAACCCAAGGGCGCATGTTCCAAAACGCATCAGATAGCCTGGCATCATTCACACAGGCCTTCACGCGAGACCATGACGGACCAGCACTGGTAACGAGCGAGATGTATGCATCCTCAAAACGATTCTTGGGATTTAAATTCGGACCTCAAGACCAGACCGCGCTGCTGCGGGCCGTCAAGCTTGTCTATCAATCGACCTTCAGCATGCACACATCACTCTGGCGCGATCTGTACCTGGATGTTCTCCCGGACGAATCGCGCACCAAACCAGTGAATGGTACCTTGACCGCAGCGGTATGGGATGTCCCACCCTCCGACACAACGATTGTCATCATGATCATCATATTATCCTTCGACTTCGCCGTTTTAATATTTGTCTTTTGGCTTAGACGGAAATACTACAACGGACCACCCATTCCACGCTCGATCGGGTCACTCATGCCGTGGATTGCAAATACCCGCATGTTATCTGATATCCGGGGCACCATGGCTTGGTCTGAAACCGAACAGCGTGATCATCTCGAAGCACTTGGCCGACGATATCGTTTCGGGCAATTCGATGCTTCGAGTGGGCTTGGTGGACCGGGGAAAGTGGCCCTTGACTATGATGATGAAAAGGTGCCGGAAGCTGGCAGGGGAGAGGAGTACGAAATGGATGATGCGCCTCCTTTGGGCAATTCTGGTCCAGTATTTCCTTTGGAGGTGTCGTTGGCTGCTGTGGGATCTGAGTCAACGCTTGTAGATACACATACTACTGCAAATACCCCCTGAGTAAATTCAGGGTTAATGAATAATGACAATCATGACTTCGCACTTTCTGTTGCGAGTAAGAAAACGCCTTGTCTTTCAAGTAGCATACAAATTCTCGCAATATTGTTCAGTCAGTCAAGCAAAGGATCCCCGTTCAACTGCGGGAACTCCATGTTCTGCAGCAAGTCCAGAGTCTTACGCCTATGCTCATAGGGATCCTCAGGGGTGAGACAACGATCTCTGTAAGCCTCAAATCCGTAATTGATCTGATAGAGCAAGGACCCGAGGGAGAACTGCTCTGTCCGAGGACCAAGAAAGCCGAGGACAACGCGTTTGCTCGAGCTTATCACATAGTCAAGGGAAATACCGCCACCTGAGACGTGTAAACATCGCAAAATAGAGGGAAAAGGCGGGATTCTCGCGCTATTTCTGGAACTGTGCCCTTTCAAATTCTCCTGACCTCGGAACTTTGACCGCCATACAAGGTTAAATCTCATGCCTCTGCTCTAGGGAAATCGCAGCTTTGTACACTAGATGGAAGGATATGAGATGCGTTGTGCGGAGCGGTAAATTGTAGCTAAGAACACAAGCCACTTGCTTCCTTCCCAAAAGAAAACCGGAATTAGCAAATAATAACAGTAAGGAGGTAAAAGACCAATTATGATTGGTCAAACAAGGTAGTTGGCAACAGCTCATACTCACACGCAGCTTCAATAGGCCGACCTGAGCACATCTATTGAGGTCATCTCAAACCACGACCTTATTAAGAACCGGACGCCCAACGCGGTCAGCTTGGGGTAACAAAGACTGTGCCAAGCCGAGCACTCTAGCCTACGAATTGGGCACTTGCGCCCTTTTCAGTAGGTTTCAAGCTGAAGAACTGACTACTTCAACTTAAATGGAGAAAAATCAATTACTGATCACAATCCTCACTTCCATCACCTGCGCGCGGGCCTCGTACAACGCGGAAACGGGCCACCCCATCGTTTGCCAGTTGAGCGACAAGGCCGTACTCCCAGTCAAGATATGCCTGCATGTTTTCCCTCGCATTCCCTGTTCCCTCATATGGTCTTTTGTAGACATCTATCGGCTCAGAAAGCCATCGGGACTCGGTTTCAAGGGAATATCCGGCTGCCACCCACGCCTCTGTTCCTCCTTCTAAGTATATGACCGAGTCTCGTCCGCCGGATAGTTCTTGTATCTCCTTGCAGTTCATGGCTGCAGCGATACCATCAGGCGAGGTCAGCACGATATGTTCGTTCCCTTTGATAGTCTTCAAATCTCTAATAAGCTCGGGTCCAGAAGCAAACCATGCACCGGGAATATGGCCTCTGCGATAGGACGGACTGCGAGCAAGATCAACCACGGTTGCCCCTTTAAGATCTCGAAGGGCATTGACTGAAATTCCATGGACCTTCAAGTGAGGCAATGAGGGTGGCCTGTGTACTGAAAGCCCAGTAGGATATGGTGATAATACAGAAGACATTACGTCAACCTCCCATCCGAGCTGATAGAGCCAACTGGCTGTCATGCGACCTCGAACGAAGTCCGTATCATAGAGGATAATGCGAGCGCCTCGAACACCAATCCATTCTTCGGTCGCTTGTACCAGTTGACCACCTGGGGCATTGGTGAATCCAAACGGGTGCCCAAGCGTATACTCCTCTGGGTCTCTCACGTCGAGCAGGTACAGAGTCCGATCCTGCCCATTTACGGCCAGGTCACTGATTTTAGACGGTTCGAGAAGAGCAATGTCAAGCTGAGAGGTCCACCAGTCTGCGTGTCGTGATGCCTTGGCTAATCTTTTGGCTGAAGGACGTGAAGCTCGGTCTGTTTTACCATTTTCCAGCTTGAAACCTTCCAACATCCACCCAATTGTCCCATTGCGAAGGGCAAACACCTTGTTGGGGACTCTGGCATTGACTAAAGACTGGGCTCCGATAATACTCCGTGTTCTCCCAGCACAGTTGACGACGACCGTGGTCTTGGGTGAAGGCACAGTCTCGAAGAAGCGATAGAGCAGTTCTCCTCCGGGACAACTCCGTCCACCAGGGATGCTCATAGTATTGAATTCTTCGAATCGTCTTGCATCCAGAATCACGAGGTCTTCTTTATTCTCCAAGGCATCCTTCAGCCCTGTCGCTGAAATGGATGGTGTGTGATTGATGGATTCGACAAGTTCGCCGAATGCCTTGGATGGAACACCGACATCACGATAGACCTCGCCGACGAGAGAATATGCAGAGAGCCCACCTTCGAGTATGGATACATTCTCATATCCCATGGCTGAGATCCGGGACACAGCTCGAACATCGTAACCCTCGCCACTGTCATAGACAACGATCGGGGCAGCCAGTCGAGGCACCAGTGCAGGCAGCTTGCTCTCGATCTCCGATACTGGTACGTTGACTGCAAAAAGAGGATGTGACGCAGCATATGGGCCTTCTTCACGGACATCCAGAAGGGCAATCTCTTGTTCTATGATCCAGGCATGACGCACATCATGTGCAGTGGTATATCTCGCCATTTGGCATTGTGGGTCTCAGAATGAACTTTTCAAATGAGTTGAGATAGCAAGTTCGAATTACCAGTTGATACAATGCAGCTAGGCGAGTATCTTCACTATGTAGCCGCACAAACTGTGCTCGGACGTTTTTTGCTCGGAGCTATTCGGACGCTTTTGTAGTGGCCCCGCAAAACACACCAGCTCACACTCAAGGAAATGAGCATGAGTCCCGTCACGTCTTCATATATTTTGTTACGCCTCCAAATCTGCGTTGATTTGAATGCTAAGGAAGTGTGAGTGGCAATTTTAGGCGAAAAGTAGTTCCTACGTGCCACCGGAGTCAAAGTGTTAATTGTTGCTTATGCTTCTCGCACTGTGAACGACCTGTCCACTGTTGTCTCATAATCATCATGAGTTGCGCGGGGTCTGTATACTCGGAATATGCTTTTCTACACAACATATTTGAATTTCGTCCTAAATATAAACGCCTCCGAATGGATATTTTACCCAAAAGGCATCTCCCGCTAACTGTAGAACCCCGCTCGAAGCTCGCCATCTCAGCAGAGAATGAGCGAGCGATCTTGAACTTTTCATCGGCGCCTGTTGGCATATTTGAGATAACTCCAACATAGAATGAGTTCAAGACAACGAAACTCATGCGAGGCCTGCCGTAGGTCTATTCTCCGAACCATGTGATAGGTAGCTAACGATGACCAGGTACTCGAAAGCTGAGATGCTCGGGAGAAAAGAGTGGCTGCTCGCGTTGCAAAGGCGTGTCAATGACGTGTAAATTCAAAGATAAAGGGGTTCCCGGGAGGCCCAGGAAGCGCTTGCGACAGGACCATCCAGAGGATAGCTTCCAAAATGAAGATAAGCAGACAGAATCCTCAAGTTCGTCAAGTCTTTCGCCTCACAGGCCTCGACCCGCTGTGCACTTTCCAGAAGCCGTCGACCCGTTACTCAGCGCGGATGAGTTCCAGTCATTGCCATATGAGATTTCCGGAAATTGTGGATTTGACCCTTTGCATTGGGAGATGCTCGAGAACGGGAACATTTTCTCTGCTCCACTGGAAACATGGCAGAATTTACAGCAGAGCGTAACAAATGAGCTTGAAATCCAGTCGACAGCCCTTGGTGCCTATGCATCTCCGGTTTCACTCTCCCAGTCGTGTAAATGTGACGAAGAGGTATCGAAAATAATCCGCAATTTGAGTCGCACGAATATGTCGCATGATACCATCAATACGATTCGCGCAGGGTTGTCTCTCACAGAAAGGCTTCTTACATGTCTAATATGCTACGATGTGTCGAAGCCGCCTCGATTGACCGTTCAAAACGTGCTCCTGATCGGGCAACTCATGTTCGGAGTAACAGCCGGCTACCAGAAGTACCTCCGTTGGTTGAGAAAATATTGTTCCGAGCTTGAGATGAGGAATGAAACCGAGGCCATCAATCTAGATGCAGGTCTTGGACTTCCACCAGGCCCCGGGTTACAAATGAGTGGCGACAAGTTCTACGAACTCGTCACGCATGGTCTACAGTCTGATGCAAAACATCTCTTAGTGCTAGGACATAAGTTTGCAATGCGGCAGCGCAATCGGCATTTGGTCGGCCACGAAAGTTGCCCCAGTCTAGAGGGTGGCTGCCGGAAGAAAGAAGACATGAATTACGATCCGCTTGATCTCTGTCCGCAAGACCCAGTGGCAAGGAAGTTAGTGCCTTGTTTTCGAATCGTCGGGGAAGTTCGAGGAATGATCAAGGATCTTGCAGTTGCCCTTGTATAATACCCATCTTGTAATTTGTTATTTTATGATGGGGCCAATTTGAAGCACGCGAAAGACTTTCTATGAAGCTGGTAGTTCGTCAAGCTTTCCTATATATGAATAATGAAAAGAAAAGTTTCCAGACCTAACACGAACACTTCTGTTTCCCACTATGACAACCATTCGCTTTAGGCTTTCCACTAGACAAAGGTATATTCCCCAACCTACAAAAGCAGGAGGATGTGATTTCAACGTCCGCCTCTACAAGAGCAAGAGCAAGTTGCTTCTTGATAATGGTTGCTTCCGCCTGACGACCCAATAGTTCGAGGCATTCATGATAGCCATGAAGAGCCCAGACATTATTTGGGTGTTGGTGTGCCCGTTTCGGTGTAGGAGAAAGCCCCAGATTCTCAGCGTAGGCTTGTGCAGCCCGCTCAACTTCCCCTTGCTCCAATGAGAGAGCTGCATATGCATGCCTTGCAGGAAGCATCCAACCCCAGGGCTCAGCAAAAGGAAGCTCATCTTCCAAAGTGATTGCATCCTGTAGTCTGCTGAATGCAGTCTCGTAATTTCCACTTCTGTATTCGATTTCGCCATCCAGCATAGCAGATGCCACCTTGAGAATGTCAATGATTTTATTCGGGAAGTCGAGACGCGTCGGCGGGACGAGCTTGGAAGCTTCTTTGAAAAGCTCTCGCTCCCTGTCTGCTTCTTCAAGCTGCAATGTAGCAGCATGCGCAATGCCCTTTCCGTAGTGCCGCATGACATTTGTAACACAATATAAATGCCTGTCCTCGAGGGGCTGAAGCTTTTTAAGTTCCTCCCACATTCCGAAGCGAATAAGCACGTGAACTCTGACAGCTTTGAAAAATTCCATCCAATTCGCGAGTGCAGGTGTTTCTACCCGCAGAATCTCTTCTGTGATGGTAGCTTCCATTCGATCTGTCGCTGACAATGCCGCCTTTGATTTTCCACCGAGCATCGCGGCGTAGATGAGAGAATGATAATCATGAAGTCGATAATAGCTATAGAACGTCAAGCCGCCATTCTGTTGAAAGAATTTGTCATCCGCAATGGTGGCCTTCAAGTTGTATTCGACTGCGCGACGATAATCGCCCACGAGAACATCGATATGGGCTGGCATGTGAAATGTATGACCGGTGTCGGGGAATATCTCGCGGATCATCTCTGACGCTGGTAAAGCAGCTTCGGGTGTTGCTGACATTTCCATCAGGTGGATGTACATGTGCGCGGGACCTGGATGCTGCTCAACTCCCGGCATTTTCAGCGCGTTTTCCAGCATATCTTTCACTTCAAACACTGGAGACGATGCAATTGGAAGTCCCGTACGGGCGTCGTATAGCTTCCGTGGAGCGCAGTTCATCAACGCATCAGCGAAGAGGGTGATAATGTCGAAGTTGTTGCGACCGAGTACCAAATACACATCTCTCATGGAATTCGCGTATGCTTTGTTACAGGCGGCCAGATTCCTGCTCGGATCATCGTTAGGGTATCGTTTCGCAAGAGCTTTGATGAGCGCCCGCTCCCAAGCTGATGCATGATCGAGCCGCTTCAGAGCCTCTTGAGAAAATACATAGCACTGCTTAATCGCATTGATTCGGTCTTTCTCGTCAAATAATGCCCATGTTTTGTTGTAGTTGGAGCCAGAGCAGAAGGATACCCCCCAATAGGCTATTGCGCAGTTCTCATCGTGCGCGATTGCCTGCCTGTAGCAGGTGACTGCTTCGTCGTGATTGAAGCAGTAAGTCCAGACGAGCGCCCGGTCAAACCATATCTGGGCTTCTTGTGAGTTGGTACTGACTTGGCGACTCAATGTTCCCAGGCTGAAGTAGGGGTCGCTGGATGGTCGTGCGGGCGGGTGAGGTTCAGCTGAGGCCATCTTTGGAGCTATGTCAGCCGATTGCCGAGGGTTTCAAGAGATTACTGTTCATCATAGGCGAAAGGAATGTCGAATTTCCAAGGTCACATGAAATGAGCCCAAGATTGGGGGTTCTCTCTATAGGCTCGGATGGTTTTCAATACAGCCGGGGTGTTTGTCTGATTCTGATTGGCCCCTCGGACCTTTTGGTTTGCGATGTCGGATATTTACAGATCGACTAGAGACACTGGATATTAATCACGAATGCAGTAAATATGACCAAGTTCGGAAACTGGGGGATTGAAACAGCTCAAGCTCGACAAAAGTTCACTGTCGCCAAAATATATACTGCGAACACTGACAGTGAAATATCTTCGAATTCCAATTTCCCCAACAGCACAACAGTACTTTGTAGGCCTTGACCTATTAGTAACCTAGCTCTATCGAAAATGTCCAAGTCTCGTTGTACATTAACGAGCCCTCAAGTCATTGTCCACAATATCTTCCAAAATAGTCTCGCCCCTTTTCTCCGCTGCGATTTTGGCAAGCTTCAGGCGCCTAGTATCACGCTCCGTATCCCAAGTCACCCACCATGTAATCAGCGTCAGGATTGCGCATAGACCAACTAAGCCCATGGCCACGGAGAAAGGCAGTGTATAGCGCGGGGCGTATTTGCTGTTGAACAACTGGGGACCGATGGCACCTCCGATTTGGCCGTAGCTGTTGACGAACCCAATGGAGAAAGCAGATCCTGTAGCTCGGGACGTAGTCTGCACGCGCCACGGCCTATTGTAGATTGTCAGTCATGTTTGAAAGCTTAGAACTGATGAAAATAGAAACAACATACCACATGACTGGAAACCATCCCGCATGTAGGGCATTTCCAATCAATGTCACAGCATATACAGCGCCTGTACTAGGATACACTACGAACACACCGTAACAGATCATGATCACGATGAGGAAAGAGAGTGGGTATAGAGGCCGAGGTATGCGACTGCGGTCTGCTGCGATGCCTGTGACAGCAATGAATAAAAGACCGCAGACTGTGATAGGGATATTGAGCAGTTGTGCTTGAGCAACGGTCCTGCGAGCTAATCAGCCAAATTTGCTCCATCAACACATTGTTAAGTATAAGACATACGTGTAGCCAAGACTCGCGATCACGGTCGATTGATAGAAGGTGACGCCGTTGGTTCCAACGGTAAAGGAAGCCCAGATCAATGTGAAAAGCCACAATCTCACATCTTTCAGCGATTCGATGACTTCCCGGAAATTGAAGTTTTGCTCGTTCGCTCGCGGAGCGTTAGCTGGTAGCCGATCTTGAATAAACTTCTTCTCTCTTTTGGTCAACCACTTTGCTGTCTCGGGAACTGCATTTTAAACCTTATATCAATATTAGAGAGCGAGCAAGGGGTGGCTTATAAATGGAAAAGGGTCCTTACAGTCTGGTAGTAGGAAGGCGATCGCAACACCAAAGATCACGGTCGCAATGCCCTCAGTGAGAAACAGCCTAAGATTAGATTAGCATAAAGAAACATAGAAGTTGTTTTTTTGGTCGCCTACCATTGCCATCCGGAAAGCCCTGCCGCACCTGACACAGTGTCAAAGGCGTAGGCGAGAAGACCACTGAAGATACCCGAGACGTTTCCGCAGATATCTGTTTATCACAATCCTTAGGACACTAGATACCTTGACAAGAAATTGATGACTTACAAAAGTAAAGCAGTCGCAATGACATCTCATCCGGTCGATACCAATATGTCATCTGGAGGATAACACCAGGGAACTGCCCAGCTTCAGCCTATAATGGTGTCAGTGAAGTTCATAACTTTCTCTAGGGGTGATCCAGAAATATGCTAGATATTTCAGAAATTGATAGGTGGAAAACATACTAGACCTAGCAAGAATCGTGTTGTGTATAGCCCCCCCTTATTTTTCACTGCAGCATTGCACATTAAAGCAACACCCCAGCTGATCATAATCCTGGACTGCCATTTTGAAGGAAAAAATTTCTTGAGAAAAAGGTTTGAGGGTGCTTCTAAAACGATATATGGGACCTAAGAGATATGTTAGTGCTTGTTCATGATATTGGTGTCGATTCGGGGCAAAGTACATAATAGAGGACAGTCACAAGATTGTACTCGTTTGATGCAATCCCAAGCTGTGTCATAATATTCTGGTCTGTTCCTTGGTTCATAATACGAGCATTTGATGCCTACAGAGCGGTAAGCCATTTTGTATCGACATGAGGGTCAGTGACAATGCATACATTGTTGCTGTCCAAATTCTTGAACATGAAGATGAGCGAGCAAAGCGTCATTAACCGCCAGTCAATCTTGCGTAGCAGCTTCTTTTCTTCTTGTGCCGTGAGAAGTGTCCTCCCACTCATCAGGTCAGGATTGTAGCCATCAATACTTTCTTGGCTCGACAAAGCTTCCCCGAGAGCCTCGCCACGTCTGACGGAATGAAGATCATGGCCGGAGTCACTTCCGATGGTCGAGGAAAGATCGGTCGCCGTTGTTCTACCAAAGTCTTTGGATATGACCTGGTCGGGCGTTGTGTCTGACATGGTTCAGGTGTTGCTTAATATCTTTTTGACAGACCAAGTTTCAATTATAAATATGCAAGTCGCTATTTCTACTATGATAGTCCGGAGACTTTCCGAAAAATGATATCAAGGCTGATGCCAAGTAAAAAGGTCCAGGCCTTGGACAGATTGTCTCATAGTCCACATGTATTGCGCACATAACGGACTAGATGAACTTCCATTATCAGAGATAATTGGAAACAACCGTATCGTAATATCCGGGTAGGCACGTTATGTGTGTGAAAGATAAACTGGGGTTGTAGTAAACCGTTACAGCCTAGTATTGATGTATGTTTTGTCTGACTTTGGCTATGCTGTTCTCATTATAATCTCTCTAGCAGCAGTTGGCTACTTTAATTCCGCATCTTGTGTGTTTTTTTTGCGTTATTCATTATACAAACTTCTTGTTTTCCATAGCCCTGTTCTCATCCAAGAGCAAAGATTATGGAAATTTTGGGGGTTTGGAAGATGGTGGCTGGTGAAGTCGTCATTTGCACAGGGATTTTTGGCATCGATCACGCAAACGGAGAAAAAGATGATGAGGTATTGACTGAACGCGAAAGCGGAGACAGGTCAAGCAACATACCAAAGCTCGAGACGAGCTTGCATGTCAAATATGAGAGTTGCTTTACGGACAGTGAGAAATTGACCGATTGGACTAAGCTATTGCATTTTTTTGGTTGTCAATTCTGAGCTTATCGCCAAGCCCTCAACATTGAAGCTTTAATAAAAACGCGCATTCCTCGTATATTTGAAAACTCCACAACAATACTGCCTTGCTAACATTGCTTGTCACAATATTTTGTTCCGTGAATCCGCTTCTGGCATTATTTCGCCATGGCAACATTAGCTCAAACCCCAGCCACAATCGGCCCAAGCACCGAAATTCCAACTTACCACCAGGTCCCAGAGACCTCTCTCGATCGTAAGTTTCTCTATGTTATACACAACTAGTCAAGCATGGGCCGTGACATAGTAGTGTTGAGTAACTTATTACTTGAATCTAGTGGACTGGGCGGACCTTGCCACATTGGATCTATCTCAATTTGACCTGCCTGGTGGTAAGACTCGGTTAGCCACACAGCTCTTCGATGCCATTCAAAATATCGGTTAGTACTGCGAAACCATTCCGTCGTAATTTACATACTTACTTGTCTCTAGGTTTCTTCTACATCACCAACTTCGGCTTATCGCAAGAAGATGTTGACCAGCAATTCTCTATTGGTCAGCAGATCTTCAAGCTTCCAATTGAGGAGAAGTTGAAGTTCCGTGCAGAGCTGGAAAACGGTGACTACAACGGGTATAAGCCAACGGGTCTTCGAGTATGCAAAAATAGACACCGTGATGTTCAAAGATAAAGCTCTGACCCTTTGAATAGGAAATCAGTCCCGGGGTGTTCGACAAAACAGAAATCTTCAACATTCCAAAATTCATCCCTGCCCTTGAACGGCCACAGCCAGATATCGTGAGCCAAAACCGTCCGATCATTGAGAGTTTCGCACGTCACATCCACGAAAATATTGTTCGTAAACTTCTCATACTGTTGGCTATCATTATCGAGCTCCCTGAAGACTATTTCCTCAATGTACACCGTTATGAGGAGAAAAGTGACTGCCACCTGCGGTACATGAAGTATCACCGCCGGAGCGAGGAGGAGAATGAGAGGGCTGCCGGAATTTGGTCCAAAGGCCACACAGACTTCGGCAGCCTGACCTTGCTATTCCGACAGCCAGTTGCTGCGCTGCAGGTTCGTACCCCGGAAGGCGAGTGGAAATGGGTGAAACCCTACCCAGAGAGCATTACAGTGAACCTTGCCGACTCACTTCAGTTCCTCACAAATGGGTTCCTTGAGAGTAGTATACATCGGGTAGTCGCGCCTCCTCCAGACCAGAGGGATATCGACCGTTTAGGTGTTCTATACTTTGTTCGACCTGAGGACAATCTTGAGTTGCGACCGGTTGTGAGTGAATTACTGCACCGTTTAGGGTATGATCAAACGCCCGACCAAAGTGCGGTCGGCATTACTGCTGGGGAGTGGGTGAAAGCTAGAGTTGCGAAGGGGGTCGACAAAGGTGAGGCGCGAAGTGAAATTGGCGAGCAGCCTATCATTGGGGGAGTGGTAGCCAGATATTATGATTGAAGTGCTGTGTTGTGAATTTTCGTTTGGCTCGGGTGGACTCATGACTTGCTTGGCGTGTTGGATTGATACAATTTAGTGTATTCTTTTTTTGCTACGAATACAAGGTTTATTTGAGATAGCCACCAATCAATGAGCTACCCTATCACATTGGATATGTATGTTTAAATATTCCTGACAGCCTGTAAAGTCTATGGCAACGAATTAGTGTCCGGATTATAGAGCAATGCAGCGAGTGAGTACAAGACGCACCACCAGCTTATGGGCAGCGCCATTGATCAAGTGCGGAACATTTTCTGCATGAAACGCTCATAGCAAGCGTAGCCCTTCATACATAGGTACCGGTTTGAGTTTGCCTGTGCATTACCTCCGTTCTCTTGTTAGTCACATGTGCCTCGGGTTGGAGTTGTTCAAAGATTGTCAATTTATCGCGTGGGATCTGGAGAGACTCATGACCTCTGTTGCACTACTGTTTAGACAGAATGGATCCAACGCTCTAGAGTTTAAGAGAGATTTTCAAGTACCATTATCTCGTAGAGAAACCAAAGGGGGGTTATAGGTGGCGTGGAGACAACCTAAGTAACCAATAACAAAGCTGGACGAAGAGTACGCTTGTGCATGGCACTATGCAATACTTTCAACACAGATTACACATAATCTTTGTTGGAGGTCTTATTCTGCCCTATCTTCGTCACTCAGCCCTCCCGTGTATCTCTAGGGATGCGGATGAATACCATAGCCATGATTAGAGAAGCGACAGCTAAGCCCACAGCCAGATAGGCAGCACAATGATAACCTTGAAGAAGACCCTTCCCATTGTCAAATGTGTTTACCTCCACGGTACCAGCAAAATCCAAGCCCGGTGCTCATACCGTAACTGAGCAACTTTCCGACTAAGGACCCTGCAACAACTTGATGCTTGATTGATAATGTGTTACTAGCGATGATTTGAGCGCCTGTGACAATCAAATCGATTGTGAACGCAGATAGAAACATGGCTGGAAAAGCCATTGCCCAATATGTTAGGTGTTCTGGAAAAGTGGCCAATAGAATATTGATGGCGGTCATTGCCAGACACACCCATGCTGCGAAAAATGCATTTGCATAACCCACGATTGTCAGAGGAAGATACTGAACCCCAAACTTGATGAGGCTGTCTCCCCGAATGGTAATCACATACACATTCATGTACCAAAAGTAGATACCCAAACTCATGCATGAGAAGAATATGGTGAGCATAAGAAAGCTGAAAGAAGGTGCTTTCCATATATTAAACGGCAGTATCGGCTCTTTGGCCATCTTCATTTCCCAGAAGGAAAATGCACCAGAGTGAATAATCGACAGGATCAGAAAGGCGAACTCGTAGGGGCTGTTCCAACCAACAAGGGGGACTTGGCTGCAAACCTGATAGACTTCAGGTTTTCATAAAATTTCCGTTGGTGGAACTTAATTCCACACAGAATTGAACAAAATAAGTCCGCCGACTCCATGGTAAGCTCCAATCCAATCCACTGAACCATTCGGATCCACAAGCTCATCGGGAGGAACAGAGATAATCGCAGTCCCATAAACAGGAAGCCTAATAGCCCACTTCGAGGGAACATTTTAGCAAATGAAAACTTCAATTCCGGAGGAATGCGTTCTCACAGCATAAAGAACAAGTATTTCTACTCTGTCACCTAGACGATAACTGCAGAGACCAGAGAACCACCCGCCGCACCGACAGGCGCCATTGCCCCGAATAGTGCGAAGCCAAGGTTCCGCTTCCTTCCAGGTGGGAAGGTGATGCCTAGCAATGCCACAATGTTCGGAATCATCAGACCGCCGCCAACTCCACACAGCCCTCTCATGAAGCACATGGACACCAAGTTGTCTGCGAATCCTCCACACAGGGCCCAAACAACCCACCAGATACAACCAATTGAGAATATATTCTTATGAACATATACAGCTCCCAGGCGGCCATCTAATGAGCTGTCTTAGTTTAATGAGGTGTGTGATAAAGGGAAAGCTTACCGATGAGAACGAACGCTCCTTGGGTCAAAGCGTACGATGCAACAATCCACACAGACTGGACATCTGTCGCACCTAGCGACTACCCAATTGAAAGGCCTGAATTTATACCGGCACCGAGTGGAATCATCTGAACCAGTTGGGTCAAGGTGATCGCAATCATGAAAAGAGTCTCTCTGACATTGTTTGGTGCATTGCCATCTATTTTGGGGCCGGCGGTGTTGATTTGCGACTTGGATAAACCATCCTTCTCAATTCTACTCACAGGAAGTGCATTGTGGTGGGATTTGGATTCTGGGTTCTCCGGCATGTCCATTTCGACGTAAGATGAGAGGTCTTTGAGGTAAATACAGACTCCTGGATGGAAATGTGGCTAGAAGGGGGGGGGGTGTGGGGGGATTGTACAGTGGACCATTGACGAAGCGTGACAGAGCAGGGGACAACCAGAAGACACTGTCTCGGTCGGCACGTCTTGCAATGATTTTGTGCGGAAGTTGCCATGTTGGTAACGACTGGCTGACAGATTTATCTAACAAATCCGAAACTTTTCAGTATATGGCTAGCCATTTAGTAGTTTCCAAGGCATATAATAATTGAATGTGGAATGAATTCCGTTCTGAAAGGACAGGGATGGATGCTAATTGAGGCCGGCCATCTGCTGCCGGAAAGACCCTGATTGGACAGACCTCAGAAGGAACCATATCCATGTCGATCTACCGTCGGAATTCCTCCCCGGGCATTTTGATAGTAAACTGACAGTTTCGAGAATTTTTTTGTTTTGTTTCACTGTTTTGGTTGACAACGATCACGCGGGCAGTGACATTGGGTTCATCCTCGGTGATAGTCAATAGCGGGAAAGTGGTCGTTAAGCATCAATGCAGGACCATAGAGGTTGTCCCAAAATGAAGCAATGTAAAATCGGAAGTAGACGACATCGGAGGTCAATAATGAGCTGTTCGGAAAACGGGGTAGATATGGCGAAGTTATTGACTATGACACATGCGTTAGTATGATGAGGTCTAGGCCCATGGGAACACCAACTTGTCTGTGGGTTTCCGACTAAATGAATTCGAATTCTTGGTCTAAGGTCTATGGAGTATCAGGGGGGGCCCTGGCTTGAATCCTGTCCACCGGTTGAATTCAGTGACCTTTATGTTTCAAGAGGAAGCATCAGGGAAAATTAATATTGCAAATAGAGTGCATTGATTGTGTTGTAGATATTCGCTAGAATATCACATGTATGTAGAAAATAGTGTACGCCTTCTCACCGGACAACACCCTAGGCATTCCCGGAGGGGGAATAACCAGCGTAGAGAGCGTTTAGGAAAAAGCAGCGACGTTCCTCTCCAGGGCCGGGAACGGAAAGAAACCCACTTAGGCCGAAGCCATAGAGTAACCTTCAGCAAGCCACAATGTGGAGCCCCAATTGATTTACATCGAAATGTAAACTGTAGATGGAGAGAAAAGAAAAGGGAGAAGGAGATGTTGGCGCGGGCCGATTATATTTGTTGAGAATTTCCGCGCTAGAGCCAATTGAGCCCGGCGCGGGATTTCTCCGGGGCGGCCCAGGGTTTTCACTATCAAAGTAGAGGAAAAAGTGAAAATCCAAGAACTAGAAGAAGAGATTAGACGTACAAGTTTTCCGTATAGTACTGGCTAAACAATCGTGGTATTGTCTCGGATGTGGAGGATCTACAGAATAACAGTGGAACTGAGGTCCATTTTTCTCCTAACAGCACGGGAGAAATAATCTACATGACGAGCTGCGGCTGGGATTAAAGCACATACGACCACAAGGTGTGGAGAACAGGGCTTCCCGTCCGCTCAGCCGTACTTAAGCCCATTTCTCTACGCGGCCAATTCTCGAGGCGCCCTGAAAATTAAAGTAATTAAAAAAATTGTCTTAGGGTGAGTGCGGGTGATATGGGTGAGAATTCTGGAGACCGAGGTGATAGAGGTGAGAACGGGGTGAGAAAGGGGTGAGAACTGGTGACAAGATGATGGATGTCCCTCCGCATAAGTACCCAAGGTGATAAATACATGACCGAGGCATTGATTCCGGCTTGTCATTATATTTTTCTTTCCCCTAGCGTTCAAGACTATGTTCCCTAAAGATCTCCAGAGAGCTCTCGATGAGCGTGTTGCACTTGCCGCATCACGTGGCTTCACTCACGAGTATCAGACCGAGCGAGAAAGAGAGGACAACGTTATATGCCATAAAGCGCTAGCACCTGCTACAGTCAACAAATATGATAAATCTGTCTTGAACTGGGCTCTGTAAGTTGTCTGATTGTAGTTGATAGGCGCACATTAATATTTAGCAGATGGAGACTTTCTCGAAACGAAGCGGCCGATGCCAACTTTTCCAAAGATGAACCAGACCCAACTCCGCAAATCTTGAAATCTTTTGCGGAGGATTATGTTGCAACAAGAAAAAACCTTCCTTCACAGAAGACTGCTTGTCTAAATCTTATCAGCTTCACTTCGAGATGGGAGCGAGAAACCTCTCGCTCACTTCCTCGTGAAATCAAGGATGATGTCCTGAATGTAAGACCTATGCACTGGCTTTCTATGAATTATTCTAATGTTTTGAAGTTCATTAGGACAGATTTGACAGCCAAGTACAATCTACCGACGAAGCCGCGAGAACGCTCCACAGTCACAGCTAAGGATATAGAATATCTTCTTCGCGGTCTTTTTGGCAACGATTGGCACGATTACAGACACGAGAGGGCACGTGTCCAGACTGGAAGTGCTCTCGCAATGTTTTCTGGATCTGGTGCTAGGGCGGGTGCTGTGGTTGAGTCAAGTGCTTATCGCAACACCAACGAATGTTTATACTACAGGGTTTGTGTTTGGCCTATGCCATCGAATATTATGCTAATGATAACAGCATATCACATTGAATGTCAAATGGAGCCCTCAAACTGGTTCTCTCAAACGTTGGGTAACAATCGATCCAGAGTTTCTGAAAGGATGGCGTTGTCGCGACGATACAATTTTGTAAGACCGCAGCCATATCTACACTATAGTCAACCCCGAAGAGCTAATTCAGAGCACACAAGGCCTAGGAACTGGTTCAGAGAACATCCAGTTCTTGGGATGAATTTTGTTTTTTGGGTGATAGTGCATGGCATAGCTGACGGTGCTTTCAAAGGCCTCAGTACTGTAGCGGAGGTTCTCAATGTAAAGCCCCCCAAGGGTAGAGAATCATATACGCTCAAGTGGGAGGAGAGTGTGAGAGATACTCCTTTTTTTCGAATGGTTACGCCGGAAGGACCCAAACAAAATGGAGCATTGACGTTCTCTTCATTGCGACACAACTTTACGAGTCTGGCTCGTCGGGAGTGCTTCAGAGATGTATTACGCGTGCATGGGATTCGTGGTGGTGTAGCGAACCGCATTGACCGTGAGCATTCCTTCATTGTCAGTGATAGAACTCTGACTAAACTCGTCTAGCAAAGGCATCCGAGGCGACACGGGGCCAAGCGCTTGACCATCAAAACCATGATACCTATATCAAATACCAATCCTCTGTTAAGTCGCTGGATATCCAGGCGTTATTTTACGACTTAGAGCCCGACTACGAATGCCGGGATATGGAGCAAAGCATGGCTCACCACCGAGACCCTAACGCTCCCCAGCAACTCGATGCGGCTGCTATCACTGCATTTAGAGAGAGGGATGATATCAAGAGGATAAACGAGAACATTGCGTCATTGACCTCTAGGATTGCTGGAAAACCTAGGCTTCATGAACAACTTGCCATTGAACGTACGCAGCTCTATAACAAGAAAGCGAAGCTCTTGCTGGCTTGGAAGAAAGACTTTGTTCAAAGGTGGTGGGATTCTGCGTACGAAGAATATGTTTCCGGCAATGATTTCTCAGAGCGGGATAAAACACCAGTATTCGACATATACAAAAAGTACCTACCGGAACGAGCCCGCCTCAGAGATTTCCTATTTACGAAAACAACGCTGGATAGCAACATTGGTCAACAGTGCCTACGGGACATGGTTGCGCTCTGCACATCGAGAGAGCGCGTCGTTTACTACCCAAATATGCTTCCTGAAGACGGCCAATGTCCAGTCTGTTCCACATCTATGTTCGAGTAAGCACGACTAACCATCTAAAGTGAGTTGCTAGTGCTAATCAAACTAGTATCGCGATGCAGGGAAGAGCAAAACATATCCTACAGTGTAAAAGAAGGTCTTTAGGTGGACCACAATACCAGCAACGATACAGAAATGAAAAACGTGCCCATCGACGCGTAAAACGCAACTTTGTTCAGTTTTGCTATCTCTGTGCGGAGGTAGTCTGTGACGAAGACGCATGGTCAAACCATTGCCGAAGCCACCTCGACAATCTTCAGCCTCGATGTGGTATTTTGACATTTCGCTATACACTTGTTGCCCCTGGCTTCTGCCCATTCTGCTTAGGCGACAAAGGAAAAGCCCCAGACGAGAGGTTCCAGCAATGGATATCCAAAGCAACTCTCTTAAACCACATCGACAAGCATTTTGATTCTCTGGACCCTTTGACAGCTGTCTTCTGCCCACACCCATGTTGTCAAAAGAAGGAGTATCAAGATCTGTCCCATCTTCGTCGCCACATGTTTGATTCACACTCTATTGAGGAGCCGCGCTCGAATTGTGTCAAGCGAAAAAGGAAGTGGCAGGCTGAACCTGTGCCTCTAAATGATTGGGATGAAAGGCACGATATAGAAACAATTTCTGAGGACTGTCTTACGCCTATATTGGCCGACCGAAAAAGAATGCGCGTGTCTGAGTGTGAGGCTACAAAGACGTACCAAGATGACCGGGCTCAAAGGACAATGTCCAATCCAGAAGGCTGCTACGGCAAGCCTGTATTGACCGACATCGACGACATCCAAACCTCTGATGAGGATGCATTTATGGAAGAGCTCATACAACTTGGTGATTGCCAGATGCTGAGCCTAGAGGCTGAGCGTATACTAGAAAGCCTGTGAAAATAAAATTGAGATGATGTGAAGTGACTTTGATTACCATATGTCTAGCCATACCGTTATTTATAGGACAGCTGTGCATTTATCTTATCATTATATTTTCCAAACCAATAACGAGCCATGTGTCTCTGAAAGATTGCAGAATGATCAATCATAAAAGCTCGTGCAATGTCTAGTTCTGCACAAGAGCTTTCGCATAAAGATAATGGTTCCGCACAAGCTCAGATATGAATTGGATGCTAGATCAGTCCCGCATCTTAAAGGTATGAGCGCTTATAGGTGTAAGCTTTTCCAAAGTATAAGGTGTATATGTTTCTTCTATAATAACCTACATCGAACGCGATACGGAGCCACATTTCAATCTCATCATGCAGCTCTCGCAAGAGCTTTCTGTGTCGTGCAGATGAAAATACGTGGCAGAAGATTACTAGATCTGTACTGCACCTTCTGAGGATTACTAAATGCTCCACTGTGTTACGCCATTTGCACAAGATGGTCGCATACTAGGCGACATCAACGAGTGGATTAGGTCCCTGCCTAAAGGTCTTTTAGTTGGAGGGACATAAAAAGGACCCAAGATGGGCAAGAATGTCTACCCGAGAAGGGCGATCGTCAAGTCTGATAATAGTACATTATACTGTATTATTGGGATACGTGAGTTCGCGAGCAAAGGAAACTTCAAGTTTAATTCAAAGAATATCAAGAATATCAAAGATAACAAACAATCTCAGCAGACTGGAATAACAAAAAGTTCAAGTTCAGCACATCAAGGACCAACCAGCTTAACTAGTTCATGAAAGCAGTCTTGGTTCCCCGGAAACCCATTTAATGCAACACAGGACCACCACAACCGAGCGAGCCCGATGGACTTGGAGGTGGGGTCTCACTAAATAGTGTGCTTGATGAAGACCCCAAAGTGGACGAAGATCCAGAACCTTTGACGGAATCGGATGAAGAAATAGTCTCCTGGCTGGGGGTAGGTCCCGCAGAATTTGGAATAGAGGAAGGCCCTGAGCTAGTAATTGATGATGTAGGACACAGATGAGAAACAGATGAAGATGCCGAGTTGGTAGCATCACAACTGCTACCAACCTTAAGTCCGTCATTCAAGGTGCATGCGGTCTTAGCTCCATTTTTATTGGAGAACGTGACGAGACCGGTTTCATTCACCGTAATCCATGCAACTGGTTCGCCGTCCTCCGTGCCACAAGCATCAACGTTAAGAACGGTTTTTTTCTCGCGTGTTCCGTCTTCAACTTCGCTCAAGTCTGAATCGAGAAGAAAAGCGGGAATTAATACCGTGCTCCATATAGTGTATGCAGTCCTTACTCACGCGAACAGTCACTTCCGTCAATTAATCCAAAAGGCGCAGAATATCCCGTGCAGCCATGGTTGTGGACAGACCACATTACACACTGGCCATCGTAATCAATCACCTCAAGGGTACCACCAAGGCATGCACAAAAGTAGAGGGCAATGAGAGGGACACAGAAAAAAAGATGCATTTTCTTTCTTGTTCTTTCCGTCTCTGTGGGAGCTGAAGGTACTGTAAGATAAAAAGCCACGATATCCTCTACTAAATTTATGAATAGTTTTATATGTTATAACAATGTGTGGCAAAAAGCCTGCGACACACTTCCCGGCACACTCTGCGACACACTTTCCGGTACACTGCGGCACAGGTTTTAGTGTCCAAGGTACCACAAGGTCCTGAACCTAATTTTGGCCCCTCGGCCCCGTATGTTCCAAGATAGCCGCAGTAATGCGAGGAACCAAGAAAAAGACAAAAAATACCTCGCCTCTCTTCCGTCGACATTTAAAGTATAGTAAATCTGTTCTACGCCAGAACAAGAATATTATCTTCCAAACAATCTCCTTATTTATATAGAAGGATTACTGCTACCGCATACCCCTTCTTGGATCATGCCTCGAGCACTTACGAGACTGGCACAATGGTTTGGGCTAGAGGTTGTCCATGTCATCGTCATTCGCCGCTCACGTCACGGGGGTCTACGTCTTATTCAGTCCACATTTCCTTCGGACCACCCTACGGTAGGTATCGAGTCAGTATTTGAAGCAGGTTCACTCACTCATTCAATTCAGGATATCAATATACAGCTTCAAGAGGAAGGAACGAGCTCATCAAAAGAAGGCATTCTGATGCCCTCTTAGAAAATGATGACAAATCCGGCGGGCGCTTCATAATACTACAGGAACATTGCGACTTCATGCTCTTGATATTATATCCTGTATAATTTTAACTGTACAGTAGACATTTTGGCTTAAATCAATAGATTGTTGAATGCCTGAAATATGTAGTCGTGTCCAGGCGGTTGCCCCAAGTTCGGAATGTTATCACGTTTGCACTCTTGAATTTACTGTTTTCACTCGCATACCTTCACAAAACTACATTCTCAAGCAAAGTGCGACAATTCATAGGGTCTTCAGCTATGGCCTGAGACTTTGCATTTCGAGGCTTACTGCAGATCTGAGAGGCAAATAATCTGATTGGTAGGGGCATGTAAAAATGAAAGAACAGGACAAATATCCACAGCATCAGATCTCTTCCGAAGGGTCTTTTGTTGTTCCTGCATGGCGCTTGCGGGGTTCCTCGTTTAAAGTAGCCTTTCTCTTTCCCGTATGGATATCATATTTAAAGACATACTCTCGCAGTTTGTCCAATGAGATCATTCCAACCTCATTCTTCCCTTGAGCTGGGTTATCTCTTTTGCTAACCAGTAACAAACGCTCTTTCAATGCCTCCTCATATGTCTTGTTTATGTCCGGCATTTCAATACCGAACTCATTGATGACTATGAAAATGTGCTCCCTAGAAAGGTCTTGTAACACCAATCGCAGGTTGACTCCACCTACCAAGCTAAATTTGAAATAGGCCCGCGATTCAAAAAGAAAGATTACGATCACCTCTCGTTGTGACTGAAACCATATCTTGAGAATCTCAGGAACCTTTCGCCGCACAGAAAGGTAGTTCTTCGTCTCCATTAGGCAATTACAAGACGGAACTTCAAAGCCAGGGGCGAGTAGTGGTGGAGCATCTGGTGTTCCACTTGGGTAAGGTTCAATCTCGACTGGCTCACTTGGATCATCCACTGGTGTGGTAGGCACATTTGGACTTCGGGAATACCGACTGGAAGACTGATCTGGCAGTGGCTCTTCTGTATCCATCTGTGCTGATTGCCTGTTCTCGAGCGTCGCATCCATTTGTCCGATTAGGCTCTCGTTTATGGAAGGACTTGCCGCAACTGAAGCATCCATCGTCATATTATCATCACCCGTAGGTTCAAGAGTATCTTGGAACGCAGAGGTCTCCGGAGCTCTGCCTGGCTGACTCGATGTCTTTGTTTGGATCTCATGGCCAAAGAAGCAGCACAGAATCTCTCTTGTTACGCCAAGGGAAGTCGGATATTGTGCAGCTGGCTGATCTTGTCCAAGAACTCGATCCAAAAAAAGATGTTTTCTTTGATGCTCGTACTGGTCATGCACTGGGCTGTTGTATCTGTTCTTGGCCCGTTTTTCAGTATCATCCGTTGTGAACTCCGCTGCCTCAAGATCCTCTTCGGAATATCTTGGAAGATTTCGCAAAAATTTACGCATCTGATTTGACAACAATTGTACTCGACTCTCTTGGATAATGTAGAAATCTTCTCTGCATAGAGATTCAATCAATCCTTTGGCAATGTTTTGGTACATGTCTTCCTGAAGCAGCGTGGTAATCTCATCTGATTTGAATCCCAAGCGATCAGCCAGGTTTGCTAATTTTGTCAAGCTGTGGTCCTCTGTGGACCATCCAAAATTGCGCCTGTTACTCTTTGTGCGACGCCGTTGATGGATAAAGTGCCGGAATGCAAAAAGCCAAAGCTGCATCATACAGAGTGAAAAAGAGTTGGCGGAGCTTTGCGTGGCTTCGAATACATGCTCGGTTTTCTGGATTTCCAGTGTTCTTTGAGTTCCCACTAGACCCCACTGACGGCGCATGACTTTATTGAGGCTTCCTGTAAAATTAGGAAAGAGACAACGAAGTGCTTTTGCCGGTTCTTCAAGAAACAGTGAGTCTTGAGCCAGGGTATTCAATGATATGATCCTCCCAGGTGTTGAGAGAAGACGGTCTCGCAAAGTCCCTCGATCCCCAGCTCCAGTAACTAAGGGAAAAATCTGATGTGACTCAACAAGACTGGCAATTCGGCGCTGATCGCTAAGAGAGGTCTGAGGCATCAGTCCTTCAACCAAATGAACAGAAATCGGGTCTACAAATGACGCGGCTTCTCCATCAAAAACCCGAGACCATCTTTCATGTATGTGACTCAGATAATGATATAAAAGCTTTTTCAATTAGCAGGACAAGTGAGCTAGAAGGAAGCGATTGGCACTTTACCTCCGGGCATTTTAGCCCAAGCATTCTTTCAATTTGCGTTGACTTTATGGGCCTCCACAGTCCCACAAATGGTAAAAGGCTGTCAAGTATTCCAACAAGAATTTCATCACGCTGCAAGCGCCGAATATCTTGGCGTCGCCCATCAGATCTCAGCTTCGCTTGCCATTTTCTTTCCTGTGCTTTGTTCTGCGATATCTGATATAGCCTGAGTGTGCGATATATTTCGCCATCAGTGAGTTCAAGACTTTTCATCGATTCTTCTCTAAGTTGAGCAAGAGCGTCTGAAGGAATGACTGCTATCACATTAAGAAACATTCCGATTAAGATCCTCATTTTTACGTACCATCCAGATATATATCCACCAACCACTTTGTTTCTCCGAATGCTTCAGCAGCCTTCAAGCGGTGCCTCCCGTATATACAGGTTACTTGCGCGTCATTTTCGAGGAACAGCTGCAAATGGTTTGTTGGATCCAAAAGTGACTCGCGTGCGATGTTTGATAGCGAAAGCGCCTTTGACAATGTTTCCTGGCTTATGAGAGCAGCAACTCTGTGTTCCGGCTCTAAATTGCCGCAACCCTCAATTTCAAAAATTTTGAGGATTCTGTCAACGTTATGTTCATCCAACATCCGGCTTCCAAGTAAGGAATTTGTTTCAAATTCTAAGTTTTGGAATTCGATGACAGCACAGCCTCGGTAGAATTGGAGTCTTTGGGAGGCAAGGTGATTGGTCCGGTGCCCGAGAAAATTACTGGAGACGTCCATTTTGCTTTTCTACAGTGAGCGGCAAAATCGGGTCTTAAATGGTGCTGCGACACTGTTTTGGGTTCACAGATCGGCGCCAAGCCTCGAGACTCTGGACCGCTCGGTAGGCCGTGGCAATAAACTTGGCTAGGGGGGCCTGCCAGCGAGTTGATGTCCGCGGAATCACGAAACAAGGCGCTGATATCCAATAATAAAAGTATTATCTAAGCCGGGAGCGGTCCATAAATTTGGATCCGAGCCACGGAACTGTGTTCGTTAGAACTCACTGTCGATTCTCTCAGCGAAAAGCAAAAGCCGAAAGTTCGTCAAGCAACCAACCACCAAATATTCCCTTTAAAGCCCGAGGGCTACAACAAAGCGATTGCCAAATGGACTCAAGCTCCAAACGGGAGACCATCCTGCCCAATCGATTATGGTCCCAGAGAGGAGTTGCAAACGCGGAGCAGTACGATTTCGATGCAAGCGATATAGATAACAGCACGGGGGGCTCAACAAACTGGCCGAGAAAGGTATTTGGGAAGAACCATTCAACCCGGTTGGGGATCCCCATCAAGTCAGATAAACAGGGCGAATCTCTTGCCACTTCCAAGGAAAGCACACTCGACGAGTACCATAAGGTATTCAGCATTGACCAAGCCGGACGAGGCATGGTAGCTTTGAAAGATACGGAAAATCTCCCAGTTTATCTCATCAAGGACTGTGGTACCCACAAATCAAGGCATATTCGAGGACTAAAATTTGCTAGTCATCGGAATCTGGTATCCTTGATTGATTACTTCCAATCTGAAGTCACAGTTCATTTGATCTATGAGTATGAGCACTTGGCAGTCAGTCTTGGTTGTGTTGCAGGAACTGTTCAGTTCACCGAAGCAGACATAGCAACAACTTGCAAAGAAATTCTGGAAGGTCTGAAATTCATTCATTCGGCTTTGCGGACATCATATGGCCTGTTAGATTTCAGCAATATTCTCCTTACCTGGCAAGGCGAAGTTAAACTCGGTATGTGTTCTCTACACAACTTAAAACCTGTCTAACCCAAGAGAAGCAAATATTGGAGAATGTTTATTGAACAGCCAAGCCTCCAGTATGTTCCAGAAGGACTTTCAAGCTATTGGGTCCATTGTAATGTCCCTCAATGACAGAACAATCACGTTCCTCGAGGCAAGCTCTGGCATAAACACGTTGTCCCTTTCAAAGCTGGCTCATACATTTGTGCAAAAAACCAACGAAGATACAAGTGTTGAGCAACTGGTAGATGTGAGTATTACTAGCCTTATTATGTCTCCGAAACGTTGCTGATTCAATGAAAAGGACGAATTCCTACGCCTTGCAAACCCAGGCGGAGCATGGAGTTTGAAACGACACTACTTTAAATCTTTGCCTTTAGGCATCCGAATTAGAAGTTCGGAAGATGGAAAAGCTAGTTAAAGCCTAAGGAAATTACACACATGAGGAATATGTTTATATGCTGGAGTGATCTCCTTCTTTTTTCTATGTAAAATCTATAGCGACTTCAGTCCTAAAGACGCATTCAGTCCTTAGTCCTGCGGGAACCTTTAGTCCTGCGGGAGCCTTCAGTCCTGTGGGAGTCTTTAGTCCTGCGGGAGTCTTTAGTCCTGCGGGAGTCTTTAGTCCTGCGGGAGCCTTCAGTCCTGCGGGAGCCTTCAGTCCTGCGGGAGTCTTTAGTCCTGCGGGAGTCTTTAGTCCTGCGGGAGTCTTTAGTCCTGCGGGAGTCTTTAGTCCTGCGGGAGTCTTTAGTCCTGCGGGAGTCTTTAGTCCTGCGGGAGTCTTTAGTCCTGCGGGAGCCTTCAGTCCTGCGGGAGCCTTTAGTCCTGTGGGAGTCTTTAGTCCTGCGGGAGCCTTCAGTCCTGCGGGAGCCTTTAGTCCTGTGGGAGTCTTTAGTCCTGCGGGAGTCTTTAGTCCTGCGGGAGTCTTTAGTCCTGCGGGAGTCTTTAGTCCTGTGGGAGCCTTCGGTCCTGCGGGAGTCTTTAGTCCTGCGGGAGCCTTCAGTCCTGCGGGAGCCCACCATGTCATACTGCATAAAATAATCTCTAGTGGCACAGTGATAAGTATTTGATTGATACATCATTGAAACATTCTCGAGATACAGGTAGGCAGCTAGCTTTCCGTCTCGGAGCTCTGTGTTATTCGAAATGATCTATGCGGTACAGTAGAGAGATACCAACTCATGGCTTCAGAAAAGCTTTCAAACCTCCGGCTTTTTTCCATGGTTGAAATTCCGTTTCAAATAATTCCACTCCTTTTTTCACTCGCGCCCTGACCAAATTGCGGACTTGATACCGCACCTGCGACTGTGCAGAAACTTCACTCCAAGTTAGTCGTTATCAGTTTCAGCCTTAGCTTAGAGGGCTAGAAACCAACCTAGTACCAACAGATTTCCAATTTGGTCCCCTGTCTCACGATCTAACTGCTCTTCCCAGTTTACATAGCCGCGGTGCACGTGAATAAGGCCATTCTTTCCGATGTTCTGAACTTCAGTTTCTGATTCTGTGTGTATAGGATCATAGACTGAAACACGTAGCATCTGTGCAACGTTAGTAATGGGAATTTGAAAAGATTGAAGTGAGGCCCCACGTATCCGTTATCCTGCCTGACAAGAACCTGCAGCAAGTCACGCACGCTTTCCCAATCACCCACATTTTCTAACTGCCAGACTAACGACACCCTTTGCGTGGAGACCTGCGCCTTGTCATGGCCATCCAAAAGCTCCTTAATATAAGACAGCTGAGCCGCTATGCCGATTCCAGTAGTGACCATGAAGATATGCCCATAGTCACTAACCGCTCCAGTTAAACTCCAATTTACAGAGGAGGGACCGAAGGGACCGTCAATCCAAGCTCTAGTTTCTCGGTTTGGCTCAACACGATCAAAAATCCTTTTTGTGAACCCGGAACGAGGCCGAATCAATATTGAGATAGAAACTGCCTGTCCCTCCAGGTTGTTTTCCCACCAACTGATGGCGAAAGGATGTGTTTGGAAAATATAAAAGATTCCGACGTGGGGAACACCCAAGTTAATACGTTGGCCAGCGCGCACAACCCACGGTCGAGGTAAGGATAGTGTTATTAATGCAACATCACCTACGTGGGGCTGCAAATTCAACCTGACTTGGGTCTTTCCCAAAACCATATTCCGATAAATGATACGAATGAGCTGTAAAGCTCCAGTAAAGGCGAACATGCACGTATATGCCAATGGAAACAACCATAGTTTCCCTTCAGTCGCGCGGGTATGCCGCCAAAGTGCGTAAACCATCGTTGTAGCACACCCCAGATGGGTAACAAGGAAAGCCTCGTAGACCCTTTTCTTGACAATTGGGAGAACGACTAAAGCCAAGGTCAAGCTTGCTGTCTGTATCGCATTTAGTATTTGCACAAGCTTTCTTTGATTGGAGGGCGTACAAGGAGTCCATAGAACTGGATGTCATCTTTCCACGATACCACTCTTGTCTGAGCAATTATGATAAAATGAACAATAGCCTCTATAAGCACCACTAACGCAAAAGAACGGTGAAGAAACGCATAGGAACGAAGAGATAACCCAAGAAGCCGGGCACCGAATTCGTAATTACCACCAAAAAACATCGGAATTAGATTAAGGAGCGAAAGCTGCGCAGCTCTCTTTCCAGCATCCTCGATGGAATGAACCCGAACAATATTGCAGATGCCAGTGCCGGTGAAATAAAGAAGGGTCAATATCAAATGAGACCTTGGCGTAGAGCCAAATACCAAGAAGCGCCAATATAATCGTGCATAAATTACATGTCTCAGTAAGAACGGTCGAATGCGAGAAGACCACAGCGATGAAGCTGACAGAGATAAGTAGATGCGTTTTGCAAAACTGTACAACACAAATGAGACCATAGTCAAAATAAGCACTGCACCGTAGATTGCCACCGGAGTAGACATAAGATAATTTTGGCCGAGAAATTTCATTTTGATGAGAGGACAGAGAAATTTATTCACCTACTGGATCGGATACTAACTGTGATTTTATATGTCCTCGACACATGTTTACTTTTCTTCTACTGCTGGTGCTTGTGTGGCAAAACAGTCCTGCAAACTTAAATTGTTGGTTTTGGCGGGTATGGGGCTGATGTGTCTTTGGTGAGTGTCTGTTTTTGTTGTAGTGGGGAATGAGCACATTTGGTCGATCTAATCCAGTTGGGATAGTTGGTTATGCTTGGTCAGTCTGCGACTCTGCTTCCGTGTCCGCGACTCATGTCCGCGACTCTGTTTTCGTGTCGGCGGCTGTGCCTTCCTACCCAGTATTGTGTCAGGTCCCTTCCAGCCAAGGGTCAGCAAATTGGTCTGAAATCGGGAAACCACTAGCTTTTCTTTTTGCCACGGCCCTATCACAACCTAACCTGGCTGTCAACGTCCCGCCCGTGGCTTCCAATATCACACGTAAGACGGTGAAGGTGGTGAACCTCAATTCACTCAAACGTTTACGCCCCAAGAAAATGCATGAATATTCACCGGATGGGTAGTATCATACGGCAAGGCCATAAAACGGGGCTTCTTCGGCATCGGTGCCTCGCCAACAACCTACATCTTACTCAATCCCATGACGAGGATGTCTCAACTTGAAGATTTGAATAATCCCTTCCCAACAGCCATCGCTCTAGATGATTTCTATTGCAAATCCAAGAACGTTAACCACGATAGGCTTGTTCCTCAGAGGTGGGTTTTCCATCGCATTTTGTGCCGAGAACTTAATACTAAAATGCCATCTAGACATGGTTTCCCCCACCTTGGACATCCCACCCAGAAGTATTCTTTGAATTGGAAGGTCGATCAGGCAGGTTGCGGATGGCTAAGCCTCGGCAACTACTTTGGATATTCAACTGTCTTGATCAAAAGAAAAAGCGCCGATAATAAGCTTGCTAGCTTTTCTAAACTTCAAGTTGCGTTTCACGAAAATCTGGTGGGGCTGGTAGAGGCTTTCTACGATAGCAACTCCATTCATCTGGTTTATAATTACCATGGCTTTGCAGTCAATCTGTCGCAAGTCAGCTCAACTCCCGCTGTGCAGTTAAGTGAAATCGACATAGCAAGCATCTGCCGGAGCTTCCTCAAGGGTCTTGAGTATATCCATGAGCGGCTCCTGATAGCCCATGGGCATGTCGACTGTGACAATATTCTTTTATGTTCTGATGGAAGCATCAAAATAGGTCAGTATCATAATCCTCAAACCACATATCAAAGTCTAACTTGGTTAGCAAACATCGGCGACAGCATGATTGAGAATGCTCCTACGTCCATGGAATTAGATCGTGAAAAAGCCGGGTTACTATTGCTTCGACTTGGTGGATCGCAAAAATCCTTGAACAGGCCTGAGCAAGAATCTGGGGTCTACAATCCTGGATGTAGCCTGTCGAAGTATGCCATTCACTTTGTAGAGCATATTAGCTCAGCATCGTATTCTTACTTATTCGAGGTTCGGCCCCTTTGCAATGTTCCTTCAGGCCCACACTCACAATCCACAGCACGCATTCTTGCAACAAGTTGAACCAGATAGTCGAACCTGGTATTTGATACCTCATTACCTGGATACGATCATGTACTGTGGGGTTCAGCCACAAGAAGCGGCGAGATAACTGAATTTGTTTTATTAATCCATCTTCTCACTTCCTTTCAAGAGGCTGAAGTACAAATTTATGACCCAGAGTACACAAAAAGAGAAACCATGTCTTATTCCTCACGGTTTCCAGATCATTTCCCCGAAATCACATTGCACGTAGGATCGGTAATTCTTAGACACGAAGAGGTTAATCGTAGTTGTGGAACATCTGATTGTGTTCCCGTTTTAATCGCCCTAGTTTCACAAATTTAAAAAGAAAGAGCAAACTTAGGGAGGAAGCAACGGAAAGGCCAGATGTAATCACAGTCAAGAGTGCCATGATAGACCAATCGCCGCCATGAGCAGTGTATAAGTTAATAATCGTAGTGAGTAAACCCGCTAGTGCATTCAACAGTGTGGGCCTGATATAATTAGCGACTGTTTTGTAGAATCCAAGCGTGAAACCTACATAAAAATACGGTTGATAAGCCAGACGTAATTCCCGCGATATTCCCAGAATAGCCATCCCATGATCGCCAAGCCTGCGACAAACAGTACAATTGCCGTCGCGAGAAGCGGAGGATTCTGGATAGTGCTCAAAATCAATTCACCTGCTTCATTTTCGGATAGATTGTTGTAAACAGCGTCGGACTTCTGGAGAGACGTGAACGTTCCAGGCATCACTAAATATCCAGCAAGAAGTATCCAGTGAGCTGCGCTAGCGAGAATATTGTATTGCCAGGCAATCTCGTCTGCTTCTAAAATCATCCTTATGTAACTGGATTCAAGGGGCTCATACGTCAAGCCACCGGTTTGAGGATAATGAATAATAGGGGATTGAGGTGCCATTTTCGCAATTTTGACATGAATGAATCACCACATGCAGCGAAGGCCCTTTCTTAAGGCACGCTGCGCCATATAAAACGGCTCGCACAAGATTTCATGGACAGAACAAAATGTCAGTAAAAAAAGCAAAAGTTAATTTAAAACAAGCGGTCTTCACTCACTACTCTCTCCCCAACAATGAGATATTATATATTTCTTCACACGATCAGAAACGGGGCGCAACTACCAAGAAATTTCAACTATACTGTCATTATTCCATAAGAGAACGTAATCTAAAGGACATAATTATGCGCCTGAGGACTCTTCATCAGCGCTAACATTGGCGAGGCCCATATCCCTGTAGAGGTCCTCCAAAGACCGAAAGAGCTCTCTTCTGATAGAAAAGTATTGAGTGAATCGAGACAAGTTATCCCTGGAGCGTTGGTGCGGCTCGTCCATTTCGCTGAAGTTCGTTCGCTCAAGGTTGGAGTACTGTTGTTCCTGCTACTCTCAGCTTGATGGCACCTCGCTTGGGCTACATCTTACTTACCAGGCTCTCATCATTAGGGGGCCACGACCCATCTTCGACCGAGTTATAGACAAACGTTTTTCGCTGGTGATTGACGAATAGGTAGACATTCGCATCGCAAAACTTGGCAAGTTCATGAGCTTTATCTTTCAGTGTCTGAGATCGCCTCTGGAATTTGACTCGAGAGTTCCTGTCAGGATCAGGGCCACCCATGGCTTCGATTATTATTATTTGTGGAAGTAACCAGAAAATATAAAAGAGCCTACAGGCTTATATGTATCATCAGGTAAAATTATAATACATTGAAGGAAAGTATATCATGTGAACCCCAAAATTTCTTTCTAATCTGTCTTCGCATACGTCAGAAACCAAATTCAGGTCCGGCGCCAGACTATGTAGGCCCGCGCTTCCTGGGATAAAATTCTGTAGAGCCTCTTGATTCGCGCCTACGTCGCCTACCCCTGAGGGGGCTTCGGATTACGTCACAGCTCTGGCAGGGTTCTCTACAGGGATACCCGTGATTCTCTTGGCCAAACGAAGACAGCAGGCCTTGTCTTGAAACAAACGATGCCACACTCTCTGGGAATCCGCCAATTCTCCATCGCTTTTTGGAGGCGTTTTGTAAATATAAATTGACTGTAAAGTCCAGGTGGCGGGTCAAGAAAGAGATTGAGCGGTTATAGCAGCCGCACAAAGGGCAGAGACTGTTCTGGCCCCCAAATCTGTCGATCAATCCAGAGTCTGAGACAAAGCTAAGCCCATCAGGGTAGAGATTTTCCAAAGCCTGGATCACCTTCTGGGCTGATCCTTTACAATGCACTGATCCGCGACACCAGAATGGTGTTGCGGTATCCTCTGGCAATGAATCGACCACAAAGAAAAACCTGGAAATGAGCATTGTAGTTGCTGCATCCCGGGCCATTCTTGCGCTGCCGATTTGGAGGATGACAAGATTGCGGTAGTCTTCCATAGCCCCGACAGCGTCAATGTTTTGAGGTGCGCTCCCTAGTGACACGTCCAGGCGGTGGTTGTCACTTCTGACCGAATCCCTCAGGCGACCTCGCCATTTCCTCCAATCGCTATCTGTCTCCATGGTTGACATCCATGCATCGAATCCTCGGCGTACGAAACTATCACGAAAGACATGGCGAAAATGCGGGGTCTCATCACTTGGCTGTGCCTTTCCAGTGCCTAATGATATCATTCTTGTGGACCCCATGGCCATGGGCCAAATTTGGCGAGAAACCTGAGCTGCGATCTCTCCTGCGAAGTTGTACTTTAGTCCCCCATCCTGAAATGAACCAATTCCATGCAGGTCCGCAGGCGTAAAGAAGCTTGTGATCCAATGGTCAGTTCCACTCATATAGCCTACTGCATAAGATCGACTTACAAAGGTGCGGCGGCGGTTGCTCTTGCTCTAGATTCAGTTAGCGATGACTGGATACTGGGCCGCATTTTTTCGGACTTACGTTCTCCACACTGTCGGTTCGTTCCGCGTATCATCTGGGCGTATTATTTGATAGTCTAGTCACATTAGTAGGGAGCTGGAATGAAGAAGTCGTTAAACTTGCCGTATTCCTCCACTGAGTCGTGCGAGGCGTTGAAATTTCCTATCACAAAGGTACTCGTTTCCCTGGAGATGCTCGTAGTTACCACACCAACCTTTGATCCTGAGCGTATCGGTCCCCGAGGATCTTCTCTCGAGGCACCAAAGATACAACGGTGCTCCCCAAAAGCACTCTTCAGCGCGGCATCGAAGACCCGTGAATCGTAGCAGCTGTCATGTAGTAGCCATTGGATCCATCGCGTCATTTCGCCAAAGACTGACTTAAAGCCAGATATTTGACGAAGGAGTAGAGGCAACACAGATGAGCGTCTTTCGCGGAAAATGCGACGTGCCAAGGTATCAAATCGTTTCGAGCAATCTGTAACCTCCCAGGATAGTGCGAACAATCCTAAGGCAATCAGCCCTCCTGAAATATTGTTTGTTAGGTTTTCTGACTCGAAGATGGCACAACTACTTCGTGGGTGTTTGGCTGACCTGAACTCGTTCCGAGTGAGAGATCTACCACCTCTTGTATCATGCAAGGACGCAAATGTTCCTGCACGAGAAGTAGGAATTCCAACGGAATTACTCCCCTCACTCCACCCCCATCGATGGCAAGGATTGTAGGACTCATAGTTGGCGGAAGGACATCTACCACTAATGGCCTCTGGTAAAGACAGTAAAGACAACCCTTGAGAGTGAATTGATACTCTAATCCGGAGGCAGGGCTGCCGAAAATTTGAGCACAGCGGTCGCACACTGTATGTCCACAAGCTAGAATATGTTGCGCAGAATGCAGAAGACAGACCAAGCAAATACGATTACTCCGTATGCGAGACAATCGACCACTGAGGGACTTGAGTTGTTCTCTGCGTAAATCTGCCGACGAGACTGCGTTCTCCGAGAATCGCTTGAACAAGCAAGTAAAATGTGCTTCAACTAACTCAGTTTCCTTTGCGGGACACACATCGGGCCATGCTGTTTTAAAGAGGCGATATGCTGCAATTACAGTAGACCGATACAGAATCCCAAATACCATATTAGGATTCATAGCTAGTGATGTCAGCCTTCATCAATAGGATGTTTAGGCCTGACTAACCGAGCATCCCAGGTACATAGTGGTCCATAAAAAGCGCCGACGCAATTGTGGGAGCTAACCTGGAGAGGGGGATTTTGGCGCAGTGACCGATCTCAAGATAATGCGCTAATTGCGACCCTGCGCACGAATTTACAGGGCGGTCCTCCCTCGTAGCTTTCACGAAATCGAATGGGTGCGCGATATTCTTTAAGGTGTGGCGAATCGCTGCTTGAAATAATGCGTTTAATTGCGTTCCATTCGGCCGGTCCAGGTTCTCCTGTCGGACAGAGGAAATGGCATCAACCTGTTCTGTAATCGCTGTCTTGATCCGCTGAACCCCCGTAAGATCAGAGATATTTCTGTCATGTAGGTATAAAGACGTAATCCCAGAGAACACTCCGGATAGATCATTATAACCGCATTCTTGGATTCTGCGGTTGAGTAGTCCCATGTCAGGCATATCTCTCTCTTCTTTGGTAACGGCCAATCCATAAATAAATACCACCCTTGGCAAATGTAGCGACGGAAATGAAGATGCAGAGCGAAATTGCAAACAGTTGATCAGAAAATGAACAACCTTTTCAAAGCAAGCAGCGTCGTCGATAAAGATACAAACCACATCCGTGAAGGCAAATATCAACCGTGACCATAACACCATGAGTATGATAGTCGCTGAATGGTTTTCCCAAGAGACGGGATGGCCAACGCCGGCATCCAGCCTCTTAGAGGGATAATATTTGTCAGTATGCAGGATATCACCATCTGCAAGTAGTACTGGCCGGCGGCTTTGCAAAGAAGCGACATCGTAGCGCAGTTTGATTGGCGCTTTGGACTGATGCCTTTTTATGTTGTTCAGAGGATAGAGCTGTTGAAGAGCATGGCTCTTGGTTTTCCCGCCCAGGAACACACATAATGATGGAAATTGATTATCTTGGTCGCAAAGCTCGGATACCACACGTCCCAGCCTACCATGGTCTTGGACGGCAAACGTGGAGTCTTCATGGGTGCCAACGTCAAGCCAGCCAATATCAATCGAGTTCTGCATAATGGGAGTAGTAAAGCAATCCAGAATTCTCTCGAGTCTGCTTCCCTTATGCGTCGTGGTGCTCGATACTTAAATCTTAACGCAACTCCTTAATTCGATAGCGTGTTTCATGAGTAGGGTGATAATTCCGTTCATGCTTGAAGTAACTGAGACAGTCAATTACAGAAAAGAGTTCTCACCCTGTTCTCACCCTGACCCTCATTTACTAGTTTAGAAATCATAGTGTGCTGTACTTTTGTCAAAGCATCTATCAGTATCACTGATTCGAGGGGGGGCAAAAGACAAGCAGGGATTACAGCACCAATTAAAGCATATGGCTCAACCCTACCCTTCGTGATATCTTTTTCGGATATTACAACCAATAGGGAGCTCTCATTATCCAACAGCTAGAGGTCATATCCTTGTCTTCGGAAATCCGGCGCTTAGCAGCAAAGCATGAAATATAAGATGCGGCGCTGGTACCCGGAATCAACTTGCATCTTGAAATGTCTTAAACATGTCCGACTTTGAGCAAGATTATGCCTATGAGGCCTCTTTGGCGCTCAATAACCCGAACGATCTGTGGGAGCCTCGTGATCCCTTTTTTTACTTCAGCACCAATGAGAATGCGTTTCACCCACAAGCAAACACTGACTCATACAACGACTTCAGTGCTTTTGCTCAGCAGCAGGATGTGGTCATGGGAAACATTAACTCTGAGACTGAGGCGTACCCGGAACGCTCAAGTGTCCCGTCAACAGAATTTTACCGTGATAGATGTGACTACAGAGCACATGATGTTAGGTATTTTCTTACACATGACGAGTCCCTGGCCTACAAATAACGACCTCCTAGTCAGCCCGATGAAGTACGATCCTCGTCTGCCACTAGTACGTACGATACCAAGGAGACCAAGGCCGACTCTGACACGCTTGAAGAACTACCTATCACGGTAAAGCAAGTTAATAGTGTGCTGAGCCAGTGTAGTGCTCTTTCAGAGGCGCTTGGTAACAAACTCGAAGGCATCAGCAGCCGTTTTGATCATGCAGAGCACCGTCTGGAAAATATGGAGCACCGCATGAATGATTTGTCCCAAGGAATGGAAAGCTTGGAATCGAAGTTCAATACGCTTAGTGGGTATCTGCTCGAAGTTATCAAGAGGGAGCAGATGGTGATGCAGGAAATTGGTGACATGGCAAGTCGTTACCATGAGCGGGACATATAACGAATTTGTGATCTATAAACCTATACATTACTGTTTATTAAAAGGATGAAGATGGCCACTTTCGGTCTTCATAATGCAGTTCAATTGCAGTACCATATAGAAACTCCCACCTTCAACGGCCGAGATACCTTTCGGATCTTATTCACGCCATGGCATATTTGAAAATTAAAGGTAGCTTCCAGTTCCACTTCTGGAATTTGAATTCCACAGCATCAGATACTCTTGTTCTGAGTCGTGCAGGCGCGCTGTTGCTCGAGTGAGGGCTTCTTCCAGGGCGCCAAATATATCAAACATGCTTTCTTGGAACTGCAAGAGTATCTGCTTGGTCTCTTTATGCCACTGGAGCTCTGCTCTGAGATAGCTCATCTCATATGCTGTTTCTTCCAGCTGGATCTTGAAGTCTGGTGATCTTCGCTTCGCACGTTGTAACCGGGACTGTAATCTCTCCAGGTTGGAAGATGTGCCCCCAAGGCATAGAATTTGATGATCCGCAGGAGTAATCTCTTCTGAAATCGGTTCGAGGCGCTGGCCAGCAGATCGACTCATGTTGAAAATCGTGTTTCGTGGTAAATGAGGCCAGGGCGGTAGATGCAGAAATTTCGTTGATGGTGGTCTGGAAACACCTCAGGTAAATTAAAGGATGGTGATAGGGGACACAATGCCTTTCCTAAAAGCGTGTGAGTGTTATTGACAGTTCTTTTCTCACCCTATGATGCAAGCAGGGGTGACAAAGTATGCCTAGCATCTTTGGGAACCTAGAGGTCCAGGTCTGGCGCCACTTACGACTGTTTTGAAGGATTCGCCAAAGAGTTGACATAGGTGTCAATTCCAGTAACAACCCCTGTACATGATACTCGCTGGATTTAGCGCATGTTGCTGAGAATTCTCGTCCAATAAAACGCGGATGCCGGAAGTGGGATCTACAGGCAGCAACGTCACCATTGACAAATTCAAGAGCGGCAACGAAACCATTGGTATCTGCTAGACTTGAACCCAAGTAATGCTAAATATGATTTTTTAGGTTCATCAAGAGGTACAACTCAATTAATTAGAAAACAATTCACTGCCTGATTTTCTCGATTACTAGTTCTGCTCGTGTGGATAGGGCAGCCTAAGTGTTCACGGTTTCCGGGTCATCTTTCCGCTGGGCCTTGTGTGCAGGAACCCGACACAACATGTTGAAACAAATGATAGACAAATAATTAGAATTAAAATAAAAGCCAAAATAAAAATAAAAGTAAGAAAACTTGTAGAAATACGTATATGTACCTGCTCAAGATAGAAAAATCATACTAGATTGTACCCAAAAGGTTTCCGTGAATCATTCCGAGACACCGAAATAGAGTTGCGACACTGGAATCGATTTGCAATACCGGCAAAGCCCTGCGACACTGAATCCTATTCAATGTAGAAACCTTGCAGTCCATAGTCTACTGCATTGTTCGGGTTCACCGACTTATAAAGGAGACTGGTCTTCGTGTTGCATTATTTCTGTTATTTCATAAGCCAAACCAATTCTTCAAGACATGCCCTATGAAGCCCAGTATCAAAATTCAGAGGCAGTGCCGTCCGCTACCACTATTCTCCAAGTAAATCCTACATTCAAGTGACAGCATATGACCAAGTTGAAGCATAAAGCTAATGATGCCTGAAATGTTAGGACAACGCAAACACTGCAAGATATAAATGTGACATATTTTTCTTGGTAGAGAAGCTGCTGCACCAGGAACAGCAATCCAAGTATTACCAAGGGCGCTTAGAGTTCAGGATTCACACCGACTCTGTGACATATCAAAAGCTACATGCCTATTGCATGATGTTGGAAAGATCGGTTTCCGGGTCACAGCATCAAAGATCCCAACTCGAGGTTTCGTTACGTCATGCAACCGAAACTTGCCAAGTCATGTCTCAAAGCGTTCGGTTGGAAATGGACAAAGTGCGGGAGCTTGAGTCTCGTCTTAATGGGTTGTACCCAAGCGTTGATTCATGGCTAGAGCGATTAGACAAAAGCAGGCAAAAGTCTGAATCCGTCGATGATAGAGGAACACTAGAACATCTTCTTTCAGAAAACCAACGCCAGCGCGAGTCGATTGATTGTCTTCAGTCTATCCTACATACGCGCGAGCAGACTGTGCAAGACCTTCAGGCTACTCTGGACCAGTTGACTCAGCAACTCCCCCAAGAAAACACAGGCGAAGACGGCGTATTCGGTTCTCACGGGCCTGCCGTTCGTTCGTCGGAAGAATCGAGTGCCGAAATAATCACGGAAACGCCTTTCACTTAGTGCTGAGATATTGGCCACTGAATGTTCCCTACACCAGATTGCTCAATCTATTTTCTCCGATTTATCTAGGAAAGTCTTTCTTGTCTTTCGTTCACTTGTATCCATTGTGCCTAGACACTGCACTGAGTCATGGTAGACAAAGAACTGGTGTTTCACGTTCCGTATTCCCCGAAACTCAAAAATATGGAAGCTGGGCCGTATAAAAATTAAAAATAACTGCCCTGGAGTTGCCGGTCCGTTCCGAGCCTTTTAAGGGATTTACCTGCCGCCCCTTTCTTTTTGCTCCTGACATCGCGATGACATAGCACTAACTAATTAGTAATTTCTTTATCATGTTTACGCTCAACCAACAAGTTTCGAGTCGTTGTTGTGAGCCATAAGTGCATCATTAGCATGGATGGATCGTTCGAGCGGAGCTTTATTTAAGTTCTGTACTCCTGGGGAACCTAAGTAGGGGATTCCGGCCGACTCCGATTGGCGCTTGAAGCCCCGCTCGGGTTAGTGGACCGTGTGTCTTAATATACTACAGCACAGACCCAAATTGCCATCGGCCTACTTCCATCAACTCTGAAGTATTAACTTCTCTCACAGAAGTTGATAAAAAATTGGACGTAAGCTAGGAATCACATTTATCGATAAGGCAGGCTCCAGAAAAAATTGCATCAAGATTATTGTTTTGCTGCGACAGTGCGACACTGTCTGAGAGTCGCAATTGATTTGGTTCATGTGGGGGTGCCACAACGATAATCTATCAATGATTTGGCAATATTGTGTAGATATAGCAGCACTGTTTCGAGTTGTTCATACGCTGCGTATCATGCATTGCTCGTCGGTTTACCCTTTGAGGCTCGAATAGAGTAGTTCCCTTAAAAGACCGTCTTTCTGTCACATCATTTCAATGTGTGGTACCACTGTGACGCTGGAGAAAGCACTGCCAATCGCTTCCATTCAAGTGGTCAAGATCATAGACAAACACCAAGCACCCCAGTGCAGGTATATATGAAATCGATCCCACCAGTACAACTGGGAACCTTCTGATGCTCTTACGATAAACAAGAACGAAGAGATGGCATTTCTATGGGCCAACTCCTCATTAGCCACCCGGGCTTCAGATAACAGTGCCTTTGGGGAGATGGTGACAGCCCCCCTCGTCTTTATCCCCACTGAGCTGATATCAGTCAAAGATCAACAAAAGTAAGTACCTCGGCTCTGTGGTCTGTCTTATAATGCTAATTTGATACTAGCATCGCCACACATTATGCATACCCCTCAGGACCAGTCGACTGCTGTCGTGTAGACGAGACCGCAACATCTAAGTCTATTTTGACGCGCAAGGATATCAATTTGATGAAATATCCAATTGTTGTTTCCGTGACAAAGATTCTACCTGAACCTTCTGCCCCAACTACGATTGACGACATCATTACCACAAATCCAGCGGGGTCGCCGACACAAATCACTACAGCAACTGGAATTTCAAAGGGTACAAATGCAGCGACTCCACTGAATACGAATTTTTGGACGTATATTGCCATAGCCTCAATGATAGCGTGGTCCATAGGCTCGATTTTAGTGATAGCACTTTTTTGACCAAAAGATGGTACTATTCACTTTTCGTGACTCAAGAAAGGCTTGAAAGCAGTACTGAAATCAACGGGAAAATTTGTTTTGTGCTTCACCATCGAGCAGAAATGTGGGACGGATTTATCATAAATGTATGCACTAGGCCTTAGCCATTGTGGTCCTCTGCTTCTCATTTTAGATTATTCCAAGAGATACTAGTATTTGCAGGCACACAGAATGTATGAATACGTATATTTCCACCCTGGGCTTCTGATACATAATGAGACCCTGCATGCTACTTTGACGAATGAAGAGCAAATCGTCCACGTCATTTATATATATAGCAATGAGCCGTGCAATCAAAACCAGAGTAATGTTTAAAGGACACGTCTAGGTTCGAGAGCAAGGACAAGGTATGAAACTAGTTAATCTATCCTCAAACATGGGTCATGAAGACTAAAGTGGATGGAATTTCTTTTATCGCGAATTTAAATGAGCTCGGACGCTGGCAAGCTCCTGGCAAGCAGACCGCAGTACCGAGAACAGTGTCGCAGCATTTGCCACAATGAGCACTAGGTAGTAACCGGTTGCTTTTTACCACTTAGTTTCAACCACAACAATCTGAATCTTGACGAGCGGTACTCATTGGCTTGTAAATAAAAGACCGCGTATTTATATGGCTCTAGAACAGGCCAAACGGTTCTTCATACACTCCCAAAGAAGTATCAGTCCTACATACAATCTGCGGTCTTCATATCAAGATGGTAGGTTTTGCCGATCTACCCTTTGAGTTATTGAGACTAGTTGTTGTCGAACTTAATTACTTCTCCCTGAAGTCGCTTTCACTCGTGAACAAAACCTGCAGATCCGTCAGCACCTCAGATATCTTTCGTACATTCAAAGTCGAATTCTCAGATCAAGGGATGAGAAGGTTCAGTGGGTTTGCAGCTTCTCCTTTTGCAAAATACGTGAGGGTACTTCATTATGATGCATCAGAGTTGGTCGATCCCTGTATGTGAATCCATAGGTCTATTATTTGGCTTTTTACTCATCCGTACAGTGATTCAGAACTTTGGTTATTTCGCTGCTTGCATTTATACACCACAGGAGTATGCTAGGGATCAGCGAGATTTTCGGTGGGAGCTCAGAGGAAAGCAATTTTCTTACAAAGAAACATTTCTCTATTTCAAAAGGCTTGCCAAATCTCAAGGTATCGTCTTGAAAGAGCGGACAGATATTCAGACATTTACGGAATCACTCCAGCATCTCTCCAACCTGGCTACTATCAAGTTATCCTTTGACGGAGCAAAGGAAGATCAGCTTCTATGGTTCTCCAATAGGTGTTTCCTTGGCGGTGACAATTCACTTCTTGTTCACTTTGAGGCAATACTCAAGGGGATGGCGGCAGCTCAACCCACTGGACTGGTTTTCAACGGCCTAGAAATTGATGGAATGCATTCCAAACTGACCGCTGACGACAAAAATATTCTGCAACTTGCAGAAGCTGCTTTAGCAAAGGTTGAACGCTTGACGCTAATTGACAGCCCTGGGTTTCTGGAGTTTGTATCCTATGTTCCTTTGCCTTCCTTGCGGAGGATTGAACTGGCGAAGTGTTGGTTTGTAGGTCTGCAATTAGAAGAATTTCTAACTTCTCAAGATGGAAGAGTGCTGCATGCCTATTTCAAAGACAAGGATCAATTATATCATGAGATATGGAACAGTGGGGGTGATCTAAATTTGAAGGTTCCGTCGAAGCCTTTTCTCTGGTCTAAAAGTTTGGGTTTACAGGAAAGCCTTTTACTCACAGAAAATCGGATCTGAGTAATGTATCTAAACACGGAGTTTACTTCTTTTGTCTTCTTCCCTGACTGTCTTTTTGGAAGGCTAGGGCGAATCAGCCAGGAAGTTTATGAATGATTGAGCGTCATTTCACTGCGGCACTTGAAACTGGTCGCATAGGGACTAGCAATTTAAAAAGGAGCCGAGCCTTTGTACAATTGACGCATGATTTCCGACTGATATGAACGAAAACATTCAGCTTTTGGGCAACAAGAAGAGAGCTTCTTGGCGGTCAACTTGCCGAACTCGACTCTCGCAGCACATATGTAAGTCGCAAAGCTTCTTTTAAGCATATTCGCTAAAGGCTTTGATCAGTTGAGAGGCTTGAGATAGAAGTAGAGCCTTCCGAAGTACGATTGAAGACAGAGGACGACTGCCCCTATACATGGGAGATAGATGATCCGTCTTTGGAGCATCTTTTCCAGAAGCATATGAGTAAACACTCGGTAGGAGCTTACAAGCTACTCCACCGGGAGGTGGGCCAGAAGTTCCGTGCGATACGCCCTGACAAGGTAAAAGGAGTGGCCCCTCGATGATAGATTATGAAGCTCATGAGTTACAGCGCGAAAAGGCGCAAATGGACCTTAACCTTGTTACCCACATACAAATTGAAAATTTTAGTCTCACAGAAAAACTAATGGCGGCCGAAGAGAAAGTGTCTCACTACGAAGAGGCTGCAAGACAAGCGGAAGTCGAGATCAAAGACCAGAAATCAATCATCGAGGAAGCACAGATGACTATCAACCTTTACCAACAAGACATTTCAAACTGGGTGTCTGTTGCTGAGTGGTACCAGAACAAGTTTCTAAGGTGCTCGAATGTATTGGGACAAATGATGGCATTTTTGCAACAAACTGCATCTGAATGCCAGTGAAAGCCGGTATCATTCTACAAAGGAGACTTGCATGTACACTTGACCGTCTACAATATAATCTTATCACAATTCATAAGCTTTGCCCACTATCGAAAAATACGCTCTCGGCCTGGGAGTATTGATGACGCATCCCAATTCATAAGGTGAGTAGTAGTCAAACGCTATTGGCACCACATCTGAGTGTTCGTTCACATGTGATGTTTTCCGGATGGAGAAGTTTGGAAATTACCTACGGAACTAGTGTTTCATCCCAAGTTCTAGGCTTGCTTCTACATCGTCATTCATAGTCTGCAGCATTGCTTGCAGCCTGCGGCATTGTTTTTAGGCCGCAATGTTGCTTTGTAGTCAGCAGCATTGTTTTGTAGTTCGCAGCGGCCTGCCCAAGTGCACTCCTTCGTATACCTGCTGTGGCGGTTGAATTATATAAATTCAGTCCTGTTCCTCGTAAAAGGCGTCAACAGAGGCTTGGAACACTTTTGTGGCTATGTCTAGGAAATCAAGGGAGAAAAAGAAGGCTCAAAAGGCCCTGGAGGCCCAGAGAAATGCTCGTGATATCCAAACCCCTGCACCTACGGAAGTGAGCTCTGACTCTGAATCCCAACAAGCTGAATCCTCAAGAGCACAAGGTTTGGGGCAAACGTCTATTCAACATAAGAAAGGCAAAGCTCCTGAGAGAAAGACAAGATTTGCTAGGAGTCCAACTCGTGCCGGTGACTTTGCCCCAAATGCAAGTGAACACGAATCGAACGACGAAACAGATATCGAGCTGAGTGATGCATCTGATCAGGAAGCTCCGGTTGAGCACAAACCAGAACCACTGAGTCACTGGGTCAAGGAAGTCATTCGGAGCGAGACATCGAAAGAGTCGGAAAGGATGGTTGAGGAGTTCTTCACATCCAACGAGCCTCAGTACGAAAGGTGCCATGAATTCTTTCAAAGACTTAACCACCACATTCGAGGGGCCAATGAGAAGCACGACGTTACGGATATTGATACTGGTACTATACCCGAGACTGGCTACAATGGCCTATGCCAGACCTGGCAGCACGCAGCAAATAACGCAGTGGCCAAAGGCTCCCCGGTGGAGTTTTGGGCGGCTTTCAATAATACCCGTGAGGTTCTGAGACATTTCAATAAACGACACTATCTTCCTAAGACCTGGAATATCAGTCAAGTGTGGGCTGAGCAAAGAATTGGAACACCGAATCCCAAAGACAAGGAAGATACTAGCTCCTCTTCTGAGAGTGACGATAACCAGCCTGATCCGACCCGTCAGCTCTCAGCCAGTGAAGATTCCAGTGTCGAATCAGACATTGAATTTGATGTCGATGAACCCACTGGGCTTGATGCTTTGGAAGCGAGAACCATAAAACAGCAACGTCAATTGAACTCCGCCAAAGTAATGTATTGGTGGCCCAAAGGTACTGGCTCTCAGATCTTCGTGCGCTATGGAAGCCGGTCTACGCCAATCTATCGTATTCGGGCTGGGTCACACGAGAGTTACAATCCAAGTCGAGTAGAGCGCGTTTTGACAACGAAGACTCGCGGGACCGCTAAAGTGATCGGGACCAGGAACGGGCTTCCTGAAGAGTTTTGGAAATATCAGCGAAAAGACGTGGAGAACTTCGTTGGCATCGGTTGGAAGGTTGAAGAGGATGACGAGCAGGGTCTAGATCCTCTCGGCCTGCTGCTGCCCGCGAAAGGCATAATCTACCCGCAAACTAGGATTCTTGTCAAGTGGAAAGACGGTCTTTTTACTCTGGAGGGGCGATCTTTCATTCGCCGCATCACGACTGGCTCAGTCTTGGACGGTGATAGAGTTATATACCAAAAGGCCGAAGAACTCGAGACGACATACCGCCAAAAGTACGGACTGGATGATGAAGACTATGACGATGAAGATACTGCGAGTGACGTCTCTATTCGACCAAAACAAGCTCGCATCGAAAAGCATCGTAGCAAGCTTGCTCGTTACTCGGATCCATCTAAAAGAAAAACGAGAAACCACTTTGAGTCCTCTGATGACAGTGACTTCGAGAGCGACGCCTCTACCGAGCCAAAATACCACCGTAGCAGAAGATACCGCAGTGAACCAGCCTTTGGTTCGGTCTCATCCATGCAAAGACGCAAGCCAGACCCTGTCAAGACAAAGGACACAACAGCCCAAGTAAAAATACTTGAGCGGGAAATTCGGCGACTAAATATGCGTGGATCAGCCTCCCCTCAGAGCAGGCGCGACGAGCAGCGAAGACCGCAACGTCGAGGTGACCGGCATCGCACCGCTTGATGAGCACATAGAGCTTTAATCTTATGCTGGAACATACTGGCTAGTCGGACTTTGAAGTTCAATGGTTTCGGTTGTGATCCCTCGACCGCAGTATTTTGTTATTTCGTTTTTAGTTAGCTTTTCCACGTGTCCATTTGTTGTAGCCATATTTCTATTATTCTAGTTTAGCTTACAGACTGCCAGATTTTTCTCAGCTTCTCATTTATCGCACTTGTGTTTATTCCAAACTAGGGATTTAAGCATCAATAGTATGCACTGTGCCGGTATCCCCCGCGATATCCAATTTCATGATATCGAAACGCACTGTACCGGCTAAGAGCTTCACGATCCATTCAACATCCCTCTATAGCCTTCGCGGATTTGAACAGACGCTTTAATGTAAACACATCATTTTACATATTTGGGGCTTTCTAATGTAGGGCCGCATCCACCTGGACCAATGTACAGAAGAGCACGTGCTCCACAGTCCGAGCGGTTGAACTAGTGCCGGGGAAGTCTTCCGGGCGGCGATCAGTTCGGATTTTAGCCAGGTGAAGCGAGATGAACCGTTCCAAACCATATCGCCCCGCACGAGCACAACTTAGCCCTTGGTGATCATCTAAGCCGCGTAGACCACCAGTTCCACCCTGCAAACCTGATCATGTTTATCACCAACGGCGGCAGCAAACCTGCCATCATTGGTCAACTTGCAAGCACGCTCTAGCCGAGCGAGTGCCGACGGGGCGCCAATGTGATCCGACCACTCGCATTGCCATGAACCCTTTACAGGTATGAGGGTGTGCTAGCATTTTATGAGGATCGGCGCAAAATAGAGCGCAGCTATGACAGAATCGATCGGCCTAGACCACTATGGAAGTTTGTATTATACTGATGTTACATCGGAAGGTTTCTCGCTAGCGAAGCTGCACTCCGAGGGGCCGAACTCCGTACCTAGAACCCCTCAACGGCAGTCCGGATTTATCAACGGCTTTTATGTCATGTTCGTTCCGGAAGGAACTAATCATCGCGTTCCCAATGCCTCTGGCTCTCACGATGGCAAATAACTTATTACTGACTCTCAGCTCACAACGGGACCGTGAGCCGAAATTGAAGGCTGGAAATACTTGGGGGCCGAAGATTCTATTGGGGGCAGAAATCCACTAATTAGCCCCACTTCACGTAATCCTTACCCAATATCGATTGTTTTTGTATATATCTGTACATATCCTCCCTCTCAATGAGATTGGCTCCCGTAGACTGTTACCAACCTGCGCACAGCCATTTATTGGTCGGAGACTAAAGTCATCGTCCTGCCAGGTCGCGCGTTGCCCATTCAAAAATTCCTCTTCCTCCTGAGTTTCCCCATCATCCGATTAGTCTCCAGTCTCTCTCCCCCTTCCTTAAATGCAAGAGAAAAGCGATATCATCAAGCCAGATGTTCGGCCGCGTATGGGACCTGGGGTTCCATTGAACAGAACATCTTTCCCGATGACGTCCCAATCAGCTCAACCAGCACCTCCAAGATCGATACATGCGCTTCGCGTCATGGCCAATCAGCGGACCGCTCCTCTACCAATGTCATTTCCGCATGCCGCTTCTCCGCCTCCAGTTGAACCTACGCTGGGAGCTGCCGTCGGGCTCCACGTACATCCGTCTCCTGACTATTATATAGAGTGTATTGTATGTGTGCGGCCAATCGAGCCTTCGACTCGGGAAAGCGACACCTGGAAAAGCTACCATCAACCAATGGAAATGGAGAGATGTGTTGAGCAACTTCTGCCCGTTGAAAAGTATCCTTCGCGAAAAAACAATGCCATGATCCACTCTTGCTGCTGGGAAGTTGCATGGAATGTTCTCGGCCGTCCACCCCTCAAAGACTCTTGGCTGGCCCAATTCACGTCCCACCTTGTCTATCTAAGGCCTTTTGCTACGAAGACCCTGTTCGATTGTGAGACAAACGATATTGATCATGAGCTTTGGGCGGAAACTCCGTCTCGCGACAGAATCGAGTCGGCTGGTAAGCAAGATACTCAGGGAGCTCTGCATTCAATGATCCAAGAAGCTTCTTCTTGGCTTGAGCGGAATCCCGGAATTGTTTGCATAGATGACGTTCAAAAGATGGACCAATTCCTGGCCTTTTGTCTCATCAAGGGCATTCCTTATCAGCTGGCCACGGACAAGGATACCGATATTAGGCCTCATTTACGGAGAGCATTACAAAGTTTGAAAGCAAGTGCTACATCTCGACTACCGAAGACTTTCAATCTTTGGGTTGCATGGAACAACACGAAGAGTGCCTTAGACTCCTTTCGAAGTTTACCTCGACCCCGGCCTCTGACGCTCGATCCCGAATTATACGGCCTGACAGCTGTAATCAAGTACTCTGTGCCTGCCGAACAATGCCACAGATTGATATTCTCGTTCAGAACACGCCCAGTCCCACACCCCGGCTCATGGCCTATGTTGGAACTTGTTATGTTTGCCTATGATGGAAAAGTGATAGGCTCTGCTGGACTCGCCGGTCGCAATCTTTCTGTCTCTTTAACCATCCAATCACTGAGAGGTATCCATATTGTTCAGGACAGAGCTGGTAGCATTACAGCGATCCGGGTCAGGGACGGTCAGCGGTGGACTGCATGGTATGGAGCACCGAAACTGGGAAGCCACGATTCGGAACATGAATGGGAGAGCCCTGAAAAGAACCTGGTCATCAACTATGATGTAAGTGTGCTGAATCATACTCGTTTGTTTCTTCAGCTAATAGGACCAGTCAAAATTGCTTCAGATCATAGGAGTTGGCGTCAAATCGCGGGTTTCTGATCTTCCTTGCTAATACTTGGCTTTGAGTAGGCCTGCTTAGATTTTTATAATTCCAGGCCCAGCACCTTATACTATTTCTTTGTAATAGTCATAGAAATGATGCTAAGGAGGATCCTGTAGAAATTGTTAATCTATGTAACGTTATCGGCTAATATAGGCTTATGTAGCAATGACTGCTTCAGCATCGGGTAATTTGTCATGCCTCGCGACTATGTTGCAGAAAGAACCATGGAGCTAACTCGATTTAGCCTTGGCTCTTCGCCCTCAGGGATAGTGAACTCAAGAAATCTTATATCGCATAACCTTTGTGCCGAGCCAGAAAGGCGGGTCAAATGGAGTAACGTGATTCGAAATCCCATTCTTTTCGAGTGTGCAATCTAATCGTCATTGACCTAGTGGCTAATGATCTGTCACCACATCCGGACATATCATATAGCGACAGATATAACAGCTCTGTTCGAGAGTTTGGTATTGACTCTGTCCAAATCTTCTATTTCTACAAGTATAAGCTCACCCATTCTGGCATCTTGTAGGTCCATCCTTTTCTTCATCGAACATTCACTTGCCCGGTCGGGAGTGAATGAGATTGGATCTACTTTCACAGTTGTCAGATTTAAACTATGTTCTTTAAAAAGTCAGTCGCGAGGTGGATGGGACCAAACAATGTGGATGATGAAGCATCACGTCACAACTCTCATATCGAGGGTCTACTCAAATCGGAAAGAAAGGCTGCGAGGAAGACTACCACTGTTCTTTTACTCGGTGAGTATATGGGCTAGGTCAACTTATGGAAAGGATTGCTGACCGAAGCCGAGCCTCAGGGCCTGATAATTCGGGCAAATCGACCATTTTCGAGAAAATGCGGATGATGTCCTTGGATGACTTCTCTAAGCATGAGCGGCAGGGCATTCTTCTCCCTCAAAGCCCAACGGACGGAGCTACCGATATCTTCTTTACACTGTCTGACACCAATTGGCGCATGGTGGATCTAGGTGGCCAATCTTTAAAAAGAAAGAAGTGGATGCGGTGCCTTGAAGACGTGGATTATCTTATGTTCGTGGTCGCACTATCCACTTATGATCAATGCCTAGATGAAGGCCACTGCACTGTGCGTATCAAGTCAAATCCTGTGTTCAATGATGAGTTCTAATGCGTCAGCAGAACCAGATGCGGGAAGCAATGAAGCTCTTCGACTCCTTTGTCAACAGCGACATTTTTAAAAACAAGCCCATTCTCCTTATCTTGGACAAACTGGAAATCTTCGAGGAGAAGCTTTATTATTCACCTATTTCTGGACACTTTCCAGACTTCAACGCCTCAGACACCACCTCGTGGGCTGCGGCGGAATATATTGGCCACCTTTTCCAGCAAATCAACAGAACACAGGGCCGTGAAATCTACGTTCATTATATGAATACCACCGACACTAACTCACTGAAGTTGACGATGGCTCTGATGTATCGAATGGTTATGGCACAAAAGCTTCGTACCCAGGGTTTACCCGACAGTTACGAGGTGGCGCGGTCTGCATAGACACATTTCGCATGTAATTGACTCCAAGGATATTATATAATACTGAATCGATATAAGGATTACCTTTTAGGCTTAAATATATATCATGGGCCGAGGTTTCCTACGGATTAGCGGTGGCTGTTTGCCTCCAAATGGATACAATCCGCCTATATATAGCTACCTTTCCCCTCATGGACTTTTCGAATACAAAGCTTTTAGCAACTCTAGCCTGTGTGGGCTAAGGGTTTCCGGATGGAACGTCTTTCAGTCAGTGCCCCCTGCTGGTTTCTTACCTCCATGATCATGACTGACAACCAACGCGTAGACCATGCGCATTCAAGCTTTTTTGGGCTGCGACCTTTGCGACCAGGGATCCGACAAATGTCATGCCCTCGCTCATATCCAATCGGAGATTCAATCAATGGAACCCGGTCTCCAGAATTCTATCATCCTGGCCGTCCCTCTGGGGAGGAATCAATTTGACTTGGCAGTTCAACACCAATTCACCGTCAAGAGAATCGAACACCATTTTTCTGACGCGAGTCATTTACGCCTGCTGAGCTCTGATCCACTTTTTGCAGCCGAACTCGGTCGTTCGTATCCGGAAACCGCGGTCAGCGCTTTGGTTCAAATGATACACCAATACCACCTGGTGGCGAGCCCAGTCTACGCGACAAATGATCGACGACTCATCGACTGGTTCAATTTTGAACTGAATCGTATGACCAACCTCTTAGAACATTACCGACGGCAGCTAATTTTCGTCTGAATGGGAGGAATGTATCGAGGAAAGGCATGTCGAACAACGAATGTATTCCGTATATTATTCTCTGAATGGAAATTTAAACGAAAACTTCACCTCGTCTAAGATATCCCTCCCATTTTCGTCTAATGCCCTTCCAGTAAAAAGGTAATTCGAAGCGAGGCTGTACTTTTTCTGCCATAACACCATCGAGCGATCTTCATTATAAATATCCGACTTGAACTCCATTGTGGCATCGGCGTTTGAGAATTGGATCGTGTGGGGCTCTTCTGTAGCGTCAATGTAGGGAAGAGTAGAGCTGGGGTGTATGTCGTTATACAGATCATCCCAATCAACCTCGAAAGAGCATGAGCCCACAGTGCACATATATTTCGACCATTGGCTCTCGGATTTAGGGTGCCGATATCTCAGGAGCAGGCCTGTACCTTTGAATCGCATCGCTGGCATGCTCGCATCGGGATTCCTGTGCATGTACTTGCTCCCCGCCGGCTGAATCAAAGTGTCAAAAGAGCGGTTCGATGTTACGAGCTCGGCCAATGCTTCATGATGGAGTTCAGTGGGCGAAATAACCACAATCCAAATCTCCGGCGGCGGAGCCACCAGATAACCGATCTCCGTCTTCCGATTGCTCCAGTACGTAGCCGGAGATTGGATTCTCTCTATCAACTCAAAGAGACCCTCGCCAAGGATCAGCACCCGATGCCCTTGCTGTATAAGTGGCAGAAAATACATCATGAATGGATCCTGTTCCCCGAGAGGGTTTAGGTATTTGTTGGCGTAAAGAAAACTGTCTGTTATCCCGAGCAGATGCGCTACCAGGGATATTTCCGTAGCGGTAAGTCCGCTCAACAGCATCTCTGCAAGCTGATAGAACTGACTGTTGGTCATGACCAACTCGAAGATAAAGGCGATGTCATTGCGGTACCCTCTTGGCTTCATATCCGCGCAGATAGAAGGCCGCTCGCTGTAATGCGAAGCGAGAATGAACAATGAAGTTTCGAGCGAGGGAGTGTAGGACACCCTCCCCCTTCCGTGCTCCGTCCTGGAATATATATAGCTTGCGCCAATTGTTCTATAGACTAGCCAGCCCGTGTGGGGGGAAAGGGCTTTATACAACCATTTCCAAGACATACTTACGCGGTACGCTAGTCCGAACTAGCCCTGAACTTGATTGCAACTACGAGAAAATCAGACTTCCGAGCGTAGCAGAACTTCAGTCCTCACAACCAACACAGGCTCGGCAAATAAACAAGTACCACCAAGAACATATATCCCGTGACAAACCATGTTGTAGATCGGCGAGGACCAGAGCTCTCAATGCAGGTAACACACCTCCATGCTTAGCTTTCTTTTTCATTCACATCATTTTAATGGACGTTCCACTTCACAGCGTAGGCGAGCAATTGTGACCCAAGGACCCGGCCTCTAACGCAGGTCCTCTCACGTGATCCCATACCGTCCGCGATCCCCGCCCGCCCTTTGAGCCATGGTCCACTGAGCGGGTAAGCCAATCTTAGTTCGTGGTTCAGTCAGCCCATGATATTTGTCTCGATCCCGAATCCAGCTGGCTTGAGAGAACATCGTTGCCATGGCACAGTTGGGAGATGATCCGATCGGAGATGATTTGATTCTCGCCGGCAATGACCTCTATCCAAGGAGAATGGTGGGTCCTCTCCTACTCACGCGGGAGGCCGAGTCTCTCCGACGGTCACTGGTTCAATGGGTCTCTGCATCTCGGATCCGGGGGGAAGACTATACTCTCGATGAACATAGAACCCGAGTTTACGAAGTCTCCAAAATGGCGCCGTTGGTCAGCCCTCTTCTCGAAGTAATGGGCTTACAAGTTTGTCAGACACGATAAACAAAACACAGAAATCATATTGATCAGAGTAGGGACGCCAGTACAAGATGTTTCGAACGACCATTGTCAAAATGGTCTCCACCTACCGTGCATCCTTCGTGATTCCCATCAACATTCTCTCCGGCGTTCCTGAAATCATCAACCTCCGGGATGGTGTCGAAACTCTTCTCCTGGGATACTATTACATACTCCACATGGATATCGTGATCAGCCCCGAGGCGGACGTTTTGGTCGTGGGGGAGAGGACGACGGAGGGGCAGGCATAGATGAATTTCACTCCAGCGGAGCCTTTGCTGGTGGTAGGCTGGTACCAACCGATGGCTCGGCTGGCTCACCAGCCAATTGTTTGAAGGAATACATGAACCCTGGGGACAGAGATAACACGGGGGATTCCTGGAGCGGCCCGTAGCCAAGAATATGACATATGCGCCACAATCTAGCACGGCTCGTCAGTGAAGATTCTCTATAGTGCCGATGACCACGTACTCAATGTTGTTGCCCGCTAAACACTGCACGATACAGGGAATAGAGTATGGTGTCCAGCCGTCTTCTTGCAACGGAACATTGGCTTTCTGTAGCCGCTGCACCAGCGTTCTATAACTTTGCGCGTCGTAGGCTGCGAAGCGGGCGAATTGTGCCAGCGACCGCTTCTCTAAACCGGCCCTGGTTAGCGTCAGTCACATTCGGAGCCGCAAGACTTACCCAGCAAGAAGATCTCCCAGCTTTTGTGCCCCCAGCCATTGGCAAGAAGAGCTGCAATGCATCGATTGATCCACACCACTCCACGACGATAGCCCTCGAGGGTGCTATCATCGTTGTTCCGGTCGATGTATCGCCTCATCATATCGTTTACCGTATCCTTCGTTACTCCAAATTGAATCAATACCGTGCAGTAGCTGACAAATATCAATTGCTGGAAGGACACCACGGATGTCTTGAAGCTGAGGTCACCCGCACAGCGATTAATGAATTGTGCATATTGGTAGCCTCTTCGCACAAGGTCCTGGTCCTCCGATGGAAGTGTTCGAGAAATCGACGCAGTTTGTTGGACCCAGCGAAACGTAGCATGGTTAGTGTGACCTAGCATCAGTCGCACTGCCAGTTGGTTTCTGATTGGGGTGTCGATTCCAGCTCTTTTCCTCGCCTCGCTCCAGGTTTTCTCGGTGGGAAGAGCGGAAATAAAGCTGTCAAGTTGTCGCTTCCATGGTAGCTCATTTTGCCCAGGGTTGCTGGATCGGGCATGAGACGTTGAGGGGGTGTATGGCACGAACTGGACGCTGTTCGTCGAAGACACCTCCTGCAAGATCTCTCCCCTCGCAGTATTGGGGAATTCCATAAAACCAGCCCATTGAGCACTGATCAGCTGACACTCGAGGAAAGAGATGTAGGCTTGGTCGTCGCCATGGAAATCAAACATTCGTTGAGACATAATGTCGAAGGGATACATGGGGCATGACCTGCGGGTCGCTTCTCATTTTAAACCCAGAAAGGAATCTACGCGAGTAGATTCCTAATCAGGAAGTGGCCTCCATAGCCTGCGTCTGTTCGTGGAAAATGTGATCAGTTCTGGCAAGATTGACGTGGCAACGAAAGATACAGTCTCGACTGTATGGAGCCATTGCATATTTCCTTCTTAGGCGACTTCCATCCTCAGTGGCGTCTTTCCGGCAGGTCCTTTGGCACTCGGATGTATCCAACTACACGTACCCAGGGCACGTACAACCCATGAAGCCAGATTAGTACAAGTCTTACTGATTTGGGAGCAGTCGGTCACCGCCGCTCCGTGATGCTGCCTCCGTATCCAAACATATCTGCGCGTTGAAAAGGTTTCTCATTCGCTGTTGCAAGTCGAGCACCCCACTGGTTACTGTTTGTGTGCCTCGTTACGACTTTCTCGCATGTTCGAGCATCTCATCTAATAAGTGCTCTCGGACACGTCAACTGTACCATCTCCCACATCATCAAATACTGAGCTCAGATCTGCTCTTTGGGGGTTGTGAGGTCCACATTTACACATCTACTAAGCGGTATGGATGCTGCTTTTAATCAATCAAGATTCAGTGAGTTGCGATTTTAATACTAGGGGTCATCAAGGAGCAGGCAATTGGACAGATAATTCATCATTGAAAAACGACACCACTTGGGTCACTGCTAGCACACTCGAGTTCGACTTGGTTGATCGGCATAAATATGAAGTTGGCTCCACAGAATGGGCCGCGACCAAGGTTTAGCGACTCAAGTTAATTAGAATAGTACCGTCTCCCATGACCTCTGTCCTTTGTACCCCTTGCAGTAGCCATCTTCCGGCGCTTCGTGGGAACCAGCGTCCCGTAGGAATCCTCGCAGTGCTCCGTAAGTCCATACTGCGAGATGGCATACGATTCTTGGAATCCGGAATCCTGACTATGTCGGTGTAATTGTGTCGCGTATGCACTCCTCGCTGAGTAGTAGTAACCGGTTGTGCTGGTCCGGGGTAGGGAGTTTATTAGGCCATCTCCACTGCACAACAATAACTCGAGTGAGTCAAGGGCTGATTTGAGCTGATGCATATACACAACGTCTGGGAATAGAGCCGACTGTTGAAGATGTTTGAGCATCAATCGCATAGCGCACGGGTCCTCCATAAAGCCAAAGGTGGCGATCTCGCATGGGATTGAGACCACCGAAACACTCATGCAGAGAAGTACCAAGCTTCCCTTGCTATTGAGAGGTACTCTTGGTACCGAGCATGTTTCGCGCCGTGTCTGAAGTGCATCAAGCCCTTGCGCGGATACCTGTTCAATCCGACAAAGGAGAGAACACAGGTGGTCTCGAAGCTCTGCTGCCGATATACCAGGAGGGAAGATATTCTGCGATAGCATCCATTTGTGAATCTGCTTCCAGACCCTTTGTGTTGCATGGTCGGTCGTGCACCATTGTGTTTGCTTCATCTCAGAGAGCTCTTCTCCGCCAATGCAAGGAACCCAGTCTTTATCTTGACGACAAAGTAGATCATGGATCGGTCGGTAATCTCCAACTGTCAAAGGTAGACATGAACGAAGATGTGTATAACAAAGTATGAGAAGCAATTGTGAGAATGACAGGCGTCCATGGATTAATGCAGGTGCCTGGAATGACGGGGTGCTAAGAGGAGTATCCATGGTAGCTGGAGCGGATTGGTCTTTGAATGCTCCAGTTGGAGTCCCGGGGGAAAGCTGGCTTTTGAATAAGATTGTGGCTCTTTGGGAGATCATGCCTGAAGGGGATCGGAATTCATTAGACCCTGGCTTCAAAGGGTCCGTTCACATTGGTTTGTGATTATTTTTGAGTTTATTAAATACACGATATTTGCTTGGATGGCTGTCCCAATAAATGTTGATCCCCAAATCACACACCCCAGGCAGGCAACGTCGATCAGTATGTAGGTGGGTAGGTACTCCTTGGAGATCCATAGACGGGTCTAGGCATTTCAAGTGGCGCAGTTCGATTGCAGGAGTATGGCTCAGGGGAGATCGGCTGCATAGATATGAATTCATCATCTGGTCGTGGTGTTGTCGATGTGAATTGCATCGTGGGAAAAGAAAGTGTGCTTGGAAGAATGATGCAATCCCCGCTTACTGTCGAAGTTCTTCGGAGTGACCGATCGCGAGAACCGGTGTTTCCTCGTTCTAAGTCTGTTAGTGAGTCAGCAAATATGGCATGAATTACTAGTTTGGTAGTAGCTTGAGTACCCGAATCATCATCTGTGGACCAGCAAAACACAAGACTGACTGGTAAAATGGATTTAGATCGAATCCATCGCAGAGCCCAGGCTCGAAGCGATTGAATGGTTGTACTATCCATCCTTGCCAATGTCAGGTAGAAATGCTTTCCAGAGCCTGAGGTAGAAGGAAGGCCGATTAATTTATAACTTGGCTACGGTATGCTGGTCTGTCACCATATGTAAGGCAAACGAATCATTACTGTCCAAGTGCCGCATGGTACCAATCACGTCTTGGCAAAGCATATCATTACTTTGAAGTATTATCTGCTACCAGTGCAACATAACTCATCGGTCAAGGTTCTCTAGGGCCTCCATTACCTGGTGCAATCCAGCGTGCCTTGTTTTCACTTTCATGCCCACAACCCCGACTCCATCAACCAGCTGGTTGACAGCTTCGATTTTACGTACCGCGACTTCTTGTAGATTGGAGATTGTGTCATTGAAATCGGTTGGATCATCCCGCCATTGCGGAAAGATAGCTCCTTGGTAAAATTCGTGGTATTGCTGGGATGCCGCACAGACTTCATCCACGAGTCTGATAAGAATGTCGCAAACAAAAGATTCTCTCGTTCTCAACGGGAACTGTTCCTGTTGAATCAGGACTTGGAACAATTCCACACTTCTTTCATTTGTGTACCCAGCTGCAAAAAGGAGAGCCTGACACCAATCTTGGTACTCGGTGTGGGATATGATCCAGCCTGCAGCTTTGGTGCAATAGTTTCTCGTCGCAGATTCCAAGAAGTGTTCAGGGGGGCGGTAATCATTTTCCCACAGCCACTCAAACATTGGTTCTGGGTCCTTCTGGGCCATCACATAAATCCAAGGCGATTTGTAACCGGTGTGGACTTTCCCCAATTCCAAGCCATGATCCAACAGCTCCTGCGCAAGTCCGGGATCTGCGAAACGACAAATCTGCCCAATTTCGTGAGTTCCAAGTGACGACAGTGCGCTACGCGATTGTGTCTTCACGCGGTCCCAGCAGATCCTAAACCACGGCTCGCTCCATGTGGAAGATTGGAATATGGATTTGCTATGTTCACCTAGCCGATCTATCAAAAACGGCTGGAAAAGATGCTCATCGCTCATCGATGCTACTATGACAGCTCCCTGTTCGAGGTTATGATCCTTCCAAGCAATCCAATAGAAGCTCTCTCCTGTGTGACAGAAGTATGAGGCTGTGATAGCGTGCTGCCGAAGCAAAAACTGAAAGCATTCTGAACAATTTCTGATAGACCATGAGGCCAAATCGTAGGATGCGTGTTCGTCCACAGTAAGCCGATTCTTTTCACCTCGAGAGAAATCGGGGAACATCTTCCAATTGGCTATAATGTGGTTTTGAAGCGAGCGACTATTGAAGACAGTCTCGATCCTTGACTTGAAAACAGTTCCCACTTCCACTCGATGCAGCTTCATAATCGTGTGTAGGGCCTCGTGTGATCCTTTCGGTTCGGAGAAGATGCTTGCTTCGATGATAAAATCTATGAGCTCCAATGGCAAATTCTCAATTCGGTCGAGGAGACAAGGGTCACTGGATGTAGCTTTTTTGCAAATTTTCATGCTGATCAGGTTGAATTAATCTCTGGGACAAAGTAATCTCAGTCAAGGGCTTAATGAAACTGAAGCTGAAGAATGGGTGAAAGGTCCTTTATATTTATCTGCTGTTAGCAAAATATCGCCATGTCTTGGTTTCTGGGCGCAGACTCGAAAGCACGCAGCGAATTGGCTAGCTAACGCACAAACAACTTCATGTAGCCAGTACCTTTTATCAAGATTTTCTTGTATGTGGAAATTTGAGCGGGTTCGCGACTGATAACCTTCAATCTTACTAGTACTACTACAACCCAATCACGAACCCCAAGCTCAAGAAATCTAGAAATCTAGCATAGCATTCTATGTATTGGAAACATCAATATCCCAAGTGAAGGTCTTCCTCAGTTTTCTATATGTTTATTGCTAGATTTTGTTCTTGACTGTAGCTTCCACGGCTCTAACAGGCTTACACGCTGGGGGATATCTGAGATACTTGAACAGAAAATGAGCCTTCTGCTACCTTTGTCAGTGAGTATTTTTGTGATTCCATACCGGACAACTAACCAGATTGATCGCTCTTCCATCGTTCTTGAAATCTCCTGACGTAGAGTATCTCACCCATGATCATTCTATCCGGCCTTGAATTCCGTAGACCTTTGATATGTTTTGTCATCGCACGTAGTGTGTCTGTAAGCTGAGTGTTCCATAGAATTTGAACAAGTTGTTGGATCATTGTATCTGAAAATATAAGAAGGTGGTACCGCGCAGGGGAAACATGGACATTGTATCTCACCATAATTTACTGGTCCAAGAATCCGTAAGCTCTTATTCCTGTCCCATTGGTACTGGTTCCAGACCGTCTTCCACTTCTCCCTGATATTCAGGAGTACGCCTGGTTCAATCGCACGGAACGCCGCCACGTAGTATGCTTCTAGTTCAACCAAATTTCGGAGGTTAAGAGAATAAGGCTGGATTGCTGCCGATCGCTCATTCTCTAAATCAAGAACAGCTTCAACATTCCTGAGCAGAATGTCTAGGTGTTCTATTCTGATGCCGGTATCAAACAAAGGCGACTTGCCGAGATCTCTATGCATCTCTATCACAAACCCTCGGTGAAACATCCATATATCGGCTGATTGGTTGTTCGGAACAGTTGTAATGGAAAAGCTGGAACAAAAAAGTGCTAGGCTGGCCCTGCCTCCAAATGGCCTGGTGCACGACTTTCCTTGAATCCATGGAATGAACACAGAGGGTATTTCTTCGAGTGAGATACCCTGCAACATGAAAAGAATGAAACCAAGGTGACATTTCAAGTCCTCCACTGAGAAGGCACGTAGGCTTTCCGCTTCCAACAGTTTCCTCCGTATCTCAATCCACCAGTCCGAAGCATGACCAACACATCCAGGGAGGAAGGCAGCCTGCCACTCGCTGATTCCTAGCTTGAGCATATGCTGAATCTTGGCTTCACCCCCGGCTGCCGATTGCGCAGTAAAAAGATAGTTGAGAGCCAAAGCTATCTGCATCAAGTTGAACGGAACCTTGATGAGATTTTGAAAGAGGGAAAGTGGGTTTTCTTGCATTTCTCGACTTCGTAGGCAAGAGGAAGGTAGGTTATGGTGTAATAATAGCTATCACTGAAGGTGCATCCTGAGAGCAACCACGTCTTATAAGGACAAAATCTACTCATTTTCAAACTTGACCTTACCTTTTTGGAATGTCCCTCCGTTAGGTAAGTGAACAAACGGACCACTATAAACCTCAGGATTGGGGATGCCGATAACTCTCCTGGCAAATACCCAAGATGGACTAGGTAAATAGTGTATGTATAGACTTTCTCAGGATGTAACCCTATAAAGCGGATCTGAGATATCACTGATCTGACCTTCGTCGAAGGCGGTAATTTTGACTAGTACATTATAATACTTACTATCAGCTGAGAATCATGATATACATCTCAATTGCTGAAAGCATGGGCTTTTCCCCAAAAGGGCTACGTGGAACTTGCTCTTGGAAAGTTTGCAATTGTCTTGCTAGAATAGCATCACGTCAGTACCACAGCACTGTGAGCTTGATATGTACTATGTGCAGTTTAATACAAGATTTGAAGAACTTCAGTGGCGTTTTTGACCATATTCAACGGGAGTCCCCCGTATAGAACCTGCAGCAGCATCAAATCACGCCCATGACGATCTTTTTCTCCGTTGAGGGAGACACCTATCATCTTCACCCTCGATTCTTCGTCCCACGAAGCGTCTGATCCTTTAAAATATCTGATAGGATCTATATCATCACCAACCAGCATGGCAGCTTGGACAAACCTTCCTATATCATTCTGTAAGAAGTTCTTGTTGCAGATGTGGTTGTATAATTCCCTCGGTATCTCATCCCGTGTCAGATTGTTTCTCGAACGTGACTCGTCAATGGCTCTGACTGCGCGTTCGATATCGAAGATCATTTTCAGAAGATCATCTGGCCCGTATTTCGCGCCCCAGGCATCAAGCACAGATACCGGTATAACGATATGGTGCTCATTTTTGCGGCGCTCGATGACATCTACTCTGTATTAGTGACAAATTTCAAGGGCTATTTGCTTTGCACATACACTCTTGAACATTGGACATTCAGTCAATTTATGGCGTGGCAAATGGAAGTGCTTGGCTTGTGGTACTTGGCTAATACTTTCGCTCAATCTTGTGATATTTAACGGCAAAGCAGTGCTTAGGAAGATTAATGTGCTGCCGTTCTCGAACCCCTGATCTTTATACTTGACAAATGTGGGCTCTGTGGCAGTGGTCGGGAAAACAAAAAAAAGGTATTGTGCCTGGGCACTAGATTGGGTACACCCTTCAGTATCGATAGTGAACAGAATACGTTTCCGTAACTTTTTGCCGCGGAACAATAGTCATCTCATCTATTGTTTTCAGACTTTGAGCTTTGTTGTCCGTTATTGCAGCTTCCACAAACACGACAATACTGTCGAAGCTCTTGATTTCTTTCCTCGGCTTTGTTACAGCTTGGCATGAAGCAGCAGTAATGGCGACCTCTTTCTTGTCTCCACAATATAGATAGGTATACCATTGAATACAGCACATATCGTGGTGGATATACAACAATTCTTGTTGCTTTTAGGATTCTGCGCTCAAAGCGTAGATATCAATCTTGTGTCAAGACCAGACATATTTGCTCGAATTGGTTAGTATGATGAGACTACGAGACGTCCCCCGGTCCCTGCTATGAGGTCACAAGGGGCTAGGTTTCGAGCTATTCCATTTTGGTCGATTTTGTCTGGTCCTCGACGGAATCGACCGAAATGGAATAGTTCGAGGTCTGTGAACGCGACAGAAAGTGATGAGTTGCAGACTGGAATTGCCCAACTGGTAGATTGCATTTTCATTTCCTATCCTACAGGGCACGATGAGAAACTTAGAGCCTAAGGTCCCGGGCTTGTCCACCTTATGACGAGGGGACAAGGGGAAGCCAAACCCGAATATTGCGTCAACCCCGCTTTCATCTCGAGACGTAATGTGGAAGTCCGTCTTTTAAAAGTTTTATGGTTTTTCTAGTAGGTCAAGTCTGTCAATGACCAGATAGATTCGCCCAGAATGGTATAGTAAACAGCTCCGCAAGCCTATCTGATCCATTTTATGGTCCCACAGGTTAATGTAGCTCGTAAATTATTTTTGGCGCATAGCTCGTTAGGCTTGCATATTATCTAAATGCGCACAAACACACTGCAAATGCCCAGAAAGCATCAGCATTTTGTATTTAAACGTCGCTATCGTCGCCATCAACGCAATTCTCGTCAAGTAAATGTTTGAACCAAAGACAAGACACAAAAGCTTCCACTGGTTAAAATCTATTTCAGACCTATCGTGTCGCTAAATGTATGTATATCGAGCTTCAAGTCCTCACCTTTTTCGGATTTCAACTAATAGACCGAAAGCAAGATGTGCTGGGAGCGTTGGAAGACCCCTGTCACCTTCGTTGATTGCAAAGGAAAGTCAGAAGGCAACTGCATCCATTTCGATCCCGATCGTGACCACATCCAGTGGTGTAAACCCGCCGAAGCGCGTAGCAAAGTATGCGATGCATTGACTCCAACAAGCCAGGGCAGTTCGACTAGACGCAAACAGAACTGTCCCAAGCACCGATGATGGTCTCGATTTTAAGCACACTGAGCATGATACTCAGGACCAGGTATCTGGAAAGGAGAATTGGACTTTGGTCACGTGATTATGAGAATGTACCTTAAAAAAGGGAGTTACCCCTTGTTTCAGCCTAGTAAATCCGATTCAAAGCTCGTACCTTCCATTATCAACAATAGAGTATGGTGTCTCCCTTTTTAGATCTCTACGGAGATTCGATTCCTCTGGAACAAGTCCTTGGATCGGGATCTTCAGCGGTTGTGGTCCTACGTGACGGCCTGGCCGTCAAGACGCCTCTGAGATATTGTTGGAGCTCGGATGTAGAGGTTAAGATGAACGTCGAAGTCATTCAACGTGAGCAAGATGTCTATCGTCGTTTCCAATCATCCAATCCCCAATGTGGTGGTATTGTCACCTGCCTTGGTTTCTCAAAAGAGACTACCCAACTTGCTTACATGGCAAATGGAGATCTTCGCACCTACTTGGAAACCAACCAGCCACCTCAACAGCTCCAACTGTCTTGGTTTCGTGAAATGGCTGGCACGCTCGAGTATATCCACGATAAACGTGTGCTTGTGGCAGACATTGCCAGTCGAAATTTCCTTCTCGATTCAGATATGACAATTAAATTCTGCGATTTCTCCGAAGCATCTCTCCTCCCTTTGGATGTCGATATGGATACTCTCGATGATAACGGATACACAACTCGAATAGACCTTGGTTTTCTTGGAGCAGTTATTTATGAAGTTGTGACCGGCAAGAAATGCGACATCGATCTTTTCAAAGACAACCTTCCAACTGATGGTCGAGCGACTTGGCCGCGGAGAGAGTTTCTTCCCAGCACCGAAAATGTCTGGCTTGGCTCAATTATCGAAAACTGCTGGATCGACGGAGGATTTCAAAACGCTGGTAGCCTGCTACGCGCACTAGATTCAATCGCCTTAACTTCGCCAGCTACCGAGTCTCTAAACGAAAGACGTTCCCTGACGAAAGGTTTTCAAAAGTTCGTCGAGGAGCGGCAAATAGTGACGCTGGTAGTCATCCTCGGTTCCTTGGGAACGCTTGCCCTGTATATTAACAGAAAACAGCTATGAGCTAGGCTCTATCCCAGATTCATTTCTTCGTGATCGATGTACTTGATGTGATAATATTATCCTAAGCGCTGAGGTAGCTCCCTCTCTTTTGCCAGATTTCTTTTGAGCATTAACGCCGGTATACCGAGAGAATAATTTTGTGTATAATAGTGGTACCTCGCTAGCACTCTTGGTTCTGTGTGAGCAATTCGGTAAGTCAGGCATCATAAGCCTCGTTTGCCTTGATGTTTTTGATCAAACAACAGCCCATGATATACGCATTTTCAAGACGATGGTAGGGTGTGAAAACGGCAAAGAATGCTTTGGTGTATTAGTTAGGCATGATACCGTGATAAAAGACCAGATGCTCTTCTGATTCCATTTACCGGCTGCTGAGCGAAAAGAAGAGACGTGGAAGTGGGCCAGTCGCCTGACGTCTACGCATATCGGAATTTCGGAAAAATAGATCATGTGACTTAAATCAGCTGTGCCCAACCATCGTTGCCCTCACTCCCTGCCCCTCACCACCACATATCTGGGTCTCATCCAGTACAAATCAAGTATTCATTTTCTTCAGGTAACTAAACATAAATACTCGAGTGATAACAGAGCTAATTATTTGCTAGGCATTCAGGATGACTCACCATAAACTCCCTACTGCGGCCGAATCCATTCGCAAATCTATAAAGGAACTGATACCTGAAACTGCTACGTCCCCGAGTCACTTAGTGGAAGACCAAGGGTCGATCTCACACGAAACAAAAAATGGAAATAAGACATACCGGGGCGAATTGCTCGCAGAAAAAGTCTCTCTTCTCACGGAACAACTTCGTATTGCGGGAAATCTACAAATCGGCCGTGTAAGTCCATTGGTTTTAATTTTTTTTCCTGGAACGGTAGACTGACCGGTAAATAGGACTGGCGCTGGCATTTGGTCCATTTCTCGGAAGACACCAAACTCGAGAACGCTCGGAAGTCAGGCTACTTGGTCATTTTATCTAATAATATCACTCTAACGCCCGGAGGAATATTGGAAGAGAGGTTCTACACCTATATTACCAATGAGCCAGTGCTCAGTGCAGGTGCAACTGTCATTTTCATTGTTCCTCCGCCTCTTGGTTAAGATAGATGTTCGTGGATATGCCCTATTTAACTTAAGTGTATATATTCTAAGTTCAGACTGTGATTGATTTATTTTTATGGTTCATTCAGGTACATCTCATCAGAAAAACAATCGTCAGGTTGCCGAAATTGGCCAACTGAAAGACGACTGGTGGTTATTTCGGCTTTCGTCAGATCCAGCAGGTATAGATGGGACAGTGATAGAAGTTGTTTGTAATGTTGGGTTCTGGTCTGCTGTCGAATCCAGGTTCATGGTCCTCTCTATTCCCCACATAGCTTGGCCGTTTGGAACTGGCAAATAGTGTGATAGTTCCCTCATTTCTTGGCCACCCTCGTGCAGGTTATATGAGGTACGGGGTCCAGTCAGGTCTTGGCCATCTTGGAAGGGGAGACAGTGTGGTACTCCTCCCATCAGTTCCTGTCCACCTTCGTGAAGGTTATATGAGGAACCCGGTCCAGTCAGGACTTGGCCATCTTGGAAGGGGAGGTAGTGTGGTACTCCTCCCACCATTTCCTGTCCACCTTCGTGGAGGTTATATGAGATACCGGGTCCAGTCAGGTCTTGGCCATCTTGGAAGGGGAGGCAGTGTGGTACTCCTCCCACCATTTCCTGTCCACCTTCGTGAAGGTTATATGAGGTACCCGGTCCAGTCAGGACTTGGCCATCTTGGAAGGGGAGGTAGTGTGGTACTCCTCCCACCATTTCCTGTCCACCTTCGTGGAGGTTATATGAGATACCGGGTCCAGTCAGGTCTTGGCCATCTTGGAAGGGGAGGCAGTGTGGTACTCCTCCCATCAGTTCCTGTCCACCTTCATGAAGGTTATATGAGGTACCCGGTCCAGTCAGGACTTGGCCATCTTGGAAGGGAGCATACTGTGCACCTCCTATGGATCGCAGAACTTGGTTTATCTCGCCATCCAAGTCATTACTAGATTCTGCTTCTGATCTCATTGACGAACTCAGAGATTCGATGGAAGCGGTGACTGCTGAATGTATGGCCGAAGAATTTGTGTTCGGACGATTTTGTGATCCCGTCAAATCCCTATTGTATAAATCATGCGATTGAGAGGACCGGTTATTCTGTGTTCCAGGTCCGAAGTTCGACGACTCTGGATGTGCTGCATCCCGTGCTAGAAGATGTGGAGCTTCGTGTGCACGTGAAGAAGAATGATGGGACATCTCTGAGGTATGCGTTGAATCTGCCTTATTTTGCGCGCAGGTCATACCGGGCTTTCGCTCTCTCGGTCTATCATTCTCTGCCAGAAAATTGGATCTCGGTGGGGGATTCACTGAGGAATTTATGACTATGGATTCTGGAGTCGAAGAATATGCGTCTGGGGATGGCACATAGCCAGAGTTTGTTGCATTCAGTCCATCGCTTCCTGGTTCACTTGTTATCTGAAGCTGAAAGGCCTGGGTACGTTGCATCGCCCAATCTAGAGGGCCGCTCAGTCAACAATTAATATCGAGGAAGGGTAGCCAATTACTTACTTGAATCTGATACGGATGCAATGTCTTGTATAGAACTTTCAACATTCTGCCACAGAGCACCAAATATTTTGCTCGCCAGAGCGTCAATACTCTCTTTTCTTTCAACGCGTAGTATACCACGTTCTTGGAGGTGAATTATCTCCTTGGATCGGGATTCCCCGTTGAACCTTGAGCTATGTATACTATGAACTGGTCAGCTTTTGCTTTTATACCAATGGAGGAGACACACAATTTATCATTGGCATCATGAGGCAAGCAAAACAAAACACCAAGGTGTTTGTTTTCCGAAGAATCGGATTTGCTGATATCTTTGCATAAAAGATCGAGTCTCATGCCTTCCTTGATCCATTTGGAGATAGTGTTCTTGACCTCTTCTAGGTCAACGCTCATTATGCCAGCTTTGGAAGTTATCTGGGTCACTATCTCCACATCGTTGGCACGGACGTTGTTAATGCATAGCCTGTTTTTCAAACGGTAGTATAACACTTTTATCAGGCGAGAGCGTAGTACATCCTTCTCCATCCTCCCTTCGAGGTTTTTGAGGTAGATATAAAGTTGGCCCAAAGGTGATTCGGCTGAACCAAGATGAAAACTGCCTTCCGTGAAGAATGAAATTGGGTTACCGTGCCATCGATTTATACTGGCTAGAAAAGCGGGAGGGACGGTAATGTTGACATCGTGGGAATTCCTTAAGAATTTCTTCGGGTTTCTTTGATGGCGACCGTCTATATTACGACCAATCTTTCTCCTAAAGTTTTTAGGGATAGAGGCCCAAAATCGTCGGGCCAAGTCCAAGACCTAGTCCATGTTAGCGTATATCTGGTTGCGTATTTATAGAAGACAAACTTCACGATCCAAAAGGGTTTCACTAAAGCCATTCTTCCCACTAGACTCATAGTCCCGGCAAGCCTTGTCGAGTGCCTGGCTCAAAAGCTTGCTCTGTGAAAGGCCCATGATTGCGTGGGTTGAGGAACTGCAATAAAAGGTTTAGGATTAGAAAAAGTCAGGGGCAGTCGCGTCGACACTTCGAAGGTCACATGCTGTCAGTTCCCTGTCAGCCCTTAAGCGGATTGGTCGAACTACAATCGACGTGGCTGCAAAAGTCATAACCAATTCAGGGGAAACAGCACGCACCTATTTCATATAGACATACACATGTACACCAACCTATATAAGCCCATTTGGAATAGAAGAATTATGGTACAGATCTCTCATAAACATGCTTTCGTATAGTTGATGGCAGCGTGATCATAGCAGGCAACAGCAAGTGGGAGGTGGGGAAGTACAAGTCAACGAGGCACGGGCCGTCACGCCGACCGCTGTTCAGCTGAAAGGGAGAATCAAGCGCAGCTCCTTCCTGATGACCTCCACCGAATGACCCTTTATATCGCTTCACATTCACCTTAAATCTCGGCACTTCTCGTCAGGGACTCACGATTAAGTGCTGCTTTCTCTTTGTTTGTTCTCTTCGAAGTTGAAATCCAAGGTTTAGGGGGAAACCGGCAAAGGATCCTGTCCGCTGGTCTTCTGATCTACACTTGAAAAATCACTATGTGGGGTCCCTGCTTTTAGGTAGTTGGTCAACTAATACGGCAGTGCTAGAAACGCAACCATTTCCGATTCGGTCCATGTCCTACAACTTCAGCTTAGATTCCATGGTTCCTACACAAACTCAGGTAAGGAGAAATCCAGGTAACCGAATATCATCAAATAAACCCATCGCTCTAAGCGCCCTCATCATGACGTGTCAGATGCCCGCTTGTGTCTGATACGTACATATCTACATGAGCTAATCACTCCGTCACTTGCTAGTTAAGCAATAGGACCCACAAATTATCAATGGAATCTCGCTTGCACGGATGCCAGCACCAACGCCTGGTCCTAGCCGTTTTCAAACCCCGGCACTGTCGAACGCGTGAGTTACCTCACCCCACGCGGTAATGTCCAAAACACCACAGAGATTGGGCTTTTGAGAATTGAACAAAGGCTCACTTTGGATTACAGAAACAGTCCACAATCTCCGTGCCAATCCATCTCCCCTCATCCCACACGATTGTTGTCCCTACATTGAAATCGACTGTGCACTCCGATAATGTGACAATTATAACGCAACAGTCCCTTCACTCACTTTTGCTCCTGGGTCTCGCGATCCCACGAAAGTAAGTGAATCATCCATATTACATTTGACGGGAGGGTCCGAAGGCCAATGGACCACAGCGATGAAGATGGTCACATCGCTGGCCTCCAAACGTCTCAAACTCCTGTCTGCGGCTGTCCTATAGGGATAGGTGAGAGGTCAACAGAAACTCCACCGTGTTATGTTTCAACTGGCACCATGCAAGAAGGGGGGTTGGATGAGGTGGAAGTATCGGATGCTGAAGGAGAAGCACAACAAGATGTCAGGCAAAATCCCAAATGAAAACCGCTCAGCTGTGGGAACATCCTCACCATCTCTGTATTCAGGCGCAGGTATTACTTATCCCACGCCTATTTCAAACCCGTTGGATAAGCCAGTTCCAACGACTAGGCGTGTGGAGAGATCGGCATAGGTGACAATAAGCGACATTGACCCAGAGATCGAATTGTCGACGAACATCAGAGTACACGCACCTTCTCGAAATTGGCTCGCAACATCTTTGATTGGGACTGTGTTAATAAAGGTGAGCTGAATTGAGTCCGCAGGTTGTATGTATTCTAGAAGTGAGAAAATAGCCTCACTTTCTCTTTTTGTGGTCCCATGAGAGTTTCGAGCACCAATACACTCATATTGCGTCTGTTTTCTATACAGTACCGTTACCCATTTCATCTCCTCTCCATTCTTCTCCTACATAATAACATTGAAGGCTCCCGCTCTCCAGAAGAAATGAGGGCTTAACGCAACTGAGCGGTCAAGATAGTTTCAACGTCACGAGAGCATGAGGCCGTGACGAAACCAAAATGTGTACTCGGAAATTATAGCAAGAAGGCCTATAGATGGAAGCGAATTTTTATAAGTCGAGATGCTGACTACGATTGCATTGATATTCACACAAGACTTTTTGGTGGTACAGCTTTATGATCAAATTCAGTGGAAACTCATACCTGGCAGAGCTGATTTGCGAGAACGTCTCGGCTTCTCTGACCGGCGCTTCTTGTTATTGGCATACTAATTGTCTTATTTGCCTCTCTTTAGAATCATGCTTTCGATGATGCAAATCGATCGATGTGTTAGTCAAGAAGTAAGGAGACATGGTGGGTCGAAACCTAATAGTTTGATCGCAAAGTAACTACAGTGTTATCTCGCTATGTCGATCCAAACACGAACATATCCAGCTCCTCATACGCCGATTCAATATTATCGTTGACAATGATTTTATCATGACTGCCCTGAGAGTCGGCATAATCAAGTTCGACTTGAGCCTGGGCGAGCCTCTTCTGAATGTCTTCCTCGTTCTCAGTTCCGCGGGCCCTGAGACGCGCCTCAAGAGCTTCAAAGCTCGGTGGTTTGATAAAGACGTATCGCGCATCGATGCTGGGGTTCGCCTTCATCTGTCTAACGCCCTGCATCTCGATGTCTAGCACCACAACTAGCCCTTTTCTTGCTTGGTCGTCAATGGTCTGCTTACTAGTGCCATAGTAATTGCCACTGAAATAGGCGTGCTCCACGAGAGCACCTTGGGCGCAAAGGAAAGAAAACTCGGAGGAAGAGACGAAGAAGTAAGCGACGCCCTCGATTTCACCCGGTCGCGCTTTTCGCGTCGTATGGGATACGGTAAATCCAAATGTGCCAGGATGTTTATCAAATAACTTTTGAACAAGTGTCCCTTTGCCGACACCTGAAGGACCGGAGATGACGATGGGTCGATGATCTTTAGGCGCTGTCAGAAAGGATGTTAGTTTGAATTCTGTTCATTTGATTCAACCATTGGCGACCTACAGGAGACCATTTCGATAAGAGATTAGCAATTTCTCATAAATCAGTGCAACGTCGCGTTCAGGTCCTCGTAGGCGGATGGAGTGCGCACCTTGACAATAAGCAGAATTATCAATCAAAATCCGACTTGAATTTCTCAGGCTCTTGGGTCATGTGCAGCCCCACTTTACGCACAGCTCGATTGAAAGTAGTGTTTTTATTGGTACGTGGCTACGTAATCTCACCTTTCCAAACATATCTTCGTTAATTGCATTCAGTCTTTATGAAAGATAAGGCGAAACGAGGAAACTACTATTGTTGTCCACATTATTATCAAAAGAAAAAATATTAACTACGAGTATGCCGATTACGAAACGAGGAGTCCGCGACATCGACGAATGAGCTCTCATGTTTCATCGTCTCATTGCGATATGTAGAACATGTGTTTCGAAGGATACAGCTAAAAAGAGGAGCAAACCCCAATTCTTCCGAGGCAAGATATCGACTGAAGTGTCGATCGAAGTGCGGGAGCGGCGTTCGTCATGCGTGTGTCTCCGCAGCATCGCCACATTGACCGCTCCGGCGCTTCAATCAGGATAATGTCTAGGTCACCAAATCTGAGTTGTTTGGAAAAGCACTCAGTCTGAGACATGCTCAATATCACAGGGCGCTTACAGACCCATAATCACTACAGAATGGATGGAACATTCAGCCAAGCGCCTAGATACCTCCTCTTCCTAAAATTAGCGTCAACATGTAGTAGATAGTCAAAATATTTGGCTAAGCGCCTAGATAGTTCGAACCCTTGCATCAGCGGTTAATTGTCTAGACGACCGATTGAGCTCATCTCTAAGTTTTTTGGTGACAATAGATCTGGTAGTCTGAACCAAGTATAAAACCTCCGGCATTTCCGTTCGTTTGAGAAAAGCCTCAACATTCAATATCGCAATCTTTAGAACAAATTCTACCTCACCATATTCCACATCCTTCAATTTCCTGTCAATCACAAAGGTTTTACGATGTGCGATCGAGTTTACGAAATCTGCAGCCGGTGTATGAGCCAAATGGGAGCCGCAACCGTGCGACGATGCGGCAAATACCCTTCTTGCGGAGGCGAGCATCCCGAGCCATATTCGCAGGGAAATATGTGCTCTGATTGCCAAGCCAGTGCTCCGCACCGCCAGTGTATGCAACCAACATTCTTAAATACTACGAGCACCTCTTAACATATTCTCGAACCAGGATGGATATCAATGATGCGTCTTGGTCGACCGATCGCAGACATGGAATATTGGAATGGAGTAAGATTCTAGACAATACACGGAGTCATGTTTGGAGAAATGGCAGGCACATACTTGAAGTTGGAATTTTCGGTACTTTTCCAGATGACTTTATAAATAGTCGTTCATTATATTCGAAACAAGCTTCCCTTACACTCTCACAATGCAATTTTCGAGCTCTGAATGAAGATGCGCTAATTCATAATAAGTATGGCTGTCGATTCGAGGTTCCAAGCATAGACACTGTACTTGCAGCCTCGGGGGATAAAACTGTATTTCTATCCCCATGGTTCAACATATATAAGAGCTTAGTTGCTTCCTTTCATTGATAGCTCTTTCAGTTCGCCCTGAATCCATTACAATCACTACTAAGAGTTCTATCATTGCCCTGTGTATGTATCTACTTGTTCTTCTGCACTCACCCTTTCCTCAGCCTATAGCTTACCTTTTCACCAAGCCAGAATATCCGGGTACTACGAAGTCTACCTTGCGCGATTCTCGATCTATTGCAGCTAGAGGGTGCGATAATGCGGGTTGTCTTTAGTGATCTAGAGTTTTAGAGCGAGATAATACTATGTTGGCCCTAGTGTCTTCGTCCGGTCACAATAGAAGGCTTGATCAGTGTCATTTTATCTCAAATTATGTTCCATCCTAGAGATTGGTAGCTGGTAATCTGATTATGCTCGAAGAAGGGCTGATCTTGTTCACCTTAAATGAGTAGTTTTCATTTTAAAGTTGCCGTCAGCCCTGAATAAGCGTTGCCAATCCTATACATCACCTCAGCAAAATTGATATTGTGAATTGAAAAGAGCGTAGTATAAATGACGTAGTCTAGTAGTCTAGCGAGCATAGCTAATTAGAGGTCGGGCTCATAGCCATCAATGTCGTCTGAAGATGATAGGAAACTGCTCGTTGAATCCGATGATCCAATTCAACAATCGGTTCTGCTGGACATGACCGCAACGTATTCCGTGCTCCATCTATACGATAAAAAGCGTACTCATGCTCGGCTTGTGAAAACACCTGAAATGGCAACGCTTCATCGTCAGGCGGAGCGATATCACGGCCTAGGAGCACCTGAGACGACTCGTAGTGATCACCATGAGAAAGTTCATCATAGTCGATGAGAAGTAAGCTCGGAAGCCCGTTGGGACCAAGCTCGGCGAAGTCCGCAATGCCATCACAGACAGAAAAATCGCGCAATAGAACCCTCATTGAGCATGAGCTGTCTGAGTAAGTCTGGAGGATCAGTCACGCTCAGTGATTCGTAGATGTAGAAGCTTTATGTCCGGCCTTTCCTTGGCGGATCTCAATTTGTGTTTCTGGATTACACGTTAGTGCCCTTGAAGATTGTTTCAGTAAGTCACTAGACTTATCAAGACAATTGGCGATATGCAAAGTTCCGGGCAATCCAATGACACCTTGGTAGATGTGTGGCTTACTAAGGGGGAGCTCAGATCACGTGGATTCAATGACAAACTGAGATTGTCGTCAATCCAGCAACAACCAATCCTGTTCGATCTGAAAATGCCCAGGCAACAAGAATCTGATGCCAAGCACCATTGTTTTTTGCAATGGGCGTTGCTCAATGGTATTCGAATTAACGGGGTTGCCCCTGTTAGAATCCCTGGACGCGGTATGGGAATTATCGCGACCAGAACCATAGAGGTGAGCTACATCCGAATACTTTTTAGCATCATTCGGGCAGAATCTTAACGAACTGCACGTAATAAAGTCGAATGAGATCATGATTGCTGTTCCTGTGTCAACAATGCTTACAATTGACTGCGTTCCGAGAGAGTTTATCGATCGCTTTCCGCACGAAGCCTCCGTCCATGGGATTCTCGCCGCATTCTTGACACATGGAGATGCGGATTTACTTAATCATTGGGCTGCATGGCGTAATACGTGGCCTTCTCGCCAAACCTTCCAAGAGACCTTGCCAGTTCTGTGGTCTGAAAGGACGGGAGGTTACGAAAAACAGCATATCCCCCTGCCCCCTTCCGCATCTGGACAATGGAATACCTTTTCCAACCCCCGTTGCGATTTAAGAAGCCAATATATGTATCAAAATGTCTTGGGACAACAGCAAAAGCGGCTTCATGATGCTTGGGAACTTGTGTTATCCGTGTTCCCTACCACGGATTGGAGCCTTTTTTCATATCATTGGCTTATACTGAATACGCGAAGCTTTTATTATGTCAGTCCTGGCAAAGAGCCTCCTGATGACTGGAATGATGCCATAGGCTTGGTACCTTTCGGCGATTACCTTAATCATGCGGACAATGCGGTAGGTAGCATCTCTTTGGCATGCTTCACGCTTCGCAGATTGATCTAAAACAGTGAAATAGCCTTGCGAAGTTGTTTTTGACGGACAAATGTCTACATTCAGAGCCACTGCTCGTTATGGTGAGGGACTTTTTTTCTCTTGATCGCCTATATTGGGGCAGACAACTTACGTCGTGATTTAGAGAAAGGGGATGAGGTCTTCATGAGCTACGGATCACACCCCAATGATTACCTTCTTGTGGAATGTGAGTATACTCTACTGTACATTGCACTTCTGCTCAATAGTGTACTGACCCAAGCACGCATAGATGGCTTTTTCCTAGATCGAAATGAAAGCGATGCTATATATTTAGATGACGTCATATTCCAAGACATCACAGTCGACGACAAGGAGGCTCTGCGTGCCCATGGATACTATGGGTAATCCTCTTGCCCTAGATTGGGGGAACATAAAGCTAATCTACTTTCTGTCGAAGCCATTACGAGATAAACTCATCTGGACCCAGCCTTGCCGTGGGTATTGTCGCGTCTTTCAAATGCATGAAGCGTGAAGATTGGGAAAAGCATGTTCTTAATCCACCATCGTCGGGCCGTATCTCTGAAGAAGCAAGCGAATGGGTCCGTAAATGGGTCAGAACTTATTGGGAAGAAAGCCTGTTAGCAATTCATGGTTTAGAGGGAAATACCGGTGTAATAGGAGTGATTTGTTCTTCCAAGGACCCATCGCCTGCTTTGAAAGACCAGAAGGTTGCCACCCTACTACGAAGATGGATTCAAATCAGGGATATTTGTAGAAAGTCTCTTGATACATTAGCTTGAGCCAGTTTGATCTTTCAGTTCGCTTCTTTTGCAAGCAAAAATGACACATTAAACTCAAATTCCACCGGTCCTATCTCAGAAAGCTATGATGTAGTCACGGGTATATCGACGGTCTCATAAGTACATAATGAGACAGTAAGGTTCGAATAGATGTGTCCTATACTACTTGGTTTAGATGGGACACAAGGGCAATGAAATAGGTCGCTTACCTAGAGCCTCCCTTGTACCGGGAGTAAGCAGCCTTGTCTGATCTTCAACATTTGCCATAATTGGCTTCGGCCTGGTCCGGGTACTCGGACGTCCATGAGCCCCAATTGATATCATCATCTTCAATTGCCTCTTTTTTCGAAGTAGATTGGGCTTCTTGAGCTGATAATGGGTCTGTTATGTTGGCTCTTGTTCTCTTGGGACGCTTGGAAGGGTCATGGACGCAAATCTGACATTGCTTCAGCAGATAAATGACATCTGACCGCAATATCCCATAGTAGGAGGTGCTAATATTCTTCCAAGTGCTATCCCATCCGGCATGACCGTTGCTTTCGTGGACCCACTCCACGATGTCCGCGATTCTATCTTCGCAAACCACCACGCGATGGCCGTCTTCACCAGACTTTGGCTTTGCGAGAAGATTTCGAGAACCAGTGTCCCAGGTGAAAGTTTTCCGAACGTAGTTCCGTCGACTGAACTCTGTCTGCGAGGTGGGTCGTTTTGAAGGGTTCGTCAACCATTCGAGGAGATTTTCCGTATCATGTCGAGATATTCGACGACTAGATGGATTTTCGAGGACGTGTTGCAGGAAGGCTTCTTTCGTTTGGAGGGTGAACGGAACGGGGGCCTGGGAAGTTCGATTGTTCATAACGCGTGGACTTCGCCCTCGTTTGCGGAGAGGGTGAAGCAGCGGTCGTTACGCCGCCAGTCGAGGCGATCCTCGACTGGCGGCGTAACGACCGTAATAGTCTCGACTGGAGGCGTACGCCCCGCCTCTGGTGGGTTAAACCTTTAGCATCGTGAAACTTGTTTTCGATTTTCATCTGGATATAGAACGGTGAATTTGAGGCAGCCCTCCATTTTTTTGATCCTGTATTTCTTGGCTCCGAGGTTATTTACTTTGAAATGTGTGCTAATGACATGGCTGATGTTGGTGCAATCTGGCGAGCTGCAATTGACCGATACAAGGATATAACTCAAGTTGATATCGGCTCAATTGAGGCAGCGAACAGTGTTGAAGATGTATTAAGCGAGATAGACACTCGCAAAGACGAGTTCAAAAGAACTCGGCATGATGGCTCGAAGACTGACAAATTCAGAAGTCTTATCAGCCGAAGCCTAAAGTCCATTGAAACGGTCAGCGAGGTTGTTGCTCAGGGAGCGTCAAACGTACGTACCGATAAAGCTTCTTTTAGGCACTAAAGTTAACATGAGTCTTGTCGGCATAGTCTTTTCCGCCTAGCATGGCTATTTTCACGGCAGTGCGACATCTATTGAAGGTAAGGTATCAGCCTCTTATGATTTGTTATTGCTGATAATACATAGACTGCAAACTCTGTGTCAGCGGATTTTGACAAGGTTGCTGAGTTCTTTGGTGATGTGGAGTCGTATCTCAAACGACTGAAGACAATTGAGGAGAAAATACCTCCAGTACCTGAGCTTGAATTTGTTTTGTCTGAGGTTTTAACGTCAGTGCTGATCTTATGTGGGATTTGCACGAAATACACTAAGAAAAGACGCTTCGGTAAGTAAAGAATCAAATCACCTCCACTGAAACCGCAATGCGAACTTATACAATTGGAAATAGCCAAAGCATTGCGAAATCTCGTATCTGGAGAAGATGTTGAGCTCGCTTCGGCTTACGATAAGTTTCATCAGATGGTCAAGCGAGAACAAGAGCTGATTGTGACTCTCACTTTCGTCGAAGTGGGTGAAGCAAATCGCTCTCTAAAGCAGTCTGAGCGAGTGTACAAGCAGCTCGGAGGTACGTTGTCTACTTGCGCACCTAAAACGTTCCGTTCTCATTCATTTCAGATAAAGATGTGTTGGAAGACCTTTCAGCACACACTTTCCTTGCTACACAGAAAGACAAGTTTGGCAAACATCACGATGGAACTTGTCAATGGGTCCTGAGCCACGAAACATTCCAACGATGGTTGAACGGCACCGGTAATTCGTCTCTTTGGTGTTGCGGAGATCGTGAGTACTCTTTGGTTGTTGAATGCCATTGCCTAAATGCTAAATCCCTGAAAGCCGGCAGTGGAAAAACTATATTAACGTATGTATCAACGCGAATTGGATTTTACGCTTGGAAGTGTATTAATCTTACACTGGTCACTACACGTTTTAGGTCAATAATTATTAATGACGTTGATGAAAAGACCCGTGGAACTGGCACTGCTATTGCATTCATGTACTGCAATTATAAAGACACGAACACACATTCTGAACTTGCTCTTCTGTCCAGCATTGCACGACAACTAACTGCGCAAATCGAACACATACCGCCTGTGGTAAAAGAATTTCGCGATCAAAAGGCCATGAGAAAAAGAGACCCAACGGGTGATGAATGGGTTACACTTATCAAGTCTCTCGGCCGTTTCTTCTGCAAAACGATCATTATCGTTGATGCGCTGGTAAATACTCAGTACAAAAAGTTCCTGTCATGCACATGCTGATTGTTCGCTAGGATGAGTGTCCGGAATATAATAGAGACGAATTCTTTCGTTTCATAAAAATGCTGGATACCAGCATTCGCTTCATGTTCACATCTCGCCCGCACATTACCCTTCCTGTGAAGCTTTCTGGGTTTCAGCGGATTCATATCGCGGCAAATCCATCTGATCTGCAGATTTTCCTTGACTCAGAGATTTCGAAAAGAAACATTTTTCAAAAGTTTGTCATTCAAACCGACTCTAGCTTACAAGCGGAAGTTATTGAAAAAATCATCACTAAGTCTAAGGGAATGTAAGGAAGCAAGCAGTAATGTTGAGGGGTGTGTGCTAAAAAAAAAGCTTCAGGTTTCTACTCGCCTACCATCACGTCGAAAAGATATGCCAACAACCGCATATATCAGGTGTGCGGAAAACGTTGATTAGTTTGCCAGACAACATTTTTGACTATTATCATGAGGCCATGGAGAGAATCGAGCAACAAGAAACGGTACTCTGTGACCTTGCCAAGGATGCACTTTCATTCATTACTCATGCACAAAGACCCCTTCACGTAAACGAGCTTCGCCATGCCCTGGGAGTGTGGGCGAATGATACCGATTTTGAAGAAACTCAGTGTGTTGATGACAAGCTTCTCATCAGTATTTGCACTGGTTTGGTCAAAATCGACGAAACGAGAGATGTTGTAGAGCTTGTTCATCAAACCCTGCAAGAATACTTCAAAACTTTCCCCGAGCGGCTTTTCGAAGATCCTGATTCAAAAATTGCGAGAGCATGCCTCGTTTACCTTTCTTTTGATGCCTTTGGCAGCGGACCATGTGCGGACGGCAAAGCGCTTCAAATGAGACTAGAAAACCACGTGTTCTTTCCATACGCAGCCCATTTCTGGGGTTATCATGTGCGAAATTCTCAGGACGATTATACGAACTTGATTCTCAGGTACCTCAATGACAATAATAAGCTTTTGTCCGCCGTTCAAGTTCTGTACGCGACCTCGCCACGGGTCAAAGACTGGTTCAATCGGTACCCAAAACAAATCGGTCCTTTACACATCGCAGCTTGGTGGGGCCTTACAAGGATCATTAAGATTTTGTTGAGTGAGGGCTTTGATACTACCATATGTAATAGCCGCGGTGAGTCTCCTTTTTTCGTTGCAGCCCAGAACGATCAGAGGGAGGCTGTCGAGCTATTCCTTGATTATGGGAATGACATCAACGAAAGAAATTTTGCTGGAGAAACAGCTCTTATGTTGGCTGCTAAGAACGGGAGCAAAGATTTGGTCAAAGTCCTCCTCCTGCGCGGCGCCGAGCTTATAACGGACCACGAAGGGTGGTCCGCAATCAATTGGGCTGTTGTTGGTGGAAAATGCGAAGTGCTGGATTTATTGCTCGCGAAAGCCCGTTCTAGCACTGGTATAGATACCAAGAACCAAGCGCTTTTTCTGGCAGCGGAAGAAGGTCACAAGGGAATGGTGGAGATGCTTCTTGAAAGTGGATCCAACATCAACGCAAAAGATAGCAATGGAAGCACTGCATTAGACTTTGCTGTGTCAGGAGCTCATGTGGCCACTGTTGAGTTGCTTTTGTTTCAGAAAGCGAATGTCAATTCGACCGATTCGGGTGGCAACATTGCGCTTCACTGGGCTGCTACACATGAGCCGATTACTCGATTGTTGCTGAAATTTGGAGCTTTGGTAAATACGAAGAATTGTGCTGGACAGACTGCTCTCTTTTGGACTGCGCAAGATAGCTCACCCGCGGTAGCGAGATTGCTGCTAGAAAGTGGAGCTGATTCCGATCTTACGGACAAGAATGGCGCCACTGCGTTACATATCGCCGCATTGCAAGGACATGAGCAGATAGCTGCTTTACTGTTGCAAAAAGGAGCCAACCCCAATATTCAGGACAAAGATGGGTGGACTCCTCTGTACGGTGCCGCTGTCCAAGAGCATGCGACGATGGTTAGTCTCCTTTTGGGAAATTCCGGCGACAGTAAGAACACCTTGGATTCGGTGACCAGTAAAATGGAAAATTCTGGAAAGCGATTAAATTTGAAGAGAATTGCCGAAGACAAAAGACAAGGGAGCACCGTGACGAGTGGCTTGCGCGTAGCGGCACAAGAAGCCCAGCTCGGTAGGCTGCGCATGATGCTTGAGAAAGGAGCAGATGTCGACGCGAAGGATCCTGCGGGATATACTGCGCTTGAGCTTGCCGCTTTTCTGGGGCACAAGCAGGTCGCGCAGCTTCTGTTGGGATACGGAGCCAATGTGAACTTACGAGGCTCTCTCAACGCCCCCCGTTGTATCATGCTATCGAACAGGGCACTGAATCAGTCGTGCCGTTACTGATCGAATATGGCGCGGATGTCAATGCGGAAACGTACGGGATGACACCGTTGATGCTTGCTGCGACAATTGGGAACCCATCGATCAACTTGTGTCTCCTGGAGGCAAAGGCCGATCTCAATGCACGGGACTGTTCTGGGCAAACAGCCTTGCATCTAGCCGTGTTGAACGAAAGAACACAGGTTGCACGGATGTTGCTTGATGCAGGCGCAGCGTCGGATATCTCAGATGACCAGGGCAGAACGGCCTTCATGCTTGCGGTAGATAATATGGGAGATAAAGCGGCTGCCTTGCTCTTCGATGGAGATTTCGATATTGAAGCAGATAACACGACGATGACCGGCTCTTCGTGGCTGTTCTTTTAGGAGGTTCGAACATAGCTAGATTTCAAAAGCGTCATCAAGGCCCTTGTGATGATTTTATACCTCTAAACATAAGTTTTTTTCCACAATACAGTGAAGCCATTGCAAGATTTTAGAAAGAGGCTGATGGGCGATGAATACAACATGGCCGTGCGGAGTCGCAAGATAGTAGCTTTTCCGAGCCAACATCAGAACAACATCTTTGCGGTGCGAAAACTTTTTCCGATTTATTCAATGGTCCTGAGAAATATAGCAAGCTTGGTTGGTAACAAATAATCGATAGCATTAAAATTTGTAGCAAATTGTGGCTTTCAGAAAGTGTGTGTTGTTCCGGTCCCGGGTGTTCATTCGGTATAACTATTATCCGAACGGGTCCGTGATAATCCTCATTATGAGGATGTTCATCACGCGGATTTTCCTCACTCCACACCCCTTCTTTGCGTATGACTGTAAAGCTCTTCGGTAACCTCCGTTCCAAGAATGGCTAAACAAAGACCTGTTGTTACGATTCTTGAAATGCAAAAAGAGCTGGGGTTTCAGATTGAACCCCCAAACGATGAAACTCGAAAGGAAGAGCGATTTTATTCGGATCTGTCACCTGTCTCCAATAATTTGTTGCATAGAACTGAAAAAGAGCTACAAGAACATCGAAGGCGAAATTTACAGGAACGCCACACTGCCCGTGAATTTCTGCTTCCAGGGTTAGGCGAGATTCATGTACGTCTGTCCCATTTGTTCAGTCCCTCTTCGATTTAGCTTGCCCTTTGCCTAACTCCAGCACAGTCACTTCATAGTGAAGAGGCTACGATTACCTTGAAGCGTTGTAGTGATGTCGGATACTACGTTTTCTTACTAGACGTTCAATTTTTATTTGGATTGGGCCTACCTCTCCTATTAACTGAAATCGAGGCGTCTCAGGTTAAGACGAATGCAAAGGTATTAACGACCCTTTATGACTTGAAGGAATCATAAGCTCAAACAAATAATACAGCTTCAAAGAGACTCCATCAAGACTGATTGCGGTAACTTGGTGAAAGTTCCGCAAGAACTTCGACTAAATATCCTTCAACTCGCCATTCAAAAGCAAGAGTGGGAATACACAGACCCATCGGAACTTCTTGATAACATTTTCCCGGGATCAATTGGAGATTCAAGTGGATTTAACTTTCCGTTAAGTCAGAACACCAGCGCTCTACTCGTCAATAAATGGATGCGTCAAGAAGCACTACCCTTCGCGTATCGATCAATTAATTTCAGATTCGATGATATGGATGACTTTGTCAAATTTGCACTTTCCATTGGTCGAATAGGGCGCAGCAACGTGGAATCATTGGAATTATTTTGGCTCAGCAGCAGCGACCTAGAGGCCATATCGAACCCCAAAGATGTTGATTTGCATTTACCTTCTCTTCACGTTTCAAGATGCGTGCAACTATTGAAGCAGTTCAAAAGACTAAGGTCCTTGCGTCTTGTTTTCGATGAAGACATTTTGTCAATGATTCCGTGCGAGGAATTCAAACTCGATACAGGCATCCGTGGGCTCTCTTCCCTTCGGGGTCTACAATTTGTTGAGGTATGGGGATTGGACAAAGAGCCTCTGGATTCCACCTTTGATTGTGCTAAGTGGTTGAAGCAAATATTGGAAAATAGACTTTGATTCGCTATATCAAATAAAACGATTACAGAGCTCCCCGCTACTTTGCAGATTATGTGTATACTGAACTCTCTATGAATTTGATGCCTCAGGCCTTCGATCACATGATCTGCCATCAACCCCGGAGCAAGTGCGAAAATCTCGGACCTAACCTGAACGGAATCTCTAAATTCCTCTGCAGCATGCCTCAAAATCCACCTCCTGCAGTCAACGGTCTATCGCTCAATGAATCAATGACTGCGGATTCCAAAATTGATCATGACACGTCGATAAATTATTGGAACACCGTTCCTGCCACCTCGAGTGGTATGCTAGCCATGCTAGGCAACTTCCCCTGGTATACACGGATCGAACTGCGAGGATCCAAAAACTTTTTGGCTAAAGTCCGACGATTGATTCCTACTTTTCCCGATTGCCAAAAACTTGGTCTAGGTGTCGACTGCGGCGCGGGCGTCGGTCGCGTGACGAAGGGTTTCCTCAGCGATGTCTGTGAAGTGGTGGATATCGTCGAGCCGGTAGAAAAGTTTACTCAAGCTCTCAAGGAAGGAGAATTGGGCCAGCGGGGCGTGGTTGGAGATATATACAACGTTGGTCTTCAGGATTGGAGCCCGCACAAGAAATACGATTTGATTTGGACCCAGTGGTGTGTGGGACATCTCACAGATGCACAGCTTGTCGCATACATCGCAAAATGTCGTCAGTGCCTGAAAGGTTCCGGGCTCATGGTCGTAAAGGAAAACCTCTCCACTGACCCCTCCGGAAATGACATGTATGACGAGTTGGACAGCAGTGTCACAAGGATGGATTCAAAGTTCAAAGAGATCTTCAATGCCGCTGGCATGGATGTGGTCAAGTCTGAGATGCAAACTGGATTTCCGAAGCAATATAAACTCCTACCGGTCAAAATGTATGCATTGCGGCCAAATAAATGATCATTGTTCCAGTACTCATCCATAAAACTCTTGTAGTCCTCTGAACCAAGATAATTTGAGCGGCCCTACCCAAGACCGGGGCTCTAAAACTGGTTTTATGATGTTTCTAGTTGTGGCTATGTGCAGATGCCAAGATGCGAAGTGTTTCAGGCGGATGGGTATAATCCAACCACATTCTGTTGTTGTTCAGCTGAGGGGGTCAGTGCAGTAGTCGCGCGACTTGGATGATTATCACCCTGATTCTCACCCCGTCTATAGAGCACTCACCCTTGTCACCCCCGGTCGCGCGACTCTCACCCTAAACTCACCCGGGCGACACCCACCCAACTATTCTCTGAACATAAGCCACACGCCGGTAAGTTAGTAGTTAGGTGGGTGACCACTAGCGAATCCTTACTGTTATATGTCCGCATTCATTCGTTTTTTTTGACTTGTTCGGAAACTCCCTCTTGCCGCCCTACTCTTCAGCCCCTTCAGCCTATTCACCTGAATGCCCTGAACACCACTATTCTACACCTGAATATCCTGTACGCCCTTGAACCACTGACGTGTCCTTCCCCTCCTATACTGATTTTTTCTCGAAGGTGGGTTGTTTTGATCACAAATATTTGGTACTAGCTTCTACCGGTTGACATTAGGGTGAGTGAGCCTTAAGATAATCTGGCAAGATGCTATCCCCTCGCGATGAAGTCTCGGCCACACCCTTATGCTTCGCTGCCTGGCCAAAGCCCCGTTAGGCCGTCACTATTCCCTCGTCCTGTTCTAGGACAAGTACCCGCAGGACCCCAACATGGCCTAGCAATGTGAGAGATAATCTCTTGGCGTTGAAAACGCTCAGTCATGTCCCCAGCCAGCTGGAGACTTCCGCATGCAAGCGCCCAGAGCTCAAGGCCCCCAACATGCGTATCTCACTAACGACGACCGGCTGCTGTTGTCTGACCTTGTCCTTTAGCTTGTCTCCGTCCTTCTACAGTGGGATGCAATAAGTAAGAATCCATCTAGAGGTTGTCAGGTAATAGCGATAGTCCTGCATAAGTGGACGTGCGAAGGCCTACGTAGAGACAATACTGGTGAGACGAAAGATTTTTACAAGCCGATTTAACCGCCCTACAATATGATAGATTCTTTGGGTCCCACCCTCTGTTGAACCCTGGATGACCAAAAGTGCTGAAGTTTGATTTACTAGGAAATTGAGGACGATGATTAACCATTCCTATCTCAACGGTGATGAAGTTCAAGTTCAGACCCTGATCCTTCCGACTGGGATTCGCAATACGCCCCCACTCTAGGTCATTACGAACACACGAGGTCTAACTATGATAGGCATCTACCTTCCTCGATCTAATATTTCACCTCAACGCTAGATAATAATATTTTATTGCATATACTATTCTGCTTACCCGGAATATTAGCACACTCAAAATAAGAGGGATAAATTTGTTGCTATTGATTTATAGCGTTGCAAAAGATGGAATTTAATATGTTTTGGACCTCAGTTGAAATGAGCGGACCACAGGGGGCTCCAATGGGCTCCCGTTGCCGCCTCTTGTGGGGCTCCGTCCCGTCCGCCCGCAGGCCCCACGCGCCGATTCAATATGTTGATTTTTGCTGTCACCAACGTTGGCCCAGTGAGAAGACTTGCTGGCATCCGTCCACCAAACCAGAGGAGAGTGCAAGCGTTTAAAACCGAAAAGTCGGAATACTTGTTGCAGAAAGCCTCAATTCAATGAAGGGAAGTGTCATCCCCAAAGACAGCTCTCTCATGTCACTGGTACTTTTGCCCCTCCTCGGGAGGAAATACGTCCCCAGAAGCAAAAGTACAGTGCCTAACAGGACCATCGACTGCAATCGACCCCCATTGAAGAGGCAATAAGGCTATATCTTCCCCCTCGTCTTCAGACTCAATTTCTTCCACAGGTTCAGGCCCCATTTCATCCACATTAGGGTCGAATTCCGGATGACACGCTGCAGCAATGGCCAAGCTACAGCTGCTCGCCACTGGCATCGCCGATTCAAACCGGCGGAGACTTAGAACAATGAGACACGTAAACATGATAACACCGACCGAAGTTGCAATAATAATGGCCATGGGCGAGTACCCACAGGCATAAACGTCCTGCGAGGGATCTCTGTTCATAGCCGAATCGTACGCTTCAATAGCAATCACAAACAGACTCTGTGAAACAAGCCAGTGAAGAATCGACGAGGCTGCCATGAGTGGCACTGCAAAGCGGTATGGTAGCGAGAGGAAATAGTTGCTTCGCTGTGATAGCATGGGTTTGTGAGAGACGCGGAGACCTTTGCGCAGATTGCCGAAGCGGCTCCATTCGGCGGAAAGACACATCGAAGTCAAAAGACTGTTATATGCCACATAGAGGAATGAGAAGATGAGTTGGGGAGAATTGGCTATGAGCGAGTTGGTGACAAATCTTTGACTGCTGCCAGTGCTGATGATTGTTTGCGATGTGATGTCTCCGAGCTTTGTAGCCCAAATGTCGCTCCCGATATTGTCAATCCTCATCAATCCAAAAAAAAGCACAATGAGTCCACCTAGGATAGACATTGTCCACCTGTGTCAAATGTCAGCGTCAAGCAAAACCAGAAACAGAAACACCCGGAAAAAAGGGCGCAGCCCACCAAAAGATAAAAAGGGCCCAACGAGTAGAGATACTAGAACCCCATCGTCTCTGTTTATCTCTGTACTCGGTAGGATGACGGAACGCCCTATTATATAGTGATGGAGATATCGGGCGGATCGGGTGAATATACGTTGCGCTGCCGTCACAGGGCAAACACATGCCTTGTGAGTAGATATCATTGCGGCGCAAGAAAGATGCAATTCCATCACCGATAGTCAAAATAGGAGCTTTAGTCACCCCAAGCCATATGTATAACAGGATTGCTGTCTTCACAATATTGGAAATAATGACCGCAATCATTGAAGGGGGCGAATACTGCAGGCTGCATTGCTGCTTCGCTGGCTTAGCCAGACAGTACTGGATGTTAAAATCGGCCGACTTATCGTCAATCGTGAAATAGCCAGGTTGCTGATTCACGGTCCAACTTTTGCTATCGGCCCATTTTTGAACGACGGAAATTCCGGTCTTTTTGCAAGCGTGCTGCGAAGCACCATCTAGAGGACAAACCCAGCGGTAGGGATCCATGGCTACGGCAGTGTATCCACCTGTGGCCTGGTACACAGGATTCGTGAAGACCAGTGCGTATGAATCATTGCCCTGAACATCTTCCGTTACCAACAGAAGCTTGTCATATGCTGTTTGGTATGTTTGTGCAAAGGCAGCAATACAACTCCCACTTTCCAAACGGTGCAGTGTGCCATTCTTGGCGGCACGTTGGAGAATTTTGAGAGAGTTGTCCTTGCCCGGAATCTGGGTTAAGTTTTGCAACTGGACGTTTGACCAATTCATCTGACCCAGAGATCCAGAGCCAGCGAATATATCATACGCCGGTACCGCGGTTGTGTAGTAAATGGCGGAGTTGTAGAACAAATGGAAAGGAAGAGACGAGAAACTTAAAAATAGGCATAGATATGACCGTTTGGAAGATACCCGGAATAGATTTCGAACACTGGGAACGCCAATGTCGAGCCAGCTGTGCTTTTTGTGAGCACGATCGATGTCTGTTCTAGTCGGAGCTACCAGGCATTGCTGCAGTGATGAAACAGTTAGTTGAGTAGGCTTTCCCTTCGCGAAAAAGAGCATGTGAAATCTCATACCATTCCGAAGTTACTGGCACTTAGCACACCAGTGCCCAACAAGTTGATTACCCAGTGCATTACAGTACTCAAATGCTGCATCTTTCCACAATCTCCTCGCATAAGAGTCGTTCCACCCGCGTTCCGAGTGGTAGCCGCTGAGTAAATGAGAAAGATCATATTGAACAACAATACGACCACGCTCGACACGAAAGCCAAAAATGCGCTGAACTTCCAGCCTTCGAAAAGACCCCGATTTTGACGGACCGATTCTTCTTCTTTCGACTGGGACTCATCTAAGGATTGTCTGTGGTGCTCGTTTGCCTGGCCTTCCTCAGAAAGGCTGTGAATAAGGCGATCTGAGCTTCGGTAGCTCCCGCGAATCGGAATTAACTCGGTATCCTGCCCGAGCGAGGCATTTTCAGCCATATCTTGAGAAAGGTTCGCCGAGGGAGCGGCCAGGCTTTCTCTGAACAACCTTGGAAGGCCCTGCGACTCAAGAGAGAATCAAGCTGACTGAGCATTCAAAGAGATAGAAGGGAGTGAAAGCCAAGAAGAAGGAGGCTTTATATTTTTCTAGGCGAATTGCGGTAGGACAGCGGCTGAAAAAACCGCCCGATTGTCCGCGCTTGCGCAGAAGTGTGGATTCAAGTCTGGGGGCGAAGATACAAAAGTCCAATCATAATTTTCACTCACGTCCCTGGATCACAAACTACCATCTAGTCGGGATGAGAATTAGTCGAGGTTAACATAAATTGCGGACTAGAATTTCAAGGCTGCAAGTTAAGTCCTTTCAATCGTCATAAACATTCAGTTCAACTCAATATAGACAGTTGACCAAGAAGCTGGCCCCCGGCCTCGGGGTCATGCCTTGGCAGACCCCTACGCCGATCGATCCCCGAAGCCTCAGGACTCAGCCTCCTCTTCACTCTAGTTCAGCGGCTCTTGGTTACCCCGCACATGTCCACTCCTGGCATATTCTAATGGGCAGTGCTTGGAACTGCAACGTAAGTGTCCTTCGTTGTAGACTGTCTCTAGTATTTTCACGAGTTACCCTGGTAAAATGATTGCCTTCTTGACTACACCTCCAAAAATAAGCCAAACTATTGGTTTTCTCTTGAGCAGTTCGTGTTTTGCACAATTTGAGAATCCCCTCCATTCCACCGCTGGCGTCTCCTCAAATTCGTGGGGTATTCCGCTTGCCCAGAAATCTTGGCCAATTGACCCCTCCGCCCTACTATCTCGGCGAGTCTCATCTCGACCGCACAACGAGGTGCATTTTTTTCATAGTGGTCAGGTTCATGATGCGCGATATACCGTAATTGAAGGCATGATGCGCGATATACCGCAAATGAAGGAATATAATGACACATAATTGATTAGTAGCAGATCTGTTGCCTAATTATGACAAACACAAGGCTGAGATAGTATCCTTGGCCCATGTACCTTCACCTATTCAAATCATCCCTGCGACAACTTACGGCCTAACGTCGGAGAATTCTGTGCATTCTGTAACTCGTCCGAAGAACATCACATCCAACGCTTTGCAGATCCCGCTCTGTCATAGAACAGTTGCCCTGGAATCGGATTATTCATGTGGCTTACACCTGCTCAGAAAACAAAATCTGACCATGTAGATGATAGTATCTTCCTCCCTTACTGAGAGAAAACTGTATTAAATCTGTGGTTGAATTGCTCACCTGGGAAGAATTGGCCCTGGCCTTGTCGAACCGTTCACTCTGGAGTGATTATCCTTTCTCGTTTAGTCTAATTGCTTTCTAATATTTAAACCTCTAGACTTATTGCCGTTACACTAAACCGAATGGAGATGGGCGTGGATACCTGCAACTATTACAATAACCAATTCACAATACGGAACATCTATTTGACTCGTTCGTTCCCTAGTTTCTCAAATTCAACAGAAGATTTAGTTCTACAGCGAATAGCGAAAGTATACATCGTAATCCCCTTTCTCTGGCCTCTTCTCCAATACTTCCCCTGATTCTTCTGCATTCCGAATCCTTGCCGCCCTCTTCCTATTCACAATCGTCATTCCAATAGTTAGAGTTGCCACCATGAATAAAGCAACAACGGCAAAACCAAGGCCAATGGACAGCCCCTTCACATATCGGGGTGCGGATTGGGTTGTAAAGATTTGGCCAACGGCAACGCCGGCGGTATTTCCGAAACAAAGAGTCATTCCTACCATCGTGGCTCTCTTGAAATGACGGGCTGTGTTGTCTTGCAGCCACATGAGTGATAATCCAGTTGTAGGATAAATGCCGAGCGCAATGACTAGCGGTGATCAGATAGGGGAAGAGCATTCAAGATAGGGTGCAGTCTTACCAAAGCATGCAAAGAATCTGACCCGTAAGCTCTCTACTGAGATGAGAATTGAATATCCAATGATAAGACATAGGATAGAGACACCCAAGAACGGAGCTCTCAGCCCTACCCGATCCGAGAAATACGCAATGCTGAGGAAAAAAACGAGACCAGCCATGTAAATGGGAATTGTCATCAGGTTTGCCTTTACTCCGGCGTAACCCAGTCCGGACACAATCTTTGAAAGAAAGTTCGTGAAGCCATAGAGGCTGATATCGGAGCTGAACTGGTAGATCCAGAATGCCCACCACTTTGGATCGGTGAACGCACTGAGTGACTCGGCCCAGGTGAATTCTTCATTTTGACCCCAATGCGGATCGTTGTCATACCGCGCCTGCATCATAAATTTCTCTTCGGCACTCAGGAACCACGCTACGGCGGGTTTGTTGGGAAAGAGAAACAAAAAAAGTGGAACAAGAACTAAGGTCATAGCTCCCTCGACGGCGAAAAGCCAACGCCATCCCTGCCACCCGTTGGGCCCGTGGACTTGCGTCAAACCATACGCAAGCAGTCCACCAAAAGCGCTTGAAAACGCGCTAAATGCAAAGATAATAGCTGATTGCTCCCCGCGCTCACATTTCTTGTATACCAGGGCGATATAGACATTGATGCATGGTATCGGACCCGCTTCAAAAAATCACATCAGCAAGCGGCATGCGTACTGCCCTTTCCAGGACTGGATGAAAGCTAAAAATCCATTATTATTTGTGCATAATGTGAGTTGGACAATACTCACCCATTCCTAAAGTTGTAACTCCCCAACAGAACGCGCATGTAGAAAGCAGAGGCTTAGGTCCGACGATCTTCAAAAGAACTGCTATTGGACCTTCAAATGGGACGTAGGTTGCATATCTGGCTGCCCAAAGCTGGTCAGAACAGATTCACTCAAGGGGCATAAACTAATCTTACAGCAAGGTTGTAGCTGTTCCGAACTGATTTCCCACTAGTCCCAGGTCCTCCGGCATTCCGGCTGTTTGAGCATTGCCGATATTGCTTCTGTCCAAATTTGCCATCATGTAGAACAACCCTAGCATTCCAACTGCGTAAAACTGCATCATACGTCAGTAAATGTATGTAGTGGGGACCTATATGGTTTCTCACGTCAAATTTTCTCATCATTTGGCTTTCCTTCGCTGGGTCTATGTAAATTTCGCTTGCTCCCTCACTCCTATCGGGCCTAGAGACTTGGGAATTCCTTTGGTTTTTGACGGATACAATCTCCATTGTTAAGGCAAAGGGCAATGACAAAAGTATGAATCGTAGTGTCCCTGGCGTGGAGCATCACCGATATGTATTAATGTCAGTGACGCCGCATCTGACGCCAGATTCGTAGTTATCAGCATAACAAAAGCCGCCCATGTCAGTTGCTGTATCCAAAAAAGATAAGGCCCAGAGATAAAGATTGTGTCTTCGGCTGGGCTAGACTGTAACCGATCCAATCGGCGTTGGATGTGCAGGTCTAGACACTATCTGTATGATTAGTCTACACACAAGCAGTGCTGATCGAGATAGGCTTGAACTTTGCGAACGTTTCTAAATTCAAGTTATCTTTCATTCAACTTTCGAGTTTCCGACGAAAAAACCTAGCCCGATATATTGGATTGGAGATTGTTCTACTTCGACGCGGTCGTTGAGCATCTTTACAACTTGCGAGCCGCCTATAGTCACTTTTGTCTCTAAAAATACGCAGAAAGAACCGGGAAAATTGAAAACCATAACTGCGTAAATCCACTTTGAAACCAGACGACTAGCTGTAGTGTACATATAACTTTTGAAGTCGTCCTTGCTCTACCACTTCATCACGACACTCTTTGTACAGTCTTCTAAACTTTGAAATGTCAATCACACTATATCACGTAGCAAAATAATGGAAGAACAAAGTTAGATTCTCGAGATAATTATATGTGAAGATGATGCGAGGTTCAATTGCCCATAGCCATAGCAGTCTTCCCCGCAACGCTGCTCTGAGTCCGGAGGGAGCCAGGAATAAACTTCTCTTTAATCTTGAAAACATCCCCAAATTCATAGTCCGGCTTCTTGTTTGGGTCTCTGCCGTAGCCTCCTCCTCCAGGAGTGCAAACAATAATATGATCACCGGCCCTCATCTGAGTAGTGGCCTTTCCACCAAGGCTGATTGACCGACTCGTTCCATCCGGATACTTTCGCAACCAAATGTTGACACCACGTTTACCCTCCTCGCCACCAGCCATACCATATGGAGCAATCACTCGTCGCTCTGATAGAATAGAGACTTGTATCGGGAGCCGGAACTCAATATCTCGAACGCATCCATCACCACCCCTGTGTCGACCTGCACCACCGCTGTCACTGCGAATTGAAAATTCATGCAGAATCACAGGATAGCGTCGTTCAAATATCTCAGGATCGGAAATGCGTGTATTTGTGATATGCGTATGTACGCCACTTTCACCATTCCAGTCCGCTCCCGCTCCGGATCAACCAGCAATTGTCTCATAGTATCCGAAGCCCTTTGTAACCTCTCCTGTCTCTGCATCGCTGCCACCATAGCCAAACGTAAGACTATTATATGTGCATTGGGAAGCTGCGGCTGCACGGAAAGCCTTGAAGATCAAATCAACTACGCGTTGGGAGGTCTCAACATTGGATCCCACCGTGGCCGCTTTGAGTGAGGGTGATAGGAGAGTGTTTGGTGGACAGACAAGCTTGATGGGCTTGAAACATCCTTGATTGAGAGGGATATCCGATGCAATCATGGAGCGGAGACAATACTTTGAGTTTGTCAGAACGTTTCTTGGAGAAACTCCGGAGAAGGATTAATTGACTTACCATGGTTCCAGAGTACATGATGACCGGAGGACAGTTCAAGTTGCCAAAGTGCTCGGGCCCAGTGCCAGTAAAGTCAAATATCGCATCTCCAGTTTCTCGATTGACGTCAATTTTCAAAGCCAAAGGCGTTCCATCGTCGATGTAATCGATGGCCTCGAGAGGACGTCCGTCGAATCGATTGGCAATCATCCGAAGAAGATCACGAGTCACCTGGCTGGCATTGTCTTGAATTGCTTGCATATAATCTTCGACCACTGGCCACGTGTACTCCTGAACCAATGATTGTATGAGGTGGATACCCTTGTTGTTAGAAGCAATGGCAGCTTTGAGGTCGGCAATGTTGTCACGAAGCGTGCGAGTGCCACTTGATCCAGGGTAAGATGCTGGGATCTCAACCAGCACTTCTAATAGGCCTGGTTCGTCAAATTTGCCTTCTTTGACCATCTTAAACGACTCCACTGCAGCACCCTCCTGCCAGAGCTCAGTAGATTGAGGTGGCATGGAGCCAGGCTGAATACCGCCGATATCGGCATGGTGTCCACGGTTTGCAATGAAGAACAAAATCTTTGTTGGACTCACATCATTGTCAAACACAGGGGTAGTCACCGTGAGATCTGGCAAGTGGGTACCACCAGCGCTGGGGTGGTTGCTCAGTAGGACGTCACCAGGATTTAGCTCGCCGGGCTTGTAGAGATTCGCTTGATAGGCAGTCGCATAGCTCATTGATCCAAGATGTCCCGGAATGTGTGGTGCGTTGGCGACCAGACTGCCATCAGCGGAGAAAACTGCGCAAGAATAATCCAATCGCTCTTTGATATTGACGGAAACAGAGGTCTTCTGCATAGTCTGACCCATCTGCTCTACTACGCTCATGAAACGATGACCGAAGACACTGAGCTGCACGGGATCAACGACGTTAGTGCTCAACTTGGGCTTTTCAGTCCCCGTGATCTCAATCACGACGTGTTCCGGGAGGATGATGGCCTCGCTTGCTGGATCCACAATGATAGTTTGAGTTTTGTCGATGATCATGGCCGGTCCATTGATCCGTGTGGCAGGAGAGAGGACCTTGAGCGAGTAGAGGCCGACATTGGTCCAGCCTGACTGATCGAAGTAAACTTCGGTGTTCTGCTTTGGTTGGATTGGACTAGCAGGAGGTGAATCCTTGAGCTTTTTCAACTCTGCACATGCACTAGATAGGGTGACATCCATGCCCTTTCCGATACTCCGAACACGTACATCATCAATGAGAATTTCCCGCGGTTATGTGAAACCAAATTCCTGCTGATGACGAGCAACAAACGCGGTCCCAAACTCTTCTGTTATTTCAGGTTTCGCAATCATCAAAGCCGTGTCACTTCCTTGATAGCGCATGTTTAGGAAGAGCTCATGGACAATATGAGTCTCTGAAAATCCTTGTGAGACGAGACCAGCGACGCCGGCTTTTTTGAGTCTTAGGAAACGCTCCTCTAGCCTTGTGATAGCCTCAATACTAAACGATGTCGCCTCGGGCTCTTGATTTTCGACCACCACATCGGCAAGAGCCATACCATAAGCAGATAAGATACTCGAGTATCGCGGAATCAGGGCTCTTCGAATCCCGAGGTCCCTGGCGATCGAAACAGCATGCTGTCCACCGGCACCGCCAAAGCAACACAGATTATGCGCAGCAGTTTCAAAACCACGACCCTCACTTAATGCTCGAATGGGGCGAGTCATGGTGGCGTTCGCAATCGAAACAAATCCCATAGCCACTTCTTCGGCAGTAAGCTCCGAGGATCCACCTTTCTCGGCATTGATGATGGTCGTGAGGACAACAAATTTCTCTTTTACGACATTGAAGTCCAGCTTCATGGGGAAATACTCGGGGATGACGCGTCCAAGGAAGAAATTCGCATCCGTCACAGTCAACGGACCGCCTCTTCCATAACATGCTGGACCAGGGTAGGCGCCTGCACTATGAGGGCCTACTTTGGACATCCCGTTCTCCCAGAGGAGCATAGATCCACCACCAGCAGCGACCGTATTGATGTCGAGCTGCGGTGTTTGGATGGTAACCTGAGCTATGTTGCTTTCAAAGATATGCTCTAGACTTCCCGCATATCGCGCAACATCGGTGCTAGTGCCGCCCACTGTGGAGGGATGTTAGTATTTCCTATTGCAAATAGGGAGATGCTTGGTGTATCACCTACTATCAAATGCCAGCACAGGTGTTCCATCGTCGGCATCATAGCACGTCCGGGACATGCCAACAACTCCACCAGCGGGGCCACTCAGCACTCCCCGAAGACCAGAGAAATTGTAAAGCGAAGTCAATCCACCATCAGACTTATTGACAAAGAGCTTCCTCCCATGCTGATTTTTTAATGCACCCTTGAACCCCATTCGGAATTCATTCAAATATTTCTCAGTCAAGAGTGAAAGATATGCGTCTACCACAGCCGATTGACACCGAGGGACGAGCTTTGCCATTGTCTGAAGCCCCGAAGATGCAATGACTTTGAAACCAAGCTCTCGGGCAACTTCAGCGACGGATATCTCATGGTTTTGAAACATATATGAGTGCATGAGTGCAATAGCCACAGAGCGGTATCCCTGCTCCCAGACCGCAAGAAGGTCTTTTCGAACTGCTTCGAGATCTGGAGTTCGCAACACACGAACAATTTCACCGGTTAATCCCCTTCGTAGTGCTGAATCTGAGTTAACATCTATATCCTTGGGCTCTGGATCTTCCGAAAAGCCTTCGACAGTAACTCGCTCATCGACTTCAACCACTGTCTCATACAGTTGAGTGAGACGTTGCACAGAGAGATCGAAAATGTTTGGTCGGGACTGATTTCCAATTTTGAGAAGATCTCGAAATCCCTTGGTAATAAGCAGGGCCACTCGCTCGCCTTTGCGTTCGAGGAGTGCGTTGGTTGCGACTGTGGTGCCCATTCGGATGCACTCAACTGGTTCAAGGTCCAGGGGAGTGCCTCGTGGAATTGATGATCCACTAGTGATCTCTAAGATCTTTCGGATGCACTCTGTGGGCGCATCGTTGTATTCCTCTGGGCACACAGACAGGACTTTGAAGATTATATCGGTGGAGTGACCGGGTATTTGCGCCCACGCGTCGGTGAAGGTACCACCACGGTCAATCGCAATTCGAATTCCATGCTCAGTCATGGTTTATAAGATTTCCAGTGTGAGACAGTAAAATATTTGACTGAATATGACAGACGGAACGCGTTCGTTGCTCACTGTTTATAGTAAGTAGTCAAGTGGGCAACGGCTCGGACAGTGCGTATGGCCCTTTCGGCACGTCCATGTCTTTCCGATTCCTATCTGGCATCATCGCCTCCGCATCTGACGGCCTCATGCTTTGGTATCCACTCGGTAAAATAGTCGAGAAGCCGAGAAAATGCAACTTCCGGCAAGAGAAACGCGAAGCCGACCCCGCACGACATTGATAGCAAGAATGGGGGCTTGAGTGTCCCTAGAACGCGTCCACCAAACATACGGAAATTATCCCTTCCTTCAGCCAAGTAAGAAAGGTTGATAAGCTAAAGAGACTCTCCTTAAATTGACCGAGCATAATCTCATGCCCAAGGTAGTTGTCTATGTCTTAAGCGTATAAATTTAGTTCAAGTGCGCCGTTTCGTATTCGGACCAATATCCGGACTATCAGGTAGATCACCGAAGTACCCAAATCATCGGCATGGTCATTTCTACACGTTATATAGTTGCAAGTGCAATGGTTGATAAATGGATATTGACATGAGGATTTTGATATGTTACTGTGGCCCAAATAGAAATTCATCGCCAAGTTCACAAGCTAAATCTCTCAAAAATTGATCCTCGGGGGACATTCCGTTAGACCATGTACCCTGATCGGCCAGAAAGCTATCTATCAACGGGTGATCCAAAGGTAGACCCTCGCTGAATCCCAATACCTGCCCGTCCAGCTGATGAGATGTCTGCGTTTCCACAATTTGAGCGTCGTCAGCAACTACCAGTGCACGACCATGTGCCTCGCTCTTTTCTTTCATCTTTCCCACGCTGACTCTTGTACGCAGCAGCCTCTCATAGTAGTCACAGCTAGGAAGGTTACCATCTTCCTTCATAGCCTTGAGGATAGTGAAAGCATATGAGACAGCATCAGACATAACAACATTTGGATCCATGACAGTGGAAATTATCAGAATAAGAGTTGACGAAAAGAGATAATGTGCGTCAAAATATCCAAAAGATGCAAGTGTTCCCCCAACAAATGATTTTGATAAGATTGAATTTGAAGCCTTGGCAGCTTGAACACAGCTTTCTGCTAGGGCGAGAAATGTCGAGGAAAAGATTCTCGGTGTAGCTTCCGCGGTGGCAGCATTCAGGGAGAAACGAGATTTGAATAAATAGAGCAAAATCAGGCGAGTGCTTGAGATAACACACTGATTATAATGCAGATGAAGACTTGTGACGTTCCGAGGCAGGTTGGTTTGTCGCAAAAGCAGACTAGGAGGCAGTTCTTCGCCGAATTTACGCAAACTCAGGAGAATGCGGTGAACTCTTTGCACGACGTTCTCTTGGCTTCGTTGTGGTAGACAGTATATGTCGCTTACTAGAATCATATTTTGTCAGATTTGTGAAACATATGCCATTAAAGCTGAGATTTCCTTCTTACAAATCTGACCGGTAATCCTGGCAAGTTTGACGATCGCAACCAAATGCGCTGGATCTGCAAACTCCTCTTGCTCGTTGGAAGACAGGCTGTCACTCGTCGGCAGCTCCACGTCAATTGTAGAGTCACTTATCAGCAGTGGGTATCCCAAGATCGAGCTGCACAATCTGTCCAATGTGTATAGTGTCCACCAGACACGCCTTCGGCCTTCACGTTCAATTGGAGTAAATTCGGTCTCAACTGGCAGACTCCGGTGGAGTCCCATCGTAAGAGCCATCCTCATAGCGATGCCAATGTAATTGTATGCGGATCTAGAACGCCCCAATGCATTTGAGTAAATACACTGCAATATGGGGTCAGTAAGACCGGACCAGGTATTGGGCCAACCAACTGACAAATAGAATTATTACTTCGATCTGATCAAGCGATGGGCTCTCATATCGGTCTTGCAATAGTCCAACTGCACGTAGAAAATATTCTGTTCCAGGTACATGTTGAGTCATTATTCAGCGTTCTCGGTTCGAATAAATTTCCCCCAATGCTAGCAGAACGTAAAACTTGCATAGCCACACAAGGTCTTGTTGGTCCTCCCCCGAGCACACTCGGTCAAGTTTCTCATAGAAAGACCTTTTGAGAACGAGATGATAATCGGTGCCTATAAATTAGATCGCAATTTCTACCAACAATTGGGACTCGATTCGATCAGGCAGTTGGACACTTGGTCGTGCAAGTCGATTAAAGGTTTCGTGTTCGAAATATGCCGCAGGAGCCAAGATAGCAAGGTCAGCATCTTTATCAACGCAGTTTAAAACAGTATTTCCAAATCCAACACTTGAAGCCTCTCCGATGTATGATGGAAGTGAGGCAGAGCCAGCAGTGACAAAGCCGGCAGGCAATCCAAGCAGCGGATTCGAAACGTCGGTATCGGGGAAATTTGTTGCTGGTCTAGTTTGATTATTTGAATCACTGCAAGGCTCGTCGATGGTTACAGAGGGCGTGGGTTCTCGCAGTTGCTGTGTCTGAGCTCTCAAGCTTTCAATTTCCCCCTCCAGTCTTTTTATATACCTGGAGCATGTTCATCGTAAGTGTGCGAGTTTTCGTAGTGGATATTCGCTACCTACATCTCCGACACCGATACCTTGCGATCCCTTGGAGGAAATTCACATCGATCAGGATGGTTCGACAAGGAACATGCTTAGCAGGGTTGAGAGCCAGAACATTTGATTTTGTGTAGACAACTAGGAACTTGTTAGATTACGAAACGATGAACAAGGGTCACTCACGCGACATAAATACGTCTGTGCCGCTTAGCAGGGGAAGCCATGTAGACTAAGATGTTTGAGAAGCAAAGTAAATGGAGCAACTGGCAACTGGGTTATCTGCGGAGAAGAGATACGCTAAATGTTAGAGAACAAAGCTAACCGGAAAAGGAAATCTATTCTCTAGCTTCAAGTATCGGAAAGAAAGGGACGTCTGATCATGATGGTTGCGTATAATGCTTGTATTTCTAGTTCTGAAAGGCTCCTTTTTCTTATTAACACTAGATTAACATGCGACGTACATCACCGAGGACAGTTGTTTCATTGGGAGAGAAGAATCAACAAAATCGTGGCAATATTAATTATCACCAACAGCAGCACCCTCTTCAATGTCGTGTTTCTGTCCCCTTGTTTCCTGTTAGCATCACCTATTGCCCTACGTTCAGTATTGCTTACTTGTGTGGGGTACGGGTCCACAGCACCCCTAGATCTCCAACGGGCAAATGGAACGGGAAGTCCAGTGCCTCAAACAGCTGAACAATCAAAAGATAAAATCCAAGGAGACTTGCAACAAAGAGTGAAGCCCCGGCCCCCTAAAAATGGAAATGCCAAGTCAGTATACGCTTTATGTTATTGGCAGGGCTGCAAACAAGCTGAGCCATTACCTTTACACATCGGTCGCCTGTGGCGGCACTTCCTTCACCTAAGAGCCAATACGCTGACGACAAGAGAAGGAAGACAATCATTAGCGACAGAAAGATGAGGGTATAGACAATATTGGTGCGTGTTGCACATATCATGAAGATCAACATGAGAACTGCCATTGTGATGAACAGAAATGCTAAAGCGACCGGTCAGATTCGTCACACAGGAACTTGAGATAGATATCATTCCTACCGTAGGTATTCAAAAAGCCAGCGCTAGATAATCCGGCTGCTGTATCCTTGGCAGTAGAGGAATAAGGCGCTGCCAATGAGTTAGGATAGTTCGTCTCGCAGCTTGCACGTTTGGGGGTGAACTTACCGGCAGCATTGAAAGAAGGAATCATGGTAGCTGCAAAAGCAAACCAAAATCCTCCTATTGAGAAATATGATTAGACATCAAAAGACAAAGAAGCATAGAGTTCTATTGGGACGTCGGGCTTACCAATGGTACCAAATACGACGCAGGGAAACGTGTTTCCGAGTATAAATTCAAGAATACTAGTTATAAGCAATAAAAGGCCACCAAGAAAGACGATTGGGCCACTTCTTGTGTCAGTATGGTATCAATCAGTCAAATTGATTTCGTTCACTTACATGAAGGCGACTCCGTTCCCACTAGCACCTCTCCAGGCCATCAAACAACATGAAAGTGGGGTCGTGGTAATAACAAATCCTCCCAATGCTCTTCAGAGTGGAGCAAGGGGGTTAAGTCAGAAACTTGACGTTGCTCTGTATGTGGAATATGAGAACTCACAAAGGTGTCGGATTTCCAACTTGTTTAGCTATTGCAGGTTGATGTCGTGTCATTGGAGTCAAGTACAGTCTTTCGAATTGTTCAGCAGACAGGGTCACTGATGTAGGGATTGTAGTAAGGCCCTGCATTGCGCCTTCCCTGTTCTCATAAGACGGCTTTGTTTCGCCATTTTGTGTCGTGGGGCTGTCCATGTTTCTCTACTATAATTGATGAGAATTATGAGTGGGATCCAAGGGGAGCGGCTGCCTTTTTGAAATGATGCAGTTGTCTCCTCTGACTATCAAACGTGTGATAGAACAGATTGTAAGATATCGCTAGTACGATTCCTGGCGCAGCTTCGTCCGCTGCGGCGGAACGGAAGTGGAGCAGATCGCTATTGAAACGCGGGGACCAGGGTAAATTTTGAACAATCAGGATGTAGGCTCATTTATTGGCTAATCTAGATCTCAATTATTAAAGGCGATCAGCGCATTTCCCCAGAATCTCAAAATCAAGTGGTCGGGTGGCGCGCGGTATGCGGTTCCGGTTTTGATGCGGATCCGCATGGAGACATTTTGCGGGGATGCAGATCAGTGTGGCGTCCGGGGAAGATAACTGGGGAAAACAATACGGAGATGAATCATGCGGGCTTTATGAGAGAACGGTGCTTTACAAATTTCGCACGGCGAATGCCGAGTTCCTGGTTTCAGGAAAGATATGTACATCACCTGCCGGCAACGCTTGGGGCTTGGAGTTCTTGGCACGGCGCAACATCTCAGGACTTTTCATTCCATGCGTTTTCAAGCAATATATATATTGACTACTACCAGTCAGTGCGCGCCATCCTCATGCAGTGTACCTTCAACGCCGATAATGCAGCCGTCCAGACCCAGAACACCCAACCACCGAGTATCTCTACCTTATACATGATGTCTCAGCGCCGGAAGAAAGCTAGAAGGTCCTGCTCTAATTGTCAGCGGGGACACAAGACATGCGGTAAGTCCACTATAGCCTGTGCATCCGTTGCTATCACCAGCATAGTTTATTCACAGCGCATTATAGGAAACAAACGCCCATGTGCGGAATGTACAAGGCGTGGAATTCCAGATGCATGTGTTGATGGGTATCGGAAGCCACCGAAATATCTTCGTCTCTTCACAAGTGAACGGAGAACAGCCTTGCCGCGCATCGTTCCATTTATACAATTGACCGATCGTCATAAACAGACCGATTGCAAGGTCTCACTTGATTGGTAATGTATTGATTTCTCACTCACAGAATCAAATGACTAATATACTGAGTAGGAATAAGGATACCGAGTGTACTAACACCCTAAAAGCGGCTGTACATGCCCCTGAAGGAGACACGTTTGGGGAAGTTCTTCCAGAGTTCATTGACCCGAGTCTACTCCACATTGAGAATGAAAATCTGGACCTAGAACCTTTGACAAGAATTGAAACAATGTGGAAAGGGAAAGCTCAAATCGACGATGAAACCACACAATGCCCAGGTAGTGGATCAAGCTGTGGATTTGCTATCAGCAGTGGCTGGGAAAGTACATTCTTTCCCGTCTAGAAAAATTTGCTATATGGATTTTAAATTGGGTCGCGTAGCACTTCTATAGATACGATAATCAAGCTGGGGTGACCATATTTAGCAGTCCCAATACTCTGTTTGACGTAGGATATAGACCGGAATTAGAACGCCGAACGACTCTTCGTTGGGGATGATCTCGTGTGTAAACTCGAACTATGAATATAAGTTGGGGCGCCTAGCTGCAAGTGAGTCAGCTAAAGATTGTGAATCGATTAGACGGAGATACGCGGTCGTCCGAGGCGCCCCCACGTTGGATGTCGAGCTGAGCTGCGTTTGACTGCGCGGATTCGAGCAAAAGGTAGAGCACGTTCACTGTGTCAGCGTGTCAGCGTGATCGATTATTAGATCTTTTGGGTCTCGCCATGACCCTATTTTCAGATGATATTGCTTCGAATACATGTTGTAGCTCTTCATTTGTTCAGTCATACATCAGTCACATACAACGAAGGCCAGAAATTTTGCGGAAACTCGGAGCATAAAGAAAGTCTAGTATCAGCTCTTTGAATAAAGAGAAATGACAAGCAACATATGTTTCAAGTAAATCAATTCATGCTGGTTAAATGACATCAAAGTTACAATTTGTGCCGTGCCCTATGTACATTCCCTCTGCAGCCGTCGTCACCCAAATAGATCTCAACTCCAATCCCATGAATCGTACTCCAGATCTCGACAAATAATCCACTACTCCGGCATCTCAAGCACATAGCGACCGGCGATTTTTCCTTGCTCTGTTTCGAGTCAGTAATTACTTCAGCAAAGAAAGAAGGGATCGACAAACCCATGAGATCAAAGATCTTCGGAAGGTCCTCCAAGGGAGCGAGTTTGAACGGCGCTTTGATTAGGCCCCTGGCAAAGAAATCGAGAGCCTCAACACCATCCTGTCGGTTTCCAACGTAACTGCCCTTGATACTAATCATCCGGACCACTGTGTTCAGAACCGGGGCTTTGAGGAACGCGTCCGGGGGCAGACCGATGGCGATGATTGTTCCTCGAGAGCGAACATATTCCGTGGCCTGCTGGAAGGGCTTTTCAGACACTGCCAACAAAATAACGGCATGCGCTCCAAGACCATCAGGCGTGGCCGCTTTCACGTCAGCCACCAAGTCTTTCGACTTCATGAAATCAACGTAAGTCTAAATCTCGTTAGATTTGCACGCGTACTCTGTATTGAAGTCTGGGCTCTTGTCTTTCATACCTCAGTGCCAAGCTGTTCGCACATGGCCTTCTTCTCATCACCCCCGTCAACAGCAATTACCCTGATACCCATAGCCTTGGCATACTGCTGCGCAAGGGAGCCGAGGCCACCACCAGCTCCAACAATAGCCACGGTCTGACCGGGCCGGACTCCAGATTCTTTCAACCCCTTATAAACAGTGATACCAGCGCAAAGAACAGGGGCGGCTGCGTCAAGAGGAACATTCTTTGGAATATTCGAGGCGTGGGTAGCTTTGCCAACAGCATATTGCTGGAATGTGCCGTCAACAGTATACCCCGAAAGCTGCGCATTGGCACACAGGGGGTCATCCGATTGGCGACAGAACTCGCATTCAGAACAAGATCCATTGATCCACTTAATGCCAGCGTGGTCGCCGATTTCAAATCCAGTAACCAAAGGACCCTTAGCCACAACTACACCAGCGCCTTCATGTCCACCAACCAGGGGGAACTTGACTGGGATAGGCCAGTGGCCCATCATCGCATGTAGATCGGTGTGACAAACACCAGAGTAGCGAATCTTCACCAAGATCTGATCAGGACCTGGTTTGGGTACAGAGATCTGCTTATACACAAGCGGCCCTCCGACCTTCTCGGCCACTTGTGCCCACTGCATCTCAGGGATGGTCATCTCGGAGATAGTCATGTTGGTCAATCAAGTCGAATGAGAGAAACAGTGAAGGTAGTGTGTTGAATTTGGGTCTGGAGGATTGTGAAAATGTTGAACTGATTGACTCCAGATGGTGTTGTTCGAGCCTCTATAAATAATGGAGCCAGAGAAGGCCATTCTGATAAAGAACCCTGACTCCCCTTTCCATCTTCGGAATTTCTGCAATCAGACAAATTAATTCGGACAAGCGGGTGATTGGAAGTGCATCCATTTCCAAGAATTTCCCCAGACACACAAGCGATGATGCGTGAACTGTGAGGGAAACGTTGCGGGGTTTTGCGGGGGCCCGCATGCGGAGCCGCACGGCTGATCAAGGCGATCTTCACCTCTCATAGAACTCGGATTTGCCTATTTTGGAACTTAGAGCCATCGCAAGACATTCTTGATGTCAAGTGAAGTTGCGGTTGTCAAAATACTGCTAGAAAAGCGCTCAGCATATCCATTGCCCCGGTTAAGTCCAGGGTCAGTGAATGCGGACTGCGAAGCGCTCGATGGACAGTCTCCCGCGCAATGGAAAAACTCCGAGCGGGCATCGATGGATACAGTCATACTCCCCTTACTTGATCTTCCGGTGATATCCGTCGTCTGGACTCACACATACTATAACCGCTGGGTATATAAATCGCCTCGAGTCCCAGCCTAGACACGACTCTCACACATTCTTCATTCAAACATCAAATGAGAATTTCCCGTCCAGCCTTTTCCTCAGTAATGTCTTTGTTCCAAACAATCAAGACCCCAGTGGTCACATACGAACAGCCACTGGGACTGCAAGTTCCCCCACTCAGCCCCCGTCGAAGGTCATACATTTTCTAACGAGACCGTTTAGGTTCATCAACAACGAATTTGTGAAGAGTGTGGAAGGTAGAACCTTCGAGACAATCAACCCTCACAATGAGAAGCCCATTGTAGCTGTGCACGAAGGCACAGCGAAAGACGTGGACATCGCCGTGAAAACAGCCCGCAAAGCTCTGGAGGGCGAGTGGAAAACCATCACTCCTTCTGATCGTGGCCGCCTCTTGACTCGTCTCGCTGACTTTTTGGAACGTGATATCGACACTGTCGCTGCTATCGAAGCCCTTGATAATGGAAAGGGTGTTACAATGGCTAAAGGCGATGTCACTGCTTCAGCCGGATGTTTGCGCTACTATGGTGGATGGGCCGATAAGATCTATGGACAGACAATCGATACGGATGCCAATAGTTTGACTTATACCCGACATGAGCCGGTCGGGGTCTGCGGCCAAATCATTCCGTGGAACTTTCCCCTTCTGATGTTCGCTTGGAAGATCGGCCCTGCCCTCGCGACAGGCAATACGATTGTCATGAAGACTGCGGAGCAAACGCCCCTTTCAGCACTATATGTGGCTAAGCTTATCAAAGAAGCCGGCTTTCCCCCTGGAGTAGTCAATGTTATTTCAGGATTTGGAAGGAATGCTGGAGCGGCGATTGCGGCACACATGGATATTGACAAAGTCGCATTCACCGGGTCTACTTTGGTCGGACGTCAAATTATGCGAGAGGCTGCCAATAGCAACCTGAAGAAAGTTACACTCGAACTCGGAGGAAAGTCGCCGAACATCATTCTCCCTGATGCAAATCTGGAGGAGGCAATTGGATGGGTAAACATGGGCATCTTCTTCAACCATGGACAATGTTGCTGTGCCGGTTCTCGAATCCTTGTTCACGAAGCCATTTACGACCAATTCTTAGAGCTGTTCAAGAAGCGCGCCGAAGAAAACAAGGTTGGCGATCCGTTCAATGCCGAAACCTTCCAGGGACCTCAAGTTTCTCAAGTTCAATATGATCGAGTCATGAGTTATATTGCCGATGGAAAAAGCGCAGGTGCCAAGGTTATCACCGGTGGTGATCGACACGGAGCCGAAGGATACTACATTCAACCCACTATTTTTGCTGATGTTGATGAAAACATGACAATTGTGAAGGAGGAAATCTTTGGGCCTGTCTGCACAGTGCAGAGGGTTCGCGACGAAGAGGAAGCTATTCGCGTGGCCAATGACACGAATTATGGTAAGAACCCAAACTAGGAGACGTTGTATTCTATGGGAGCCTACGCTGACTGTTGATTAATCCCAGGCCTAGCTGCGGCTGTTCACACGACCAACATCAACACCGCTATCAGGGTGTCAAATGCGATCAAGGCAGGGTGAGTTTTCTTTTTATACCAAATAGCCCTATGGTTTTGCTGACAACCCACTTATATCAGAACTGTTTGGGTTAACAACTATAACACTCTGCACTATCAGATGCCCTTCGGTGGGTTCAAGGAATCAGGAATCGGTCGAGAGCTGGGTTCGTATGCTCTTGAGAACTACACAGAGGTGAAAACAGTCCGTGTACAACTATCCCAATCCTGAGCTTCCTCACTGCCGTGCTTCGTATTTTGTCTCTCTCTGGATGCCCGATTTTGCAGTTTTCGACGTGTCAGATTGTGGAGGATCACCTAATTATTTAGTTCTACTAGTTTCCACAAGAAATTCAAGCTGTTCAAGTTTATTCAGTGCCTGGTCTATTGGCTGCATATATGAATAATGGGGCGCGTCATCTGAAATAACGGGACCAGCAAATAATCAACATGTAGACTCTTCCGTATGAATGTATGAATTGTACCACGTGATGCTTGTCAACCCTTTCTCGGATCACATACCCATAATTGCTAGTCTATATTTGGTGATTTGCCAATCATTGTCAAACAGAGGGTGGATCGTCGATGATCAACAGGCGCTGAACGTAATCCTGCTGATCCCCACATCCAGTCCGACTCCGACGTTTCGCCGCAAGACGAGTCATTACTGGTTTACTGACGCCACAATCCACCCCTTCCCCAGATCTCACTCAGTTCCCCCCCCTCTATATTCCCAGCGTGAACCTCACTAGGCAAAACATGCGCTGCTTCGTGAGCAAGCGAGCATCTGCACCCTTTAGCATAATCCGTTCCATAGAGCTCAAATGATCATATTTGACTGTTCGGTCGATCCAACATTAGACCAATGAATATTTAGACGGTGTATCTCTTCCTGGTTCCTTTGACCCGAAATCTTATCCTCGACGCCACGCACTTCCAGTCCCCACAAACCCCGCAAAAGTTTGCTAAGGTCGGGTACCCCGGAAACTGGTAAATACCATAGCCTGGGAATTCTTGTCTTACTTTCAAGGTGGATTCCGATCAAGAAACTTAGCAGGACCATCATATCTCAGGCTGTGACTGTCTGATCATCTTCCGCCCTGGCCATGCCGATGTCCCGCAGACGTCAGCTTCATAGCTGCGATCAATGCCGCAAGGGAAAGAGAGGCTGCGATGCACCGGTCAGTCAAATTTGGTACAACATAGCGTTGGACGATGTTGACTTTCAAGATCCCAGAAAATGCGAAGGGAGAATGGCTTCTCTTGCTCGAACTGCAAACGATGGAAGAAAGATTGCACCTTCAACTGGCTTGCCTTGAAGCACACAGCTCACACCGCAGCCCAGAAAAGGCAACCATCAACTGCGGCTGATTCAGATCGGAATTGTGATGTTTCTTCCATTCCGAGTTCGTGTAGTGTCTTGCTTGATGAGGCGCTACCGCCTTCACAGTGGCATGCTCTCAACCCGACGCAAATGTGCGAGGTGTTGAGTTTCGCTTCCTCTTCGCCGTCATCGATTTTCCCGGAAGAAGCAATTACTGAAGGCGTGGAGTCAAACGGGCCACTAGGTGGCCAGTCTGGAGTATTTCCTTGGATCGGTGACTGCCTAGATGACTGGGATGCCGATGCAGTTATTCAGGGGTCTGAGAAGGCCCTGGAAGGTATTGACTTGCAGGCCAGTTGGCATAGCTCTCTGCCAATCTGCCTTGGTAGCACCTTTGAGCTGTCCCAAGAGCCCGAAGATGGATCTAACAATTCCTCATCCGAATCCACGCAGCCAGCGATCCAGCGTAAAACTCAAGAATATTTCCCAATGTTTACGTCTAATGAACTCTCGAGTCCCAGTGCCCCACGTTCGTTCTGTATTGCGTCCGACAATACGGCAAGGAAATTTGCTCGTGCAACGATGACACGCAACTTGATCCGCATATACCATGACAGTATGGAAAACGCGCTATCATGTTGGTTGACAGAGCACAACTGTCCCTACAGCGACTCGACTGGGGTTGTGCTACCTGATAGAGGAATGAAGGATTGGGGACCTAGTTGGTCAAACCGAATGTGTATCAGGGTCTGTCGCTTGGATCGTGCTTCCTCGTCAATACGTGGTCGGGCTTTGAGTGCAGAAGAGGATAGGACAGCATTCAAGACTCTACATTTGGCAATCATGGCATTTGCTTCCCAGTGGACTCAGCATGCCCAGAAAGGTACAGGTTTATCTGTTCCAGCGGAAATTGAGCATGATGAAAGAGCAATTCGAGTGAACGTGTGGAACAAAGCAAGACAAGCGTTGGAGCGGTCAACCGGGATCCCTTCCTTTCGGATTATATTTGCAAATATCATTTTCTCCTTGACTCAGAGTCCGCTGGATAAAACACAGGACTCCCGCCTGGGCCGCTTATTAGAGAATGACCCTGCTCCGGTATTCCTCGAAAACGCCAACCGTCAACTCTTCACCCTTCGCCATAAGTTCACAAGGCTACAACGAGAGGCGTCTTGTTTCACACGAGAGAGTAGGCGAGGATCAATAGGATCTACGATGACTGATCTCTTCGAAACGACGACTCCTTCCTCTCCACGAAATGATCCGATTCTTACCAGTCATGAGCACCGCAGTACGCTTGGCCTTATGTTCTGGTTGGGAGTCATGTTCGATACTTTGAGCGCGGCGATGTATCAGCGCCCGCTGGTGGTGTCGGATGAAGACAGTCAAATTGCATCAGCATCGCCTACCATCCTTGAACCCAGGTACGAGGTTGATCTCAACGGCTGGAATATTCCTGAAAGCCACAGTCTTCACAGGAAAGACGTATGGGGTGAATTTTTTCTCCGATATCCGACCGATGACTCAGAATCAACACCATCCCAGCCGCGATGGCCATGCTCCTATGAAGAAGCTGCGTCGGTACTTTCCGAGGCAACCCCTGTCAAGGTCTTGCTATACCGCCGAATCACGCAACTTCAAACCCTGGTCTATCGAGGTGCAAGTAGCGATTGCCTAGAAAACGTGATCAAGAAGACCATGCTAGTCTATGAGCACTGGAATTCGATGTATCAGAGATTCATGCTAGACTGCGTTGCTAACCATGGACTACTTCCCCCTCGCATACAGTCGTGGTACATTATACTTGACGGCCATTGGCATCTCGCTACGATGCTCTTGGCAGATGTGATAGAGAGCATTGACCAAGGGAGACTTAGCTCTATCACTGAACGTCGCACTCGTGAAGCTACAAATATTGTGTCGAAGCTCAGGACGGATAATGCCTTTGCGGTCGGTGCACTGGCTCGATCTTCACTTCAGGGACAAGATCCCACCATGAGCGGCCATTTCCATGATTCCCTCAATGAAGTCGCCTTCTTAGTTGAGCCATGGACTGTTGTTCTTGTCCATTGTTTTGCCAAGGCGGGATATATATCTTTGGAATATTTGGATACTTCAGACGAGCATGATGGATTGGTCGAAAGCTTCAGAGATAATTGTGAAGCATGTATCTTTGCGCTTCAATATCTCGGGAGAAAGTCTGATATGGCTTCGCTGGTTGCTGATAATCTATCGATATCTTTGGATTTGAAGATTAGCATGAGGATATAAGAACAAATTTTGAAGCTAGTCAATCTGCCTCTGCCAGTTGCTACAACAGGAGTCATAGTTACTTCCATATTCCATAAATGATCAATCGGTCATACTTCAACTTCGACGCAAGGGCTCTTTGGATGAGCAGAAAAAGGGATCCCAAAGTAAGGAAAGGACTATGCATGATAAATGAGGATCGCTTGAGGAGATTCATGAATAGAAAACTCAATGTTTTCCTAACAGCAGTATGTGCAGACAAGTGACCCATGATATGAGATTTGAAATTTCGTACACGAGAAGTGCATTATATAGTTGCATATGGACGCTCGCCTGATAGACGATCTTTCATGAAGTACAGTATCAAGTCGACAGGGATAATCTCTCAAAATTAGAGCTACGGGGAGATTATCTCAACGTATACAAAGCGATTTATCTATTCTATTCATATATACTTCGTGACAAGCGACCAAGCGGATGAAAAAACGAGAGGCAAGGCCTCCATGTCATTAAGTCGTCGATCGATAGCCCCAAGATGTGATAATCGCCCGCTTTGGACAAGATGAACGGAGAGTTTGCAAAGAAGTCTTGGGTCTAGTATATAATGCGAAACCATTTGATCAACAAGCTGTATGAGTACGAAGCGGTACTCGTATTTCCTACCACAAGGGAATATCCACTGTATTGACATAGTCGATATTGTCGCGATGCCCCTCCACACGAGGAATCCAAGTATTGAACAGTCGATCCCACACCCGCGTTTGTTTGCCGTAATTATGGCTTTTCTTCCAGCCTTTGCGATGGTGAAGATCATGGTCTTCGATCACGAGCTCCATGTCGCACCACCGTAGCAGCGAGGTCCAGGGATTCACCGCGGTGGCGATCATGCGCAAGCCGCTATGGCCAAGAATCTCTGTGAAGACCACGTATTGTTGGCAGACCCACCACTCGTAGAAGCCCATGGGGAATCCCATCAGCTTCATCGTGCCGTATGTGAGCAGAGGCGTGCCGATAAGATCAATGAACTCCTGTACCGTGTCCGCATACGCGGTCAAGAGCGGATTGGGGTGTTTCGTCAAGTGGTGGGTGCGGTGGAATTGCCAGAGGTACTCCAGCTCGTGCGCGGAGCGGTGCATCATATAGTACCAGAAGTCGAGCACAAGCGCATACATGCCAGTCTCGAAGATGAGCCACCCCCACCGCATTGAGGAAGGGCCCTCGTCGGCGCGGTACGCGAAGAAAATGGTAAACATTGGACGGAGCGCGATCACGGACACGAGGGTTTGGACCGTCTTCCCGACTCCCACGTCAGGTACACCATCGCGAGAATGCTTGTCCCCGTCAAGGAATCCAATGTTGTGGCCTACGCGGCGGAGGACGTGTGTTTCGTGCACAGCATTGAATTTCAGGGCCAAGCTGTAGAATGCAAATGCAACGAGCCTGGAAGGGTACCCGAAGTAACCAATGTAGAGTTGGTGAAGGGCCATAGGCAGAAAGGCGTGGATCAGGACCCAAACATGAAACTGCAGCTCTGGTGCATAAGGGACCTTTTCGTCCTTCTGGTGAACTGGGACTTCTTGATCAACATCGACATGGTGCACATTCAGGATTTCGAGAAGCCAGTGTCCGGCGTTCCACTGCGAGCGATCCCATGAACGCCAGGTGGACGTCATGGAGTCTTTTGGGTTCCTCATCGGTGTAGCCATGTTAGGTGGGAGAATAGGCAAAAGGTGTCAAACACCCTCGCACTCTCCCCGTATCTTATATTCATCTTCAACTGTGGACGCACAGGGAATTCCAACGAATAGTCGTTGGGAACCGAGGTGTGGGTACGCAGATCCCTTCTTGAAACTGCTTTTTCTGATTAATGAACATTCGCACATTCACAGACGACATCGAGAGGTGTCGATCCGACCATCTGATACCGAGGTGTTCAGCCATGTGAAGTTTTTAGCGCGGTGGGGCTGAAAGGCACCTATGACAATGCTTTGTTTTCCGGCATGCATGAATTCTTAACATCTAAAATTTGCCCCTGATCTCGAGGGCTAGGTAGAATACTGCACTTTTCATAGGATGTCCCTTTTGTTTGCTTCGTTTGCACCAAAAATTCGAATGGATTCTAGATAGAATTATGGTATTAAACCCATAACCATTACCGGCCAATTCAATACAGCCCAGGGATTAATGAGGACCTAAAATATATTTTGAATCAGCCTTTGAGAATGAAAGAGAGTGCATTGATAAGTTGATAATCGTTGTGACTGTCTGCCATTCTATTGCCTGCCATTTTGGGTGTGTGAATCACCATCCATGCCACTGTAGACTTCCATTCGCAGTCGGTCTGTTATGTTAGTGCAGCTCACCCTCCTTTCCAGGGTAGTAATCAGACCCTAGATGAGGTTTCCCGGAGCTACAGCTATACCGTGGAATAGACCATGGCATTGACGAGTCAGTGCTGAACAGCGAGATGTAATGCATGCGAACAGTCGTATGCGCTATACTATAAAAACATAGCAAGATGTTTGGAGTGTCCAAAAGGCACTCTGTAAGGCGCGGTCTCTGCGGGCGAGTCTAATCAGAAGAATCAAGTACTTTACTACACTTGACGCTATACACGTAACTTTACATGGTAATACAACCCGTAGTAGTAGTCGTATGCATAACGCCACTGATAAAATCTTTGATACTTTTGACAGAGCCATCATAGCGAGTGTATCGCTTCTATATTGCTCATCTCACTTTGGCGTCTCTTTCTTCGCCTCTGTTTTGCTCACTGCTGGCTTATAGTTCCGATATACGACTATAGCGTCGGACAAAGAGAGGCTGGGACTTAGCTAGAGAATCGCACGGGTGTGATTTCACATATCTGATTGAGACGAAAGTATGCAACTATGTTGGCTAGATACCTAGCATACATGTGAGGGGAAACAATTAGATGCACCCATTCTTACCTTGCTCTTTTCTGAAATGGGACTGGCTTGCTCCGTATACTACTATTCTTCATGGCAAGAAAGAAGATTTCATATTTCAATCCCAAGTCATCTTGCCAAGTACCACGTCCTGTTTCGAATGTAAAATACCGGTTTCCCATTGGTTTACATCGTTTCAGCGTCTACCTAGTTATTGAGTATCGTGGTTGACCTGAAATCATCATGAGCCAAGTGAAGTGCATTTTTCATTAAATTAAAGGTCACACTAGTGTTCGCTCTAGGGACATGGGGATCCAAATAGTAGAGTGCCGCACTCAGAGTGACCAGAAGTGTCATCGAAACAAGGGGCTTTGATAGATAGACCTGCCTCTCGTCTGTGAGGCCTTGCGCATTCTCCCCGATATCAACGCCAAGAATGGCTGGAGCTTGATACCTGCGGCTTGGGAGTGGGACTAGTTTGCCACTGCGGTGGACTAGTTTCCAGAGGCTGTAGGCTGGGTTCTGCCGCCTTGGGGCAGTCAGTTTCCTGCTTGGCTCGGAGGCAGACCTTCTGACCGAGCAGCATGTTGTCGCAGTAAGGGTGAATCGAAGGGTTCAGCTTGAGCAAGGTGGCCAAATCAAGCCCTGGGTGCATGCTGACGACGTCGTTGCAGGTCTGGGCAGGATACCGGAGTTGAGGTAAATACCAGGACATGCCTGTGACTAGTTAGCAAATAGACTCCATGTCGGATTTCAAGGGTCATTTACAGTCTCCCTCGGATCGAACGTCGATCCCATACGTCGGCATTGAGGAGCTCGACTCGGCGGCGGCCGAGAAGACGAAGCCAAGCGTCACAAGAAGAGTTCGCAGAGTTGGAGCCATTGTGTTCGGTCAAGAAATGAAATTTTTTGAGGTTTGGGTGGCAACAAGGCAGGAGAGTCTCAGTAGCAAAGAAATTTGGGGATGATATTCATCTCATTTCCGGGGTGAGAACGCATAATTTATAAGTGGTTCAGAACTAGAAATTACCCTGCCGTCGTGGCATTCCATTGCATTGTTGACAGCCCTCGCCAAGAGCAAATGCCATGGGATTGAGCAAATCAAGCCACATGCTCAGCTAGCGGGCCAAATGATTCCGCGACCAATGCTGGAAGCCACCCATCTAGATCTGAAGCATACAACCTCAAATAATTATCCGACAGTCCACTTACAGTTTGCTCCTGATGTTTTTTTTTTAGACGATAAGAAGGATTTCCGATGGGGGTAAAAATGGAGCTAGCCATGTGACATTCACGCAACTATGTGAGGGGGAAAGCTTTTGTTTCCATCCTTATGCAGGTAGGATGGATGCGTGCTATGCCTGAGTATGGTACGATGGGAGAATGTGAGCGCGTAAATTAAAATTATGGATGATGAAAGAATTAAGCGAAGAATGATCATAGTAACGACCCAAGGTTACATGCTTCTTTTCAATCAGATCTATCTGCATGCCCAGGTACTGAGGGAAATAACTGCCACTCTATGCCGATTCGCCGGATTGTATTCCATTCAGATCCCCCCCCGTAACACCCGTGCTGTGACACCTGCAGGGCTGACGGAGGTAAATCTTTTCTTGGTAACATCGGAGTTTTATCAATCCACGATTGTTCGTGGAAAATGGCTCTCATCTCTATTCGGCACACATTCCAGTCTGTTAAGGAAACATCCGACACTTGCTGTTTGTACAAACTCCCTAAGCGAAGGCCTAGCCATTCCGTGAGCTAGCGAAACACATACTAGGTGCAGATTCAGACATCGATGCCCCTGCGACTTCTCTTCCGCTATCGGCATCTGTTTATGCTGCCCTGCTCCAGACTGCAAAAATCACCCATTCGAAAGACATCAAAGCGCAGGGATGGACTAACCCCAACAAGATGTGGAGTTATTGGTCGGAAAACTGACCCTGCAATGACTGCAGCTCTACATTCCGTGAACCCCCCCAAACGGGTAATGATGTACATTGCCAGACACACCCAGTTATGCTAGTACAAGGTGGTAGTGCCAGACTCTGAGAACTTGAACGATGATCTGTGATGAAATTGGGTCAGACGTAAGGGCACCCGTTCAGCTTGCAGTATGCTATCCTAACTTTTGAGTCCTAAGTCCTGATCTGTCGCAGTACTGATTGGTTCAGGTTCTCCTTCGTCACATCTTTGATACCAGACAAATGCAACGTTAACTGAAGGTCTCCTAAAATGCTCTTCAGCACATGTCGGACCCCAGTCTCGCCACCAATAGCTAGTCCATACACATATGGTCGACCAACCAAAACCATCTTCGCCCCCAGAGCCAACGCCTTCACAACATCTGCACCGCATCTCACACCAGAGTCAAACAAAATCTCGAGATCGTCTCCAACCGCGGCCGCAATTTCAGGCAGCATTTCCAAAGACGCGACATCTCCATCCTGCTGGCGGCCTCCGTGGTTCGAAACCACGATGCCCTGAACACCATGTTCGCGCGCCTTCTTCGCATCGGAAACAGTCTGAATACCTTTCAACACGATCGGGCCGTCCCAGTGACTGCGCAAATATTCAATATCGTTCCATCCATGACTGGTACCCGGGAATATGGTATGTGCCCATTCAGCCGCTGCCTTGGAGACATCTTCTTCAATGGAGATACCGTGCTTGTTCCGGAAATATTCCTGGAACACCGGATCCGAGAACCCAAGCTCGACTCCAATATTATCAGCGCGAAGGAAGGGATTGTATCCGTTATCAAGATCGCTGGGTCGCCACCCAAGAATATAAGTATCAAGCGTCACGACAAGAACCTTGTATCCAGAATCCTTGGCTCTTTTCAGCAAGCTTGCCGTGATATCCATATGATCATTGGAAGGCCAATAGAGCTGAAACCAGCGCGATCCAGAACCATTGGCATCCGCTACATTCTCAATGCTCGTTGATGCTGCCGTGCTCATGATATAAGTGACATTTTCTCCATCAGCCGCTTTTGCGGTAGCGACTTCCCCGTTAGGGTGAAAGATCTTTTGTACACCGACAGGTGCAATAGCAAGGGGGTAGTCGTATTCATCGCCAAAGAGATTCGTCTTGAGGCTTGGAAAATCAGCTTCCACCAAGCGGGAAGGTAAGATTCCCCATTTTTTGAATGCTTCCTTGTTGTTGTCATCCGTTTGGCGGGTACCAGCTGAGCCCCAGACGTAGCCAAAGCTATCAGCTGGGAGGCGTTCTTTTGCGAGGGATTGCCATTTCGTAGGATCAAAGGAGATTGGGGGCTTTTGATCGCTCAAGCCTGCTCCATATATATCATTTTCGTAGGTGTATGGTGTGAGATTCGCTGAGGTCTTCATGTTGATGGATCGCTGACAGGGATGCAAGTATGTAGCGTTTGAGTAGAACCAGAGAACTTCTTTGAAAGTTAAGTTCCCTTGTGGATTCATGATCACATCGGAATTATACGGGCCTGGCCAGAAGAGCTTCCCAACTGAACGAAGAGCTTTTGAGACATCCAGAGCACTCGGTCGTAAAGACTCGCTGACGTCACGTTATGGAGACGAAATCCGAAATAAAAGCTTGACTCTTGTAATTTGGTTTCCTAGTGAACACAAACTACTGTTTCTGAGCCAAAAGTGAGATGTGCAATACTATGCGAGAAATTTTGTAGCCAGCCCGTTACCTTAGCTATGGAATATATAACCGAACAACACTCCATGTTTTACTCAGTGAGTACATGTAAATGTAATTGAGATATGTCACGCTTTTTCCTAGGGCGTCCGGAAGTTTTAGGAATAGCATCCGAGAAACAAGTTATGGTCCGACGGTGGAGTTGCGACGTTTATTTTCGTGCAGCCCTGTTCTGCGAGATCCACTCGGCTCCACTCGGGATGCCGAACATCGGTGGCATCATAGTTTGTTAAGCCATATTTGGCGGCATACTTTACAAGCCAGCTCAAATTGCGAACCGCAGTCTGCTTTCGTATCCCTCATGCCTCAGTCAAACTTTGGACATTTGCCCCGAGCGGCATCCGGCACTCTGAAGTGTCCCCTTGAGGTACGTTCCTAATAATTACTGCGAGTATCGTTAACAACACAGGGTAGGGTGCGGCGCTGCTGCACAGTGCGCAGTTTAACAAAGGATCGGCCTTTTCTGCAGAGGAACGAGGAGCTTTTAAGCTTCAAGGCCTTCTTCCACCTAATATACAGACATTAGACGAACAAGTGGAACGAGCCTATCAGCAATACAAAAGTCGCCCAGATGACTTGGCCAAGAATACCTTTTTGGCCAGCATGAAGGCACAGAGTGAAGTGCTGTTCTATCAGGTAAGTAATTCCACTGGGTGTAAGTTGTGACTAGGCTGATACATATCTCCAGCTTTTAAAATCGCATCTTAAGGAAATGTTTGGTGTGATTTATACACCCACCGAAGCCGAAGCTATTCAAAACTACTCGCGTCTGTTTAGAAAGCCGGAGAGATGTTTCCTTAACATTAAAGAACAGGACCGGATTGATGAAATCTTTCGCAATCTTCCACCAGGTGACATTGACTACATCGTTGTCAGTGATGGAGAGCAGGCGAGTTATTGCCCTTTTATTTATGACACCCCTACTAACCTTGTTTCTAGATCCTTGGAATTGGCGATCAGGGCGTGGGTGCGGTACTCATCTCCTCCGCCAAATTGGCCATCACAACAATCTGCGGTGGCATCCATCCGTCTAGATCGCTCCCTGTAGTGCTTGACTGCGGAACTAACGTAAGGCATTCTATATCCCTTTTGTACTTCGAGCGCTAATGAAACCAAAAGAATGAGCATCTTCTCAACGATGATTTGTACTTGGGCCTTCGCCAGCGCCGAGTCCGCGGTGAGGAGTATGACGCGTTTGTGGAGAAGTTTGTTTGCGCTGCGAAGAAGAGATATCCGCATGCGTATATTCACTTGTAAGTTTTGACCAGCATTTCGGATATACTTTTGTACAGCATTAATGGTTTATTAGCGAGGACTTCGGTCTGCAAAATGCGAAGCGTATCCTGGAAAAATACAGCTCGCAAATCTCCTGCTTTAACGACGAAATCCAAGGGACAGGATGTGTCAGATTGACTGCTATGCTTGCAGGTCTTCATCTGAGCAAGGTCAAGCTCGAGGATGTTCGAGTTGTATGTTTTGGGGCTGGATCTGCGGGTACTGGCATTGCGGATCAAATCAGTGATGCCATTGCCACCGAGGCTGATGGCTCAAAGGAGGATGCCACTAGCCAGGTATGGTATGTTCTGGCTCAGATCCACGTTTGCAAAGCACACCCTCACGTATCATTTCCGGTGTATCGATAAGCACGGTCTGTTGCTTAAATCTCAATCAGAGGACCTCACCCCGGCTCAAAGGCTATTCGCAAGGGATGACAGGGAATGGGCAGATGCTGAAGGGCATGATTTGCTTTCTGTGGTAAAGAAAGTGAAGCCCCATGTGCTGATCGGCACTTCTACACAGCCTGGGGCATTCACAGAAGAAATTATCAAGGAGATGGCAAAGAACGTGGATCAACCAATTGTGTTCCCATTGAGCAATCCAACTACACGAAGCCAAGCCTGAGGATATCAACACTTGGACAGAAGGTCGAGCTTTGATTGCGACCGGAAGCCCCTTTCCTCCAGTGAAATATCAAGACGTTGAAAAAGAAATTGGTAACATTCAATGTCATATGACAGCACGATGATACATGCTAACGAGATCCTAGGAGAGTGTAACAACTCTACAGTCTTTCCGGGCATTGGTTTGGGGGCTATTCTCTCTCGAACAAGCCATTTGTCTATGAAAATGATAGTTGCTGCATCAAAAGCACTAGCAGCTGCGGCTCCTGCCCTCCAAGCTCCGACCAAGCCCCTTCTGCCAGACGTTGAAGAAGTTCGTGATTTGAGCGTGAAAATTGCCAAGGCTGTTATTCAAGAAGCTGTACGAGAAGGTTTAGCGCAGGAATATGATATCCCAGGAGATGCCCGCGAGTTAGATGATTGGATTCGCGTCCAGATGTGGGAACCCACGTATCGGCCACTCGAGAGGATTGATTGAAATGAGTACTTATCCGATAACTAAGGATGGTCTGGGCTGCATTATGTGAAAGAAAAAAGAGATGTTATTGTGATATGCTACAATTACACACAAACTATTGTACATGCATAATTTTTCTTTTGACACCCCGAACGGACATGCAGGACAGCTCGGGTCAATCCCGAACATTCCCGACATCGGCATGCCGAAACCAAAAAAAGATTTGAGCCTTGTGGGTCTATACTCGGCGTATTATCCAAGATCTATCGAATATCCGAAACTTGTTTAAGGCGCAACGATCTACAATGTGATATCTATGTGCTGGATTTCGCACGAAAATATTACATCCCACTTTAAAACCGTCAGAATGGACCTTGACAGTAAGGTCACCCTCAAAGACCGAGTTTGCCAGATTACATGGGGATGGTACTCCATGTCCATGGCCACTGGAGGCATCGCTGTCCTTCTCTACCGCACACCTCACAAATTCACCGGCCTGGAAACCATCGGCAAGATAATTTATATTTTAAACTTATTCCTCTTTCTCGCGGTCACAACATGCATGATTCTCCGCTTCGTCTCCAAGCGCAGCGCCCTCAAAGAATCATTCCAAAGCGGCCATGAAACCTATTTCGCATCGACATGCCTACTATCGATCGCAACCATAATTCTCGGAGCAGAAAGCTACGGAAGTAACTCCTGTGGCCCCTGGCTACAAGTAGCTCTGCGAATCGTCTTCTGGATCTATGTCGCGCTCTCCACCCTCCTGGCTATATCCCACAATTGGTATCTGTACCATCTGGCCATGGCAAAAAAGCAGCCATTCCCAATCGTACAACTTCTGCCCTCTTTCCCAGCCATGCTCTCCGGTACCATCGCTTCATCCATTGCCGCCAGTCAACCACGGGACCAAGCATTGCCAATTCTCATCGGTGGCGTAACATTACAAGGCTTTGGATTTATAAAGTCTCTGCTCATCTACGGCGAATACCAGTACTTCCTCGCCAAGCGCGGTCTCCCAGAGCGGTCTAAGCGCCCACAGATGTTCATTGCTGTCGGGCCGTGGAGCTTCACTGCTCTTGCTTTAATCGGAATGGCAAAGGAGGCAGTGGAAATTTTCCCTTCACGATATATCATTTCCTACGCGGATCCCGAGTCTATTGGGAGTGTCACTCTTAGCACCGGTGACATTGCCGTAATGATGGCCTCTTTCGTCGCTATCTTCGTTTGGACTATGGCTTTTTTCCATTTCTGCATTGCTCTTGTCAGTGTTTTAGCGTCTGCTAGAGTGTTTGGGGGCGAGGGAGCCCCTCCCATGTCAGTTGTGTATTGGGCTATGGTATTCCCTAATACTGGGTTCGTTATAGCGACTATTAGTATCGGACAGGTGTTGCAGTCCGAAGGTATCCTGTGGGTTTCATCTATTATGACGGTATTACAGGTCGCAATGTGGTTAGGTGTGGGGATTACCACTATAGTTGCGATTGTCAGGCGTAAGATGTTATGGCCGGAAGATGTCAAGAGATGTGCCTAGAGAACAGGGCAACTAGACTAATAACTGAGAACTGAACAATCACATAGCCCAAAAACAATGTATTCTAAAGGCAATGAATGTATCTAATGATTTAATATCAGACATAAGACTACAATCAAGCCTGTACCATAATCATAACGCAACCGACACAGCGGGTATGTGCAATTCATCGATCTCATCTTTATGCAGAGACATTACCAAAAAGCCGACTACGGCCATCCTTCCGCGGGCAGAGGCACGCCTTCCCACTCAGTCCCATTAACCATCTGACTAGCCATATCCTGATCATCGCCAGATCCACCAAGCATATCATCAGCAAATCCCCAACCCATAGACTCAAGTTCTCGAACAAAGAAATCACGCTCTTCTTCCATCATCGATGTGCCTTCGTTTCCACCCATCACATCCTTGTATTGACGCAGATGCCACCAATGGGTTAGACCGCGCAGAGCTTGTTCCAATGGCAAAGCTTCTTCGACCTCGGCATCTACGTCTGAACCAGCGAGCCAGTCATCCCGCAGTTCTGGACGACAGTAGAGGTAGATAGCGGTGATGACGCGCATATTACCCTGTCTCCATTTTCTGCCGCAGTACGGGACCTGCGATTTGAACAGCTTGAGGGTATAGTCGCGGAGATGGGGGTCTGGGATCTTGAGTCCCTTGCGGAGGATGTTGCTAGACTTGTACTGCACGAGCAGGAGACAACGGTGCGCCTTGTTGCGAGTGATCTTTTGCATCACGTGCAGGTAGTTGATGGAGGAAAAGAAGTTGCGGAAGGAGAAGGTCGTGATAGGCTCTTTTGGGGGAGGGACTGTTGGATAGCCTAGTTCGTCGACTTCAGGCCGGATGGGGCCATTGAACATATCGGTGACTGAGCCTTCATCGGATAGCCCGCGCGTTAGATTGGGGCGATGTCGAGAGATTGGAGGTGGCATGGCCTCATCCTCGCTCTCAGTATCTCCACCTGAATTATCATCGCTATCTTGAGCATCGGTGTTACTGGCGCAGAAGTGGAAAAACCTGGTAGATGTTAGGAACTGGTTTGGTGTTCTATTTGAATCGATGAATCGAGCAACATACGACAAGTCTTCACGGTCATTCTTTTGTGCAACGGCCTGATCGACGTCTTGGTGGGCGAACATCTTGAGAATCAAAGGGAGATAGTTGGAGTCAAGGAGTAGCTGGGTCATATATTCGAATTTCAAAATATCTTGAGAGGTCAGTCATATGCTTCAGAGCTCAATAAGGTCGATGAAACTCACGAGACCGCTTGAACCACTTCAAAAGAAGCACCAAAATTCCAGAGACTGCCTTTCCGGTGATTTCGCGAAGTCTGATGTTATCAAGTTCATCTATGGCCGAATCAGAGAACAGATCGTGCGATCCGTTCATTCCATTGCTGGATATCATGTTAATACTAATTCAAATCCAAGCTGGATACATGGGGCTTACCTCATGCTCTGGTTATAGCTGCCAGCCTGGCTGACCACTGAGCTGACATTCGTCAATATAATCTTCAAGAAAACTATCGTAATAGATTGAAGATGGGATAAGGTTTTGCCCTTATGACGGTTAGCTAATGTCAAATTCAGCAGGTAATGTAACTCACGTAGAAGTTCTCAACAGCATCCAAGCGCCGCTGGATGTCAGGATCATCTGTCTCCTTCTGTTCGCATTTCGTCTCAGGCTTTTCTTCGCCTTCCGATAGATCCAAATGCTCAAAATCATCTGATAGATCGGCGTCGGGGAAATGGGCAGCATCCTCAGCGTTCCAACCACGATCGTATGTCATGAACTGTTCGCGTTCCTGCCACAGCTGTCGAATAGCACGGGTCATCTTCACGTGCGTAGAAAAGAGTCTTCCAGCTTCAATGATCGATGCAGGAACATCACTGCCTTCCCAACGCTTGCCAACCAATGTATCCTGACGTTCTGTGGTACCCTTGCCGCCGATGCGGTTACTGGAGTCATCCAAAGGAGGGTACATAAAGGGGAAGTTCTGGTTGGTTTGGTAATTCTGTTTCTTTCCTGCCTTGCCTCCTGGGCCAATGGGGGATGGCGGTGGAGATGGTGCTGGGGTTGCGATGTGAACAGACTGCTGGATAATGGATCCATTGCCGCCAGCAACTGACGGACCAACGCCACAGAATATACCACTCGATGAGTTCACCTTGATGGCGTTGTGTGGAAGAGGGGGGAGAATCGAGTTGTTTTCCAACTCCAAAGGAACGGCAAGTGGTGGAGGGTTGTAAGCTGGGTATTTTGATGTGATTTCTTGGCGGAAGACATGGTAGTCCAAGGGCGAGGCATGGAGGAAGGGAGTCCGGCGGTTGGTATCGCCTCTGTCCGCTGAATGGAAAGGCTCCAGGACGTCCTTGGCTCGCTTCAGGTCATCAAGACCTCCGAAAACAAGGAGGAGCGATTTCCAGAGCAAAAGAAGAATTCTGGTGAGCGGAATATTGGCAGACTCATCCCAGCGCAAACGAGCAATGATTTCAACAATGGATACCAGCAGATTAGGATCCGAATCAATCAATGTATCGCGAATGGGGCTGCACCCAGTGCAAGACGTTTCTTCCCGACGGCCCACTTCCACGATAAAGTACAAACTTGTCAGGAGCAGATTGGCCTCACGCTCTGGGGCGGTGATGTCACCAGGATTGAGCCGTTCGTGCTCCATTCCATTTACGTCCGTGCCAATGTTGGAGCGAGTTTTGTCGAAGAGCCGACACATGTATTGTATCAGAGCTGTCACTCCAGAGCATTCCTGGAGGAGGGAGACGTTGTCGTCGATCCAATCGATCTGCAAGGATTTCCCTGGAGGAGCCTCAGTCGAGGTGTGAGCTCTCTCCTTTGACGGATAATCTGGAGCCGCCTTGCCACCAGTGATACCCCAAACTCCAGTTAACAGGTAGCAGATCGTTTCGAGCGCCTCCAGTCGTACTGAGACATCGTCATGCTGCAGGCCGCCGAGCAGCTGAGATATAAATGTACGGTGAACATCTTGGGAAACGTCCAGCCAAGATGCGACCATGGATATCTTGTTTTGGTGACAAAACAAACCCCATCTTTGATTGAATGTGGCCTTGGTGCCCATCAGCATGACACGATCGAAGTCATTATACTGAAACCACTCTTCCAACTCATCAGGAAAAGGCTGAGCGTCGGCATATTCAAATGCATAAGCTGGCTGTTCGATCTTGGGCATCTCATTCACGAGTTTACGCAACTGAGACAAACTCAATGAATCCGTGGGCTGTCCTGGGTTCCCTGGGTTCTCCTGAACCGGAGCCGGAGGCGGTGGCTGCAACGGCGGCGGAGGAGCAGAGGTCTCACGGCGGAGTTCTGGTCGTTTCCTGGATTTTTCAGGCTCGGACAGCACCGTCTCTTCAGCGGGTACGGCCTGAGACGCCTGTTCCTGGCGTTCCTGGCGGAGCCCCTCAGCCACCTCCTCCATGAGCTGGTCGTCTGAAACGGGCGAGATATCAGTCCCGGTTTGGTCGACCTCATCGGCCTTGACGATGTGATGCTCCTCCATCGTGGAGTCACGTGTATCAGATGGGGCATCCATCCCTGGAAGTTTGGCGAGTCTGGGTTTCAGACAGGTGTTGTGGATCGCCAGATCAACGGTATTCACACTCCCGGCATCAGCAAAGCCAGTGGATAGTGATATATGTCGAGTTCAGTTGGTTTCATACAAGTAAGTCATTATACATTTCAATTCGTCACGTCCAAAGCTAGTGATGCGAGTTTGAGTTGCGGTGTTGATTTCTGGGAGGACGACACGTGACCCCGGGCAATGTTTACACGCCTGAGACTATCAGACACCTCACGATACCTGATATAAAGGGCTTCAGAGCTCCCTCCCGTACTTGAATGCTAGATAATTCCAGCACCGAACCACTCTACAAAGCGCTCTAGGCAACGTCTTACATCTCTAGCGAGTGATCTATAGAATGGCAAATATATGGCGGTGAGAAAGGCGGTAACTTGTCTAATGGTCCACGCGAATGTTGGGACTTCGAGATTGTATTCAAATTAATAGCGATAGATGCGGTAAATGCGATAAATGTACAGGGTGACGCGCGTTCTTTCTACAATATCCGGGTATACGCAAAATGAGTCGGGTTCCGTCCTTAGGCTTTCTTTTTGTCACTACCGCGACGCTTCAATCTCCGATCTTCCCATCGTTGCCAGCCGGCCTCGGCTAGATCTTCACGTACCACGAGATCACGGATCCTGACAAATCGAGACACGGTAAGTTCCATGGCCCATTCAATCCAGCCGGAGCTTCGCAGCACGCTGGTGAACATGAACCAGACACAAGCACATGTGAAACCGGCGGCACAGCCAGCGAGGACTTGTCTCGGGGTATGGTAGTTGAGGTAGATACGGCTGGCAGCAACACCGGCAGCTCCCATGCAAAGGGCCAGCATGACCAGGACACGGAGAAGGACGGCAACGTTGGGGTAGGAGCTGGCGGAAGCTTGGCTATGACGGAAGAGGAGGAAGAAGGTCAGGTAGACGGAAAAGAAGGTCATGAACTGGGCGTGCGAGGAGGGCATGCCGTAGCCCTTGCCAAACATTTCTGTGTAACAGCCAGTCAGTTGGAGGACCTCCGAGGTTTCGGCCATGAACACTTACCCTTCGGTCGCTCTTCTTTAATTAGACGCTTAAGAACAAAGTTGAGAGCTTCACAGGCCATCTGGCCAACAAACATGAGGATTACCTCCACCTCTCTAGTTGACCAGATCAAGGTTGCATATGAAACACACAATGCCTGGGGAATCAGAGCCAACCAGGCTGAAACGAAGGACAACTGGTCCTCGGGGTTCTAGGTAAGTTAGCATAGGAATATGATGGGGTTTAACCAGGGAGACACACATAGTGGACATGAGTCAAGGACAACGAGGCGAGCGGAGTGTCCCCCATGGTGAATATAGAGTAAAGTAAAGAGAGTGAAGTGAACTAAAGGAGAGAAAGTGAGGTGAAGTACAGAACTGGGAGATGTTCAGGGTCTGGGACAGGGTAAATCCGGTCCGTGATAAGAGATACAAAGCCCAACGGCGGGGACTTTTCTCAGGCATCGAGTGGGATCCCACTTTCTTTTCTCTTTTCTTCCTCTGTGTCTCTTTTTCTTTCTATAGCTTTTTATCTTTCAAACCATGACGCAGCTGCTCTCGCCATATTCTCCTGATTTCTTGTTACATCATTTATTAGATCCCTCCCGTTCTGCCGAACAGTGGCCTCGGATACTCGGGGCGCCGTGAACTACTGGTTGGTTTACCACTAGCATCTCAGTCGCATCGCTGATTCGAAGTGTTCCTGCAGGGGAGTCTCCATTTCTGCCCGACCTTGACACTTCACTCCGATCTGTCACCATACAACATTTAACCTCTTTGCGATTGCGATGGCCTTCTTGTGCTAGGGCATATTGTGGGAGACATATACGGTCTCCGAATCGCATCACAACGCTTTAACGGAAGGCTTTAACGGAATATCACTACATCCAAAATCCAATCTGACGGAAATTCCAGCGAATCGGTCTCATCCGCGCCAAAATGACCGAACTAGAGTGCCCCGAGGACGACCGCTCTGTCGAGCTGTCTTCCATCGCCGCCATCTTCCCGGAGATACAGATACAACCTGGGTCACCTTTCAAGGCCGCGCTTGAACTGCCGGTAGTCCCATCGTCACCGATCTCTGTCTATTTTCAACAGCCAATCGATGTCGCCCTCAACGCCACCATTACCCCTCCGACTTCCTTGGATGAATCCAAAGGAGAGCTCGACCAGCTGCCTGTTAAGGACGTTCATATCCTGACTTATTTACCTCCGCTAAAACTCGAAATCGAACTACCCGAGGGCTATCCTATAGAGAAGCCACCAATCGTTCATCTGACAACCGTTCCCTCATGGCTGCCCGCCTCGGTTATCGATCGGTTATCTGACGACTGCCGCCGACTTTGGGAGGAATGTGGAAATGATCTGGTCGTTTACACTTATATTGATCATCTGCAACAACTGGCGGAGACAACATTCGATATTCAATCCGCGTCGGGGGAAGTGTGCTTATCGCGAGATCTGAAAGTGGCGCTATTGGACTTCAATATAAAAGCGGAACAAGAGAAGTTTGAACAGGGAACTTTTGAATGCGGAGTTTGCCTCGAACCAAAGAAGGGTACGCTTTGTTATCGATTGCTGCGCTGCTCCCACGTTTTCTGTGTCAGTTGTCTGCAAGACTTCTACGGTACCTGCATCCACGAGGGCGATGTAGATAGTGTAAAATGCATGGCACCGGACTGCGAGCTCAGCAAGAGACCTGCACAGGGCGATGGCCAAACACCACGCCGCAAAAAGCGCGATCCTAGCATTGGACCTAGCGAGCTCTTGCAGATCCCATTGCCTCCGGAGGCAGTTCAGCGATATGTCTTCCTCAAGCGCAAGAAAAAGATCGAAGCCGATAAGAACACTGTTTACTGCCCTCGAGAATGGTGCCAGGGAGCAGCACGATCCAAGCGTCACCCGAAACCCGAAGACCCAATGACCGATGACTTGGAGATTTCGGATGATGAAGATGGATTTGATCCTCTCGGTCCCGAAGACCAACTGCCTCCGATGGCAGAACGCGTAGCTATCTGTGAAGATTGCAACTATGCCTTCTGCTCCGTTTGCAAGAAAGGTTGGCACGGAGAACTAATTCGTTGCTACCCACGCCGTGCAGGTGAGAAAACAGAAGAAGAAAAGGCAACAGAGGAATATCTGCGCCTATACACATCTCCGTGTCCCACCTGCAATGTGCCCTGTCAAAAGCAAATGGGTTGCAACCATATGCGCTGTTTCCAGTGTGATACCCACTTCTGTTACCTCTGCTCAAGCTGGCTGTCCGCGGACAATCCCTATCAACACTTCAACACTCTGGAGAGTAAATGCTATAACCGGCTTTGGGATCTGGAAGGGGGCGATGGTCTCAATCCAGACGGAGCCGAAGCACTTCACCGCATTCCCGAAGCGCTTCTGGTCTTTGACGATCCACCGCCAGCAATTATCCACGAGGAGGCCGAAGAAAGCGACGAGGATCGCCCTGCATTCGAATTTGATAATGATGAAGACGACCTGCACGGCCACCGACATCCACCTCCACCCGCCCCAGTCCCACCCCGCGTCAATGCCGGTGGTCGACGACCCGGTCGACAAGATCATGCAGCAGCCCGCGCCGCAGCAGCCGAGCGCCGAGCTCAAGCTCGTGCAATGGCCGAGGTCAGACACCGCAACAACCGAGACGGACCTCGGAGGCCTGTCCGATGGGCAGATATCCCCCCAGCTCCTCCACATAACCAAGGCCCTCTGGGTTATCTGGGCCCACCTCTCAATAATGATGATGACGAACCTCATGCATGGGACAATAACCACCCTGGCCAACGACAGGAGGACGAAGCTCGTGCTGGCCTCCAACGCTTTCTAGCCCTTGTGCAAAATGATCGCGAGGATGAATGGGATAGCGATGAGCTGAACGATGAATTCTGAAATTACGACACGATGTATACAAGCTACATCACAACCACCACCATACATGAAACCCCTGGGTTTCACAAACAGCGTCATAATGAGATTGATGCATGAGACAACGAATTATGTCTTCCCTTGACTCTTCTATTTAACTTTTCTACGTACTCTTTTGATATCATCTGTGCTACATGCTCCTCCACACACTTTGTGTGTCCTTCCAGCGACTTGTTTTTGGTTACACACACCGTTGATTCCCGTGGCGGTACTTTGATAACGTCATATCCTTGGTCAAATTATACTCAGTCAACGCTTACCTTGGATCTCAAGTATGCATTCACAATGTACCTTGCTATATTTCCATTTGGCATCCGAATTTTCACAACAATTTTCACCTTTTGTTCCAGCGTTGATTGGCTGTACAAAATTATCCAATTGGAAAAAATGCAGAAAGAAACACAATAAGAGAAGACCGTGTCCCTGACTACTATTTGACCTTGGGTTTTGGTACTACGAGTCTTTCTCTGGATGTGTCTGGTTGATCTGCGATGTATACCCAGAACATATTATAATGCAGCTGCTATGACGTATCTAAAGAGGTACCCCTCCGTATGCAGTAACATGGCAATGAGACAGGAAAACTATATCTTCTAACAGGAATAAATTTGCCTCCAAGTGTATTAGGCATAATGCAGCTATAGTGTGCACGGGATGCGGAGTTGGCATTTAAGAACGCCTCTCTGCGCTTATCCCTGACCTCACTCCATCATCCAACCTACATCATGAAGCTCCTGTGGCGAGAAACAAGTGACAGTGCAACATATGAACAAGCGCGTGTGAGAAATGTCTTTAATCTCAATCGCCCCAGATACTTTCCACGTGCTGTGATCACCGCATTTAACGAAAGAGATGTGATTGAAGCGGTGAAAATAGCTCAGCAGGAGAAGTGTCAACTAGCCGTTCGATCCGGAGGACATTCAATCTCCGTTTGGAGTTTACAAGAACACTCGATCCTATTAGATCTCGGAAGTTGGAAAGATATCACTGTGGATGTCGAGTCAAACACAGCCAAAGTAACTACCAGCACTACAGGACAAGAATTGAATCGCTATCTACAAACACACCATGGACTCATGTTTCCTGCAGGCCACTGTCCGGATGTTGGACTGGGAGGATTCATGCTTCAGGGAGGTCAAGGATGGAATTGTCGAGTATGTCACTTCCTTCTTCCCATCGACTCCATTTACTGATACACTCTAGAACTGGGGATGGGCAGCCGACAAGCTGCTTGCCGTGGAAGTAGTGACAGCAAAAGGCGAACTTTTGCTATGCAATAAAGACCAGTATCAAGACCTCTACTGGGCTGCCCGCGGAGCCGGGCCATTATTCCCGGCAATCGCGACTACGTTTCACTTGCAGCTTAACCCCTATCCTACTGGATTCCGATCATCGGCATATATCTATCCAGCAAAGATGTACCGCGAAGCCTTCAACTGGGTCCAATCTGTCCTTCCAACCGCCGACCAAGATACCGAGATCGTCATGGTGGCATTTCACTCCGATGGCGAGCTATGTTTCAAGGTTGATTTTGTCGCTATGAAAAGTAGTGTTGCGGAAGCTGAGGATGCACTCCTCACAATGCATACCGGCCGCCCTCCTGGAGCTCTTTCAGAATCGGTATGCCAAGAGGAGAGTCTAGAGAACTTGCATCATGGCCAAGCAATGGCGAGCCCGAAATCTCTTTACTATTATGCCGATAATGCCTTCATCGATGAAGGAGCCAATGTGACAGATGTCCTGGAAGAGGGTTTTGTCAATCTCCCTCCTGGGAAATCATGGGCATTCTGGTGTCCCATGTATCCATACAGTCAGCGAGTAGGCTCGGATATGGCAATGCGTGTGCCATCGAATCACTACTTTTCGATGTATGGCATTGCTGAAAGTGAAGACAACACTCCACAATGCAAAGCGTGGGTGGAAAACACTATAGCCGGAATCAAGAAACATGCGGTGGGTTCCTACATAGGTGAAAGTGATCTCAAGGAACCGCCTGAGTGGTACTGGGGTGCGCGTAGTGCTCAGCGTCTTGCAGAAGTACGCCAGAAGTGGGATGAGGCTTCTTTGTTTTCTTCTGTGCATCAACTATCGAGAAAGTGAAAGGCGAGATACATATTTTATTTTTCGGGCATATCTATTATGTTTCTTCATCGGACTGATGTCTGATTGTTTATCTATTTTCCTCGCTTGGAGATTTCGGATGACCTATACTAATTCGCATCCGTAACCTAGTTCATATATCTGGTCTGCTCTCTCTTTCTAATCCTATCTCCTTCTCCCTGGTATTTCTACTTTGCAACAAATCTCCCCCGTATGAGGCTCAACTAGGCTGCTATATAACAACTCCGGCCGGACTCCGGGTCAGCAAATCTTATAAATGAGGGGTACTGTCATCATTCTATCTTGCATCTACAGAAGTTGAAATGTCTGTGTCTTCTTTAAATGATGAGTTCGATAGATTGGTTCAAGACTTGTTGCAGACATGGCATGTTCCAGGCCTTGCAATCGCTGTGATTGACGGTGCTTCTACATTTTCCAAGGTAAGCTGCCATATCCGTATCACAGCACTGATACTAACACGGTACGAGGGCTATGGACTGGCTAGTCTCCCTGATGTCCCAGTTACTCCCGAGACAGTATTCTTTACAGCCAGCACAACCAAATCATTTACAGCGGCTAGCGTATCACTATTGATAGATGAGGCTGTGTCAACGGAAGCTACAGAGAAGATTCCGCCAGGTTTCTCCTGGACTTCGACCATCTCTTCCGTCATACCGGAAGACTTTGCTCTAGAGAATGAATATGCAACATCACGCGTTACCTTCGAAGATGCCTTGAGCAACAGAAGCGGTTTCCCAGACCACCTCAAAAGCTTCAAGCCAAAGACAACATCTCTTCAAGACGGCATCCGATCGTTGCGACACCTTCCACTCGCCGCAGAACTACGCTCCCAATATCTATACAGCAGCTACATGTTCTCCGCTGTCTCACATGCAATCGAGAGCATGACAGGACAAGGGTTAGGCGAATTCATGAGAGAGAGAATATGGAGCCCTCTCAACATGACAAACACATATTGGACCCCACAAGAAGTAAAGGAAGCAGCAAGCAGGGGAATAACCCTAGCCCACGGCTACGCATGGAATGCCTCAACAGAGGCATACACCGAAGAAGCGATCCCGAACTTCCCGGTCGTATCAGGTGCCGGTGCAATAATCAGCAACGTCCTCGATTACACAAAATGGCTCCGGTGCATGATGACCCAATCCGGTCCGATCAGTCGCGCCGCACACTCCGCACTTATAGAACCACACATTTACTATACAGAGCAGGCCACAAACCCATTCCCCGCTCCGCATGCTTACGCCCTCGGCTGGAGGATCGATAGCTATCGAGGCCGGCGCTTGATCTGGCATACAGGAAGCTGGACTGGATACGGGTCGACGATGATGTATTTGCCGGATCTCCAATGGGGATTGGTTATGATGGGCAATACGACTGGGACGAGTAATTATGTGCAAACGGCTTTGTATATGCATTTGCTAGACGAGCTTCTCGAAACTCCGGTTTGTGAGAGGATTGATTGGTCGATGAAGATGCTTGAGCTGAGGGATCGGAGGAGAGTTGATAATGGCAATGCGTTGGTGCGGCTCTATCCTGAGTTACCTTGTTCGGTTGATGCGCCTTTGCTTTCTCTTGAGGGCTATACTGGGCGGTATCATCATGCTGGGTATGGAGATATGGAGTTTGAGTTACGTGGAAATGAACTCGTTGCTTCACGACTTCTTTATGAAGTCGCCATGGTGATTCGGATGGTTCACGTGACTGGGGAATCCTGGACGGCAAAACTGGAGGTTGTAAACCAGGATCCGCGGGATCATGACATTGTTAGGGCGAGGTTTCATGTCACGGATGATGGGATTGCAGGACAGATTGGTTTGGATTTGGAACCTGCGCTTCAAGGACAGATGATATGCTTTGAAAGGGTAGCTCCGTAGCTTTCTTCGTAGCTCCCAGTGCATTGTTAAACTAGTGGGGGAAGTACCTGATAGGGTTGTTGGCAGAACTTTCTACGTAAGATTTTTTTTTTCGTAGAATCATTCATGTTGAAAGCGTTAGAGCCTCAATTAGGTGTGCAAATTGAAGTTGGAAGTGTGGTGAAAGGATGAATGTCATTCTCTGGTGGCCTTCAAGGCCCATCACGAAGGACCAAATTAATATGTAGTGTTTGTATGGCTTGATTAGTTACACATGCAATTGTACAAGTAGGTGCCAACAAGTGGATCTGAGGGTTCGGAAAACAATGTTGCCTTTACAGTGCAATCAGCATTCTCTTCAATGCTGCTAATATTTCCTCCAATTATGCCAGAACTCGTAGCTCATGACTGTATGATCACAGTACATCAGAAGGAGCCTGTAATGTCGAGATGGATGTGATCCATGCCATGTCTCGTGGGGCTGATAGACATCCGAGGCGTGGGCATGAATTTCAGGAAGTGAGAGGTTTCTGGGACTATCGGATGCCTTACTACCACGGTGGCTAGTTTCAGATCCTTGGTCTTTCATGGGGTCATCCTGGCCAGCAGGTAGAGACTCAGTGACGGAAGCATCTTGGTCAGGATTATTGGAAGGTCTGGTGGACGGATCATCATCTGACTGATCATCTTTGTCGGGGTTCAGTATGCGGTAGTTGAACTCGAGCCATTCCTTAGGGTCGACATCCCGAGGGATACAGGGTACATCCGGTGGGATCTCGAATCCTGGCATAGGGCTCACCGCAATGCCAAGAAGAGGAACCATAGGTCGTTCATCGGCCATCTCCTGTGCGAAGAAAGGAACAATCCAGTCCAGACGAAAGGAGGTGCCGATTTCCTCCTGCCAAGTGATGGTAATGATCGCAACACGGCCTTTTTGGGATGCTGCGACAACAATCCCAAGTTCAGGGACATACTTGACCATGTTGAAGCGATCACAGGCAGCATTGATCTCCTCATTCATGTAGGAGCGCTGCCAAAGAGGTGCTTTGCAGAGCATTTGAAATTCAGTATCAAGTGGGTATGGAGCCAAACAAATATCACGCTCGGAGAAATGTAGAAGTGGGAAGAATCGAGGTTTAGATGCTAAGATAATGGTTAGCTTTCTTGAATGGCACACTTAGGGCTGTGCTTTACGTACGATGAACAGCAATGCGTTCCAGGATCGGTAATTCATTTTCCTCAAGAATTGGTGGTACAATGAGTTCGAATGGACGGACGTCAGAATTCTTGTTGTCGTCTTCAATCAAGTCGACAATGGCAGGTGTTGCACGAAGTTGGGTACGCGGCGTAGTGTTGTGCAATTTTGTTTCGGTGTCTCCAAAATCTTGTGGGAGATCTTGCTGTGGGCTTGAATAATGGGACTGAGAGTCGGGCCCAACACAGCAACCGGATGAAAAGATATCATCGGGCAGGGGTCTGTGAGTCATTGAAGACCTAGAAATCCGAAGGGCAAGGGCCGTCGAGATTTCGCTGACCTGGTCCATTGCGGTCGTGACATTGAGTATCATCCGGTTCCGTGTCAATTTTGGTATTGGTTGACATCCACATGCTTCAATTTTGAGCTTGTGACGTTGAACTCTGCGTGGGTCTATGGGCAAGACAAACCATCCTCTCTGCGGAGGGTTGTTGTGCGGGTTTCCAAGATAGGTCATCTGGATGGGGTTTAAGCTGTCCCAGACTCGCCAGACAACAACGCGGTTGAAGATGTCAGTGCTAACCATCCACAAGCCATTCGGGTCAAGATCGAAGTTGGCAAACGACACACACGGGATGTTTTCGAAATGACCTTTGTAGCTCATCCGCAGGTTGCGTTTGCGGTGATTGGGCATTTGTTGTTTGATCTGGTCGAGGAGATCCGGTTTGTTGATTTTGACCCAAGTTTGCTCTTCTCCTGAAGGCTCTCCCGATTCCATCTTGTGGGGGGAATCTGTGTCGCTGTCTTCATTCTCTGACCTAAGGTCCACCATGGCAAACGCAAAGACCGTGATATTGCCGGTATTTGAACTTACAGCAATCATACGGGCAAACTTGTGAGTTGCCAAGCCCCAGGCACTCTTCAGGACATATTCCGCAAAGAAAGGTTTGACTCCAATCCCATCGAACGGTCGTTTCTGTCCAAATTCTGCGCACTGATTGATTTCTGAAAAGATAGCCTCAACGTTGTAGCCAGTGACGTTTCCAGAGTCCGTCGCCAGTAGCAAAACTTCATCTACTCCCAGATCATCCACAATGATATGGTTTATTGTATGCGGTGCCGACGGATCGATGTAGCCAGCAGCGCCAGGCTGCTTCATCACTGGGTGTATGATCATTTCTGGTTGGACCCCAAGTAGCTGCCGGGATCCTTTCGGGATCCATGCGTATATATCGCAGCCATGAGCTACAAATAGCAAGTTTCGACGTTGTGAGAGTGCAGCCTGTTCAAAGTTAATGGGACGATCAAGTCGAAAGGCGCCTTGGTAGGTACTGACCAAGTTACATCTCCAGGTAGCTATATCCGGACCAGAATTGTCGCCCCGCCTTCACGCTAGTTAGCCGCAATCCATTCTGGCAATCTAGGACAAAAGCACCAACCTAGGAAACTAGCGCACGTCAGTTCATAGCTCTCACGTGAGGTCTTTGCAGACAAAGGAACGTACTCGCTGCTCCTGGGTTTCGACATTTAACGCTTTGAGATTAGGCCGCATCTGTTCAAGGCGTTGTTGGAAGGTCGCAGGGCCTAAATCCTCAATGTGAGGGGGAAGCCATTGCGCCAGGCTAAGGGCGCTTGTCCGCAATGGCGGAACGAAGGGAAGAGTGCTTCCTCGAGTATGAGCAGTGTGAGTCGGGAAGCTTCAGCAAAAGTGGTGGTACTGTCATCTCCAAGGGTGGGAAAGAGGAAGTGAAAGTGGTCAAGTGTAGACAGGACATTGTGCTGCTGGAAACATTCGATGACAGCGGGGAGATGTGGATCGGGCAATGATGAAATCCACTTCTCACCGCCCTCGGCACGTGCCCTCTCCGGCTTCAGCTTGTACCTTTACTTTCCTTTCTCAAGTCATTCATGATGGATCTTGTTGCTGGTGTGCGAAAAGAAGGCAGCCGGTAAGCTTATATAGAGCTTTGAGATTGCGTATCTCGCTAACTTACATCGCAGCGGCGGCCGCAATGAGTTCAAATGGTCCGATGTCAAGGACTCCGCCCATCGCGAGAACTACCTGGGCCATTCAGTAATGGCCCCGGTCGGTAGATGGCAGCAGAACCGCGACCTGTCCTGGTATGCAAAAGGCGACGGCGAAGACGAAGAGGAGCGACTCAGAAAGGAGCGAGAGGAGCTCCAACGTGTGAAGGACGCCGAGGAGGAAGCTATGGCTGTCGCCCTGGGTCTTCCTATCCCCCCGAAAGCCTCTGAAAACGCAAACATGATTCCACTTGGAGGAAATGGGAGCAATGATACACAACCGAGGGACGAAGACATGCCGGATGCCGGGTCGAGGGAGAAGGAACATAGTTCGAGTCGCAGACACAGACGTGATCGCAGCCGGAGTCCACGACGAGAAAAGAGACACGATCGCAGCGAAGAACATAGTCGTGACAAGGATCGCAGACACCGACGACACCGCGACGATAGACACCGCGATGACAGAGAACGCCATCATCGCAGCCATCGACACAGATCCCGCTCACGATCTCGGGGCAGAGACCACCACAGACGCCGGTCAGCGTCGCGCTCTAGAAGTCGACCTGCTCGCAGAGATGAAGAACATCAAAGACGGCGACGTGAGGAGCGCAGCTACTCTCCAGCTGAGCGCCGACGTCACCCCGAACGCAGAAGGGATCGTGACGATCGTGATCGCCGTCATTGAGCTACTCAATGAGCTACGACAAGGGGTACAGATTGACTACATTAGCCTGGCGTTGGAGGACTTGATTCACATGGCGGTTCATACGGCTCTCGCGACGATCACTACATATTTAATCCATGTGACAAGGATTCAATCTTGCACAGAGATAACCAATTTATGTCATGTTACTATCATTTCCCTCCGGTCGAAGTCTGTGTGCTTTCGCATCTTCCATGCGCACATTTTACATGGGTAAGAAGAAGGTGAGAAGATCGCTGGCAGTAAAATTGGTGCTAGCTATCAAGATATCTAAGGGTACGGTATTTCACATCCATCCCTAATATAGCTCACAACTCGTCATGGGCAGTCTCTTCAGTCTTAGCCAAATCCGGCATAGACATCATGTTCACCACCATACTGGTCCAGCCGGTAAAGTGCTGTGTGCGCTGGCCGTTACCTGAATCAGGGTTGTACTGCTCCCAAGCGAAGCCAGTCTTCTTCCACTCACGGAAGACATTCTCGACCAAGTTCTTGCGCAGCTGGGAGTACATCTCCCGAGCTTGTTCCTGGTGGTCGCCGGCAACCAATGCAGTATCCTGCAAAAGAATGTCAGATTTAGACGGGATATGATCGAGATAGAATTCACTTACATGAAGATTCTTCAATACCAAGTAGTTGATGTTAATCCAAACAGGGCTTCTCCAATAGTTCTCATCGGTGTCGTAGAACTTGTCCTTCTTGCTCAAGCTACGAATACCATAGTCACTCCACAATTCATCGGGGTTACTGATCAAGTCCAAGACAGCCTTGAGGTGAGGGCTGTCAGGGCCAAGCATGCCAGTCAAGAAGGGGAAGATGGAGATATAGCCCTTGTGGCAAACATGAATACTGTCTTCGAACGAGTCGATGGTAGCATCACAGAATGTTTGCTCCTGCTCATCCCAATGCAAGTCATCAATGTTGCGAGTGATAGCGGTCTCGTAGTAGGCGAATTCTTCGGCATCATCTTGCTCGCCGAGGCGCTCAGCAATGCGACGAATAGTGCGGGTCATCATACCCATCCAGCTGATTAGATCAACGTGCAGTTCGCCGGGGTGAGGCGGTTGAGGTCTGGGGTAGTCATCAATACCGGAAGTGAGGATGTGCTGCACTGAACGTCCGCGCCAGCGGTAACCCTCCTTGGTGGAGAAGGCTTCCCGGTCGTAAGACTTGATATCGCCGCGCTGGGTGTTTCTGTACCAGAAGTAGTGCTTCTTCAGGAGTGGGTAGAATGAACGAAGGTATGCCTCGGACAACTCGGGATGGCGGACAGTAGCAGAACGCAGGCTGGCGGTCACATCCTGGCTATCCAAGACATCATTGCTCTTGTTGCTGTTGACCTTGTCCATAAAGGCCTCCAGGGCCATGAACAGGGTGGGCGGGTTGGCGTAATGAGGATACTGGACGGTGAACTCGGCAGGAACCTTGCTGCGTGCCTCTGCGCCGAGGATTTGCTCGCGCGCAATCCATCCATCCTCGTCCATAAGGTTGAACCAGCTCTTGATAATCTCGAGTCTAAAACATAGTCAGTATGGGCCAAAATTCTTGATCGAACCGGTGTAGACGTACGCAAGATCAGTGTCATATTCAATCACGGGCATCAAGTGGAAGCCTTCATCCCAGAGGAATCCTCGAGGGAAGAATGGCCGCGAGGGTACACAAGTAAAAAGGTCCTTAGGTCCTTCCAAGACGGGCTCCACTGCAGCTCTGGCCTCGGCAGTCTCTTCCCAGAAACCTTCGTTCTCTTCCTCGTACGCAGGGTTGGCTGACCGGTCCACAACATCATCTCCGTGGAAGAAGCCAATACCACCAATGAGGTTGGATAGCATGGCCTTGGAGAACTTGGAGTACTTCAGCGAGTCGAACGGCGCCTGCGGTGGGAGAACCTTGTCGAATGTCTCAGAGAACGAAGCCGAGGCATCCTTAATCTCCTTGGTCAGGGTTTCCGAAGTCAATGGCTCGGGAGCAGAGCCCGAAGAGAACAGGACATCGAACTCGAATGCGCCAGTGAAAACCTTTTGGACAAAGTGGGCATTGCCTTGACCAGGCTTGTGCTTGATCGTAAAGAGCTGGGCAGGAGGCGGGATGTTCTCCTGGCCATAATCCTGAAGAGCTTCATCAACCTGCTTCTTCAATTGAGTGAAGTAAATACCCTTTGCTTGCCAAAGCTGTTCCTCGGGGAATGACACACTGCCCACCAGGCTGTTGGTGAGTGGCCTGTCTGTGGAGCTAGGGTGGTCAAAACGAGGGTATCTGTTGGTGTCGGGTCCGGTAGTAACATCAATAGAGAAGTCACCAAGCTCCGAGGAGTATCCACTGAGCTTGACGTTGCCTTCAATGCCAGCAGAGTCCTCGGTGGTGTCGGTCTCAACGCCCACATGGCCCAATCCCTCAAGTGTAGTATAAAAGATCATCGAAACGGGTAGATCTGGGCTAGCACCCTCACGAGGCTCGCCCTTGACGCGAAATCCCCAGCTTCCTCCGTTCTCGCCGCCAGGGACCTTGATGAAGTCGATGGTGAGGTCCAAGTTGTTCCCGGCGTCGTGAATAGTCTCCCGTCCACCCTTGCGGATATCGTACTCGTCCCAGCCATACCCATCCATGCCTTCATTTTGTTCGCAGGTGTGCCTAAAATCTTCAAGGTGTCAGCTTCGCACTTTCACGCAATGCAAGCAAGCAACAGGGATCAGGGTTCGGCAACATACTCTGCTGGGCACCAATGTATTCATCGACCTTGCCCCAGATCAAGCCTGCAGACAAACTCTTCGGGATGCGAGGACGCACTCCGAAGTAGAGATTCGACTTGTAGGGTCCCCATAGCAGGGACTGGTTGCTGGCGCGTCCAGACTCTCTAATCAAAACGGACACATCACTAGGATCTTCGCTTGCAATGATCCCAGTCGCAGACAGAAGCGAAGTTAATAGAAATGAGACCCCGAGGTGACGCATTGTGCAAAACGCGTCGCTCAATTGAAAATTGGATAGTTGTTATCTCAGGTCGCGGAGCTGTTGTCCTCTCCGCAATTACGTGGCCCGAGCTCCACTTCGGCAGGCATCTCGAGTCAACCTGACATATTTAACATACTGTTGTGTTTTATTGCTACTGACAGTACCAATAATCTATCTCAGAAATGATCGCGTGGATCCAACGATGCAATCTTCGCACTCTTTGCCTTTCCATCAAACACAAACTCGCTCATAAGCTTGCCTGTCCCCGGAGCATTTTGAATACCCCAGCAGGTATGACCAGCAGCCAGGTATAGACCCTTGACACCAGTCAGACCGACTAACGGGCCACCGCCAGAATCACAGTTGGGGAGATAGCAAGCCTGGCGCGTGCGAACCTCGCCGTCGCGTAAATCGTCAGAAATACTGCCCACCTGGTCGATGATTTCCTGGCAGCGTTCCTGGTCAATCTCGACTTCTGATGAAAGTTTCGGTAATGGAACTGTCCTGTCTCCGTCACCACATGCATACACCGTCCTATCAGGGCGCGCGTAGATCTCTGGCGCAGCTACAGTAGGACGTGACTTCTTCTCCGGGTTGAAGTTGGCGGGGATCTCGATGTTTGTAAACAGACAGTAGTTACTGACTGGCTCCTTTGGCTCGATCACCACGCTGTGTGCCCGCATGGCTGAGATCGGGACTTCTGGAAGGATGGTGTTGGTCCAAGGTCCAGCAGCAACAAGCACATCGGTAGCTGCGATAGTCTGTGTTTCCCCAGACTTCTTATCCGTATATGTCACTGATTCAACTGAGCTCTTTGAGCGATTGATATCTGTGACCTGTCCAAGAACAATGTTGACACTCTTCTCTTCAGCTAGCTTTGCAATGGAAGTAGTAAACTGGTAGGGATGCACTTGGGCCGTTTCACCAGGCCCGCTCATGCTCTCATAAGCCCGCATAAGGTCTGGCTCAATCCAGTCGAGATCCTGGGGAATTTTGGAGGACTTGAACTTGGACATAGCGGCTGTGCTGCGTTTCTGAAGGGACTCTGAGCTCCGATCTTCGGACTTCTTCTCGGTGAGAGCGCGACCTTTCACGACCAGTTGACCACAGTTGACTTCTCTGTAACCCCATCGATTCATACCATCATGCTCTTTTGCAAGCTCGGCATGGAGTCTGTAGCTGAGGGGCACGATGTTGCTCGGATATGCCCATTGCGCTAGCATACCACCCGCTTTTCCTGATGCTCCGCCAGCTATTTCAGAGGCCTCAATCAGGGTGACTTTATGGCGGGCAGGGTCGAAGGAAGGGTGTCTTGTGAGATAGTATGCAGAGCAACATCCAATGATACCACCGCCTGTGAGTATTCCGGTCAGCGATTGGAATAAGCGCGGGGTACAGTCGCAAAGAGTGTCTTCTTACCAACAATGACAATCTCACGGCGATCTCCTGTGGCCGACATTCTGAACTTCGGCGCTATTTTTGGGGCTATTGATCAAAAAGCAGCCACTTTGTGGGTAGTTGGAGAATACAAGTTCGTTCGGTGCAGCAGTATGCGGGTATGAAACGGCCTACGTCACTCAACCTGTTGCATATCCAGTCATATTTCGTGCCAGCTATCAAGTCAACCATGACCGGTTTTCCTACACATCAAATTGAATAAATTGTGGGATGAGGTTGTTATTTTACTAATATTTTGAGTATCAAAAGGGTAGTTCCAACAAGGCTTGTGCCAGTAGGGTAAGATGTCAAGAAACCATGCTCCGCAAATGCAAATCGTGCCAGAGAAATAGAGGAATGTCAGAGGATTTTGAATACAGAGAAAAGGAAGAAAAAATGGAGCACATCCGTAGAACAGCCAAAAACTCATCGCGAGGGACTGAGCGGCCGGTTGAAACCGCCCTGGCGGTTCATGTACTGTCTGTACTCGATCTTCTTCTCCTTCCGCACACCGTAAATGTCGTTTCCGGGAATCTTGGTGTTCTTCGTAGTGCGGAATCGAGTGAAACCCATGGCCTTGCGCATTTGCGCCTCAATCTCGTCCTCATCTGCATCTTCGTTGATGTCCATGTCCATCTCATCATCGTGGCGAGGTCCTTCTGATGCGCCATTTGCTATCCGAGGATCCTCTCGCGATCGAGGGTCTCTGCGATCGCCCTTAGGGCCTCGAGGGGGTGAGCGAGCTCGTGTGCCATTCCGAGCGGGGGACCGCGAGCGCGAGCGTTCGCGGAATTTGACGCTCTTTGGTGCATTTCCTAATCATTCAAAGTCAGTCAGCAAGATGGTGCTAAACCACGTAATCAGGAATTTCGCCTACCTCGTCTATCATAGTCGTGCTCCCGGCTGATACTCTTCTTCCGATCCTGGGCCCCGCGGCCATCTCTGCCTCCGTCCCTTCGGTCTCTATCGCGGCGATCCCGAGACCAGCTCCGTTCTCGCCTTCTGTCATTGTGTTCTCGTGAACGTGAGCGATATCGGCCGTCGCGTCGATCGTCTCGTGGTGGTGAAGCTCTGCGGTCGCGAGCCGATTCCGATTCTGAAGCACGTGGCTGATTATCATTCGAATCCCACATGGCGGTGCTGTCGACTCGACGAGCGCGCTTTGCAGGTGGTTCTGCCATTGTGGAAAGGACCCGGTCAGGTCTGGGCGTTGCCCCGTACGGTGGGTGTGGTTGACTGGAACAGGTAGTGATTGGCCCTGCTTCGCGGTTGAATAGAGCTGGTTGCAAGAACCAAGCCCAAAAGCAAAAAAGGCAATGGGCGTATGGGTATTGGTGTAGAGGGTATCAAGTTGTCGCAATGGTGAGTCTGCCCAAGTCTCGGGTCCAAAGAGAAGTTTATTCCGGTGGCGGATAAAGACCACTCACGCAGCTTGTGACATACCAGAACTGATAGATCTATGTTTACATCAGCAATCTTTTTATTGATAACTAATTTAAAGTACAGTTAGAATGCATGGTACCCATTCATATGCAGAGAAATCATTTACTACGTCTAAACCCTCAAGTTATGGTTTCACAATAAGGGATCTTGTGCAGAAACTCTTAACACATTCGATTATATAGTTTCAAGCTATGCAAGAAATTTGTGCCTTCATACTAATGAAAAAAGCCAATATTTTTGTTATCTTCTATTTACTGACTAAAGGATATCACAGATATTAAGGAGTCAATTTGGCAATGCGGAGCAAAAAAGTATTAGACTAAACTCTCATTCACACGGAAGTTCTACCTATGAGACACCTGAGTGTATACCAGAGTTGTTGACTCCCACATAATACAATGATTTATAGCTTCCTTATAGAGATATTATTATTAAGAGGAGTATTGCCACTCAATTCATCCTGGCTGAAACTCGAACCCGAAGAAGAATTCAAATGTACAGACCAGCGAGATCTTTTTCAATATCCAGGTAAATGATGATAGCAACTATTGCTAAAACACAAAAGATTTCCATTCAATTACAAAAGCCCTAGTAATAAGAAAGAGATAGATCCCCCCAAAATAAACATCAAGATGTAAGTAATGCCATCTAGGAGAGTGGATTTGGCGAAGTGGTCCACATGCGTAATAACCAAACCGATACTCCAGCTTGATAAGTACTTGAAGCCCCTATGAATATTTGGAAAACCATAAAGGCACAAGAACGGGCAACTAAGAATCGTTGACTGGAAACAATCCCAAGCCAGTATTCAAGAGTCGTTACAAAAGACTAGCTATAATTGAAGGATCATACTTGGGCAAGTTAAGGTAGAATATATAATTAGAGCCTAGAATCTAAGCAATCAAACCCTATTCCGCCCTACATTTAAGGCCATGCTGAAAGAGCCCAACAGAGAGCGACGCAGTTCGCGGGCCGGCCCGTCGAGCCTCAACTTTAAATTCCACCGCGAAATTTTTGCAGCGCCACCCCACTTCCTGTGCGTTCATCACCCTGCGCTCCTGCAACCTATTGGCAGATTACCATAGCAAAACTTGAGTAAAGATGGCTCCTGTCAACCTTTCTCATAGACGTACGCATAATCTGCTCTTGATCTCGAAACTCTTGAGCTCGCGGGACACTGCGTCGCCCCTCACACTTGTCCAGGACTCCTTGGAGCAACCGGCCACGCCCCTGTATAAAGAATACATAAGACGTGCCAAGGTAAGCTCACCGGAAAATATTGGAGGGCTCAACCTTGAGTCACCCAAGTACGAGGAGGCAGCCAAGCTGACCAGTTCAATAGCTGTCCAAAGTCCATGTCACACTCATCGCCTTTGAAACCCTAAAACAACCAGAAGGTGTTGATTGTTTTGTGTCAACTCGTCGCAAGAGCCCCGCCGATATTAGTAAGGAAGTCAGTGCTGTTGCATCTGAAAACCCAACGCGCAGTAAGTATCATTCACTCAAGCGGAGCATGTGCTTTAATTGATTGGCTTCTTAGGACGTCTTATTCTGATCGATTCAATCAACCCACTATTGAGCTCAAAAAAATCAGACCCTAGCTTCTATTTGCCTTCTTTCCTTGGGTCATTTATTGCACCCGCTTCCCCAGCAGCAAAGGTGGACGCATCGCTCGTGGTGACATATCATCAAGATGTCCCCGAACCCCAACAGCAAAGTCCTTATTCGCCATCGCCAATTTCCGTATTGACATATCTTGCCACAAGCATTATCACTTTGCATTCATTCTCGCACATCCTAGCACAAAAGGCTGCTCGGGACCGCAGTCTAGCGCCGCCAGTTTTTGGGCTGGACGAAGAACAGGAAGGCGTTCTACTGGGCCGATTGGACAAATTGGCTGGAACCGGTTCCGTAGAGGGAATTGTCATTGAGTTGGAGCACAGGAGGAAGAGTGGTCGTGGTGTTTTGGAGTGGTATCTTCTCCCGCCCGCCTCGCGCTATTCGCCACAGCACTTGAAAGAAGTGGTGACCCTGCTCGATGACAATGTACTGTACAATCCTCCTATGGCGCGACACATCGGTCCTGAAGACGAGGAGCCTACATCGACTTTTGAGCTTGGCCTTACTGACCGGCAAAGACGCGATAGAGAGGGTGTGGTGTTGCCATACTTTGATGCCCAGCAAGGAAATGGCCCTGGTGAAGGTGGTCGGATTCTTTACGACATGGGCGAAGAAGATGACTTTGATGAAGAAGAGGATGAGATCTAGACATCCAATTCAATACATGTTTTGACATAATTCTTTGCATTCTAGAATTGGTGGATTGTATCCCGCAACCACCGAGGTATTAACTATGCATACATTCATACAAGGAGAGCTTGGGCAACGGCCCTCGAAAGCAAGGAACTCAGAAGAATCGCCAGAAGAGAAGGATGAAAATGACAAGCCCGACACCAGCAAACGGTCCGTACTGCTTCAACAACAATTCCCAGTTGATACGCACAGCCGCCTTTCGATACTTCTTGCTGTCCTCGCGCAATCTTCCCGACAACTCGCCCATGCGCTCCAAGCTATCACCGCGGTACAGAAGGTCCTCGATGTTCTTCGTCATGACCTTTGTGACATCACGGAGCTCATCGTTCAATTTGTCCAGGTTCTGAGATGCGCGGCCATCTTGGTATAGTTTCTTCGTGCGCTGGATGAAGGTGTCGAATTCGACAAAGGCGTACGGGCGGAGGGTAGGGGAGAGGTATTGCGAGGAGTTGTAGGTAGTGGTGAATTCGGTGGCCAGATCAGCAAGATAAGTGAAGGCGAGCTTGCGGGGGTATGATTTGTCGCAAATGCAGAGGAAACAAAGGTCGTCTTGAATAGTGTAGCTGTAAAGCAATTAGAACATTTCCTATTATGGTCCCATTTACGCCCCATCCAGGACGTTGGTTGCAGCAGCTTACTGGAGATTGTATTGGCCGGATTCAATGCTGGCTTGAGGCGCTGAATTGCGATTCAAGCGGCGGAAGATCATTTTAGCCTGGCCCTTGATCTCAGCGAGCTCCGATTCAGCCTGCGATCAATGTAAGCTGGTGATCATCTCGGTCATCTCTTATCTACTTACCTGCTCATCGTCGACTGAGGCAGCCAACATAAGGCCTGTTTTCCCTCACCATCAGCGCTTAACTTCTTCAAATCACTCAGAAAGAGACTCACCATCTAATCTTGCAATTTGCGTTGATCTGACCATCTTTGCGACTTTACTCTGTCGGTGGGAAGCACAGCACCTTGTTGTGTTACCCCGTGGAAGTGAAGCCAGAATGGCGCCGATAAAGGCGGTCGCGAGGGGCAGTACCAGGTCCGGGTAAGCTCCAACTCCGCGTTTTCTCTCACTGCAGCCTATTGATTTTGTATAATAATGTCCTAGTGGTGCTGCCAGTTCTGCTAACGTAGCAGGACGACTGGGTTCTGCTATGTCAATCCCCACTGAAGGCTCACGAGCCCGGAATCCTCGGAGAGCCGCGGCGAGAGGTAAATGGAGTGAGGAGCAGCTCTTTACTAGTGATAAGTCTCTCCTCATTGATTTCGACCTAGTGGTATGACCGGCACAACTTTTACTTGTTGAGCTTCCAAGCTAAAAAAGATTGGTTTAGAAACTGCTTGCGCAACCTCAAGCATGGAACTGCCTTGAAGAAAGCGAGAAGCGGGAGATCCTGGCTTTACTCCCCGCAAGTGTTCACCCCGATGCGGAGACCACCTCGGACGACCCAAGCGCCAGAATACCTCCAATCCCCAACAGCTTCATTCGCTACTCAAATAACTGGCGTGATGGTATTCGTCAGTTCCAACTTGATCTACAAAATGGCCGCTACGACCCTGAATGGCTGCACCAGGCTGAAGATGCCAGACAGAAACGTGAGGCTGGTGACTTTGACAACTTCAAAGAGCGGGAATACGAGCGGTTTTGGGGGCAGAAGCAAAAGGCTGTTATGAATGCAGCTGCTGGAGAGATGGCACAAGTGAAAATTAAAACCCTCATTGACGAGGGTGCTTTCCGGCTGGGTGATATCTGGAATTTCGAATATGTCTACGGCAAGGGCGCGGACAGAATATTTATCCACAAAGAGGCCAGGGTATGTATCTATCATTCAGGCCAAGCCAGACCACTTCCTGACCGCTACAGATTCTTAAATTCGATGGCGCAAAGATGACCTTCGCAATCCCACCTGGTGAACGGGTATTTCTCCGAGACGCGTCTGATAAAGCCCAGAAATGCGCTACTCCTGAAAAGGCCGAGGACACGACACAACACGATAATCACACGCCCACAGTTCCTGCAGCTTCCAACGATACATTTATGAAAGTTATCACAGAAGGTCCCTTGCACGAAGCTCCTTCAACCCCGAAACACGAAGAGGTGCAAGTCAACACTGAGACAGAGAGGCAGACTGTCGCAGCACCTTCTAATGAGAAGGATTCCGAAATGACTACAGACTTCAGCGTTATCATTGTCAGCCCCGACGGAAAGAAGGAGTCGAACGCTATTAAGCGCCCAGCCCCAACTCCTCAGTCTGAATCTGAGCCCTCAGCGAAACGCAAGCGAGGACGACCTTCCAGGGCTCCCAAGGTGGCACCCGCACCGAAGCCTGTGCCAGAGGTATCTAAAACCGAGGGAAGCGAATCGACACCCACTCTTCCTCCTGATTCAAGCGCCGTGGCAGTGGATCCTGTCACATCTGTTCCTGAACCTTCTGCATTTGCAGAGAAACCCACCATTATCGAGATAAAAGATGAGAGAGCTAAACAACTCATGGAAAACCCTGATCCTTCGCCAGCAAAGGCTGAGGCGTCCCCGGAGACTGAGCAGCATGACACCGACAACCCTGCAAGCTCTCAGCCGCAAGATTTGCATCCTACTTCATCTCAAGCTACTGAAAATGACCTTGATGACATCATTGTCCCAAACATCATGTCGCCGAACGGCCTGGCTGTGAAGATGCTACAGATCGATGGCCGCATGCCCAATGGCCGTGTTGCCAATGGCTGGAAGGACATCCGATGCATCCGAAACAACCAGGACATAGGAAGTCTCTTTGATGTCCGAGAGGCTTGGTTCGTTCGGAATGGACAGAAGTAGGCGCTATCTTTTCAGAATTGACCCCCCGTGCTCAGCCCTTGAGTACTCATACCCTTGCTCATACCCCTGGCGTTGAATCAGCGCAATTCCCAGTTTCTGTGATTTCGGAGGACCATACCCTTTTCTTCTTTGTTATTCAGAGAGAACATACTCCATAGCTTCCAAGTTTGCTTTTGCAGCTTGCCAATGAAATATTTCGGTTTCAAGCTCCTACCAACCGACAAGTAAGGATCGTAGAAATGGAAGTTTGGGAATTATATAATATAGCGATTTCTAGGGTAAGCATGCTCTATACTAAGACCCGTCATTCACTCCAGGCATAAGAGCCATAGGATCCGAGTCTGCAGCAACATCAACAGCAAAACTAGCCTGTATAAAGTCCTCCAACTCCTCACTGACAGTTTTTAGTTTCTCTTTGACACTAGCAACACCTTCCTGTCCAACAATATGTCGCGAAGGCGGGTTTTCATGACCGCCAATAGATGTGATAGCAAATACAGTCTCTAAAACAAGAACTTCAAGATGTGCAGAGCTTAATGGCGGGTGCATGGAGACGACCTCTGGAGCAGAGAACGGTCCATTTTCAATGGAGCTAACTCGGGCACTGTCATCCCGTGTTGCACTGGGCGAGGCTGGGCTTCCAGAGGACCCGGCTGCATCGGGCAATTGGGGAACAAGGTGGTTGAGAATCCCGCGGAAGAGGGGGGCTTGATTGTTGGCGGGGGAATAGGCGGGGAAGATTGGGGGAACGCTTGTGACTAGATTTGTGAGGATGCCAATTTCAATGCTGCATTGGAAGATGGTGAGTTTGACGTTGAACGGGGCGATTTCGTACGCCAGACTCTGTGGGTTGATTAGTATGTTACTGGTGATTTTAGGGCAGCGTGAACAGATACTGACATCACAGAATCCTTCAAGGGCCCACCCTGCAGCGCAATACATTCCTAGTCCAGGTGTGCCGATATGTGCCGCTGTATATGGTCAGAACCGATTGCCAATTGCTTGATAAGCTGTAGACCTTACTGATTCCTGATATGATCATGACATGCCCCGAACGCTCTCGTCGCATATAAGGAAGGGCTGCTTTGATAATATTAAGAGGGCCGAAATAATTGATTTCGAATTGGTCGCGCACGAGATTCATGGTTTGGGTTGAAGCCGCAAGCTCCTCGACTGTTCCAATGAGGGCTTTGAAGACGTTAGCGGTCTGATGGACCATACCGAGAATACCAGGGCATCGTACCTTGACTTGTACAGCATAGAAGTATATCAACCCTTCCGAATGTCGCGACTGCATCTGCGATAACCGCCTGACATTCACCCATCATTCTGTGACACAAGAGTTGTCAGCTACTGCGTACAATTAATATCTCCCGTGATAGGATATAGAGGCGCACCGGATATCCAAGGGAACAGTCTTCATGCGCCGTCCCCATCCGTCGCCGCGATGTCCCTCCACCTCAGCGAGGAAATCGTTGAATTCATTGCGACGACGTTCATCACGCTCCAAAGCCGTATGCGCCAGTCCGAGAAACGCATAGTCGCCGTGCGCAAGGACCTGCCGCGCGACGGAGATACCGATGGGTGAATCCCCTGCAGTGATCACCCATACTCGAGGCTCATTGTGCACCGGAAATTGCGCACGGGAATCGAAAGAAGGATCCATATAGTCAATCAACACCAGTATACATATATATCCATTGCGCGACAAGAAAGAAGCACTGCGATATGCGGAGTTGCAGTCGGAGAATGCCAAGGCGCTTCCCGTAGCTTCTTGGGGCTCGGGCCTGGAACTAATTGTTTCTCTGGCCACTTCGCCTTTCTCTTTTCTTCTCATCTCAGCTTTTCAGGTACTTTGCCACATTATGCCTGAACAGAGGCCTCGAAGACAGGAGGAGTCCAACGTATGTGTCGATGTTTTGCTCTTATCTCTGTACTGACCCCTCTCTAGTCGGGCTTCAAGGGTGCCCTCCAGGGCCTCGGAATCTTCCTGCTGGGACAGTTTGCTGTTAGCCAATTCTTTGGCAACAAGCAGAGTGCTTCACCCAGTGCCAGTTCGGGTGGTATTCCTGCGTTCGCTGATCGCCCGCATCCGAGCGAGATCGCCGAGTCCAGTGCCATCCCCGATCTCATCGCTCCTATCTGGCCGGCCGACAGCGCCGTCGATCTCAGCATCTACGTGACACCCTCCATAATCGTACCCAACTTCAAGTCCTCCGATAGCGTACTTGTGCTGCAGGAGAAGAACTTCACCATCGGAAACTACAGTGACACCCGCGAGATCGACACCACCATCAAGGTTCCGAAGCAGGTCCAGCAGAATGGAACTCTCTGGGCTCACTTTTTCTTGGCTCGTACCGGATACCAACTGGATCCAGCTGCCAAGGACTACAACACCGCCGATGCTGTTCACTTCCTGCGCCCTCTGAACCAGTACCACGCCAAGAAGAAGGTCAAGAAGCTGAAGAACCTCCTGGCTACTGCCGGGGAGGCCGAACAGCAGCAGGATGATGACAATGTCCCGGATGTCCAGACCATGTCTTACTACCACCCCAACTTCACCCTTTCTCTGATCCCAGATTCTGGAACCCAGAAGTTGGGCCAGTTGCACCCTGCGGCTCGCCAGTACTTGCAGCTGGAGCGCACCGGTGCTCGCGATGCCACTGGGAAGAACGGATGGTACTACCCCATCGCTTTTTTCAACACTTTCTGGCAGTTGAAGAGCCACATGACCGAGTTGAACTCCACCGTTGAGACACTCCCGTTGCGCATCACTGTCAACAACATGGCCAACTGGAAGTTCAGCATCCTCGCTAGTGTTGATGAGGGCTCTAAGCAAAGCTCTCGCCAGGCTGCCTACGGTGGCTCTGCCCCTGGTGGTGGTGATGGAACTGAGTGGGAGATGGTCAAGGAGATCTTGTTGGACACTAACATCTGGCTCCTTGGTACCACCGGTATTGTCACCATCCTGCATATGCTGTTTGAGACCCTGGCCTTCAAGAACGACATCGTAAGTGAAAGTGTTGCGACTTGTGATCTCTCATTGCTAACGTCGATATCTTAGTCCCATTGGCGCAAGAAGAAGGATATTGTCGGTACCTCTGTTCGGACTATTTTGGCCAACGTCTTCATGCAGGCTGTTATTTTCCTGTACCTTATGGACAACAGCGAGAACACCTCTTGGATGATTTTGGCCAGTCAAGGATTCGGTATCCTGCTGGAATTCTGGAAGATTACCAAGACTGTTGATGTTCGCATGCGCCCTCCCCCAGCTAACTCTTGGCTCTCCTTCCTGCCATATGTGGTCGTCTTCGAGGACAAGCACAAGCTGTCCGAAACTGAGCAGAAGACTCAGGAATACGATGAGATTGCTTTCCGCTACCTGTACATTTTGGCCGTGCCCCTCCTGCTGGCCTACGCTGGATACAGCTTGGTTTACAACACTCACAAGTCTTGGTACTCCTACATCATCGAGACTCTCGTGGGTAGTGTCTACGCGTATGGCTTTCTCATGATGGTCCCCAGTCTGTACATCAACTACCGTCTGAAGTCTGTTGCCCACATGCCTGGAAAGGCCCTGACCTACAAGTTCCTCAACACCTTTATTGATGACCTCTTCGCTTTCACTGTCAAGATGCCTTGGCTCCACCGCCTGGCTACGCTCCGCGACGACGTCATCTTCTTCATCTGGCTCTACCAGGGCTGGAAGTACAAGGTTGACTACAAGCGTGTCAACGAGTTTGGCCAGGGTGGTGACAGCGACGAGGAACAGGAGACTACTCCTGCCTTGGAGGACAAGAAGGAGCCCGAGGTTGCTAAGTCTTCTTCGAAGGCTACTCCCAAGTCGGACACTCGCAAGAGAAAGTGAACGGTTTCCTAGAAACAGATTCTATCGGTGTCTGAGTCGATGAGCTAGTCCGTTTGCATAGATTTTGGTGCAGCTTGAACTCGCCTTTTATTGCTGGTTTGATGTTGGCGACCGTTGAATCACACTGTCGCTATTTCGATGTGCTACAGTTAAATTCCTAGTTTCGGACTCTTCAATGATGATTGTAGATTATGAATTTCACTATTGCCTCTAAGTCAAGTAGATATAGCCTTAAAAGTGTTGAAGAAGAGATCTACACAATTGTTGACGGCTACCCGATTAGGCTTAGGGTGTTTCCCCGTCGCGCCCACGTTCATTTCTCTATGCAACTGCCAGGGAGATCTGCGCCAAAGCATCAATTCCTGCTTTGTTTAAATAACTACTAACTATTCTGCACAAAATATCCTGTTTTTTGCGCCCTCCAACACGTGTAATTGAAGCCAAGGCACGCCCTATTGCGGCTGCGCCAGCACCAGAGCTCACGCAACTGCAAGCCAGGACTGGAAGACAACTCAATCATTGAAATCATCGAAGCCAGTAAAAATGGAGACAATTACAGGTGAGTTGTGACTATATTGCGTTTCTCCAACCAAACAGTGACTGACAATTACTCAGACAACCAATCCAGCAGTCTGCTTGATGCGGTCGAGCACTTGGAAGCCGGTATGGTCAGCACACATCTTTGAGATGACAAGAAACGCTACTAACAGCAGATGGCAGTTGCATTCGTTCCTCCAAAGCAGAGATACACAGATGTTAGCCAACTAGCCAAAAAAATCGCTTCAGACGCGTACGAGAACGGCATTCCGCAACCCGCGCTTGCCCGTCTACTGAAGATTTTGACTTCGAGAAATAACCTGGACCAAGGCACACTTACATCCCTGGTCAAAAATCTATATCCACAAGAGATAGTCGCGTCCCAAAATGTCACGCAAGTCGTCTGCTGTCTTGGACCTAGCAAGAACAAACCCAGTCCAGCGACACAGGTTTTGCTGTTGCGCTGGTTGATTCTTTCATATGATCTTCTTGAAGAGAGGTCCCATCTAGGAAAGCTCTATGCGGTTCTTTTCAACTATCTGGATATGATCAGTTTGCGCAAGCCATTGTGCCATCTTCTCTCGCTTATCACGAGGCGAAAACATGTCAAGCCTTTCCGAATTCAAGCCCTCATGGAGCTGATCCAGGTTTCGGGTGGTGATGATAAAGAATTGATCAGTCTTCTTCGGATCTTCAAGAATTACTATCCTGAGATTATCCTTGGTGATTTCGGCGGACCGAGGAGAAATGCCCTTTTCTTCAAACATCCCGACCCTGAATGGTCAAGCCATGCGAAGGGACTCCAGGATAAAAATGCGGAAAAAGTGCAGGCTAATCAACAGTCAAATTTCCAGGTCGTCTATCGGGGGACCGTGAAAAGAAGCAGGATCGAGGTGGTTGTTCCGACTTTGCAAACTTCACGGGTATCCTATAAGCAGACATCGATTGAGGAACTTCGTGATATTGGCCACTTTGTGGAAAAGATCGAGAAAATTGAGCTTCCAAATCAGATCATCTCAACCCTAGGCGATGCAATGGCTCAGAAGTATCTTCATCTGGTTCAATCTGAAGCTGCATATCATCGTCTTGATGAATGGCTGAGAAGTTTCCTGGAAGATAAGCTGGAGATGATTCGCGAAGATGAAGATGATGAACCTGAGACACTATCATATGTGTTGGAATATGTTGTAGGATACGTCTCTTTCACCAAGGTATGCTCTTCAGTTGGGATATGGCCATGACAGACAGACGCTCAAAAAATCTTAGGACCTTCCATCGTCAATCCGTTCCTTTTTGCAGTCCTATCTCCAAGTATGGAATGGCAAAGATAATGGTGAAAATGTCTTCAGACTTCTGCAATACACCCAAATCGCACCTTTTGAATCTCTACGCAGTGAATTACTGTCACCTCTGGAGTTTGCAGTATTGGATGGAAGCCTTGGTTCCAGAACATCATTACTAGGATTCTACTCAGCACTGATCAGTCAATGGGGCGTGAGTCTACGATCAAAACCAGCAACACCAGAACATTCACACCCTTTGAGCCAGATGATTGTGCACGTCGAACTTTTAGCATCCTCCATCCTAGAGTTCCCCGCAGACGAAGATCAGAAACCCTTCAAGCCGGCGGCAGACTCCGTGCTCGAGTTCTACAAGGTTCTGACAGACCTCTTCTCCCACGCACCAGAAGACGCTCGATTCCGACTCACAATTCCATACGCCCAAACAGTGTACACTCTCGCTTTCATCCCAAACATCTCCGTGATCTCAAGCCTGGAATCTATACTAGCCGTCTACAAAGGGGCATTCGAAGCCTCCCTCAGCTCACAAGTCCTCCAAGCACAAGGCACCCCAGCCTACAGCACAGACCTGGTGGGCCGATTCAATGGATATGTGATGGATATGTGCAACCTACTATGGCGAAACCGCGCCCTGAACACAGAAGACCCGAACGCACTAGGCTGCCTCATCCCCGCCCAGACCGTCACTGCTTTGACAACCTACGTCCGCGACGTGAATGAAGCTGCCAAACACTATCACCGTGAGAATGCATTCCACATTGCCCTAACATCGCTATTCTCTCTCAGTCACCACGCTGCGTTTTGCAATTTGTCCGCCGCTTGTTTTGCAGACGTGGAGGAAGATCAGGATGTCACGGGTGATCGTCCGAAATTGGGGAAGCCGGTTACTCATAAAGCCCTTGTTGCACTTGAGAAGGACGGCGGTGCTAAGATGAGTTGGCAAGAGTACCGTGTGCATATGTTGGATTGGTTAGAGGCCATTGGGTCTCGGGGTACTGGTGTTTTGATGAGGAGTACAATGAAAGCTTTGCGCAAGGAGTAGCTCGTGATGTCTATTCTATTGCAAGCATTTGACTTCATAAGGAGCATTGTCTATGGTATTATCCTTTCTGCTTTTCGGCAAGTTAGTATTGATAGATCTGGGAATGAAGATGCACAACGCCACTTGAATGCTTGGTATCTATCGCTATACACATATTGTACATTGCTCGTCCTCGAGGTGAAACAGCTTCAGGCTATGCTGAAATCTAAAACTTCTCCGTCGAATTCAAGTAAATATCTTGGACACTGGGCTCTTCACGCAAACCTGCCAAGAGATCTTCAAGGGCCTTGACTTGCTCTTCATCCTGCACCTCGACCATGGTATCCCTATTAGGATCCCAGAAGATTTCCAACTCCTCAATACTGAGACCAGATAGCTTAGCAAAAGTCTCACCAACACTCTTTGTCTCCGAAGGGTCAGTGAACAGTACTAATCGGCCCTTGTCATCTGTGGTGATGTCCGCCGCACCAGCTTCGATGGCCTGATCAAGGAAGTCGTCTGGATTTGTACCGTCCTTCTTTTCAAAAGCGACCCTTCCCTTCTTTTCAAAGAGATATGTAGTTGGTGTGACAATTCCTCCATTGTCTTTGATCATATAGCGGACATCTTGGAGTACGCGCGCCTTCTGATCGGTTTGGCATTCCACGACAGCAGCCACGGAACCTGGTAGCATAGCCTCAATTGTGACGTTTTCGAGTGCTTGTCCTGATACACTCAGTCCCTGCCCTCGTAAAATTGCGGCTTCGATAATAATCTTTGGAATGGAGGCTCGTTTCGCATTCGATAGCGCAAGTGTCAGTCGCGGATTGTACTTCGGATCAGGACCCCACACTAGTGTAAGTTAGATACAAGCAATTTGCATAGTTGCATGATATACGCACTCTGTGTAGCGCTGGCAATTTCCTTGCCAACCATTGCACGTTCCTTGCTCTTCGCCTTGTCGTTCCGTGCTTTGTCGTGCTTGATCGTTGACCATTTATTGTGACCAGAGAACGCAATGCTAGATACACTGAATGAGCGACATGGTACGCAGCTATCTTCTGCCCGCTGGAACGGTCGCAGTAACCTGAGCCGGAGAGCCATAGTACTTAGGAGGAAATTCGAACTCCGTTGCGGAGCGTATACATTCCCAGCGGGCCGACAGTTTGTCCGACCTCCGCGGACGCTGAGGACACACGATAAGGAGATGTTGACGCAACTGACCTTCACTCTCCTACCTTCCTTCCTCCCTTTCTATTCCTATGGGGCTACACCTGCCCTGATTCTATCCAATGTCTGCCTCCGAAAATACCCCCGCGCAACCGCCACAAAGTGCTGTTCCGGAGCTCGACGTCCCCAAGCTCCATGCGCTCCCCTCCGAACAACAGGACCTCTACATGCTCACGTTCACCTCCGATCTAGTACAATATATCTCTGGATTGGAACCAGCCGAAGTCTCCTCCCAACAGAAAGATCTCAAGAAGGAATTGTTCAAGATATTAGCCCTGCCCTCACCGACCATCACGCGAGTCCTCCGCAACAATATTGGACGATGTTTCGGCGCAATACTCGGTAAAGGGGATCGCGGGATCCTCTTCGAAACAATCACAGACTTGCTAGGAATCCTCAATGCCAGCAAGAGTGAAGCGGAATTAAAGACCAAGTTCGCTGCGGCGCATTGCCTGGGAGAGGTCTTTGCGACAGTTGGCGAAAGTGCGTTCATGCAGTCGAATGTTGCGACTTCGACCATGATCAAGCTCCTCAAATCTGCGAGCAACCATACTGGCTTACGTGGTGTTGCCTTTGCCGTGCTGCGCAAGATTATTGTTGGGATTGGTGTCCCACTCGATGAAGTCACCGCACGCGACATTTGGAAACAGGCTCGAAATGCTGCGACGAGCGACAAGTCTACCTTTGTTCAAGTGCATGCATGCCGTTGCTTGGAGCAGTTGATTGCTATGGAACCCTTTTTTGATAATACAACCGACTTTGAGAATCTCAAAACACTTGTATGGAAGGTTATTGACAGTCCTGCGGCGCCAGTGCGGCATGCTGTGGCTGCAGTCCTTGGTCGAGCACTGATCAAACTGCATGCGACAGATGCACATATTACAGCTGCGCCGAAGCCGAAATCGAAGAAGACGAAGCGTATGTCCAAGAAACCTACTTCGGGACTGGGGGACGAGGAAGAGGCAGAAATGTCAGAGTCGCCAGCTCCGAAAAAGGCCGATTCCCGTCTCTATTTCCTTCTCCCTGACCTCCTAAGACAACTTTCAACCCAATACTTGAAGAGCACCACTTCGAATCGCACACGTGCTGGTATCTGTATATGCTACAAATATGTTCTGCGCAATTTGGGTGACAAGATCGTTGAAGAACGCTATGGACAAATTGCAACTAATCTGCTTGTCGAGTTGTTGAACCATCCGACGGTCTCATACAACCGATTCCGTCTACTCATGACCAGAAAGTTCATCAAGAGCATCTTGGAGGATACCATTGGACGTGAATTGTTGCGGGAAAACAGTCAACTCAGTGCGGCCAAATGGCTGATCAACGAGATTCTGAAAGACTACCCTCAGGTAATCCAGGAACGCCGCGAGCCAAGCAAGTACACCTTGACTAGCACAGTCAGCGCTTTGTCCTCCCTGATTCAATCACTTGGCTCCGCTTTCACTGCTCTTGCGGATAGCTGTCGTGATGCTCTACTTCAAGTCCTTCCTCATCCTAGCTACACCGTCCAAGTTCACACTGCGCACTGTATGCGCAATTTTGTTCTTGCATCTCCTCATCAACTGCTGTCATGTGTTACGATCTGCATGAACAGTCTGAACCGAGAGATTGGACAGCTGGGTACTCCTCGCCAGTCACCTCGACGATGTGTTGGATATGCGAATGGATTGTCTGCAATGCTCAGCACTTCCCGTCTGCAACCACTCTACGGTGCAGTAGATGTGTTCGCGCGCGTTTTCACGCAGGCCACCGATCTTCTCAAGACCAGCAGCACTTCCGAGCTTCGTGTTGCCAGCATTCAGATTCAGGTGGCATGGATTCTAATTGGAGGTTTGATGCCTCTTGGACCCAGCTTTGTTAAGATCCACCTTTCTCAATTGATGCTTCTCTGGAAGAATGCACTGCCAAAGCATCTTAGCAAGGCGAATGCTGCTCAACCGGGTAATCTCGAGATTAGTTTCTTGGCTCATGTGCGAGAGTGTGCTTTGAGTTCCCTGCTAGTATTCATGGAATTCAACAGCAAACTGATCACCGCAGACGGCGCGAAGAGAATTGCTGCAATGCTCCAAAATACCGTTGAATTCTTGGATGACCTGCCGAAGCCTAAGTCTATGGAAGATATCTCGCAGCGACTGTATCCTTCCCTGCAATTGCAGGATTATATGACTATGGTGCGCCGACGTGTCTTGCAGTGCTTCTCAAAGCTCGTACATGTACACCCACCCAGTCATGGAGACATCATCTCGCAGTCTAGCCTTCTCAGTTTGGCCATTTCGTCTTTTGCAGACCCAGATGCTCAATACAAACAGCTGGAAAGTTCAATTTCTGGCTCCGCTGGACAATTCGATGGGCTGTGGGATCTATGCGACAACTACGGCTTTGGCGTGACGGGACTATCCCGAGAATATATTCGCCTCACATTGTCTGGAACACAGAAAGATGAGAAAGGCCCTGCTTGGTCTGCACTTGACTCCGTGGATCAAGCAGTTGATGATGCTTTGACTTTCCCTATCTGCGAAGCTAGCGAACATGACGCAGTTCTCCTTTATAGCTTGCGGGATGGAGATACCCTCGCTGTTGATCCGCCAACCACTGGTGTTGTCAACTCAGCAATTGAGTTATTCTCCGTAGCTCTGGCTCTTCATTCTTCCAAGATTCAAGAGAGCAGCGTGGAACAAATTGCCACATTCCTCACCTCTCCAGGCTTGCAGAGGAACCCAGGCCGGAAGGCAGCATTGGTCATCAATATCTCTGTTGCACTCCTCCATGCTTTGAAGGTTGCCGTTAAAGAAACAGACTTTGTGGCTGGCAAGCTGAACTCATCCACCGATAAAATCTTGCAAGAGCTTCTTCAGAAATTCGTCACGGATACCGATCCAATCGTCCGTACTATTGGCGTTGAAGCATTGGGACGTCTTTGCGACAGCGCTGGAAACACTTGCACGAATACACAGGTCAACTGGTTGGTTGATACCATTGTCGAGAACAGGGAACCCAATGCTCGAGCTGGATGTGCCGCTGCTTTAGGATGTATTCATGCGCAGATCGGTGGAATGGCAGCTGGTCTGCATCTTAAAACCATTGTCGGTGTCTTAATGTCCTTGTGCAATGATCCTCATCCCGTTGTCCACTTCTGGGCTCTTGGTGGTTTGGAAAGAGTTGCCAACTCTGCTGGACTGACATTCTCACCCTTTGTCTCTGGCTCCTTGGGTATGCTTGCACAGCTGTACAATGCGGATACCCACAACGAGGAGGCCGCTGCATTGGCCACCTCTAACATCGAGATGTCATTCTTGACGCCTGTCGTGATTAGTCGATGTGTGGACTCTCTCATCAACGTCCTTGGTCCCGACCTGCAGGACATTGCCAAAACTCGAAATCTTATCCTGACCTTGCTTCGTCAGTTCCAACTGGAGGAGAATCCTGCACTGGTTACTGAAAGTTCCAGGTGCTTGGATCACTTGTCACTCTATGCCTCGAGCTATGTCGACTTTGCAGGATACGTGAAGCGCCTCCAGAGCGAGCTCCGGGCAAATAACTTCCTCATGCGGGATGTGGCCGTCCGCGGACTGAACAACCTGATGAAGCGAGGCGCTGCCTCTGTGGTACAGACAGCAGGACAGTCTTTGGAAGATGACATCTGGCTTGCATATGAAGATGCGCCAAACAATGCGTCACTCAAGTCGATGATTCAGGATTGGTTGCAACAAACTGCTCTAACCGAAACCGAGGCGTGGATCCAGCGCTGTCAGAACATTATGACCAAGACACGTCATAAGGTTGAACCACCACCTACCACAGCCGTTCAGGCTGCAGCGGATATCCCAGATGACGAGGTCGCCGGGTTCGCATCCGCCGTTGCTGGGGAAGGACAAGGTGACATCGCGAATGAAAGTGTCTCTGGCCAAGAGTTGCTTAAGTGGCAGACACGCAACTTCGCCATGAGCTGCCTTTCTGAGCTTTTGGCTACTGTCCAAGAAGCCATCCTCCCAGACTCTGCCATCCCGGCGGAACTGGCTCTTCAGAAGAACGTCGGAGACATCGTTCGAATGGCGTTTTCGGCATCAACCGCGAATGTCATCGAGCTGCGTGTCTGGGGTCTGAAGATCATTGACCAGGTTCTCACTATGTTTGGCAAGACCCCTGATCCTGATTTTGCTGAAGCCTCGCTGCTGGAACAGTATCAGGCGCAGATCGGATCTGCACTTACTCCCGCTTTTGCAACCGATTCATCCGCAGAGCTAGCCTCAGAGGCGATCAATGTCTCTGCTACCTTCATCGCCACCGGAATCGTCACGAATGTCGACCGCATGGGCAGAATTCTGAAACTGCTAGTATTGGGCCTGGAGAACTTCGCAAAAAACCCAGGGACTACTGAAATCGGAGATCTCAAGGGCCTGAACTCCAATGCTCGGGTGATGGTGAAACTTGCCTTGTTCTCTGCTTGGGCTCGGCTGCAGATTGCCAGTATCGAGCATGAGTATCTGAACTCGGTCGTTCAGCCTTATCTTGCTAGGCTTACACCTCTATGGCTGTCTTCTCTGCAGGAATATGCTCGGTTGCGCTTTGAGCCCGATATTTCCGGCAGTCTGGGCACGAGCACTAGTGGCGATTTGGATGAGGTATACGCTGCTTTGAACCGTGAGACTTTGTTGAATGTAAGGGTTTCCCCTGCAATATTTTGTTTCTAAGAGGCTAACAACATATTTAGTTCTACCAAGACACGTGGTTGTATTTAGTTGATGCAATCGCTGGACTTGTCGAGAAGGATATTGACTTCGTCTTTGATGCCTTGGATGGCAAATTACAGCAGCCCGATGAACCAGAAGAGCCCAGTGGCCAAGATGGCGAGGAAAAGGAAGACAAGGTCGCAAAGAAGGAAGAAGGCAAAGGACACGATATTAATTACCGCGAAGAGCCAGTTGCCTTCTTCTTTGTCTTGTTCGGTTTGGCCTTTGAATCTCTAGTTGACCAAGGAACTTCGGCTTCCCAGCGCCTGGAGATTCTCCAAGCTTTGAAGAGAATCTTGAGACCAATCATCTCTGGAAATGCTATTTACCAAGATGCAATCTTCACGGAAACGATGGACACCTTCGACCGCCTGGTCTTGACAGAGACGACTCCTATCCAGACTGTCATTGTCGAGATCGCACAGAACCTGTCATTGGATCATCCTGCTGCAAAGGGTGACCAGGAACGCAGCGATCATCTCTCTGATGATATCGAGCAACTCTTCGAGTTAACGAGAAGTATTATCTTGGTCCTCGCTGGAATGCTCCCTAATCTTCGCGAATCAACCCCTCTTGCACGATTCAACGTCACTTCAGATGAGTCTTTGACTCTGATTCGTCTGGCGCTGCGTTCTCTCGTCGATGTTGCATCGGTATTTCCGTCCATAATTCGAAATGATCTCCATGCTTGCATTCTGCACATCTTCACTACAATCCTGGCCACTGGAATTTGCCAACAAGGTGTTGTTCCCCAAGCTCTCCCGATTTTCCGGCAGTTCATCCACGCCATCACAACTACAACAGAATCACCCGAAGACCTTGAAGTCGTGTCATTCCAACTCCGCGGATGCCTCACGCGCTTCTTGACGATTCTCACGATTGCCCAGCGACGAGAATCGGACATCTCCATTCCCTGTGCCAAGAACACCCTCCTCGCCATAACCTTCCTCCTCACTGCTGGCGGGCACGTCATCCCGCCTCAGGACCCCGTCCTTATCCGAGTTCTGCATGAGTTCCTCGACTGTCTCCAGGATGTTGGACTCGCCAATGTAGCAGCCAGCTGCATCCGCTCAATACTCGTCAAGCCAGGTTCTCGCTCCATCACGGACGATGTGATCAGCCGATATCTCACCCCGCGGTTGATCGCTTTCCTCGTTGCCTGTCCACTAGACAATGGAGATATCCCGAACGACCCGGAAAATTCACGCGCGGTGATTGCCCGCACATTGGTCTCGTGCATTTCCAACGCCACCTTCTCTGCGTCGGAACTCCCAACTGCAATCTCGCTTGTCATGTCGGCCTTACTGGCCCGTGCGAAACGCGAAGGCGAGTCCGTGCACAAGGAATCTGCTGGCCATCTCCTCGAACTTGCAAAGGCAGATCAACTCGCCTTCCGAGCAATGGTTGCTTCCATGAATGCAGACCAGAAAGGACTTCTGGAAGAAGTCCTCCGTAGTGTCGGTGTTGGAGCTGTTGCTTCAAAGTCTGGTGTGGAAGCAGAAGATATTGCCCCGCAGGCAGCGCCTAGTATCGCATTGCGCATGGATTTCTAGTACATTCCATTCGAAAGTGTATACGATATAGATCAAACGAAATGTTCATGATATTCACATACTTCCACTGTAGTCCTGGATCGCGCTTATCTCATCCCCGCAATCAGGTGACATCAATTAAGTTCCTTTTGATTTCAGCTTTCTGGCTTGACTTCGACCTCATTTTATGAATAAATTGATCTAATTCGAACCCCTAAGTGATTTGAGACCACCTTCGAGGTCGAAATGCCGCCGGATCGGGGCCGTGCCTCGCGGGCATGTACCTCATGCAGGAAGCAGAAGACCAGATGTTACGAGCCTGGTATTCCTGGGCGAGCCTGTCTTCGCTGTGATCGACTTCGTCAACAATGTTCGCTTGTTCAAATTGATGCGTGGGATGAGGAATCCGTAGTCCCCGCCTCCGGTACGGATGTGCGGTATGATCACGGTTCCATCTTTGCCTCCGATTTGCCTCATACTAATATGTCTTCAGGTTAGAACGTCTAGAAAGGTCTGTAGCTGCCCTGCTCGATCGCCTTGGAGAGGGTCCTCCAAGGACCCCAGGCCATGAGACCAGCAGACCTTCAACTGCACAGACGACCGAGTCTGAAGTGCCGTACAAAGAGACGGAATCCTCCGCGGCTCCGATCATGGTCATTCGTGATCTGGCGACAGATGCCGGCCCCAATCCATCTTCCGACATCCGGTCGATGAGTGCCGATTTGGATGACCTTATTGCGCCTGATCTTGCACTAACGCTGATTACTATGTATGCTGCACTGTTGTCAAAAATTCGGCCTATCAATAACAATTTCCCAGTTTCCTCGAATATTACGGTCGGTGGGTTCTGTTTGACCCCGAATGTGAGCCAACTGAGCTTTTACGCCGCGTGAAAAAATCCCCGCTATTGTTTTGCGCTTGTTCTCTGATCGCCGTGCGGCATACTTCCGAGAACGTTGCTGCGAGTCTCGCTCCTAAGCTGTACGAACATGCCCGCTCCCTGGCCTCGACTACTCTTTTGGTCGCGCCACAACCAATTGAGTTTTTCCAAGCGGCTTTGATTCTTTCAATGTGGTCGACAACAGTAGGTCAAGTACCTTTGAGCATCGATAGTTGGCTTTTGAGCGGTTTTGCTCTGCAGCATTCGCAATCAAGTCCGTTATTTACTGTAGTCACAACTCAGTCTCATCCTCCAAACAGATTGGACGAAGCCACTATGGATCGTTGCTACTTATGGAATCATCTCTGTCTTGCTCATATGCATTACTGTGTTGGTACGAGTCGTCGGTCAATGTTACAACCCTGGCAGATTGAGAGATGCCGTGCCGTTATAGATTCCGACCACGCGATTAATTTTGAAGTGCGCATGGTTGCAGAAATTTATCTCTACTGGACTGTCTACGAGCACTTGATACAAGAGTCAGTCGACTTATTAAAATCCGTGGCAGCTTTGCAAGCATGGAAGAGGAAATGGGAGTTCGTCCTTGGTAAGTTTGGTTTCACTCTTCTACCGACGAAATTCCTTCTAACTCTGCCCAACTAGACCAACCAAGATCCCAATTCTTATCAATGGGTTTCCATTTCTCCCACCTCCTTCTATATGAACACGCTCTAAAATCCAAATCCGCCCGAGCCAGGGAATCAGTCGTTTCAGAAATGATCCGCCATTCCACCGCAATAATCCAATTAGCCATGGACACGGTAGACGAGCGGACTCGCCATTTAACAGATCACATCTACCACATGATAACTTTCGCAGCCATTGTCATCTGTCGCCTTTCAACTGGTTACCAAGAACAAGTCGCTTCAACACACAACATCAATGAGCTGGACTCATTGGTTCATGATCTCGTGCAGTGGCTGTACTGCATTGGACTACCCTGTCACGCAGCACATACCCTAGGCAATATCATCGCCAAGGTTCATCAGAAGCTGAGACCTCGTGTAGAGGCATCGCCGCCTAATGCGCCACCTGATGAGATGTTGGGCGACTTTAATAATTATTATTTCCCCGAGTTTCTTGGATTGGGAATGTCTGCGGATGGGAATTGGGATCTTCTTTCTAATATGGGGCTTTTCCCGCAGAGTCCAGAGAGCTCAAGACCGCCTGATGAATGAGGGTCCCTTTTGTCCTGTTCTAATGTTTGGTCAAATGAGTAGTTTCAAAACAAGACAGATTCTGTCATTTCATATCTACGGATGATGTAATCACCATAAGAGGGGGTTTAAATCAACAGATAGGAGAACGACGATGCAGTGGCAATTTCAACAAAATGAACAAGTGGCTGGAGTTGAATTTGAACTAGATAGGCGTATGTATTTACTCCTTTTGCTGAAGATGTGATATTCCAATAGTAAAGCCGCCGAGAGGGAGCTGGATTATATATTATTCTTACTCTAGACAACATATTATCATGATGCCTTATCTTTGCGTCCCGAGTTTTCATTGAGTGTCGTAAATTATATGTGTTGCATTACGATAGCGCACTAGTTGAGTGTATATGATTAACGAGCAAGGCACAGCACCACAATGGCCAACGCCGTCCAGAAGCCCCAGCCCACTGAAAGCGAACTGGCAATACCGGGGGACGTTGATGGCGATGCTGCACCAGAGTCCTCAGTACTTGTGGGCGATTCTGTCAATGGTGGAGTCGTAGATGGTAATGTGGATGATTTGGGCGTAGTATCGGAAGCCGTTCCTGCTAAGTTGGTAGATGGAGCTGCACTGCCGCTACTTGACAGGCGAGAGCTTGTAGTCGTAGGCTCCGGGATGGTTGTAGGCTCTGAAACACTCGAAGATGTTGATATGCTCGTAGATTCCTGCGTGTTTCCAGGTCCCCGGGGGGGGGGGGGGCTCTGTGGGCTCCAGCATAGTATGTATGGTTGGTGTTGGCTCGATTGGCCCCAGGGAAGAATATACCGGGAGATCAAAAGTCAGCACCGTCAGAGGTGGTATCGAATTGGAGGTTGTTGGGTCCGGGAAACAAAAGTCGCCGACTAGGTCACATTTATACCCATAGGAACAGCAGCCCCCATCTAAGCAGAGGGGCCCACGGCCAGATGACTGTTGGCATCTCGGCTGGCCACTAACAAATGTACAGGCTGCACCAGATGGGCAACATCCTCCGCTTCCATCAGGGCAGACTGTCTGCGTGGCTTCGGGACATGTTAGCTCTTGTCGTGCATTGAGAACTCCAGTGATGGCGGGGGCCGCTGGTCGAAGAAGATCAGCGCCTGTCAGGCGGCCAAGGGCAAAGGCCACGGCGATGAATCTGTATGCGTTCATACTGTGTAGCTTTGGACGAAACAAGGGGATCGAGCGACTATGAACTCTGAGGCAGGTAAGTATAGGAAGCACATCTGTTCTGAATTGGCATAGAGGTGATTATGAGTTTTATATCAGTCTATTCGATGTTCTTGAAAAGCCCTCGGGAGGCTCGCTTCGAGAGAGCCGCTTAGGGAGTCACTGCTCAACCCTGTATCTCGTATTCAACCCCACTCTCATGTTGCCCGTGCCAATAAGTAATAGATGGTATAGCCTGGAGAGCTCGCATATATGCAGGGACGATGCCGCTCTCGGGATATACCCTAATTGAGCGTCAGTTCCGAGGTCAAGCCCCTCTAGGTTGTGACCCTTTTTGATATAGTGTGAGGTCTGTTTCCGATTAGGGATCGGATCCAGTTGGGTAGAGCCTTTTAAAAACTTGGAATCTGTCAAATACACAATGCAGATGGTTCCTCGGAACAGGATTTGTGACCCTGTCTATCAAAAACTGAGCACAAAGATGTATTTCGCATATCCCATAGTTATATGCACCTGCCAAATACCATACATTCCAAAGCAATTCACTGTTAATATTCGCTCACCGACCTCCATATCGCTTCTCGATCCACCGAAACAGTGGAAAGGCGACTCCTGAAAAAGCAAATGTCAGTTCATGTCCAATATTTGCACCTTTGCTACCAATCAAAGATGCACTAGGACCTGAATACCATGCCACCTTCATACCAAGTGCCGCACCTAGGAAACCAAAGGCAAATGCTCCTATAGCTGCCCATCCAAACGGCAGACCAGCGAGGCTGTTCCAGGCATCAAGGTCATATCCCTTCCATCCTCTTCGGAAAATGAAATGCTCTTCCATAACCAGTGTAATATGGATCACAGTCCAATATCCGATGACACTAAGTAATGTTTGCAAAGTATCAGAGAAATATCTAGCTGCACAGCAGCCTATTATCACCGCTGCAATGGATCCAGAAGTGACTAGAACCACACGGGGAATACGTATAGCCCATGGCCCCATATTCTGTGCATGGAGGGCGAAAGAGTAGTTGTTCGGGATATTGTTCTTTGAGATGTTAGTAAATGTAAGTGAAGGGCCGGGACGGTGAGATAGAATGTTCACTTACGGGGATAGAGCTCAACGCTGCTAGAACCATCAAGAACTTGCCGAACCCCCCAGCAGGTGCCAATGACATCTTGAGAAGACCCCCAATTGAAGAATCAGTGTAAGCATCCTTCCATGCTGCATCAGTCACAGTTCCTGTATATAGTGCAGCTCCAAGGGTCTGGACAAGCACGGTAGGAACGAAAATGCCAATGTAAGTAGCACTGAAGATATGCCATTGCGGAGTTCCTTTAGGCATGCGCACATTGTAATCTGCTGCGCAGTTTACCCAGGAAACAGAGAAAGAGAAAATCGAAGCTCCATAGGTCAGTATAGCAGCAGCTTTATCAGATCCTTTCAGACCGGCATGATCATCTCCTGTGAAGTGAGACGCACCTGTGCCTGCTGCCACACACCACACAATCAGAGGGGGGATCCAGATAAAAGTATCTAGTTTATGGATCCAGGTAATGCCCAGGATACACATCACCCACACCGATACACATATGACAATCACACCAGCCCATGTGGGAAACTGGCCGTCAGAAAGAGCGTTTAGAACGGTGGCTCCGGATATGGAGTTGATCGCGTTCCAGCCTGTTGTTGCGATCATTGAGAAGATGACAACGAGCATGTTGCCCCAGTAGCCGAATGAGTACCGCCTGGTTGTCGACAGACCGTGTTAGGACATAGTGGATCATGGAAGCGAAGCGACCACTTACGAGAAAGTTGTCATGCGCAAACCCGTTAATCCAAACACTGCTGTCCATGCTGGGAGCAGATCACTTATTATATTAACTACCAGGATGACAATGAAGCAGTCCCAGAAGGAGAGGCCTAGTGAGCCCCCCAGGGAGCCGATGTTGAGGGTAGCCACAGCCATGTTGGCACTCAACCTGTACATAGAGATGAGGCATCAGCTGAATTTAGCGTATCCAAGGATCCCATGGAGTAGTTCTCGTACCAGAAAGTAGCAGCATTCCAAAACTTGGTTGTATTCTGCAACCGCTCTTCATCGGTGACCCGTTCAATGCCACCCTCTTCAATAGAGAATCTTCGATGCCATGGCCGCTCAGTTTGTTCAGTCTCTGGCTCAGACTGGGTCTTCTGAATAGATTCACTGTAGTTCTTCATTTTCATAGGAAATTCCAACTGCAAAGTGGAACTGGTCAGGTAGTAGGATCCAGCAGGGGACTCTCCCTTTCTATACCTCACTTTCCCCCATTTTATACATACCAGGCCAACTCATATTCTTCCAATAGACCATTCATAGCTCCCAATACGCCGATAAGCATGTCATGGGCATATCTGACGCCATATCGAGCGTATCTAACTTGATACTTATCCCCGCGGCATACCGCGGCATGCCGGACCGGGATGCCCTAAGAACAACAGATATGTCCACTTCCCCCATTTTTCGCCAAAGATAAAATCCTCCCATTCTGCATACAGTTTCTTTGCTTTGTACTCCTCTTTTAATTCATAATTTACTTTCCAAGTCTATCAAATGGAACAGCACACATTCCGTCGCCGAGGTCTCGGCCTCCGAGGCGTCGACGGCCAGCGCGTCTCACCAGGCTACGTGCTGTACGCACCTCTAACCTCAAACACGGTCCATCTAGTCTCAACGTCAGGCAAAGAAGTGCATCGCTGGACTCTCCCCCACAGAGCAGGCCGACACGCCTGCATCCTCCCAAACGGTAACCTAGCCTACAACGGCGCACACCCAGACGCACCCCGACTGTTCCCGATGTGGGCAAAATACCGGGGCGGCACCATGATGCAAGTTAGCCCAGACGGTGATCTCATCCGTCAGTACTCAGACCCACTGGCCCATCATGACCAAAACCACCTCGACGATGGCACAATCCTCTACACAACCCTGGAGCCACTCAGCAGTGAAGAAGCATCCCGAGTGCAGGGTGGCATCCCGGGCAGCGAAGCGCCAAACGGCATCATCTACAGTGACTGCATCAAGCTCGTCCGGCCCTGGGAGTCATCCATGACCTCCTCATCCGCCGACTTCGACGGCAGCGGTGGGAGCGGTGGTGCAAAGCTCCTCTGGTCGTGGCGAGCAATCGACCATCTGGACCCTGCAGTCTTCGCCGCACATCCACATTACCCGCGTGAGCATTGGCCACTGATCAACAGTGTCGCCTTCGACTCCGAGGGCAATGTCATCGCCTCGTCACGGAATGCATCTAGCGTTTTCGTGATCAGTCGTGCAACAGGTGAAGTATTGTGGCACCTTCCTGCACCGACGGTCAGTCAGCAGCACTGTGCCCATCAGATCAATGACGCAGGTGATATCCTCATTTTCGATAATGGGGTCTTCAGACCTGGTCTGGCTGTTCCATTTTCGCGGGCTATTATTATTTCCCGGGAGAAGGTTGTTAAGTGGGAGTATAAGGACCCGTCGACTGGAGGGCTGGGTTTCTTTACGCCGTTTATGGGGTCTGCGCAGAAATTGACGAATGGGAATGTATTACTTTGTGAAGCGTATGATGGGCGTATTATGGAGGTCTTGGAGAGTGGGGAGATGGTTTGGGAGTTTGTTGTACCCCAATTGGGGGATTATAAGAGGGTTATGGGGAAGGAGGAGTTGGATGAGATGGAGAAGATGGGATTTGATTGTTTGAGTAATGCTACTTTCAGGGCTTACAAGTATCTTCCTGAAGAAGTTCCTTGGGTTAGGGATGAGTAATGGTTGGAAAGCTTTCGCAGGTTTCAGATGTACATTTGTTCTCCACGCTCTCGATCAGCTTTCATTATGAGGAAGATATGAAATTAAGTTGATTTATATATTCCTAGTATGACAGAATTGCATTTGGTCTATTGATGGTGATACAGTTGTTGTACATGGCCAGTGCATATATGTACATAGAAGTAGGCCGAGACAAAAGAAAATAAACAATGAATGATTGGTATGTATAAGTAGAGAGTGTTAGACACGGACGATCAACCAAGGGACTCGCCTAGGTGGGCTTCCGAAGTTGACGGGATAGTCGTTGTATCATTATCATGGACCACCCTGGTTTCCGTAGCGACTTCTTTGGTGACAACGGGCTTCTCCACTTCCTTGACCTTTGCGGGTTCATGAACCTTAAGAGTGGAGGCGTACTTCAGGAAAACAATGATCATGACTGTCACGCTAGTTAGTGACGAAATTCTCAAATCAGGTAAACTGAAACACTTACAGGCACAAATGGCGACGGTCAAAGCTGCACGTCGTGTCAAAATCCACCGAAGGCCTTCAATCTCGCTCTTTCCATCACTGTTAAGCGAAACAGTGATCTTGTAGTTTAATTCCTGAACGGAGGTGTCGATACTCCGCTGCTGTTCGCGGGTAATCATCTTATGGTCGTTGAACATGCCCTTAATCTCATCTCTCATGCCCGCCAGTTCCTGGCTGAGACGCTGCGAAATGATGTCCGTGTCGTGTTGCAGTTGTGTACGTGATGAGCGCTGATGTTGCACTTCGGAGTTACGGGCTGTTTGAAGTGATGACTGTAGCTCAGAGCACGCTGCTTTGAACAAATACTCCTCGTTTTCAACGTCAGATTTGGAAGTCAGGCTCTCGTTCGCAAGAGTTAGATTGTTTTGTAAAATGGCCCGCACGGCCTTCATAATGGTAGTCGAGTGCTCATTGCTGAAACCTCCTTTAGAAAGATCCTGGACCAAGGAGTACGTATCGAAATGGTGTACATAGGGTGCCGGGGAAAGATGTGGCGGGCGATCGTCAGACGAAGAGTGTTCCCCGGAAGGGGTGAGGTAGACGGACGGCGAGGGCATATGAAGGACTTCATCGAATGGTGTTTGGCCGGAGAATGGAGAGGATTCGGTATTCTCTTCAGGCGGGTTCCCAGAAGTGGATGTTGACGAAGCCGAGGCCTGGTCCTGCTCGGAATGCTCCTCTGCCGCCGACTCTTCGTGTGGCTCTCGATCTGTCGGAGGATCGTCTTTCTTCGATTCGATCGATTCTTGCTGATCTAAGTTTGGGCTCGCAGAGGAAGAGCTGTTGGCCGCGTCCTGGTTGTCTTGGGGTGGGTCCGATTGTGATTCCTCCGGAGAAGCTCCCTCCTGCTCGGAGGCATCCTGACTCTCATTCTGCGCTGGAATTTCTTCCGGAATCTGATCAGATGAAGATTTCTTTAGTCGCGACGCTGCGGGAACACTGGGCTCGACTGCTGGACCATAGCGTCGCTGGTAGGCTTCGCGCTCATGCCGGCGACTGATATGGAAACGGCGATTGGGAGGGTATGGGAATCGTAAGGAACGATATGTGCTCGGTTCACATGACCGAACAGCGCGCATCAAATTCGGATACAGAAATGGGAGCCTTGGCGTAGCCATGACGCGAGGTTGAAGGAGTGTTCAGCTATGAAGAAGACAAACCATTTCCCGCGGACGAGCTTTCGGTGACGTTGATCCCCCGCGGGAACCGTGATGAGTCAGCATTTGGCAGCGGACCGTCTCGTTTTCTATACTACACAACATGTCAATGGCCAGAATTTGCCAATGGTGAATCGATGATCATGCGTAATAGTAGCGGAGCTGATTTCATACCTCAAAGTGGTAGTGCATTCCTACAAATCCACTTGCAGAACACCACATCTTGTGTTGTCCGAAACGCACCAGAAACGGCCTGCTCTAGCCGAACAATTCAGGGAATAGCTTTGGCGGAAGAAGACAATTTTGTGGGAACAGCTGGGGAATATGTGATTCACGGGAATAAAAAGAACGACCTGTCGCACCTGTCATGGACAAGCAGGAGACTCAACAATGCTAGCCCGCCCAAGGACGCAAAGCTACAGCTATAGAGACACAAGTTCAGAAGACATATAGTCCCTGTTGACATGACCTAGAGAAAAGGTGATCCTGTCAAAATCAGGTACTACATTTCAGTCCTTTCACGCCCCTATATTTATATGATCTGATTGGCTCAGCCGAGGCACCTGAAAATAGACAAAAAGAGATGAACAAAGAGAAGTTAAATATGGACCCAGATATTGCATGCGAGTTCATATTTCTTGTAAAATTTCGGTCACTATGTTAACTCTTTCTAGGCCGTCACCTTCGACATGAGTATTTTCTGTCGATCTAACGAATCACTACTTCCTATGGACATGATATCACAAGTCGGCAAGCTTCTGCAAATGATCTCTGCAGATCCCATATGTTTTCGAAGCCTGCTTGATGCAGGAGATGCTCAATTATGCTTGAAAGGTTGTCCAAGACAATCCCAGCGAATCATTTACTCTGTTCCATGACACTGCTGTGGCTCACATGAAGATTGGCCACCGATGCCATGTAACAATCAGATTCTAAAAGGTATTTGACATACAACAACGGTCATAAGTCTTTTCACGCTCCTTTCTTTATGTGATACTACTGATTTACCCAAAGCCCTCGAAATGGCCCAAAGAGAGGTGACAAAGGAGAGACCAAATTCGGGCACAAATGATGCATGAATTGGTGCTCCCTTTGGTGATTCTGGTTGAATCTTGTCTAATACTTCATAGCGCTGTGAAAAGACTTATGAACCTCGTTGAAGATCTGAACGTGTCAAGTTTGTTGACTACCCACTTTCGATTTGGGTACTGTCCAAGGTCCGCCGAAGACTGCTCCTTTGGTCATGGGAAGGTCTCGGATGAAATGATTTGCGCGAGATTTAGGGTGAGTCTGATGAAAATTGAGATGACTGACGGATTAGAGGTAAGAAGGACCCCTCAGTATCTTCTCACCGTTGCTGAGGTCTTTGCAAGAGCTGCACCCCTTTATCGAGGAAGATACCTCACGGAGGAACTCGGTAAACTCTTCATGGGGCGCAGTAAGTCGAATGAGCCGCTCAGTGACCTCTTTCAGGCCGGTTCTGACATGCTTTACAAGGAGATCCTGGCTACAAATAATCCAAGAGGAGCCCTGATCATTAGCTCGATCGATCAATCCGCCCTTGCCATTTCGTAACCCCAGCACAGAATAGGTTACCTAGCTACGATTGAATTCAGTATGTTTACGTTTGGGATCTTAATGTCATGTAAAATGTTGTCCTATTCTCCTATTCAAGGCAAAGAAGAAATAGATGCAAAAGTAAATAGTCTGCGAGTAATCTACAGACGTTTCCGACAGCGGAGATCTAGAGGATCTTCAATGCTCCGCTAACAAGCCAAAAAGTAGCTCTGTCCGAGTCCAGTACTCGTCTGCTGACTGTGTAATGGTCTTCACAGCATCCGCACTAGTTTCAGCACTCTTTTGAGCGCGAGAAACAACATCAGCCAGCTGATGTTGCTCACCGAGAATCTTAGACAGATATAGAGAATCAAAGAAGAGCTGGATCTTCCAATCCCGCGTAACTTCAATTTGTTCTTCGGTATTGTTGTTACCATTGGATTTTTTCTCTTGGACCTCGTCATCGTTGTCACCATTTGTGATAGGCTCTTCATTGTTAGATTCGGATTTGCTTGGAGAGTCCGGGCTTTCGAGATCATCGAGAGAAGATGTAATAGCAGTCTCTAGTTCTTTCTTGAGAGCCTGTTTCAATACCTGCACCGTTGAGGGATCCCAGAGATCTGATCCGCAGGAGTCCATCGTTGACGTGAGCCGGCGCAGGAACTTGAAAGTCAACGCAGAGGGTTGGACCGGTAAGGCAGGGTTGCCTTCCCATAATGACCGACCAGGTACAATCCTGGCTTTTCCTGCTTGTGGATGTGTCTTCGAAGATGGTATTATCTTCAAAGAACCGGCCTTGGCCACGGCTTCTGAGGCAAGCAATTTCTGCAACTCTGGAACAATATCACTTGAGAAAACAAAGTCCCCTGCCACAAAGCTGGTCGGGATATCACGCCGTACCAACCGAATGAGCCTCAACAGGAAAGTAGCCTTTTCGCTGGAATGCGATGAGCCGAATGATTTGAAAGCGCTACTAAATGACGTTTGCAGGTTGCTAAATGACTCTCGAACTGCGGAATGCAGAGATTCAGACAGAAGACGTGGGTCATCTTCATTGAGGCGAGGCGTAATGTCAATATCTTCATCCTCCACTTCTCCGCCAACGAGAATATCGGTCCACCGCATGCGACGCAGAGAGTCGATAGACTCGTTCACTTCTCGGATCGATGTGAGCCACGCTTTGTACGTAACTAGAACGGCTGATACGTCTTCATCACGACCAAGCAGTCTGTCTGCCATGGTTTGTTTGAATGTCTGTGCACCATTGGAATAATCTGCGACAATGAGATCCCCATCCCACAGAGACCCAACAGATTCATGCTCTTTCTTATCCCAGTCTAAAACAACAGAGCAAGCCCTTCCTCCGACCTCTTCCAGACTCAGGGCTTGGACCTTCAGGATTCGTGCCAGCTGGTCATTGAAGATCTTGCGCAGTCTCTCCAACACATCAAGTGATCCATGGATGATGGTTGAGCCCCAAGACGAGAGCCATAATTCAACTGTTTCCCGGCGCAAAGCAAGAAGCTCAGAGAAATCATTACTGTGAGCCATGCCCTTTTGGCAGCCTTCAGCGAATTTCTCGAACGCCTGACGTGACCACTCTTTGATCGAATCAACTCCATCAGCCCTATTGAGCTCACTCAACTTGATCCAAGGCGTGAAGTTCTTGACATCTGGAGCCACCCATCGACCTAGAACTTCGACTTCTAATCCATCTAGGCTGCGGATCTCTGGGTCTGCAAGAATCGGTCGAGCCTTGATTTTCGAAAGCACGTCTGAGAACTGACGGTGTCGCAAGACCTTCGAAGCCTGCAGTGTTTGGACAAAGAGCTGAAGTGCCTTGGGGATATTCTCGCGAGACAAATCCAACTGGCTTACAATGACATCCAGGCGCACTTGATGGAAATGGTGAATAGCATCATCAGAAGACGAGCTTGTTGCGAGACAATATGCGGCCAGCGACTCAATGATATTATCTTCTGTTACGCTGGTGGAAGCAAGGCGCTTGTCAATTCGTTTGAGAAGGGTTCGCCGCAAGGATGCCAATTGATTGCGCAGATCGTCCAGGAATGGAGGGACCGATTCGTGCTGAGACAATGTCTTGTGCAATAGTCGGGAGACGACAAAAATCTTGGAGATCAGCAGAGGAGATGCGCGGCGTCGCAAGAGTCTGGTGATCGATGTGGTACACTTGTGCAGGAGCGCAAGCTGAGCGCCAAAGGCATGTTTATCCGCATCTGCAACAGGTTAGTCGTCAATTTCTAACCCTTTGGTGAGAATCGTACCCTTCTCTGCATCCCCACTCTTGATCTGTCTCCCATGAACATGCTTCCTTTCCACCAGCCGAGGGTTGCATCGGCGCCCAACATCGGCCAGAACGGTTTCCACATCCTGGATATCGCGGTTCATAGCCACAATCGTCTCGGCAGTCCCGACCAAATCGCGGTATCTCATCCTAAGAAGTCGCAAAACGATATTAGCATATTCGTGGACAAGTTCCCGGAGTCAATCACTTACCCCACGAGAGCTCGGAGCTTCTCCTTATTGCTCGCGATGTCCCGGCGCAACTCCTGCTCCACACGGCGGACCGTGGGAATCGGATACTGAAATGCGTCGTGCCATGACTTCAGGCTCTGAGGATCTGGTGCCTCGGGGGCCATGCTGTTGGGATTTACAATGAGATGCGAGTTTGACACGGAGAACAAGTAGTCCAATGTTGTAGATGCCTAGGCGCCTGACGTTCCTGGTTACTCAGCTTCCTTATCAGCACGTGACACGGGAAAATGTCCCCGCGATTTTCCCCTCGACGACTTTCTTCAGTTCAAGCAAGAGATGTCCAATATGCCGTCGATTGATACTGAGACTCCGATGGAGTCATCATCTAATGACCTACCGGATCGCTTGCCTTTCCCGCCAACTACTTATTCCCACATCCTGCATTGTTCCTATCACGACTGGCATCCGCGGTATGTTTCTAGATATGACTCAATGCGAAGTCATCTAACTGAAAGAATACAGATACCGCACCCTCGCGCCTAAGTCGCGCTGCATCCCTTTAACATCCGCATTCGTCGAGTACCTCCGCGCCGACGGCATCGTTCTTCCCCCTGAAGCCGCTCCACCAGTCGACGATGACAACATAGATACATTCTCCGACTCGGGCGAAGAGGAAGTCGACCCCTCCACCGAATGGGCAGACATTCACATCCAGATTAAGAACACCATTGCCGAATTTGGTGGCATTGTCACGCCGAAGTTGAACTGGAGTGCTCCCAAAGATGCAACCTTCATGGCCGCCACAAACGACACCCAATGCCGCACCCCCAATGACATATATCTCCTCCTGAAAAGCAGTGATTTCATCACCCATGATCTCGACCACCCATTCGATGACTGTGTACCGGACACAGCCAATGACGATACAACCACACCTACCGTCGACTCCCCATTGCCGCAGGTGCCATATCACCTGGTTCTCCGCAAATATGTCAACTTCAACCCCTCCCTCGAATTCCGCTGTTTCGTCCGCAACCGCGTGCTGCTGTGTATGAGCCAGCGTGATCAGAACCACTTCGACTTCCTCTTCCCTATGCGCGACATGCTCCGGTCTCGAATTCAGTCTTTCTTCGATGAAAAGCTCAAAGATAGCTTCCCCGAACCTAACTTTGTCTTCGATGTATATATTCCCGCACCTCATCAGCGTGTCTGGCTTATCGATGTGAACCCGTGGGCGCAGCGGACAGACCCGTTGCTCTTTAGCTGGCTGGAGATACTAAATATGAAGGATCCCATTGGTATCCAAGAAGATGATGATGGAGCTGAGGGATTCGTGAGAATATCACTCCGTGACGGCAGCATTATTACCTCTGGAACGGCAGAGGAGCTCGATGCTGGAGATTCAAGCTCCGAGTCGGAGGAAGAGAATGATGACCCCGAGAAGGACGACGACCAAGCCCCTTTCCTTCCTGAATTCCGTCTGATCAAGAAGGATGATCCAGAAGCATATGCCTTCAGCTCAACACAGTATTCGGCCCATAAAGTGCCTAAGGAGCTGGTGGATGCTTCGCTTGCGGGACCTGGCGGTATGAGCGAGTTCATGGGCAAGTGGCATGAGATCCTCAAGCAGCAAGAGCAGGAGGATCAAGCAGCAGGCAGTGACTCGGACTAAGGCATCCAACACCCAGGGAGTGTTGTCCAAAAGCATGTTTAGTATGGCGTTTGGCTAGAGTGGAATATGACGATTACGCATTGCATCGTGAATGAATATAAATTTACGCAATTTTTCTCATCGAATAAAATCCGAAAATAGTGTATGTTATTCGAAGGTATAACCCCAACGAGCTATATACAAAAGCCCTCATCCATCTAAAGCTTATGCTTTTTCTCACCAGAAGCCAACTTCCTAAACTCCTCTTGCGGTAACCCCATCATAAACCGCTCAAGTCCCATGAAAGCTTCAAGCCCATTTTGACGATCCAAAAGCTCTCTCTCAGGCCGTCTCACAAGCTCCTTAATCTTAAGCAAGGAAGACTGGTTCAAATGCGTCCCAAGGCGCTCCTCAACCTCCTCAAGAACAAGCTTGAGGAATCCATCCGAATCCTCCTTATTACCAGAGGCAGGCGTAAACACCTTATTCACAAAGCCCGCAGCAACAAGCTCCTCACAGGTAATCCGCTTACTCATAATAAGCGCCTCATTAGCCTTAGCGATACCGAGTCTCTCGACGAAAGCGCGGCTCGCACCGCCTTCGGCTACAAGACCGAGGGATGAAAAGGGTGTTAGGATGAATGTGTGCGGTGCTGCATAGATGAAGTCTGCGTGGGCAACTAGTGCGGCGGAAAGGCCGACGGCTGGCCCGTTCAGGGCTACGACTAGGATTTTGGAGTGGGTGTAGAAGGTGCGGGTTACGTCGACGTTGTTGGCGACGAAGCCACGAACTAGCTCGCGGCGGCCATTGCCGGCTAGGTCGCCGTTTGGTCGAGAGCTTGTTACGTCTGCGCCGCTGTAGATTGGTGATGGTTAGTTGTTGTTCTCGTCAATTGGGTCTTTTGGCTCTTGATTGGGATACATACGCCGAGAAGAAGCGGCCAGTACCTGTGAGGACGGTGATGAAGATTTCTTCACGCTGATCGATCTCACGGAGACGCTCGGCGAGGAGGTAGTAGAGGTCTTGGTTGAGGGCGTTTAACTTATCAGGTCGGTTGAGAGTGACGACCGCAACGCGATCTTGGTAAGAGATGGTGATGAGCTGTTCGTTCGACATGATTGCAGTGTTAAGGGTGAGGGAATGCAGGAATTGAACTGCAGCCTCGTCCTGATATAAAAGTACGCTCGGCGACTCTGTTTTGCGGGGAGCCGAGGCCCGCGGTCTGATGTTGGCCTGAGGGACGAGGTGTCTGTTTGCCCCGTTTGCTCACATAAGCAAGCCCGTGACTGGCTGTGGCGCCACTCGATTTGAAGATCATCGCGAATCTTGGTGCTGTCACTGCATAACAGTCAATTGCAGGTTGCAGGTTTCACGACAGTCTTACCGAGAGCCAATTCTCTCACATCCGCAGCATCCGAATACCAAATATCATTCACCAAAATCCAACCAAAACATATACCCACCATGTCGCAATTTATCCGCAAGCTGCAGGGCGGCAACCTCGAAGTCTTCAAGGTAAATAGGGTTTGCGAAGCAACTCCCACAAGAATCCATGTCTGACACATCCATTTCATAGTTCGGCATGTACGTTCTCTTTCCAATCGGCTGGATGTACTACTTCGGCACGAACCTGGACGACCGCTTCGCCACGAAAAACTTCTGGCCCACCGCCGAACAATCAAACAAGATTCCCCTGGACAAGGAGGAGATTGATCAGGAGTTGGCACGTATGCGGATGGTGGATTCTATGCGGAGGGAGCGGAGGGAGGCGCAGGCGGCTCAATTTGCTGCTGCTCAGGCACAGGTTCAGGCACAGGGACAGGGGCAGCAGAGTGAGCAATGAGCCATTGGCAATTTGCAATTTGCGAGCGCTGAGATTGTCTCGGTGATATATGGTGGGAAGGGTGTGTGGTGGTCTGGGATGTGACATGCGCGCATTGTCAAGGTCTTTGCTTTGGGAAGATTTTAGTCTTGCAACGCAGCAATCGGGGCGTTTCCTCTCTTCGCTATGAAATGACTGAAGGAGATAGGCAATGCGTGGGAGTTACATCTTTGCTGATGTGATGCTTGTACAACACTCTACTCTGGGCATAAAAGGCGTTTGGGGGTCTGGTTTTTCGTCATGGTTTTAAAATCAACCATCTACATATTATGTATATCATCCAGATGGACAAGTCTGCAAATACCAACTTGAATCATAATCACGTTCCAATGATAAGACATACGGTCAATCCGCTACAGGCATGACCAGACAAGCATGGCCAGAAAGGGTGCGTCAAGTCCATGAGCCGTGGCACGAAAGACCCCAAGAAAATAAACGACAAGAATTATTAACAATGCGGTGTGCCACACTGTGACAATGCAATAGGAATGTCCCTAGTTCCCAGATCACAAGAACTCCAAGAAGCGCCAGCCAACTAGAAGAGGAACATGCAAGGGTTCCCGGAGTGTAGACATAATCCACCCCCAGGATATTAATAGCATATTCACTCTTACCAGCGAGAGAATGTAAATGCAGCAAATCCCCTTGTCGGACTTTTTTTTTTTCACAATTCAGCCATGCGGGCGGTCGTGGCTGCGGCCGCATTCTTTGCGGTTTCGTACACTATCTCGCCCATTTGTGTGGCGGTTTCTCCGAAGATTGAACTGACTGACAGCCGGCTGGAGCTGAACAGGCGCTCGCCGGCCCAGTAGTAGTAGAGGCGGCCGTAGATGGCGCGGAGGTGGTCGGGTAGGTAGATGTAAATTCCAGCGATGATCATGGTGATGAGCGTGAGGAGGAGTGTGTCTGCAAAGTAAAGAGGGTCAGTCTTTTGGACTTGAAGAGATCTGGTGGTGGTGAGGGATGCAACGTACTGAAGATGAGTTTCTCAATTGGCGTCAGCATGTAGATGGCAAAGGTCACCTCATACTGGTAGATCTTCAGGCGCACCCAACGGATCAAAGTGGCAATGGCCCAGATGATGATTTCCATTGTTGCGGGGTTATCGAGGGAATTCGAGGATGGCCTGGTCTTTGGTGCCTGGCGCGAAGAGGATCGGGAAGCGGTTCGTTCGATTTTTTCGGGGTTCTCTGGACCACCAAGGTACGCCGCAGACAAGCGTGTCGAGTAGATCCTGTTAAATTCAAAGCAGAACCTTTGCGATCCGTCTTGCGAGGTGGTTGGTGATGTCGTGAAAGAACGATGTTTTGTTCAACACGACTCGGGGGCTAAGCAAGCGGCCGAGACCGCCGGAGATCGCGGGGAGGTGAGCGGGTACTCAGGGGGGAATTTAGGGTCGGAGAGTATGAGTTGACAAGAGGGGAGGTGTGGTGGCTAGGTTGTTGAGTAGATGAGTTAAGGATCAAGAAGAGATTGAGATTGGGGAAGTGCAAAAAAACCTTCCCCTTTGCGTAGGTCGTGTGTTATGTACCTTGTACCTCGGGTTCCCGCCACTATCCGCGTGAGTGTGAGGTTCTCAGTACTTGTTGTAGCTTGACCACCCACTATTTATACTACAATTTGACTCTTTATCTTATTTTATGCACTTCAAACTGGCTGTAACTTAGATCAATTACACCCTCATTAATTTAGTGCTTGTCAACTGCATGTACCTAGTGCAGGTACCTTGCTTTTCTGGCGACTTACATACAGATCAAACCCAGAGTGCTTTAACATATAAGTTTCCAGTTCAATTGCATAAATTTGTCTAGGAGTATTCGAAATATAGTAGCGCGGTAAATATATATATATCTTTCTCTTTGGAGACTAAATCGAGTATAAAACGCCAAACTTCATGCTCCCTTATCGCTTATCAGTCAACCTCAACCTCAATAACTTCAACGTCCAACGACCAGCAAACAGCAAAAATGTTCCCACGCCTCCGAGGCCCAGCGTCCCAGGTAGCAAAGCAAATCCGATTCTTCAGCCAAAGCCAAATAACACCCGCCAAAGCCCTCCCACCGCGTCTAAAAATCAACGACGCAGACCTAACAATATCCTACCTGAAAGGCACAGGACCAGGCGGGCAGAAGATCGTATGTTACCACATAAATTCCCTTTATAGACTCTTAAAATAATCCTGACCTGACACATTGCCACAGAACAAAACAAACTCAGCCTGCCAAATCAGCCACAAACCCAGCGGAGTGGTAATAAAATGCCAAGCGACACGATCCCGAGCGCAGAACGAGAAGATCGCGCGATCATTATTGGCGGATCGGGTTGAAGCGAAGTTGAAGGGGGATCAGAGTCGGGTTGCTATTAAGGCTGAGGCGGCGAGGAGAAAGAAGGCTAGTAAGATGAAGAAGACGAGGCGGAAGTATCGGGAGTTGGAGGGGAGAGAGGTGGGTGAGGATGGGAGGGTTGTGGATGAAGAGATATTGGAGGAAGAGATAGTGGAAAAGGAAGTTGAGAATGAAGTTGAAAGGAAGGACGATGAGGGTGGGAGGGTTGTGGATGAAGAGATAGTGGAGGAAGAGATAGTGGAAAAGGAAGTTGAGAATGAAGTTGAAAGGAAGGACGATGAGGGTGGGAGGGTTGTGGATGAAGAGATAGTGGAGGAAGAGATAGTGGAAAAGGAAGTTGAGAATGAAGTTGAAAGGAAGGACGATGAGGGTGGGAGGGTTGTGGATGAAGAGATAGTGGAGGAAGAAGTGGAAGGGAAGAAGGAGACACAGGTTGAGACTGAGACTGAGGCCGTGGAGGAGAAGGGGTCTGGAAAGAGTGTTTGACAAATCTTTTTCTTTTTAGGATTTGTGTAGTAGGCTTACTTTGATATTGGCCTAATATCGAGGCATTTTGATGTTTGAACTAAGGAGTACAGCAGGTCTGGATCTATGCGATAGAGTACGATACTCTCAAAACTGTAAATCAAGAAGCATTTATTTCATGGATCTAGGGTCTCATAACATGCATAGCGCAGGGGTAATTGGGAAGATGCTCAACGAAGAGAGCAAAGGGGCATAATGGAACTTTTTTGGTTTCTCGAAAGGAAAGCAACAAATAAAAGCCCAAATTACGAAATGTAGCTTCCCAGCACCTTACGGGGCTCGTCTTCGAGACGCTGTTGGGCGAACTGCGACACACGACCGTTGTGTTTAACGTCGGCCTCCTTCAGGTATGAGCCAACCCAAGCCTTGAGGTCAGCGCCGGTCTCGGGCCAGGGGTCCTTTTGCTGGGCCTTGATGGTGTTGAGGGGGGTGAAGCCAACACCGAAGGACATGTCTTCGATGTCGGCATCGGCGATCAGATCATCTCTGCCGACGGGCAGTGGGGGAAGCTCGAGAAGCTTCAGCAAGGCCATGCAGGTGAGTCCCCATCCCTTCAGAGCATAGGTAGTGGTGAACTCATGGGAGTTGGCGAGGGTCTTGGTGAAGGAGATAATGGCAGTCTTGCGGTCCAGAGGACGGGCAAGCTTCTGGGTTTCAGGCAGAATGACGTGGAGGTAAACCTGCTTGAAGAGTCTGAAAGGAGTTAGCATTATTTCAATTTAAAACGGGAGAATACGCACCCAGCTTGCACTTTGTCGGTGACGTTGATGAAGAAGTCGGCGCTGTACCCCTTGTCGTCATGTGCCGAGATGAAGTGGAAGAAACGAACAAAACGCATGGTGAGATTCTCAGTCTTGGAACCTTGCAAACGCTGGAGAATGATCTGCATGATCATAATGAAGTAGTTTTCGAGGGCAGATCTGGCAGATGTTAGATGGTAGTGAGATGAAGGTTGGAAAGATACGTACGGTGGGAAGTTTGCAACGACTACCTCCAATAGGTCAAAGCCAAAGCTTTCGTTGGCCTTGGTAGAAACCAGCTTCTGGAAGATACCAAGAATAGGCTCAATCTGATTGTGCTCAATGATGTACTGCGAGCCACGGGGAATGACTGAGGAAAGCAGGCGGACCAAGGCAGGGATGTTTCCCTTGGAGTCCCACATCACAGGCATCAAGATGGGACCAATAAGCTCTTGGTAGTAGGTGGGAAGGGTGGCAGACGAGTTGGCCTCGAGAAGGGCCGCGAAGAGCTGGAAAACGTAGGGAATGAATTCCTGCACGTCCTCCTGCAGGATGCTGGCGAAGGGGGCATAGAGAGCCTGTTCGAGCTTGTCGGGGTTGGCAGGAGCAGCGAAGCGGATGAAGGCACCCATGGCCTCGAAGTGGAAGTAGTAGAATCGGGGGTTGCTAGGGTTCTTCCGAATGATCTCGGTGATGCTGATGAATCGCTGAAGAATGACGTCCGCGAAAGGAACGACACCCTCCTTAACAACAACCAAGACACGCATAACACAACGCATCAGGAACTCGTTCTCTTGCACCTTCTCTGGGGCCGGATCATTCTGAATTAGCTGGAAGATGTGCTCCAGAAGGTCCTTGGCCAGCGGTGTAATCTCAGCAGGTGAAATCACGGGCTGTCCTTGGCTATCGCTGAGGAACAGCACCCGCTCCAGAGCAATGGCGGCGTATGTGTAGACAACAAAGTTAGATGATGCCAAGTGGTTCACCAGCACAGGAAGAACCTGTTGCCACTGCTCCTTTGTGATAATGCTTCTGAAGCTGTAAAGATACTTGATAGCATCGACCTTGAGAATAGGATGAACACCATTGTCGGAGATCAGATCAGCGGCAAGGTTCTGCTGGAAGTAATCGGCAATGCTGACCAGCGGGTTGGTGACAGTAACACCGTGGGTGGAGGTTGCGGTACCCTTGGCAGCGATAGCAGAGTAAAGGTAAGTCGCAGTGTCCTTGGCCTTCCAGTTGGATGAATCCTTCGCATATTCGGCCAGGTAGTGCTGGGTGTACTTAAGGACAACCTGAGTCACTGAGGACTCAAACTTCTCCGCCAGTCGTCGGAGGAAGTCAGTGGCAGCCCGTCGTCTGGTCTCACTGTCGGATCCTTCCAAATCCCGACGAATGAATTCAATGGGCTCATCCTCGAACAGCTCCTCGTCCGACTCACGCAAGCTCACGTTGGGCAAAATGACCTTCTCGACAATCTCAGCCTGGACACCTTCGGCTGCGAAAACCTGAGACTGCTCCGGCATGCTTGCGACGGAGCTCAAGAAGTGGAGAGCTCGGCTGACCAAGATATCGTACTTGGTCTCCTGGCCAATGGTTGTGAGGAAGCTCCAAGAGCTCTGGATAAACTGCTCAACGTGAGGCTGGAACACATCCATGTACTTCTGCGCGTAGAGGGTCAAAGCCTCAAAAATTCCAGCGCGGACGTATTCCAAGAGACCAGCCTCGGTCTCGTCATCCGTGTGCAATAGCTGGTTGTCGTAGGTCAGGTACTTGAGGAAAATCGCAGCGATTCCAGAGATGTTGTCTTCGAACATGGGAGGGAGATCGTGGGAGGAGAGATCGTAGAACAGCTTGACCATCAGGTTGAGCTGAGCGAACCCTTGGGTGAGGTTCTCTTTGTTCGACTTGTTTTGCTCGAGGTAATTGTCCAGAGCCTAGAGTATGTTATTATCTAATTCGTTCGAGCGCATGGGAAGAAAGACTTACCTCAAACAAGGCCAGAAATGGAGTGCCAAACTTGCCAAGCACATGGTTGATCTCAGTGTAAAGCGCATCGGACTGGAACAAAGGTCTCCATCTCTTGAAAATAGAGTGCGCAACTTGGAGCACACCAATGTTGACGGTAGGGTTGTTCGGCGACAGCTTGGAAACGAGATCCTAAATAAACCAAAGGTCAGCATTGCATCACCACGCGAGATTGGACAACCTACATCCACAAGAGACTGCCACCGCTCCCAGAAATCACTGTCGGCGATCACACTGATGGCCTCACCCAGCTGGCTTTGAATACCTGCAGGAACCGAGATCATCAAGGTGATCAATTCGCGCTTGAGGGTCTCAACCTCCTCGCTCTGCAGCTTGTGGTTTCCGTCCTCGTCGGTCCAGTTGCGCTTGATGAAGTTCTTGAAGCAAAGGGCGCTAGCAAGGCGTGTGTTGTAGGGCGTGGCATCCGATGCGGTGATGTGAAGAAGCTGTAGCGAGAATCCAGGTTTCTGTTCTTCCTGACGAAGGGTGGTCTCGGCTAGAGTGAAACCAGGTCAGTCAAGGCTGTCGATATCCAATCGGTCTGTCACTTACCTTCCTTGTTCCTCCTGGGGTCCAAGCTTGCCTCTAACAGAGCTCCAAGACCCTCCGCCATCTTGTACGTGGGGTATCAATAGAAGTGAGGGGAATAAGGAAAAAGGGCAGAAGGAGAGACGGCAGGAGAAGATACAGTCGATGAGAGGAGTTTATGTATGCCAAAATGCCAAAGTGGAGGAAGATGGCAATCACAGACAAAAAAGTTATGGCTCGAAGACAATAATAAATAACTGATAATTGTACGGCAGCCCACATCAACACCCTAGGCCCAATACGGTTAGAACGTCACATGTTGAGCCTCATGCCTCAGGCGTCACTTGCATTTTATACACTTCTACTTTGTTTTATTTATTCGGCATTTCTTTCAATTTCCTGTATTTAATTTGGTTATATGCTAAGTTTTAAGTCCGATAGAAGTACTGTCTCAAGATTAGAGAGCTGTAGAATCACTTCTGCGTATACATATATATACCTACTTCCCTAGTGACACAACGGAAGATTATTCTAACTTGCAAGAAGAGATGAAATTCATATGTCGAGCGTAATCCCAAAAGATATGCACAAAGAGGTAATCAAATGGGGCTGCCGTTCTTAGTGCAGCCTAAGCATGCTCCTTCAGCTCCACCATCACCTTCTCCCCCGGCTCTTGAATATGCACATCTGGCAAATCTCCCTGAGGAAGCTTTCTTGCCATAGCTACAATATGCCAAGGGGAGGGGGCATCGCGGAAAATATGATTCAAGGCCTCGAGATTTCGACCCATTGTTTCTGGGTAGAAAAGATATACTGTGACAGGAATGCACGCCGAAATGACGGCGTAGATGATATAGTATTTCCACCCAATTGTGTCAAGTGCAACAGGTGTAATCATCACCACGATAAAGTTCCAAAGCCATTTATTCGCCGTGGATGCAGACGACATAGCAACACGTAAACGCATTGGAGCAACTTCGGTGCAGTAAAGGAAGTTTGCGCCGGAGAAGCCAATTGGGTAGAACATGTTGAAAAGCCAGATGAAGGCCACAGACACAATTGACAGTCCCCTAGAGGCATTCTCGAAACTTGTTGTAATAGCCAATACTATCATGCAAAGAGACATGCCGGCACCACTAATGATAAACACCTTGCGCCGGCCGAGTCGGTCAATTGCGAAGAAGGGGATGAAGTTACAGACAAACTTCCATGTCAGTGCACTGGCGCCGAGAATTCGAGACAATTCTGAGCCTAGATGTAGGTTTTCCTCGAAAATTGTCGAGATATAAGTCGAGATCAGGTTGCCGCCACACATCTGCTGGAAAAATTGAATGACGAGGCAGAGAGCAAATCGATATAGGAGACGTTCCTCATCACTCCCTAGAAATAGCTCTCGGAACGTGAGGCTCTTTGATTGTGCAGTGAGTTCCAGAGACGATTCTATAGTCGCAATTTCTGTCTGCACTGCTTCATCGTTGACAGAGAGATCTCTGTAAGCCGCCAAACTTTTTGCTGCTTCGTCCGTTCTAGATACGAAGACCAGCCATCGTGGTGACTCAGGCAGCAGGAATACAGACCCAAGAATGGTCAGGGGGAAGATCAAAGACAGCGCCAATGGAACACGCCACTGTGTTTCTCCATTCGTCTTGCTGAAGCCGTAATCCACCCAATTGGTGATCACGAAGCCCAGTACCATGCAGATTCCATCAACCACGACATGTTGGCCACGATGCTTCGCTGAACTACATTCAGCCTGCCACACCGGAACAGTAGCACTGAGTTGCCCGATGCCAATCCCCAGGATGACTCGGCCAAGGGTAAACTGAATTATATCATAGGATGAAGTCTGCAGCAATTCTCCAATGATAGTGATAACAGCAGCCATAAATATAGTCTTGCGTCGACCAAGGCGATCACCAAAGTAGGCGCATGAGAGCGCACCCATAAGGGCGCCCAGTTGAAGAGAGGCAATGACTGCACCCTTCCGTGTCGAATTCCTCTGTTTGATTGCACCCTCTGTGCCGACTGTGTCAATTTCTGGGAAATGTATGACCCTGGAAGTTGGTCAGTTTTGTGACTTATCCCAATGTTCATTGCTAGGACAATCCTACCATGACTGCAGACTTGCAAGTGGCGCCACTCCAGCTTGATTATATCCGTAGGTGATGAATGCAGGTGCTACTGTGAGGAGCAGCTGCGCGAGGTGGAGCGTCTTACCCCGAAGCATGGTGTCGGAGGTAGGTACAGACAAATAGTGATGTCAATCTTTCAGTCCCATGGGAGATCTCATTTTATATACCCGGCACATGTCGATAATCTGGGGACCCCAGAATCAATTTTCCGGGGATTGAAAGGAACAGAGGTGGGGTTGTTGAGCTTCCGCGGCATATGAGATCCCGTGGCCGCAGATGGATTTGAAAAGACTCCATGTCCAGTATCTATCTATTATGATAGTTATTCTGATACTTGGAGGATCAAGTCTGATAGTTCTCGTCAAGACCTTGGACCATGTTGCTGGATATTGCTAGGTAGACTTCTGCGAATACAAATCTCATAGATATGCCTATACATGTCCAATCAATCCAGTTTTCACCGCCGATAATTGATGTGATACTCTTCAAAGTTTTCCTCCTTGTGATCACCACATATCACTTACACAGATTTCTGAGATCGGCTCTCCAAAAGAAGCATGGGAACGAGACTGGCCATGGAGTTTTATACCCGCGGAATATACAATGCCATGGGTGAGCCTTGAGCCGGCACAAACGTGAAAGACATGAGTTCCACAAGAATGGCAAAGGAAATAAAGTCGAGAACGGAAACGGCAAATAATTAAGTCAAGCTATTTATCATGGCACCACCCACCAAAAGCAAAAGAAACAATCTATCGAAAGCACCCAACGTCGCAACATCATGACCCTAACAGCCTCAATCACTATCACGGAGCCCCCCGTGCTACAAAACATCCACCATATCAATGGAAAGCTCTTTGGGCGATCCAAAAAGGCTTTCCCAGCAGTATGGATGCGATCAGGCACTTCAAAGGGACTCTTCATCCACCGAAAAGACCTTCCAGCGTCGACCAAACTTTGGGAACCCATTCTGGTATCAGCTATGGGCTCTGAAGGTGGAAATGCAAAACAGATTGACGGGGTTGGTGGCGCTACATCTACGACATCAAAGGTAGCAGTCGTTGCGAAGTCGCAAGACCCCAATGTTGATGTCGAATACACATTCATCCAAGTAGCGCCTGATCAAGCCAAGATTGACATGTCTGGGAATTGTGGCAATATCGCCTCTGGTGTTGGGCCTTTTGCGCTTGATGAGGGCATTGTAAGGGCGATTCCGGAACAGACAGAGGTAAGGGCAATTGCGTTTCGAATGGATATGGGTCTAATTGGAACTTACTAACCGATTCATTCAGATTGATATTCGAATCCTCAACACAAACACTAGACAGACTCTAGTGGAAACAGTCCAAGTAGCTCCCGATGGAGGTTTCCAGGAAGAAGGCGACTTTCGTATTCCCGGTGTCCAAGGCACGTCGAGCCCTATCAAAGTCGCTTTTCTCAACCCAGGAGGCAGCATGACAGGTCGAATGCTTCCTAGCGGGGCAACACAGGAAATCCTGACTGTTGATTCACCATCCGTGGGAAAGTTTGATGTGCGAGTTAGTCTGGTTGACGCTGCGAATCCCTTTGTCCTGGTTGATTCATCTTCGATTTCCATTACAGGTCACCCCTCATGGCCTGACGCAAACGATACGAAATTTGTTTCCGTTGTCGAAGATATTCGCCGTACAGGCGCTGTGCGGTTCGGGCTGGCCGCGGATATAGAGACAGCGGGCCTAGTGCGAGGGACTCCAAAGATTGCTTTTTTGTCTCCGACGGCTGAAGATGACAAGGAGGCAGATCTTACGGTTCTTGCTTTTACTATGGGTAAGCCCCATGCAAGTCTTCAGTTAACTGGTGCTGTATGTCTCGGAGCGGCTGCATCGGTTCATGGAACTGTTGCGTGGGATATAACTGGGAGGAAAGGAATGGATAGAGTGCCGAAGCATGGGATGTCTTTGAACGGACATGATATTGCATCGCCGTTGCCAATTGGCATTCGTCACTCTGCTGGGGTGATATTTGTGGAGACGATGCTGGGAATGGACCATGAAGGCGAAATGAATGTGGAAAAGGTGGCTGTCTTTCGAACGGCACGTCGGCTTTTTGAAGGAAATGTATTCTACCGAGCATAGTAGATAGCTAGATTTGATACTCCTACACGTTACTTATTAGTGGAGAGGGAAAAAAATAGGTTCTTTGAGTAAATAATAAACCACCTATCAACAATAACAAGCAGTGCAACTTGGCCGTCTTAGGTCTTATCGGCAACCAAAATAATAATCGAATGATAATAAATCCCTATTTATACAGCATACTATCCTGAACAGAACCGTTGAAGCCAAACAGCATATCATCGTCAAACTGCGCATCAAAACATGCATCATTATATCCCGGAAGAACAGTGGGAGCGAGGACACCAGGCGTCCCAAGAGGAATTGCAGTACCAGACGTAGGATTGTAGTTTGATTCATCGAACAGCTGTTCATCATTTGTCCTTGTCTGCTGTCGAATGAAGCTCTGGATAATCATATCCATATCCAACTCCGAGACCTCTGTCTCAGGTGGTGTCATCCGAGTCGGCAAAGGCGTTTGCCTGACACCCTCCTTACCAGTACAAGCTTCTCTTTCTAAAACACGTCTTTGCTCGCTTGAATCTTCATCAGGTCTGGCCTCCTCGTATTCTCTGTGCCGAATGTTCAGATCAACTCCCATACGATCCATCAGGTGCACAATCACATTCTTGGCACGGCGGACAGCCCAGTTAGTTGCTTGGTTCTTCTGAAAGATGTCAAGACATGTCCAAAGATTTGAATGGGCTCTACTACTTGCTTCCCTTTGAGCAGCAACTCGAACATAGATCGTGGCGGCAACGTATGTCGCATATGAAATCAGATAAGGAGCCCGTCTGATTGAGAATGCATGATCGTATGCTTGTAGGATGTGAATTATGCGAGCTGCTGCCGCTGTGCAAGTAGTAAACGAGCTAATGGCCACGGATGGATCGGTTGTGTGGAGATGCCCTTCTGCCACGAACGGTCGGTGCAAAAGGATGAGAAGTACATTGTAGAGTGCCAGGAGAGAAAGGACGTGAGGTGGGGGCGTAATCTGTATTGTTGAAGAGCGGAAGCGTAGATGATCTGGTAGTTCGTCATGCCATGTGTTGAGTTGTGCATCTAACGCCTGTAATGTGGAGACCAACTCCTGAGATGACCGGTTTGAGCTTCGCTCCGAGTAGACCTTGTTCAAGATACAGTTCAATATCAGCGATAGCCTGCACAGCTGCGTGAAGGTCGAAACGCTGTAAGCAGGAGATCCCGGATATGACTGTACATCCGTATACGCGAAAGGTTGCCAGTGCTCAAGTTCCTCATAGTGGTCCAAAAGTGTCAGGGACACCTTTGTATCAAACTCCTGTATGCTTACAGGACGACCCTGGTATAGAGATTGGATCTTATCCATGACAAAAGCACCCCAGAAAACTCGACGACGAATCTCGATATCTTCATCTGAAAGACGCCGCATATTTCTCAGCATAGTGGGATCAACATGCATGCCGAGATCGATGATCATTCTAAATGCCGTACCGGCATAGAGCCACGCAGCACTGCGTTCGTCTCCCAAGGCAAATAACGAACTGGTCATCACCAACAGGGCCTGGATCGTTGTTATCTCACTTCGGTCAAGAGCACTGCCCAGCAATTCTTTCACTCGCTGGCGGAATGTCCATCCTGCAGTGCGAACATCATCCGGATCTCGACGAACTTCAGGACGGTTGCTGAATTTTGACGCGCCGAAGTAAATCGCGTTCAAGAGGAGTTTGGAGAAATAGGGACCTCCAGTGGCCATATCTCGCATGAATGCTGGGCGATATGTAATCAAGAAGGAATGATGCTGTCGATTCCAATGTAGAGATAGAAGGTGCATTCCAAGCTCTGGGTCGACTCCATCGAAGTCCAATTTCCCTTGTCGTAAGTTCAATGCTTCTGACTGCCCTACTCAAATGTTAGATGGTGTAAATTTTCCATAGACCGGGGATCTCACGTTGGTAGGCAGCTTCCCCGATCAACTGCTTTCGAATATGCTCTACTGGTATCTTCGGATCTATAGACCGGGGATGGCCATGTTGATCGGTCGATGCATCGCTGAAAAGTGTACTCGTGAGTCCATGATAACTTGAGTCCCCATTTGGCGAGATGAATATGCGCGATACAGCTGACTGGCGCTGATCGGCACTTACATCTGCACTCGGACTCTCCGGGGGACCTTGTATCTGCTGCTTTAACTGAGACGGATTATCTTCGGCTACATCTCTTCTGTCTTCTGAGCGAGCATCAACACGCCTTAGGTGCCGTCGAAGTTCTTCATTTTCGGCTTCTAAATGAGATAGCCGAGCTTTTGTTGGTCTTCACATACTTAGTGGCGGTACAGAGTAGGGTGTGTAGTCGATGACGTACCTCGGCTTATCTGGTCCTGCAATGTAGATGCAGTCTTGTGCATATGTCTTGCAGTTGGAACATACCGGCCGTTCGTTGTCACAGCGGAACTGACTCCCATTAGTCCATGGCACTTTAAACACATATATCGGCTTACCTTTCTACGTCGACAAAATGCACAAGCCTTGACAGCCCTTCGCTTGGGCGGAGTATTTCTTTCCATTGTGTTAGAGAGGCCAAGTTGTTCCGCGGGTTGAGGAGAGAATATACAGGACGGGACGTTTTTCCCGCGGCAACTCTCCTTCCGTTCCCCACGTTTTCCCCACAATCAACGTCTTCGAGTTGTATAAGGAGAGCCAATCCCACTACTCGCCAAAACGGCTGATTACTTCCATCTCACACTATGGCTGCACTTGCTTCTCATTCGGTACAGTCCGAGGCAAAGAAACCGCAACGGGTAGGTCATCACTCCCAGAAAGATCCTGCAGCTAACCCAGTCCAGGTTAATACGCCTCAATGGGTCTCACTCGTGGCTGGCGGAATTGCAGGTGGAGTGGAGGCAGCCATGACGGTCAGTATTGAGGTCACGCAGGCCTGTACAGCACTAATTCCATACAGTATCCATTTGAATACTCCAAGACTCGCGTTCAGCTGTTAGACAACAGTGCTGTCCAAACGTCTAATCCCCTACGTCTCATCTGCCAAGTCGCAAAGCAGGAAGGCGTCGGTGCTTTGTACATGGGCTGCTCAACTCTCATTATCGTTCGTTCCTAATCCTATTTCGACCCTAAGCTCAATACTGACCTGCAAATAGGGAACCACGGCAAAAGCCGCTGTCCGCTTTGTGTCATACGATACAATCCGCAATTCCCTGAACGACGAGCATGGGGTTCTCTCACCCGGCCGGGGCATGCTAGCTGGAATGTTTGCAGGAGCTGTAGAAAGTGTACTGGCAGTAACCCCCACGGAGAGAATCAAGACCGCACTGTTCGTTACCCCTATCATGGTTTAGGATCCTTGATTCAAGGTGACTGATTCAAACACAGAATTGACGATGCAAAGGGAGCTCGACAATTCAAATCAAGTCTCCATGCGACCAAAGTTTTAGTCCAAAGACATGGTATCACAGAGCTGTACCGAGGTCTTTTATCAACCGCAATGAAGCAATCAGCAACATCAGCTGTTCGGATGGGGACATACAATATTCTTAAAGAGACTGTCAAAGCAAATAATGTCAAGACGAACGTGTTCACGACGTTTGGAATCGGCGCCGTGGCGGGTGTTGTTACTGTCTACGCCACGCAACCCTTTGACACGATCAAGACACGGGCGCAAGGTGTTAAGGGTGTTGGTGTTGTTGAGGCATCTCGGAGTGTCATTCGCGACTATGGAGTTCGTGGATTCTGGAAGGGTAGTTCTATGCGACTAGGTCGACTGCTTTTGAGTGGTGGCATCGTGTTCTCTGTCTACGAAGAAGTAGCGGCCATTTTGTCTCCTAAGACACACAGGTGATTCGGAAATGTATAGAAAGAATAGATTTGATTAAGATATGTATGTTATGTTGGCAGTGAATTTGATTAAGTAAAAGATACATATATTCAACTTAAACGAGATTCCATCTTGCTTCATTGTGCCTTCTAAGTCATTACGACTTAATCAGGGTGCATCAAGCATCAAGCGGAGAGTGTACTACCCAGTGGGTGAAGCAATGTTCTACCCAAGTCAAGGCCATTTAGCTTTAATCACCTACCGAACTTTCGTGGTAAAATTAGTCAAATAATGTATCTTTGATTGAATTCTCTATAACCGTAATATTTTTTCGTGACAAATACAAACTCCGAAACCCTCAATATGCTTAGACAATAATGTTGGCAACGCCGTTAGCCAAGTCCATTTCCTTCTGCTGGGACATGTTCTTGACCTGATCGAAGCAGCCAGCGGCAGCAGAGACGAAGCCAAGGAAGGGCTTGCTAGGTGCCAACACGCGAGAAATGTACTCGGGGTGGAACTGGACACCAACGAACCAGGGGTGCTCCTTAAGTTCAACAATCTCCATACGCTCGCCAAGGTCATCCTTGCCGATGAAATGGAGACCAGCATCCTGCAGCTTCTCAATGTACTCTGGGTTCACCTCGTAACGGTGGCGGTGACGCTCATCGATGGAAGTGCGCTCAAGTCCGTAGAGAGAGCGGAGCTTGGACCATTCGCTGTTCTCCTGGAAGAGTGTAGGGCGCGAGCCCAGACGCATGGTTCCACCGAGGTTCACCTGGTCAATTTCGGGCATGTACACGACGATGGGGTGGGAGGTACGCTCGTCAAGTTCGACAGAGTTAGCACCCTCGAGGCCGAGGACGTTGCGGGCGTATTCAATGACAGCAATCTGCATACCCAGGCAGATACCGAGGTAAGGCTTGTTCTTGGTACGGGCGTGGTGGGCAGCACGCATCATTCCGACGGTACCTCTGGTACCGAAACCTCCGGGAACCAGAATACCGTGGGCAGTGTGGACATCATACCAGGCCTTGTGGTACTCCTTGGAGTTGGTCTCTTCCCACTCGGTCTCAAGGTGGGAAGCATCAACCCAGATGATGTTGAGCTTGCGGCGAGAAGCCATAGACGCGTGCTCCAATGACTTGATAACGGACAAGTAAGAGTCGTGAAGAGAAACATACTTTCCAACTAGGGCAATGTTGACTGTCTCAAATGTGTGGTCCTGGGCAGTTGTAAGGGTCTTCCACTGTTTCCAAGTGCTTTGACCCTTGGTCAACTGAGCTTGAGTGATCTCAACCTTGCTCATATTGAGGAGGTTGCCCAGGACCTTGGGGAAGCCCTGCTGTTCAAGGAGCAGAGGGACGTGGTAGGTGGAGTTGACGTTGTGCACGCCAATCACCTGCTCTGGCTCAACCTGACAGAACATAGCAATCTTGTCGGTGGTGGCCTTGTCAAGAGGACGCTCACAACGGCAAGCAATCAAATCTGGGCTCAAACCAGCTGAGCGAGCGTCACGAATAGCCTGCTGGGTAGGCTTAGTCTTCAGTTCGTCGTGAATGACAGGAACCAGGGAGACATGGATCTGGACAAAGTTGTCCTTGCCAGCGCGACGACGCAGCTGACGAAGAGCCTCAACGAAGGGAGCGCTCTCAATGTCACCAAGAGTACCACCAAGTTCGATAACACAAACATCGGGCTCCTCGTTGGTGTCATCGGCAGGGGTTCTTGCCACACGCTCAATCCATTCCTGGATAGCGTCAGTCAAGTGAGGCACAATCTGGACAGTGCGTCCAAGATAGTCACCCCGACGCTCCTTCTCGATCACATGCTTGTAGACCTTTCCAGTTGTGATGTTGTTATCCCTTCCGAGGGTGACTCCAAGGTACCTATAGTAGGCCAACTATCAGCCTCTCGTCGCTTAGCTTCACGTCACGGAGGAAAATTTACCGCTCGTAGTTTCCAAGATCGAGATCCGCCTCGCCACCATCGTTCAGCACGAACACCTCTCCGTGCCTAAGAAATTGCTATTAGGAACAGTACTCAGATATTGAGATTGAATCCACATACTCAGTGGGGGCCATGGTTCCGGCATCGACGTTCATGTAAGGGTCGATCTTGATGGAAGTGACTCGGGCACCCTGAGTCTTCAGCAGCAAACCGGTACTCGAGGCTGGACATAGTATTAGGAAGGTTCTTCACTGCTCGAATGAGAGGATCGTACCAATTACGCCCTTTCCGATGCCACTGATGACACCTAAAATATACATGTGAGTTACTGTTTCTTCCTTCTTCAATGGAGAATGAGTCATATATACCTCCGGAAACCACGACGTACTTCATCCTGGCGATGAGGTGAATAAACCGATCGAGACAAGGAAGATGAGAGTTGAGATTAAATTAGAAAAGAATCTCGAGTGCCACTAATAACCCTTGGAAAAAGAAATGTAGGGTGCCGTTCCTGGCTTCTGCCGGGGGGGAAGAGAGAATGGAAACCGAAAAAAATGAAGCTGTAAATCGCTACCTGTGGTTCACCGCCCCCCACTTTGCAGATTTCTGTGCTGACTTTTTCTGCCAGCCTGATGAGCGGCGAGGCACGTGACATACAGTGGATGCATCTCACCGCCTGAATATTTCATGCCCGATCTATAGGGCGGTGAGACAGGTAGCAGGTGACTTCCAAGGTTGGGCTGGAATAACCTCGTCTCCGATGATTCCATAGCCACAGCCCGCCCGATTCCCCTCCGTTGGCATCACATCACTTGCTGTCATCGACCTGGTGGGGCTCTGATATTCACTGTTTTTCATTGCCGATCAGTGTTTATTCTCAATCCTTTAGCTTGTTATCCGTTCTGTCTATACATGTGCGAGTTCTGCTGCTAGCAGCTGCCCATGCGGTAAAGCGTTCTTCTTTGTCAATTTGAAAAAGGCGAGTTCCTCCAAGATTTCAATGATCCCAATGAGGCTCACGAAAGCGGAGAAGTTTCCACTTATCGGCTCTATCATAAATGATGCAATACATGATGCCATATATACTGACTCTTTGCATAGTTTAGACACCCGTGCGCCTGATATTGTATCATCTCTGCCGTGAGGCGGATGTCTTCCGACGATGTTCCACCAGTACCTCAACACAAGCCTTCTACTTTCGCAGATGTCTTCAAGACGCTAGGTGTCGGACGTCCGAAATCTCATTCTCCGGTTTCCTTGCAAGAAAGTAGCAGTGATTCGCTATCGCACACTGACGGTCGCAGCGCCAATCGACTTATTTACGGACTCGAATCAATGCATCGCGGCAGTGTCGTGTCGAGTTCGTCGGACACGCCCAGTGGCCCGGACTTTGACACGTCTCTTCAACACTTGTCGCAAACTCAAAACTTGACTCGGGCGATTGAGGAGGCTGAGAATTTGTCAAAAACTTTGCCCTGGTTTAGCTCCGAGCAGTCCGTTGTGCTATGGGAAGCAGGCGAACATCTCTTGCGCCATGAGCGTGATTTGGATGCTCAGAGAAGTGGTGCCCAATTATTAGAGGCAATTGCAGCACGTCAGGATCTGTCTCAAGCAGCTAGACGTCAAGTGTTTGAATCGATAGCCACCCCAACAGTACCCGAAGTAATTTCTGCACGCGTGCAAGCCTTGATCTCTTTGTCGGATCATGGTAGGAAATTGGATTTCGCCAATTCTTCAATCCTCCATATCATCTCATCATGGATCGTTCCTCTCTATGACTATATCGCAACGGCGCGGTCCAAGGCGAAGAAAGGGAAGGTCATCAAACCGGCCGGGATCAGTCACGACGAAGCAGCTTTGGGAGATTTGTTCCAGTTTGCGGTAGACCTGATCACTTTACAGCGAAAGAAGCCAACACAGGAGGAGATTGAAATGCTTCTCATGGAGTCGTTCACCACATGCAGGAGAACCAGTGTCGCAGCAGACATCAAGAACTCTTTGTCTGTATTTGATGCGGTGATCATGTATGCCGATGTACCCGATAATAGCTTTCCCATTCTCCTCGAAGTTCTTTGCAGCATTCATGCATCGGTCAAGGCACTCTCTGGGCCCACATCTCGAGCGGTGCGCAGTCTGGCCAAGTCTCGCAGACAAGCAGAAATGGTGAACACTCTCCACGAGTTCTTAAGAGAATCGTGTGCTGTTGAACAGACTCGTAACATGAATGTCCTTCGTGGCACGATTTATGTGTTTTCGGATTTTGTTCGTGCATATGGTCAAGATGGCATGCCCCAACTACCCTTTGATCAGTTGATAGAGTCATTGCAAGTGGTTGCCCAGAAGGACGATGGTCGGGTGGACTCAGACATCTTGGATTTATGTCTCAACATCCTAGAAGGAGACTATCTTCGTGTTGCCTTGGCACGTGACTGGAAGGCATTTGCCGACCTTCTAGTGTTGTGCTCTCGCAGAGTTGTGGAAGAGTCAGCCATCTCTCCCATCTCAGCCAGTTCCAAGCCCACCGAAGACATCAAATCCTACATTCTCACAAATCTCAACTTGATCGCTTCCGTCCTTGAGAACCAGTGGGAACACCTCAACCAAGAGCAAAAGCAGCACGCCGGTCGATTCCTCATGAAGATCTACCAGCACATCGAGCCTACACAGGCTGAACTCATCATCCACTTGATGAGAGAGGACAAACTGTGTGAGCCGCGCGAAGATTCATCATGGGTCCAGCATTGCCGTGAGCTTATTGAACGATTTGTTCAACCTCGTAAACAGAGCTCGGACATTCGCATTCTAGCCTTGGACACGCTGAAAGATGCTCTTTCGGACCACGAAGCTTCGATCTTCTCCAAGGAGCACGGTCTTCTTAACCTTTTGCTTAGAGATTTCTCGACGGAGCACGATCTTCTTTTCCTAGAGTCGCTTGTCTCGTTGCTGACTGACCCGGCCATCCAACACAGTGATGACGAAACATTCAAGTTATTAGTAGACGTTATTGGGGCGCCGATGCAAAGAGACTCGAGCCCAGACGAACCGCGCGATCCCTCAAGCTACGCATCTCCTCCCCGCCGCACATCCACCACGAGCGCAAGTGTCTTGGAGTTGAGTCTGACAAACGTCTGTGCTGTTGGTCTTGTAAAGATGATGCTTCGTGCCTTGAATCACTCTTTCACCAAAGCCGTGATGGTTTTTGAGGCACTCCTCGGCATTGCACAGTCTGCATCCCGCCCAACGGACTCCCGTCTTACTGTTTTGAAGCTACTCTTCCGACTGCGGTGTGACTCGGATGGGTCTGTTACGGTCATATCAACCTCGGAGAATGACTTCTTAATGAACGTTCTGGGTCGGAATCTCGACGGTGGCTCTAAGTTACATGCCCTCGGCGACAGCCCTACTGTCCGCGAAGCTCCCCAGCAGGATCCTTTCCCAGGCTCCCCCAACGCAAAGCTTCCAATAAGAGAATCATCGATTTCAAAGTCGGCTCCAGGACGTGGTTCTATCGCTGCCCGTGGTTCGAAGCTGACTGCTCCATCATGGACATATGCTCTCCCGCAAGTGCTTCCTGAGCAACCTCCTGGAGAGTCCAGCCCCGTCGTCTTTGCATACACGCACCCAGAGCCAACCAACCCCACTGAGTCTGCCGAGTCGATTGCGCCAGAACTAGCTATCACAGGAGTACTGAAGGTCAAGATGTGGCTCGAGGTTGTAATCACTCTGCTGCAACGGGAGGCCAACTGGGATGTCTACAGCTATGTTCTTACCCATTTGGGACCTCAGCTTGGCAACAAAGACTTTTTCAGAGACGCCATTCCTCAGGTCACGCTTTTGCGTAGCATTCTCTGTGATCAAGTCAAGAACGGCACTTTCCACGAACCTCCTGAGACTACTGGGTTGAAGAAAAGCGATGTGGCTGCCTGTATCTTCGATGCACTTTGCATGCTCGTCAGTTATCACCAGCACTTTGCCAAAAGTGAAGAGGATGACCTTGTTCGTGCTTTCATGCAGGGTATCATCGGATCATGGGGTGGCACTTCCCGTGGTTGCATTCAAGCTCTGTCGCTCTGTTGTTACGAGATCCCAATGTCGGTGACCAAATCATTGACCAGCATTCTTGATAGGATGTCCAAGGTGATTACCATGTCAAACATCGCTGTCCATATCTTGGAGTTCCTGGCTTTGCTTGCGCGGCTACCAGATGTGTACGTCAACTTGCGCGAAGAAGAAGTCCGCACTGTGTTTGGAATTTGCATTCGCTTTTTGCAGACCTCAAGGGAGCAGCGATACAAAGCAGCTCAATTGTCCCAAACTGCCGAGACTACGGAACCCTCTCCACAAGACGGCATGTCTAAATACATTTCCAATCTCACCTACCATGTCATGGTTTTCTGGTTCTTGTCTTTGAGACTGCAGGACCGTCCTAAACATGTGAACTGGATCACGAGCAGACTCATTTACCACGACGAACACGGCAAGGAGGTGGTTGAAGAACAAAGTCAAGTCTTGATTGATCTGATGCAGCGAGTTGCTTACTCGGATCTCGGAGAGACCATCCCTTTTGAAACGTTCCCTCCTTCCCCTGAGGATGGTCCTGTTGCGAAAAAGTCTTGGATTGTCGGTATGAGTATTGTTACCGTGGAGACTGCTGGAGTATCTGGCATATCCCAAATCACCAAGCGCCAGGCATCAGGAACCACCTATTCTGTCTATCAACAGCGAACCGCCCCGGTTCTGCCACATCAAGTGCCTCCAACACCCGACGCCCATTTGCATTCCGACTCAATGCATACAGCCGTGCTTCCAAGTCACATCATGCTCCAATTGACTGCAACTGCTTTCCCTACGCCAACGGTCATGCAGCCTATCCCGGTTCCAGAAGACGATATCACCCGCCGTGCGATCAGCAACTTTGATCGAACCGACATTGTGGATGGTCACCGTATCGGCATTGTCTACGTCGGTAATGGCCAGACCAAGGAGGCAGATATCCTTGCCAACACTGGAGGATCTGCGGACTACGAGCATCTGCTGTCCGGCTTAGGAACCAAAGTGTCTCTTCGGAACCCTCAATTTAACCCGCAAGGATTATATGCCGATACCGATGGAGAAGATACCTACGCTTGGCGAGATCGTGTTACCGAAATCGTGTACCACGTTGCGACAATGATGCCTACGAACCTTGAGCATGACCCAGCTTGTATCAACAAGAAGCGAAACATTGGCAATAACCATGTCACCATTGTGTTCAACCGGTCTAACCTGCCGTTCAACTTTGACACAATCCCGTCCGAGTTCAATTCCATCAACATTGTCATCACTCCGTCGTCTCGTATTGCCTACGATGAAGATGACAACGTTAAAGGTGAAACCAACCCGCAGAACCTCTTCTACAGTGTCCAAGTGATGAGCAAGCCCGGATTCCCCGATGTTTCACCTGCTGCAACACCGAAGGTCATCTCTGGCAAGAACTTGGCAGCCTTTGTACGCATTCTTGCACTTAACGCTTCCGTCTTCTCGCTTGTCTGGAATAATAAGGGTGGTGAGCACACAACCTCATGGCGCACTCGGCTGCGTGAAATCAAAAAGGTTCGCGAGCGTGCTCTTACAGCCCAGGCGCAACCCGCCGAACCCGAAGGAGCATACCCTGGCCAGCGTCGTGGTACCAAGGCCAACATCTTCTCTGAGGAACTGCCCTCGCGTACTCCCCAGGTGCAGACCGACTTTGCGGCAGAGTGGAATGCAGCGGCAGACACGAACATCCTGCAGAACCTAGACTTCTCCCGATGGTCTCGTTGATTGTTCGAGAATCCCGTCAACTGGCACCCTGATAAAACGATCATATTTCTTTCTCTACCTCTCTCGCTCTATCTTCCCACCTTTCCACTCCTTCTGTTACCTATCAACCTTCAAATTCCATACTCCACACTCATCATATCCCCTCTTTCCTCCCTAATCCCTCTTTGCCTTTTCCATCCCTCTCCTCCATCCCCTTCCACCTTCAAAAAATATACGACAGACCCCTCTATGAAAAATGACCCCAGAAACGACTTCATGTACATCATTTTGTGTTTTTTTCGTGATGTCAGACAATTGTCGCATTTGTGAATACCCCTTCTCTGCCCCAAAAGTTGTTGCTTTGTCTCTTCTGTTTCTGTTTCTATCTGGCCCTTGTTCCGGTTTCATTTCTTCTGCTAGCGATTAGGATTAGGATAGGGGTTTAGTTTGTGGGAATTATTCATGCTTGTCAATCAATCAATCAATCAATCAAAGTTCTATTAACCTGTTGCAGCCTATCTAGTATCGAATAGCTATGCAGGCGCTTCTTTCCAGTTGAAGCAAGAACTCGTGTCCCGTACGCCTGATCATGCTCCAGTACAGAAGAATGGGCTAGTCTCGAAGCGAGAGAGAGAACCAGCCCTACATGTAAGCCAAACCCATACCCAAATAAGAAGCCCGTACAAATGAGAGATCCAGTGTTAGGAAGCACTGGATACAAATGAATGCGTGGATGCACCGTCCACCTCCCCTGTCCTCTCACATCCCATGAGACACCTCTCGATCTAGATGCCAGCCAGTCTCTGCTGCAGCAAGATCAAACCCCGTTCTCCGACATCCTCACTTCAGCCTCAATTGCTGATTATCGTTCATCAGGCCGAACATGGGTCTTAATCCAGTCCGGTATAGTATATTCGAATAGCTGAGTGAGGTTCTCTCCTTCCTCAAACGTCGGCGCAGGCGGTGGTGAGTACCCAGCGTCTTCGGGACTCTGCTCCATGATCTCAGGATCTCCAGTTTCGTCATCGGACTCTTCTTGCTGAGTGTGTTGAAACTGAGCAAGTAGGCCGGTTTGATGCATGAATTTGGCGACGTAGCGGATCGCCAGCGGGTCTGACACTAGAGTGTCGTAGTCAGTATGGTTAGAAGCCCCGGCCTGAAATAGCTTATCAAAAAGCTCTCTTCTTAGACCACTAAAGGTCTGGCATTGAAGCAAGACGTGCTTCGGGGTCTGAGAGCCTTCTCCACACGGGCATTTGTCCGAATCCGCTGCATTGATCTTGTACAGGAAGTGCCGCAGCGCAATACGCATTGAGCGTATCTGTATTATGATCGATGAGCGGGGTTTAGATAGGCCTTCGTATAGACGTAGGACCTTCTTATTCGGCCATTCCACCAAGCGCTTTGTCGGCTGGGCAGTCCTCTCCGCATCCCACTGCTTCCGCCAGCGGTCCTGAATACGGGCCCGAACCATACGCTTGGCGGCGGCAGCAAGTCGGATCGTCGGTTTATCCGATCCGGCCCCTCCGTCGGTCGCACCTCCCGCACTTTCGATGGCTGCCAGTTTCGCACTACTATCGGCAACTTCATTGCCAGGCACCCCGTTATGTGCGGGGATCCAGCGGAGGGTAACAAATGACGAGTGTCTCGATCGAAGGGTCCGTACGCGATCGTATATCACCCCGAGGACGTACTGGCCCGACGGTCGTTGTGGGTTCTGGACCGCCTGAATGGCGGCCTGGCTGTCAGAGAAGAGGGTTACCTCTCGAGCCTTTATGGGTTTTGCCTTGTTGTTCTTTATCGCCCTTGCTAGTGCCATCTCAATGCCGCTGAGCTCGGTAGCGTACACCGTGGACTGTCTCCCCGTACCGAGATGTCTGCGGTCTGAGATAACGGTATCACTGTCATAGATGTTGACGGCAGCCGCACCAATGTGGCCTTCAAAGCCACTGCCGTCCGTATATATCAAGGAAGTCTCACTTCCTACTTTAGTCCACTTCTTTTGGATGATGGCTTCATGAGTTGCTTTCGCAGCCTCCGAGGGTTCAATGTAACATAAGATACGTCTCTCCTAGGGTGGCAGCACGAATGCAGCTCTTTCTTCCCATTTCTCCGCACCTTCTATATTCGTTTTTATGTTGAGTTTGATTGGTCCATTCCTCCAGACTAGGGCTTCCAACGGTGTCCATCCACCCAGACGTCTTTCGATCGGCTTCCTTGCTATTTTTGCCGTTCGGGGATAGGCCCACTGAGGTCCGGTGAGGATGCGAATGGCGCATTCTTCGATAGACTATTGTAGGCGCAGTTTCATTGGGAGCAAGAAGAGCTCAATGTCTAATGCAGCAGTGGAGATGCTTTTAAACGCGCCGCTGATCAAAACAGCTGCGCGTTTTTGCAACTTCACTAGCTCATTGACTAGGCGCGTCATTTCCCATGCCGGCATTGAGCGTGCTGTAGGGCAGTACCAAGCAGAGACGCCCTAGAGAGCCTGAGGCACGACAACTGCTTGGTAGAGCTTACGCATAGACATTAATGATGCACCCCACGTAGACCCCGAGATGCCTCGTAAGGCTTCCAGGCTGCCGGCTGCTTTTGCAAGGAGCTTCTTGCGGTGTGTATCAAATTTGAGTTGTTTGTCAAGCCAAACACCGAGGTATTTGGCACATTCGGTTGGTTGTATAATGACTGGTTCATTGCCTGGCATTGCCACTGGCATTTGATCATGTCCACAGGGGTCATCCGGGACAGTCCAGATGTCTGTCTCAGAGGACGAAGGGCCGAGAGAGGGAGTGGGAACAATGGCGGTGGTATTGGGCACCACTGTAATGGTGTTAGATACCACGGGTGTTGTTTTCGGGTTGCTGAAGTGGATTAGTTCAAATTTGTCGGGTGCAAATCTCGCTGCATGACGTCTGGCCCACTGATCGGCTCTCTCAAGAGCTTTCTCGATAAGCCAGACATTCTCTTCGTAGCTGTTTGAGACAGCAATGATGCTCGTGTCATCTACCCATCCAAACGCCTCAGTGCTACCGTAGCCCGTGGGCCGTATTCATGCTTGTCATTTTGTGTATTTCCATTTCGTATATCTTTATATCTCTAGGGTGTAGTGTATACATATGAAGTGCTTCGCTGGCCGTTCGGGTATAATTGATAGGGCTTGGTGTATTCCGTGGACATTATCTCCTTCGGAATGCTGAGATACAAATCTTAAGCTGTCATCCATCTGCAAAGCAGACTAAATCATGTCTACTTAGTTGGATACATATAACTTTAAGGACTAGAATTATAGTTATAAGTCTATAAGTACCAACAAATATAGTAGAACAAAATGATAACAAGACAAGAGAAAGAATGGAAGAAAAGAATGAGTAGGTGAGGTAGGTGTTACAAGATAAAAGCGCATGTACACATAGTCACAGCGCAGCGCGGAAGCAGAAGCGCGCCAACAAAGACCAAGCGATTCAATCAAATCACTCAAATCATCCAAAAAAAAAAAAAAAAGAAAGGAAAGACATCGCAAGGTATGAGATGATATGACAATGGCAAGAAATGCAAAAGAAAACCAAGCCACCCAATGCAAAGAACACTCACCCATCACCAACCAAAGACCTCACCAACACTAAGGGTACTCCACCTCACACCACCAACAGCAACAACCATGAGGACAACATCCACAACCGCCAAAACAACCGACCCCATCATAAATCTCGGACTAAAGATGCGGTAGAGCATAAGATGGCGCCGGAGATGACCAGCCCACATCGTCGTCGCGAGATTGATAGTTGCTAGATAGAGGATGTGTGTACTCGCCGCCTGAACGACATCGGAGAGAAGACGCGTAGCAGGATTCTTCGATGGTTCAGACGCAGGTACACGATCATGAGTCTGGAGCGGCCGTTTCCAAAGAACGGTAAGGGGAACAGCGATAGCGGCAAGGATTTGAGCACCAAAGGTATTGAGCATGACAAGGAGCGGAGACCAGGGGTATTTGATAGTTGAGAGAGGGATGAAAGCCGTCTCCCATTGGATTGAGCTGAGGGTAGCCTGGTGGCCTGTCTTGAAAAAGTAGAAGGAACCCAGGACGCCTAGGATTATGGGACCGATGGACGAGTTGGATATAGTCAGGGCATTTGTGTCTAGGATTTCGAGGAGGGAGAGAATCTGGCAGAGGAGGAGGGCGATGGCGCCTTGGCCCATTGGTTTTTGCATGAGGATTGTTGCCAGGGCGAAGTTGATGACTAGGAAGAAGAAGCGGGTTCCGTAGACGTTGCCGAAGCCGAGGATTGTCACTGTTGTCCGCGGGCCTTGTGGTTGGCCTGCGGTTATGGGGTCTGGAGGGGTGGTTGGGTCTTCCGGTTGTTTTGTTACGTTTATGCTGACACAGGGCTTGCAATATAGGTATGCGCCCGTGCCTGCTGCGAGGGCTAGGGCTAGGACGAGTTGGGCGAGGAAGACGCGGACGGATTTGAGGGTTTCTTTGCTGATGGGGAGCCATTCGCCGTCGTCGGCGCCTTCGAGCATCCAGAAGAGGGAGGTGATGAAAAGGCCTAGGCGGAAGGCGAAACCGATCCACAGGTAGGCGGCGCCTTCGTAGGACTTTGAGCCGACGTAGAAGGAGCGGACTACGCTTGGGAGGAAGAGTGTCACCAGGAAGGGAATAGCGAGCTGCCAGGGGGCGGAGATGGAGGAGGTTGAGGAGGCATAGTAGGTCGAGCGGCAGAAGGGCATTTGTTCTTCACGGCAGAGGCGGGAGAAAGATGCCACACGACCAAGAATCACGAAAAGGACGGAGTGGTAGACGCCGAGGACACGATCTGTGGTCTGCTTCTGGCGCATGGAGGAGATGCCAGCGCATACACCAAAGGTAGTAAGGAAGAAGAGCAGGATCTCATCTTCCCAGATGGTGTAAGAGTTAGAAGCGAATCCAAAAGACTGGGAAACAGTGAAGAAGAACGCAAGCCAACCCCACATGCCACTGGGAAGAGGCACAGTCAAGTTCGTCGGCTTTTTGACAATAGCCGGCAGAGCTCCAATGATGCTTCCAGCCGCAGTCAGAAGCACAACAAAATCAATGACAGTCATCTCAGTCAACCCAATCAACCCCAAAGCAGTGCCAGAAGCAGCTCCAGCTCCAGCTCCAGCTCCCACAAAGGAAAGTAAGCGAGGAGTAAGTTGAGTCCGATCCATCTTCAAGCCTCGTGCATAGATAACCAATAGAATAATTCCCGCGAAGAGAATTACAACGCCCTGGATCATACTAGGCACATCAAAGCGAGCCCACAGACCACGACAGACATCCAAAGTATGACGCTGATACTTGCGATAGAGCTCATTACTAGCACGAGCAGCACTCGATTTCGACGAGAAACTCTTAGAGGCAGATTTCCACTCCTCCTCGGCAGCAGAATACAGCAACATAGATTCCTTGTCATCACCAGCACCCCGAGCAATACCATACTGGTGCTGATATCTCTTGACCTGAGCGGAAGTCAACCGGTTAACAGTAGCCATATTAGCCCAGTTATTACCACCAGCACCAGAGAAAGCCTCTTCAATAGGAGAGCCCAAGTTATTGAATGGAATAGGCATTCCAAGGAGCAAGGACAGAGTCGGAACGAGATCAATCTGGGGAACGAAGCGGTCACGTGCGAACTTGGGTGGGAGGATTGTATCCTGGCTCGTTCGGCCGAAGATACCACGCTTGGAGTACATCCACAACGCAGCTTCGACTTCGTCATCGGACTCGCCGCCGTGGTCGCCCTTGGCGTCCATGCCGTGGTCACCCATGACGACGAGGAGGGTCTTCTCATCAAGAGCTGCGATAATCTGTCGAATGACACGGTCCATTTCTTGTAGCTTGGATGCCATGGCAGCGTGGTTGGGACCGTATCGGTGACCGGCATGGTCCACGCCGAGATAATGGCCAAAGATCACGTCCCACTTGGTACTGTTCTGGGGGTTGAGCAGTGGGAAGAGATGCTCTGTGACGCCGTTGTCGACTGTATGCAAATCCCAGACATTGAATGAGTCATACGCGTGAGTAAGGTTCTCGTTGAAATAGCCTGGGAACAGAGACTGCCATGTATCGTCTCCAAGATGAACGAGACTCTTTCCAGCGTGGTGTAATTGAGCAACGAGATTATCCTCATCAATAGCTGTCCCGGCGAAGTTGGACCCCGCATCGATGAAGGTGGGTAGGGTGCCAGTTGTCAGACCCTTCAAACGCTGCAGAGTCGTCGTCGGGGGATCAGCAATGAACGGAAGAAGGAAGGCGTTGGCGGGGTTCTGAACAGCAGTCTCGTAAAGCACGGGGATATTATCATGGAACAGATGAGCAGTTTCACTCTCATCCTTCGAAGCAAAGGGAACAGTGAAATCATAGCGAAGAGCATCAATAATGATAACAACAGCCTTATCAAAAGTCTTCTCATGCCAACAACCCTTCTCCTGGTTTCCCAGCGCGCCCTGCGGTTGATTTAAGACATCGTCGAAAGGTAAAACATCGCATGAGGATTTATTCTCCAGAACCATGCGCGTAAGAAGGAATCCCTTTGTGAACAGATATATACCGGCAACATGTAAAAGCCTGCGAATATCCAATGTAAGCTCGACATTTTCTTCAAATCCTCCAGTCTGCAAGCTTGAACCCTGAAATTCAAGCTGCGCCAAATCATGAAATATCCCACTCACATTATCCACGCCAAAACACCCAGCACACCAAGATGTTTCGTCTTGAATTCATCCTCCAGCGCCAGCGCCTTCTGATCTAACACACCGGTCTGTTTGTGCCTAGACTGCGCAGCCGGACTCTTCGGGCCACTTTTCGAGACATTGGGTGTCCAGAGAGGACCCATCGCCCCTGGAGGCGGGTTCGCAGCCATATCCACGAAAAAGCGCGCGTGCTAATTTCTGAAATCGATGTCTGGCGCGCCAGTCGCGGTCCGGTCTGATCTCAGTATAAAGCCGAGGAGTCCGGGAGGGGTGGACACGGTGTCCGGAGAAAGTAATCGAGGGAAGGGAAGCCGGAGGCAGCGCAAGCACGAGTTTTGCCGGGGGTCGATTTAAGTCCGGTCCATTCGAGGAGGGGAAGATAGGTAGAGTGAGGTAATGAGGGTCTGTTAGGGTCGGAGGTATAGAGGTTACGGAGGTCGAACCCCTTTCTGTGCTCGTCTCTGTAACGGCTTCCCTATTAATAGTGAAGCTATAGCATGTACATGGCTAAGCCGGAATGAAAGGTTTAGCGAATTGCTAAAGAAAAAAAAAAAGAAATAGAGGTTCTCTGACGTCGCGGAACGGACGGGTTGGGGAGATCGGACTCGGTGATTCTGATTCGCCGGGTGGATACAACTACACACAGATACACACGATACACACAGAAAAAGATATTGCGAGTTTGCCATGGCAAAACATAGGAGGACTAAGTACATACATTATCCAGCTGCCGGGTACCGGAGAAAAGGCACATGAGAAGAAGAAAAGTAGAGGGGGTCCTAAAAAAATAAACTAGGACTCCCTAAAGGGGTGTGGAGAAGGAAAATATAGCAAAAATGTCACGTGCATGTATTCCGAACCCTAGGAACGTGACAGGGTTGAAAGGGATATGGGGGACCAGGCTCAAGAAGCAACGCCAGGTAACAAAAAGCAGAAAAATCGGCAGGCCCTCGCTATAAATGATCCAGCTTCCGTCAAGTGGGCCGAAGTACCCAGGGAGATAGTGGAGGATAGCTCCAAAACCAAGATGGGGGTAAGCCGGTTGAACAAAGACTGAATCCGCATATGTGCAAGCCATCAGGCCAAAACGGGGAATAGGTATGTAAGGTAGAATCGGAACGGATGTAGTGGTGGGGGTGGTCATGCTTTTGAAAAGTCGTTGAAGATAGTGGAGGTGAGCGGCACTGCGGGCAAGCTCAATGGCTAAGTTGGATGCCAATAGTCCTCTAGGAGTATGTCTTCATTTCCTTCTCCTTCAAGCCGCCCATCCGCTCAATGTCGAGAGACTGGAAGCGGTCGGCATCGCTGGTCTGGTAGGGTGGGAGCTCTTCATGGCAAGGCTCCAGGCCGACACTGCCGGCGTCACTGATACGAACTACCACCATGCGGCCAGACTTGCGCTTGCCGCTCTCATCCTCTTCTTCGGGGAATGTAATGCGAATCTCGGGCACAGGGCTAGGTGGTGGGCTGTCGGAGTTCTCCATAAGGCTGCGCTTCTCGTCATACACTAGGACGGAGTCGTTCTTATTCGTAGAAATGGTTAAGCGACGGTTGTTGGGAGGGCTTTGACCGTTGTAGACGGGGAGCAGGGATTCCTTGCGCGAGGTACGCTTGCGGCGAAGGACCATAAGACCACCAACGAGAGCGAGGGCGAGCAGAACCAGAACGAGGAGAGCAATCAGAAGGTCGACCATAGCATTGGAGAGTCCACCATTGTTGTCATCACGTGCGACGAGTCGGGGCAAGAGATTCATCATCTTGGCGGGTTTTGTCGGATGTCGATGTCGAAAGTCAGACTTGAGTGTTGATAGTCGATAGTCGATAGGCGTCAGATACCAAGTAGAAGGATCGAAATTGGTTGTATTTGGAAAGATCGTCGATGTTTTAACGAATGACACGGATTGAATCCGGGGGGGGTGAACAGGGGGGAAAGGGTCAAAACAGGCTAGAAACCAAAGATTGAACCTTAGTAAAGAGTGGACAGCAAGGTGAGCCAAAAGAGTGAAGCTGACACCTGCGAAAGGAATGGAGGAGAGAGAATGAAGGGAAAGCAGAAAGGGGAGAAGGGGAGGTCAGAGGGCAGAGAGACCTAGAATTCTATTGTTAACGCGTGCTAAGCTGTTCTAAGCTTAGCGTTGCCCGGTCACCAACGAACGGTCTTGGCCCCAGGGGTTGGCCAATCAGCGTTAGGTGCCTGGAGATCGGACCCTTCGGGGGGGCCTCTTTCCTTGTTTTCCCCCTAAAGTTATGGCCAGTTATGCTCCAGTCTCCAGTTATGGCTAGAACACTGCCAACTTTTAGTATAGTCCACTATAGAGTAGTGTTCATGTTCACGATAAGACCTATATTAGTGTGTGTGTCGTGTGTCGTGTTCACTTCACGTTCACCGCAATGCTGCCTAGGTAGCACAATAGGCGCCAATGCACTATCACACCTATAAGCAGTAATGTCTCAGTGAATCATTAATGGGAAATTAATCCACAGTACACAACGCTATTATATGCCTCACCCTTGAATAATAAACAGCCATTTTGAATTAAAATAAACCATCCTATGTAGGAGGAAGTGTTGTAAGTCGAACGGTGTAGGGAATGTCAGTGTGATGTGATGGTTTGTTACACTTGAAGCCTAAGTGCCCAGGTGAGCGCCTAACAAGTGTACATCAAAACCACATAGGAAACATGCAATACTGGTAGAATTAGCCATTGTGCGAGTGTTTATAAATCATAAATCATTCATGATATATCATGTTAAACAGATAGTAAATTAATCAAAGAAAATAGAAATAGTTGAGTCGAAGCTATGTTATAAGCGCGGTGGTGCGGAATATATATACAGATAACCACCTCCACCATCTGCACACAAACTTCGACTCGGACAGTTTGGAATCAATAGTCTGCCATTTAAACTAAGCATATCTAGACACATCCATCTAAACTGCAAGATTTTACTACTGTGTTTGCCAGATGCTTAATGTATCAATCACTTCAACTGCATGTATCCAACTCGCATGGTTTGACCGCCACATCGGCAACACACCGCACTAGTACGCGGTCACCAGGGTGCAAATGGCCACCAGCAAATATACAGTTACAAGCACAGTAGGTAGGCTGTTGTAAACTTTGTATGTACCAGTAGTAGGGTGCTTTGTCTTGTGGGGGAATAGGCTGGGGTTGAGGTATACTAATACGTAGTCAAGTACTCCCGTCGCCACGTATGTACAATTCACCTAGACAGTCATTGAACATCAGATCAGTAGCTGTAGTGTCAATTGGGCTGTGTATTTTGAAACACTTTCCTGCCCGACTGCATGATCGACTGACCTGTATTTGACCAGGTAAGTGTCAGTATTTGTATTATTATTAGTGCTTAGAGCGGCAGAGAATGAATTAGTATACAGTGTCATGATATATCACTCAAATCAAGATGTAATCAAATAGATTTACAAATACCGAGATCTACTCTACTAAACTGACTGTACTCTGTACAGCACTAAGTACTAGCCAAGACCTGACACTCAAGATCAAAAACCCAACCAACTCCGTACGCCACCCTGTCAATTTGTCAACAATGACCTCTCCCACACTGGATTCTTTATAATGCGGTCAAGAGGCCAACACACACCACCACCACCAAAAAGTGACCTGTCACAATCCCGGAGAAAAGGCCGACGGGAAAAACGAAGCCCAAGGGATCGCAACGATCTAGCAGCAATCGGACGCAAGGCAAGCCAAAGATCCGGGGAAATCCAAATGCGAGTGATGGTCTGACACTCGACCTGTGCGACCCCTGTGCAAGGATCAAAATCCCCTGTCTCGGCCTTTCAAAATGGCCTGGGATTACACGGTCATGACTGTTGAGAACATGCTCCATACCAGCCCTGGCAATGCCACAGATACCGAGATATGGCAGATAATATGGCAGATACCAGCCAATGCCAGATGTTAAAGAGTTAGATACCAATGCCCCTTTGGGAACAAGGGTCAGTGTGACGGAGTGAAGTAAGGGGCTGGGTGAGTCTATGGAAGTCTCTCAAACCTGTTTTCCAGGGATGGTACACAGTAAACTATTGGAAGGTTGAAGGGGAAACAGAATATATACAGTAGAGTAGAATATCAAGAATAGAGCACTCGTCATACATAGAATATATCATGAAGAGATATACAACCCCTCACTGAAGAATGTACTTGAGTTAAGCGCAATTAACTTAACTTAGAGGGTCCAGTGGCCCCGCAGCTTTCGGGCCAAGTTGGTTGCCGGGAACTATAAAGCTTCTCTTTGCTTTTAACTACTTGAATCAGTTATATTCGGCTCTTTCGGCATTGTATCAACCCTGGATCTCTCGTCCATGGCCAATACAGGGAGGAACTGGTCAGGAACTATTGGCCGGTATGAAACTCTCGGTGACTTCAGGGTTTCTCGCTCAACCAGGTCTAACTGGTGTCCCTGGACCAGATTAGGGACATGATCCAGAGTTAGTTGTTGACGCTAGACTATTAACCATGGAATATAGCTATAACCAGCAATTCTTCACCTATAATCAGCTAATTGAGAGAAGTCAATCGCAAGTGAGAGGGGCTAGAAAGAAGCGCCGGGAGGCAGATCGCGGTGACCGTCAGAAACCCAAGCCATGTATTGTGAGTGGGAAGGGTACTTCCATCCCCATATTAATTAATACTAGTCAATAAGTACCTCCACCATCAGCCAGGATCGACCTTGTTCATCGTCACGGTATTACGGGCAATACAGCGGCTGATCTTCCTTCAAACTCGCATCATTTTTCTTTTCTATCTATCGCATTTCCTCTTTCTTTCTCCCCCCCTTTGCTCTTCTTACACTCTTCTTTCTTTTTCCTTGTTCCGTCCCCAACAAGGTCTTTTATTTACCCGCTTGGGCTGTCAGCTTGTGTGACAGCTACATCTATGCCCTCTCTTCCACATTCTCATCAATCGACCCACTAGATTCTGGGAGTTTCATCGAAAGCGCATTCCACTTACAACATCCCCCTTGCCTATCAGGGCCCCAACGCCATTCTCGAGGATCGCCATACGACGATCTGCAAATTGGGAGATTCCTGGAGCATGCACGGAGCAGAGTAACGTCGCGACGCCTCCTTCAGAACCCTCCGGCTGCCAACTCTGGCCCCTCCCCACACTGCTGCAGCGACAAACAGAAAGGGTGATAATATCGTTCCAATTCTTTGTCACCTTGCATCTGCTCTCCCCGACCTTTTTCTGCCACCTCCAGCATTTCTCGCCTCGCTACTCCTCCCTTCCGTCTCCCTTCTTCGTGATCCCTGTATAATCTGTACATGTCCTTGGGTTTGTGAAGACTCAAGGCCTCTCTCTCATTCTTTTCACTCGTCGTCCCCTCCTTTGGTGAGTCCCTGTACACCCTACCCTGGCACCTTCGCACCTGCTTCACACCTGGCTTCCCAATGCAACCTCCTCCAACAACTGGCTAACAAGGGTCGCACTTTTCGCAGTCTTATATTCCTTCGTGTACGCCCGTTTCTGGTGCCTGGTGCCCGCTTGCAAATACTGGCCGATAATTCTTCGGTTCTTTGATAAGCGTCTGTGATTTAAAAACAGACCCGCTCGATCTTTCTGCAAATACTCGCTCGCCGTTCGAGCACATATCGACTGTCGATCGCCGATCGGAGATTTCCTGGGATGGCTTCTACGATGGCCGCTAATGCAACCAGCGTACATAACGTGAGTCGGATGCGACTGGGAAAGCAATTGGATCAATAATAACGTCGGTGTAGGTACGGTCTAGTCGGGGTTCCAACATGGGTTCATCAGGGATGAACGACCACAACCGCGGATCTCACAACAATGTCGGCAAGAGCTTCGGCGCTGGCAAGTACAACATCTGGGGTGACTCGAACCTGGGCGGATTCGGAGACGGTAAGTGATCGTCGGTCATGGTGGAAGGTTATACTGACGTGTGGTAGATCAACACATCAGCGAAACTGCTTTCGAAGGCAAGTCAGGCTCAGGCTCTCTCTTGTCTACATCAGAGTCCGATGGCTGGTCGGGTCGCGCCAACCTTCCCTGGAGTACCGTCAACAACAACGCTACCTTCCAGAACCGTGGCCTGGCCACCTCCCCGATTCAGACGCGTGCCAACGACCGCAGTGCGCCTGTCATGAACGAGACTGGTGATAGCTCTTACTTTGCTCTTCCTCGCACAACTGGCATCGGCAGCTCAGCTGGTACCGCAAGCCACCGTCCGTTCATCAACACTGGTTCGGAGGGTGTCTCGCCCTCCGGTGATGGCATGTCATTCGGTGGATTTGCTGGTCGACGACAGATGAACTCCACCGGTCTTGGTGGAAGTCCGGTGGGAACAACCTTCCCCCTCAAACCTGGATTCTCCAACTCTCTCGAAGGCGCCCGTCAGGACGACATGGCCGCCGCCAGGGGCATGTCCTCACTAGGTTCGGGCATTCAGGATTCCATTTCCCCCCCCCCAAGGCCGCAGCACTCTTTCCCACGTCTCTCACAATTCCGCCTCCTACGCCGCTCAACGGCCTACTCACTCCGCCCATCCTTCTTTCTACTCTGAGAACCACAGCATCGATGGCCGTTATGGCGGCTCAATGGACCTCAACGCTGGATTTAACAAGCTCCAGGTGAACGATGGTAACTACACCCAGGGTGTTCAGCGCCCAGCCTACGTCCCTCACGCCTCCTTCGATGGTACATTCCCTCGTGTCAAGTATCCGAACAACGAGGAAGCTGCCTACCAGGGACTAGGCTACAGTGCCGAAGCCGCACAGGATATGCACCTTGCTTATCAAGCTCGCTCTCGCGCTGCGGAGACTGGATCGATCTCACCCTCTGACTACGCTCGCATTGATAGCCCTATCTACACTGGTGTGGATGGCACTGGCCAATACCGCAACACCGGAGGTCGTGTCGCTGACAGCCAGGCCGCTGCTTTCGAGCGTCGCCTGCGCACTCTCCAGGAACAGGAGCTTGCTCAGGCTTCTGCCAATGCCGGACAGCGCATGCAGTACCCTCCTGCTTACGATTTCCAAGGATACCAGAATGCTCGCCTGAACGCTCTGTCTGGATTCTATCCGGTGGCTCATCTCGGTGGACTAGGTGCAACCGCTCTGGTCTCCCGCACCCAGCGTGATCATGACCCTACTCAGGTCGTCCGCAGCCCTCTCCTCGAGGAGTTCCGTGCCAACAGCAAGGGTAACAAGCGCTACGAGCTCAAGGACATATACAATCATGTTGTTGAGTTCAGCGGGGACCAGCACGGCTCTCGCTTCATCCAGCAGAAGCTCGAAACTGCCAACAGCGACGAGAAGGAGCAGATCTTCCGCGAGATCCAGCCCAACTGCCTCCAGTTGATGACTGATGTCTTCGGCAACTACGTCGTCCAGAAGCTGTTTGAGCATGGCAACCAGACCCAGAAGAAGATACTCGCAAACCAGATGCGCGGTCATGTTCTGGCTTTGTCCACTCAGATGTACGGATGCCGTGTCGTGCAGAAGGCTCTCGAGCACATTCTCACCGACCAGCAATCTGCCATGGTCAAAGAGCTAGAGAATCACGTCCTTAAGTGCGTTCGTGACCAGAACGGTAACCATGTTATCCAGAAAGCCATCGAGCGCGTTCCTTCTCAGTACGTTCAGTTCATTATCAACGCTTTCCGTGGACAAGTCAACCGGCTCGCTGCCCACCCATATGGTTGCCGCGTTATCCAGAGAATGCTCGAGCACTGCGAAGAAGTCGACCGTCAGTCTATCCTGGCGGAGCTGCACGCTTGCACATCCAACTTGATCCCCGATCAGTTCGGCAACTATGTCATCCAGCATGTAATTGAGAACGGTGATGAGCAAGACCGCACTCGCATGATTGACATCGTCATGGGTCAACTCCTTGCCTACTCTAAGCACAAGTTCGCTAGCAACGTTGTTGAGAAGAGCATTGAGTTCGGTGCTCCCCATGAGCGTCACCACATCATCTCTACCTTGACTTCCCCGAACGACCGTGGCGAGAGCCCTCTCCTCGGTCTCATGCGCGACCAGTATGGAAATTATGTTATCCGTAAGTACCTCATAACTCAAGATACATCCCTTACTAACCCCCTTTAGAAAAGGTCCTCGGTCAACTCAAGGAGGCAGAGCGTGAAGCTCTCATTGACCAGATCAAGCCTCTTCTCAGCCAGCTGAAGAAGTTCAGCTATGGCAAGCAGATCGTCGCTATTGAAAAGCTCATATTCGACCCAAACTCCCCTGCGACTGTGCCTCTATCCCACACTACCTCGACCACTCCCCCAAACTCTCACAAGTCCTCTCCTCAACCCCTCAAGCGCTCTCTCCCCACGGAGCAGCCACGGGCCTTCTTGGGCAACGCTCCTCCCACACCTCCCCCCACAGACCCCAGCACGGTCGATAGCTCTCTCGAGCCCAAGGGCCTCGCCAAAAGCACAGTGACCTCGGTTTCGAGTCCCGAGACGGGCAGCACCGGTGTTACCGTCCCGGTCGATGTCACCAGTGCTCACTAATTCGTTGCACACATTTCCACTCGCTCGCTCAACATAATATTTCTAATCCAGATCTGATCGAAGCCGAGTCAACATTCTTGTTCTTTATCTAATATGGAGCGTATACATACAGGGGAATCCGGCGCGGATATATCTCACCAACGTCTTATGTGATTCTCCCTTTACCAACATGGCTTGTCGGCGCAACAATAGGGCCGGAATTTGCTTTTATTTCTTGTTTCTTGTCGATCTCAGACCTGTTGATTCCTATGTCTTATTTCTACCCTTTTTTTTCCTTTCCATGTCCTTTCTTGAACTGTTCATTTACTCTTACGACGGTGTTTCACCACCCATCTTGTCAATGCCTCGCTGTTTATGCTGGTCTAAGGATCAGATCAGATCAAATCTATGAAATGGCGTCTTGTGTTTCTCGACTTGTCTACTCTTGTTTGTCTCATTTTTTATTGTTCATTCTACTGTTATGGGTCAAGGTCTGGGTTTCATGGTCATGGTTTCAAGGCACGGGGGGACTTATCTGCAATCTCAATCAGACACATTCACCGGATCGACGAGTTTGATCCGGGTACGATTTCTTGCATCAAAATACGAGAAGATTTTATCTATTCATCATCTGGCACAACAACCAACAGCACTAGTCGATTCTTTTACACTTAAGCCATATCAAAGGTCCGTCGTCATGTGACTTCATTGAACATCAATATCAACATTTTGATCTCGACATCCAATACATCTCGACCTCACTCGACTTATCCACCCTCAGCCTGTCTGTCTGAACCTGCCTCGTTTATTCAAAGTAGGCTATACAGTCTCGCGATCTAACCAAAATGGAAAGTGTCACTTGACGTGTTTGTTGCCCTCATGCCATGTTGATATTGTCTCACCCTATCCCGTTATTTTCCACACTTGAATAATGACCCCCGTTTACCTCTTTGCTTGTGGCTGTATTACCAATGCATTATGACTTGATTTTATTTACTTCTTGCTAGGGGGTTTCTTGGTTACTGTTGTAACCACATTCAGATAGATGGAAGTCGTAATAATGAAAGTAGAGCTTATCAATGTGTTATATTCGCGTAACTCGTATCATTTTGCCTGCCCAAATGCTTTGCAGCTAGTTGGAAATTCAACGTGATGAAGAGTGTTATCAACACGTGACCGGGAAGAACAATGGCGCATTTTGACCTCAACATCTCCCGCAGCTCAGTTAACCTCCAGCCGAAACTCCTACATTTCTTTCGCGCACCGCTCACAGCGCGTTATACCGTCGCTGAGTGAATATAGCTTGGAGACCAGCAATCAATCGACAAGGACCTACACACTACCTCACAACCCCCACCACCAACCCAAACCAAACCTAAAATCAACTACCAAGAACCACCAAAATGTCCTCAAACGTGGGCCTAACAACCCCAAGAGGAAGCGGCACATCAGGCTACGTACAAAAGAACAGCGCCTTTATCAAACCCCGCAACACAGGCTACGGCGCCCCCTACCCACCGGTCAGCGGCGCAAACGGCAGCAGTCCCATGGATCGCCCCTTCAAGCAACGTCTACCAGACAAGCAGATCCTCGAACACGACCGGAAGCGCGCTATCGAAGTCCGCGTTATGGAGGAGCGGGATCGACTTGAAGAGGAGAATGAGAGGATTGAAGAGGAACAAGCCAAAACCAGCAAATCAAAGTCGAAGACCAGCTCCAAGAAGGATGCAGAGGGTGATGCTAAAGAAGAAGGCGAAGATGAAGACGTTGAAAAGGTCCTTAGCGAAGAAGAAATCGATGCGAGATGCGAGATTCTTCGGGTGAGGTTGCTTAAGGAGTTGGAGGATGAGCTTGAGGGCGGTGGCAAGGGTGTGTTTAAGAAGCCTACTGCTGGGGGACGGGATAAAAGACAGCTTAAGTCTTATCAGGTTCATGAGCTTGCTGAAGCTAAGATTGAAGAGACGGATCGGTTGAGGAGGGCGCTTGGGATTCGGGAGGATCGGGAGACTGGGGAGATCTCTAGTTCGAGGGATTCTTGGGGGAACAGGGAGAATCGGGAGAGGAGAAGGGAGAGGGATTGAAGTCTTGATTACTTGATTGAGACTTAAAATGTGGTGTGATATGTGCATTTGCATTCTTCTATGGTTTGGTGTCTTTGGTGTCTGGCGTTAGATTGATAATAGGCTAACGAGTCAATGGTATTCATATTTATATTCTTCTTCTGCATTCATTTCTATGTACTCTCCATGCTGCAAGCAATATGACCAAAGAACCACTGGATATCATAACCTCATCTCATCTGTAATATACACCAAACAAAACTGATATAGATCAAGCAACAAACTTCTCAATCACCCACCCAGCCTTGGGATCCTTCTTTTGAACAACCTTCTTAGCAGGCAAAGGCCAACCCGTACTGCCAGAATCGCCAACAAGCGAAGGAACAACCCAACAAGACCTTCTAGGCGGAACACCATCCAAAGCATCCGCTTTCCCAATGGGCTTGCCATACTCCATAAGCGGTGTATCATGCGCAATAGCAGCAAGCTGCAATCCACTAGGAACAACAAGCGGGAACATCCGAATCTTAGGCAAGGAATCAGTGACCAGCGCCGCAGACGACTGCTGCAGATGCGAGTAGACGATGTACTGGGGCATTTCCCTGGGCGATAGCTTAGCCAGAAGAGACGATGGATGCACATAAACAGCCCGCTCTGCTAGCTCCTGATACCCACTCCCATCGCGCGAGGGGAAGAGGGTAAGATACGGCACGTCGATGGCACGACGGGACGCGCGCTGATTCTCCGGTGGGACGGGTGCCAGGTCCGCGCGGATAGCGACCTGATCGATGAAACCAGCCGTGACAATTTGCTTCAGGGCCTTGATTTGTTTGGCGGATGGTTCCGGCAGACGGGCTTTGTACTCGGGGACTTGGCCTGGGTTGTTGGAGCGCACGATATCTGTCAGCTGGCGGCGGAGTTGGGTTGCTTCCTTGAAGGCCTTGCCACGGAGGAACATCTGTTCACTGAAGGCTTCGCCGTCGGATGCGTAGGCATAGGCGCAGATTGCACTAAGGGCTTTTAGAGCGTCGGATGTATCGTCGTGCTTTGAGAAGAGGCGGTGGGCGCGGGCGTGGGCTTTACCGCGCTGTTCGCGTTCTGTGTCTTCGAGACGGTCTGCGTTTGTGTAGATATGTTTCTTTTCGACGTCGGAGTCGGAGTCTGAGTCGTCGTTTTTGCTCTTTTTTGCGACTGGCGGGTTCGGGTCTAGTTGGTTTTCTGGGACGAAGAGGTCGCCTACTGCGAGTGCTGCTACTAGGGCTATCACGTAGGGCATGCAGCCGTGCTGGTGGCCGATGTGGAGCATTTTGCTGAACCGTGGGGAGAGCGGATATGTTGAGAGACGGCGGCCGATTGGGGTGATTTGGCCGTCGGATGAGAGGGCGCCGAGGTTCTTGAGGAGCTTTTCGGCCTTTGCAAGTCCCTGGCGGCTTGGGGGTGTTGGGAAGGGGAAGTTGATGACGTTGTGCAGGCCCATGCTCTTCATCTGGAGGACGACGCCTTCAATGGGAGTGCGTAGGATCTCGGGGTCGGTGTATTCAGCAAACTCGCCTTCGTATACTGCAGATGAGTACATTCTGTAGCAGTGACCTGGGCCTGTTCGACCTGCACGACCGGCTCGCTGATTTGCGCTGGCCTTGCTGATCCAGCCAATCTGGAAGCTCTGCACACCCGTGAACAGATCAAATTGCTTCTCCTTGGCTCGACCACAGTCGAAGACGTACTTGATGCCGGGGATGGTCAGGGAAGTTTCAGCAACGTTGGTTGCCAGGATGATGAGACGGGAGTTCTCTGGTGGTGCCTCGAAGACCTTCATCTGCTCCTTTGTGGGCAGTTGGGAGTAGAGAGGCAAGACGTGGACGCGTGTTGATGAATCCATAGCCTCTTCGCCGAGATCGAAACCGTCATCTTCTTCTTCATCATCCAGGCCTGTAATCTCCATATCGCTATCGTAATCGTCAACGCCAGTATTGTTCATCTCTGTCTCACCCAGCTCCAGATCTTCGGCTTCCAGAGGTGCCTCGTTGGCCGAAAGCTGGACCTTTGCTTGCGTAGTATCTTCCCGCTGTGTTGGTTTGAAAGTCTGCTTCAGTCGCTTGGAGAGCTGGCGAATCTCATTTTGTCCAGTCAAGAACACAAGCATGCCACCAGGAGGTAGCTTGCGGTGTCCACGGGAGACCTTGCGGAATGCATCCTCAACGTAATCGCGCTGAGTGCGGCGAGAAAAATGCACAGAGACAGGGTACTGCCGACCCTCGGCCTGAACCAAAGGGGGTGCACCATGGCGGAATAGACTTGCATTCTCAGTGAAATCGGAGATACGCAGAGTAGCTGACATGATGACGACCTTCAAGGGCTTGACAGATGGATCCTCCTCGCTCAATGACTTGCGCAGATCAACGATACGGCTGACCATTCCAATCAGGATATCAGTGTTGACACTTCGCTCGTGAGCCTCATCAATAAGGATGATGGAGTATTTGCTGAGGGCAAAGTCATCTGCAATCTCACGCAGTAAGATACCATCAGTCATGAATTTGATAGCAGTTTTCTTGTTCGCTGTGCTCTCAAATCGGATTTGATATGAGACTTTGTCGGCATGCTGACCCAGTTCCTGGGACACACGGTTTGCCATACTCACGGCCGCAACTCGTCGAGGCTGCGTGACGCCAATTAGGCCTGGGTTAGGGCTGTCTGGGCTGCCGAAGCCAGATTCGAAGAGGAACTGGGGAAGTTGGGTTGTCTTTCCGCTACCAGTAGCACCCCAAATGACCACGGTGGAATTGTTGTGGATAGCTTCCATAATCTTCTGCTCCTCACCAACGACAGGCAGACCGAGACGGGCAGCTTGAATCTCCTCTGAGCGTTCTACAGCGACGCTGTATGCCTTCCGGTTGGGGTCGCCATGGGTCACCTGGAGCTCGCGGGGAAGCGGTTCCTCCTCGTTGACCTTCTGAGGCAATTTGGATGGGTCGAATATCTGCTCTTGCTGGGAAATGGCTTCGCCAGCGTTCGGCTTGAAACCTACTACTTCGTTGATCTGTTGAACAGCCCAAGACTTGAAGGCTGACTGGCGAGGTTCGATCTTTGGAGACTCATCATCCATGTCCTCATCCTCGTCCTCATCCTCTTCGTCCCCAGAGTCATCATCATCGTTTTCGGAACCTTCGGAAGAGGTGCCTTCATCGTCTTCGTCGTCAGAACCCTCCTCAATATCACTTTCTGATTCGGCCTCGTCCTTGTCGCTCATGCCTTCGTCCTCGTCCTCGTCCTCCTCTTCCTCATCCGAATCGAAGCCCTCCCATGCAACCTCTGCTGCAGGCTTAGGCGCGGGCTTCTTCTTGGGTGCACGCTTGCGCTTCTTGAGAACTGGGAAACCATCAGGACCAAGCTCAAGTGGCCGCTTTAATCCGCTACCAACAGCTGCATCAGGTTGTGTCTTCGACTCCACCATGGGATCTGTTGCGGGGTTTGACACCTTAAGATGGACATCCGAATCGTCGGTCTCATCCCCGGAGAGATCGACGGGAGCATCGCGTTTCGCTGCTTGGCCAAGCTTCGGTAGGAGTGATTCGTCTTCCTGTCTCTTGCGCTTGCCCAGATCTTTCGAACTTTGCAAGGAGGATGTGTCGACCGAGGATTTGGCGAGTTTCTTTAACAATTCAATGTTCTCTTCCTTTCGGAGTTTGTTTTCCTGCGGAATGTTAAAGCTATTCTTCCATTGCGAGCGCCTCACGTACAATGTACTTGTCTAGACGCTTTTGCTTCTTTGCAGAGACATGGGTATGCTGATCCCGTAATTCCTCCTGCAACTTCTGTCGTCGTGCCTCTTTCTCATCCTTGGAGACGGGCTCGAGCTGCGCGGCATTGGTGTCGGCCTGCTCATTGGCCTGGGCCTGCCGGTGCTTCTGCTTTCGCAGACGTGGCGTAAACTTGGGCGGCATACTGAGATACCACAGCCACAATAAAAAAAGTAAAATGGCTACAAAATCGAGAGCTGCGATTCAATTGTTCTTCGTTGCTGGAAAAAAATCGAGGCGGTGAAAATCTGCCAGATTGGCTGTGGGGAAGTGCCTGACCGCCTTTGAAGCAGACACTCTTGGTGAACAACACAGCTTCTATCATCTCTTGACTTCGCCTATAGAAATAACAGACCTTCATTACAATGGCTGCTCCATTTGATGTCAATGCATTGCAGGAATCCCTTGTGCTCCCTTTCCCAGCGGCCACAAAACAGGTTGCGGGGTTGGTGAACGGGGTCCAAACAGATGTCATGACAATGAGCTTCAGCGATAAGGTCATGGTTACAATCTCACAAGGTGGTAGACTGGCGCATTGGGTATGTAACTCTGGATCTGGGTATGAGCTTCACTAATGTCTCAAAGCTACACGTACCCATGGAGAATCTTAACCCCGGCACTGAGGGTATGCACACCATGCCTGAGGGAGAGGATAACCTCTTGCCATTCAAGAATTTGACGTCGACGACTCTACTGGGTGGCCATTCTTCTGGCCAAGATATAACCGGCCAGCTTCTCGCCCGTCAAATTGCAACTGCCATTGCTACGAAGACGCCCACTGAAAGCAGGCTACTTGTTGTCGGTCTGGGACTTGGAAAAGAAATCGCTGACCGAGATGCGTTCTTCGCCATTGTCGATCTTGTTCTACAATGCATCTAGATTGTGGACGCTACATGAAAAGCCACGAAATACGGATCATACGGACCAAAAACCACATCCCCACTTCTGCAATGATGAAACGAGTGAGCATCTGTGCTCGGCGATGAAAAAGTTTACAATTGCATCCATTGCCACTCGGAATATGAGGTCAATACATAACCAGTTGACCGTGGAATTTCAAGAGCCGCTTGAAGCTACCTGTCGGCTCCAGGCTGATGATATCCCACATCCCGACACCAGTTAAGAATGTCGATAAGCGACGGCATCAGTGGATTTGCATGGCTCAGCTGGTTTTACCGTCCGAACAAAACATGCCTTGCTCTCCAGCCGAGCCGCTTGAATTGCACTCTCCGTCTGAGTGGCCCATGCCACAAGCCCGCATTAATAGGTCCTTCCGGAGAAATTAAGCACCTGCCGGTCAAAATGAAGAGCCCTTTGTTAATGTTATCGTGGGTCTGGTTCCAATACGGGTCACATGTTTAGTAGACATAGCTGGATCTCCGTATTAGCTCCAAAATCAACGAAAATAGAGTAAAATTTCTGACCTCCATTTGAAAAACTCAACGATAAATTAAGCCGGAGGCTATAAGCCACATGTGTGAATGGATAGGGGCATGTCGATATCGCGACATGGCCACTCACGTGATCACATGTCGACAAACAGGGGTTTCCACGGGCGACAGCGAGGGCAAAAACAGTAAAATGTGAAAAGCGTAGTGACCGCTCACGCACTTCACCCCACCATCGAACATAGCACTATCGGACTTATGCATCTCTCGATGCATCCTTGCTGATCCTGCATGTGATCTTTCTATCATCGTGCTTTGTTCATCAATCTTTCATCGTCGCCACCCTCATTGATCAACGGCATCCCGTAGAGATGCGTGATTCGGAGGACTACGAGATGAGAGCCGCTATCGAGGCTTCGCGCCGGGAGATGGAGCTCTCTCAGCAACGCGCCAAGTCATCTGAAGCATCCAACTTCGTGGATCTGACTGAAGACTCCGATAATGACTCGGAAATAAGAGAGGAATTTACCAAGTCCAAGTCTGTGGTCAATTCTGATACGGAAGACGATCAGGATGATGACGAGCTCCAACGCGCTCTCGCTTTGTCCTTAGCGATGGACAACACCGAAGCCAAGGGAAAAGCTCCCGAAGACGAAACCGACGACATGACCTCTATTGCTCCCCAGGCTACCATTTCCTCGGCGGGACTGGCTGGGCTCGACCGCAAGCAGATGGAGCAGGAACGTCTCGCTCGTCTTGCTAAGCGCAAGGCCGCCGACAATACAGGCTCTCCGGAAGCTCAACCGAGTCAAAAGCTTATCAAAGTTGAGCCCGTGTCAACGAAGTCTCTTTCAGCACGCCCATCAGATTCTTCTCAGCAGTGTCCTATGCAAGGTTCAAGTTCGGCGAATGGTATTCCCAAAGAACGCACCTATGTCTGTCCACAGACTGCAGCGAATGCACCTGGTCTGGATATCCAGCCAACTGCCCGACCAATGATCCAATGGCCTCTGGGAGCAGTCAAGAAAACATCTCTCGAGGGCTTTCCCCGCCAGGAAAATGACATCACTATCGAAGAGGTTATCCAACGTGGCGAGCTAGAGCTTGCTGTCTTCAGCTCGTTTTTGTGGGATATAGAATGGCTCTTCACCAAACTTGACATACAGAGAACTAGGTTCATGCTGGTCATGCAGGCGAACGACCAATCTGTGGTAAGAAAGGCTTCCACATGCGTTTATATATGCTAACAACATTGAAGCGAGACCAATACATCGCAGAGACTGCTGAGATCAAGAACGTTCGTCTGTGTTTCCCCCCCATGGGTGGGCAGGTTTTTTGTATGCACTCCAAGCTCATGATGTTCTTTCATACCACCTACCTTCGAATTGCAATTCCCACTGCAAACCTTACCTCGTTCGACTGGGGCAGTCACAGTCTGATGGAAAACGTTCGTTACAAATTTCAACGTTTTCTTTTCTTCCTTTCCTTCTGTGATTCTAACAACATGACAGACTGTTTTCCTTATTGATCTGCCCAAGATCGGGACCTCCACCCAGAAATCAAAGACTTCCTTCTATGAAGAACTGGTGTACTTCCTTGGGGCCACTACGCTTCACCGCAACGTGATCAAGAAATTGGATGAGTATGACTTCAGTGAAACGGCGCGTTATGCATTCATTCATACAATGTAAGTGTATTTCATGTCCAACTCGTGCAGAACTTTATTAACAGGAGAAGTGGCGGAGCCAATACCGGAGAATCGTGGCGACGAACGGGTTACTGTGGCCTAGGTCGCGCTCTGACAACCCTTGGGCTCATTTCAACCTCGCCGGTAAACATTGATTATGTGGTGAGCTTTCTTGTTCTTAACTCTTCTAGGCACTTAGATACTTACGTGATCACCAGACCTCGTCTATGGGAAGTCTCAACACTAGCTTCCTGCGATCAATCTACCTCGCTTGCAAAGGCATGTTCCCTATTCTATTAGCATAATCAAAAGAAGTCTAACGAGTCAGCTCTAGGTGAGGATGGTGTACTGGATTACACTCTCCGCACAAAGCCCACCAAATCAGAGGCTGCATCTCACACAAAGCTTGTGAAAGACACCAACAAAGAATGCCTAGACCGTTTCCGCATCTACTTTCCATCTGACCAGACCGTGCGAGCGTCACACCAAAATCCCGAAAACACTGCGGGCACAATTTGCTTTAATCCGAAATGGTGGATGAATGATGATTTCCCTCGACGCTCACTGAGAGATTGCGAGAGCTTGAGGGGAGCTCTTATGCATAACAAGGTTGATTACGTGTCTGTCCTCGAGGTTGCTCCGTGTGCTAAAATATATTGATATATAGCTTGCCTTCGTCCATCCTTCCAAGCCAATCCCTCTGCCGAACAACAACGAATGCCGGGGTTGGGCTTACGTCGGTAGTGCGAACTTGTCAGAGAGTGCTTGGTACGTAAATTTACTCCGACCTGAGGCAATCGCGTACTTGAAACCTGCTAATGCAAACCAGGGGCCGTCTGACCAAGGAAAGCAAGAGCGGGCAGTTCAAGATGAACTGCCGCAACTGGGAATGCGGGGTGATCATCCCAGTTATCAACAAGAGCACTGATTCAAAGGACAACTTGGAAAAGACAGAGAAGGGCAAGGGCAAGGGAAAAGCGCCAGAGGCTTCTGAGAACGATGATGCTCCTGCTCCCCTGCCAGTGAACCTGTTCCAGGATACAATCCCCATTCCCATGAAGGTCCCTGCCGTTGAGTTGAACCAAAATCGGAAGCCCTTTATGTATAGTGCTTGAGTTGACTGTTCTCCCTTGCTTCCGTTTGGAAGTACCTGTCCATTTACCACACATTGCATGTTTGGGCGACGTTCAAGATGCTCAAAATCCACGTTGCTACTACAATCTTCATTGATCTCAGAGGCCACTGGTCTTGAATTTCTTTTGTCTTTTTGATTCCTTGTCCGATCTATTGTGCTGTAGCTTCAATGTAGGGAATTATTAAAAGACCCCCTCTCCACTTGCTAAACCTTATTACGCCTGCAGCAGCAATTGTATTTCAAATGTATTGATTCTTGGCATTACTGATGTGTCGAGCATTGTACCTTTGCTTGAATGCTAACGTTAGTATGCCTTCTGAGTATCTACATTCACTGACTAATGTAAATTACTAGTAAAAACAAGTCACGCCGATATACATCTAGCACCTTACTTCTATTTTCTATCGTACGCAAATTGATGTAGCCCGTGTGATCTTTTGATATAGGTCTTCTGGCCTCCATCAAAACAGCCATATTGAGATCGTAGAGTTGTTCAAGGACATGTGGTGTAGTCCTGTGTAGACGTTGATAGAAGGTGGTGGTATACAAAGGCAACGCTACCCGAAGTGGGAGAACTATATTTCAATACGCAAATCTGTTTGTGACCGGTAGACATATATTTATCTTCAACCACCCACCCACATGATCTTTCTTCCTTTTCTCCCCACCTCCAACACCCTCTCATCCCCGTCTTGACACGATATGGTCATGGCGGACCATAACACATATCTCAAGTACAGGCAGGACGAGAGACGACTTGTCTAATGGATGGTGCATGCCTCTGCCAGTATTACCAAGAGATTTTCCTCCGAAGCCTCAGTTGTGGGAGACACCACATGAGTGGATTCTCTGGCGAGGCTCATCTCGAGACATATCAGGCCGGTTCCAGCCACCATCTCGCATTTTCCGATCGATCATCGAGGCTAGACAAAAGAGGCACGAGAAATTTCTGAAGATCACCGCTTCCAGCCCAGACCCGGAGCTCAAGAAAAGCAATGAGTCACACAAAGTTTGGATAAATGGACTGATCGAGGCTTTCGATGCCCTGGGAGGCAAAACATGGCAGTCAACAAAAGCGGGAGAACCTGCCTGGCCTAATGAAGATGAAAAAGAAGTGATTTCTCTAACAAATTTGCAATATTGAGCCTGCACGAAGACAATGATGTTCATGAAAACGAGGATGAGGACAAAGACGCCGACACCACCATCTCAACTACAGCCAGGCCAAGAAAACAGAAACATCCCAAGTGCGGACAGAAGTCGAAGACAAAGCGAAATACCTCAGACGGTGCCTCACGTCCTGAACTGCAGCAGATTGAGCTGGAGGATTATGGGATCATCGAGGTTGATGACACGTCCATTAGTCATTACAAGGCTGCCCACGATTTCTGCGTCCTGAGAGACCTTTGTTATGATATGCAAGATATCTGGCCCCAGGTAGCCTACGATGGGTTGAATACTGCAGTTGCTGCAGGCGTATGCAATGTTGCCACCGGCAGGATCAAGGATGAGGAATCCCAATCTTCATTGAGCTTTTGGAAAAGAGACTTTTAAGAGCCTCATTCAAAACTACACTTGCAGAGATCTTGGTAATGCCAGAGGAATAGCCAAGTGATTGCATATCTCAACCAAGACGCTATGCTCGATGGAAATACCAATAAACCCTCACGAAGCTGGCTAAAAGATCAAACCCTCGCCAGATGTATCACCCTCGAGAAAAAAGACCAAGGCTTGTTCCAAGTGAGATGAATCTGAAGGGCCTGCTACATGTCAGCCGATTTCCCAAAATGCCAGAGCTCATCTTCGAATGAGGCACGTCAGAAGGAGACATTGCCTGAACATATTCCATAATGGCTACATTGGAAACGAACATATATTGCTACTGGGTGACTACTTCTGGAGACTGAGGAAGAAAATGCACCCAAAAAATGCCTCTGGACTTGCGGTATACTGTAAATATGGAGAATATGAAAGGGAAATGCAAAAACGGCAATAACAAGTCCGAATTAGGGCTCGCTAGCCATTGACTGTAAGATAGCCGTAGGTCCTATAATTTCCACGCTAATGCCACGCTCAAACATCTGAGTCCACGGACCTGCATTGCGTTTGAACTCCTGCCCCGGACCTAGGCACAGAGCAGCTGGGGCAGCTGGAAAAATGGTCTGACAACAATGAGCATCAACGGACCTGCGACGGATGCCTCTCATGTTATCTTCTCATGTGGTGGCTGATGGTGAGACGGAGACTCCGCGCAGTCCGCGTATATGCGGACAGTGTATACACGGATTCTGGACACGAGAAGATACTCATCAACGGAGACGAGATTCGCATATAAGGAAGAATCGATCTCTGAATCGATCATCACATCCAAATCACCTTCTCATCAATCGCTCACAAAATGACTATCACCAGCCCTACCCCCAAGCACACCTTCGCTGATCGTGCGGCTGCCAACAACTTCAACGATGCCCAGATCCTGAACTCCAACAACCGCTCCGGTGCCGATATTCCAGAGAAGTCCGATGTTGTCGTCGCTGGTGGTGGTATTCATGGACTGATCTACGCCATCCATGCTGCCACGTATCAGCCAGGAAACATCAGCATCTCACTGATCGAAAAGGCTAGTAAGCCTGGCTACAAGATTGGTGAGAGTACCTTGCCGCTATTTTCCTTGTGGTGCAAGATGCATGGCCTCACAGCCGAGTATCTTCTGCGACTCTTCGGTCTCAAGGACGGACTGGCCTTCTACTTCCTCGACCGCGAGAACCAGGGGGAATACTCAGACTTCTGCAGCAATGGCACTCCCGGTCTCTTCCTCAGTGGATTCCAGGTTGAGCGAACCATTAGTGAGCTCCTCTTCACGTTGCTGGCTCAGCGTAAGGGAGTCAACGTCTACCACGGCCGCCAGGTTGACTTCAACGCCAGTGCTATCAACGGTGGATCTGACCGCAGCAAGATCTCCATCAACCCCGGCAAGTTCGACGGAAAGCCAGCCAGTAACATTAATTCCTCGCTATTGGTTGACGCCACCGGTCGTTTCCGCCAGCTTGCATCCAAGAAGGCCCCACTGCACCGTTTCGAGGACTGGAACTATGATTCCTTCTGGGGATACTTCACTGCCCCCGCGGATGAGAGCAACATTCCTCTCCGTCACTACGAGGGTGACCACACTAACCATCTGTGCTTCCCCGAGGGCTGGGCTTGGGTTATCAAGCTTCCTTCATGGGAGGGCAGCTCTACTGCCAACCTCATGGATATGATCTCGTATCTGCTGGACTGTGCCGAAGCCGGTGTTCCTGGAGATCAGGTTCCAAGCTCAATGGAGCTCGCCCGCATGTTCGACCTCAAGTTCAAATGGGTCACTAGTATTGGATTCGCTGTGCGCAACGACGTCAAGTACCCCGAGGACATGTCGGCTCACGGTACACGTGAAGCCGAGCGCAAGTTCAACTACTTCGTCCAGAAGTACGACATTATCAAGGAGTTCATGACCAACTTTGACCTGATCGAGAACCTCTATGGCCCCGGAACCACCTGGTACATTCGCAAGTCCCTCACCTACCAGTCCCCTGTTGTCTCTGGTCCCGGTTGGCTCGCTATTGGCGACACCTGTGGCTTCACCAACCCGCTTCATTCGCCGGGTATCACCGCTGCTATGTCAACCTCGACTTACGCTGCCGAGCTCACTCATCAGGCTCTGGATCAAGCTAGGACTGAGGCCAATGACGAGGCCGCCGAGCGCAGCATTCGTCGAACCCTGGCACCTTACGATGACTTTGCCCGTCGTCTTTACCCATCCTTGAACCAAATGAACAAATTCAACTACGTCTGCTTCCGCGATCCCCGCCTGGGTCCTCAGGTCTCCTGTCTCTGGCAGTTCTTCGCCGGAATTGGTATCCCAGACTGGCAGCTCATCCGTCAGGACTACAACCTGAACATGAAGACATACGTGCCCCACTCCATCAACTGGGCTTGGGGATCCATGACACCAGAGTACGACTCCGTGGCGCGTCGCACCCTTGAGCTCCTGGCCCCGATCCCTCTGGAAGAGACCATCCCAGATGCCATAGTTCGCGAGGTGATCGAGCTTTCCAATGCAGTCAAGAACGTCGCAGTCGACTCTGGTCGCTTCAACTTCCGATGGGATGGTCTGCTTCGCTACTACGACATCTACCTCAACTACCACCCTGATCAGCCCTTCAAGGATACCTTCTCTCGCCAGTGCCGCGAGTGTGGTACCTGGCTTCACTGCCGTCCGGACTGGCGCCGCTGCTACGCTTGTGGTGAGACTCGCTCTGAAGAGGATGCTGCTATCACTTGGAACCCTCCTCTCGAGGTTGATGAGGTCAAGGCTTTGGTGCGCGCCTCCGATGCAAAGCCTGCGGCACGAGCAGAGAAGGAGATGACTACCGAAACGGTTACGGAATTGCCTGCCATGTCTACAATTCCGGTGAGAGTTTAAAATAGAAATATATACTTTGGCACGGTTTATCTGTTACTGGTGTTTGTTCCCACTCTATTTGGTTGATCTGTGTACATGAAATCTATATTGTTTTGCTATCGAATACTGTATTGAGTGAATATTGAGCCCCCTAGCCCCCAACAAAGAAAATAGAAGCATATTTCCTTTCACATACATTGCATATGTAACCCCAACTTAGACCTTGCCAATGAAGAAGTCCCACGCATCGCCTCCAGCAGCGACAATACCGTATTGACATGCCACTGCAAGACACTAACCTTCTCTTCACTCAACCTAGCAGGAACTGCCCAGTTGTTCTTAAAGCCACCTGCAAAAGCAAAGAAGTCCCGCCCAGGAGGTACAGGCTGATCAGGCCGTGTTACCATTCCATCAGCAGACCGAGATTCATGCAGCAGCACCTGTCCAACCAGTGCAGCCGCCGAGGCAGGCTGTAAAACGCGACGCAAGCTCCCCGTACAGGGTCGATTGGCAACCTCAAAGATATCCGGAACACGATCTATGATAGCCTCCCCGTTCCCAAGGCGGCGGCATAGAGATAGAACGAGGATGCATGCATCCATACAGGCATCCAGACACATAAGTCGCAATGGAGCTGCAGTTGAGGGCTCGTGCAGCAGGTGAAATGCCTCGTGCCGGAAGATTTTGAATCGAATAAGTCCGAGCTCGAGGCTGAGGTGCATCTTCTGGACCTGAGTGGCGTGACGAGCTGAGTGTTTGATGCTTTCTCTGGCCAGCCATGTGGCTCCGTTGGACGATGGGCTAGTCCGACCTTCAGAAGTAGAACTTGCGCTTCCAAGTAGTTGATAGAAACTTAGGTTGTGATCGAAGTTATCTAATTCGGCGCAGAGGTCCGCTGCCTGAGATGGTAGTACGGGTCCTGTTCGTAGAATACAATTCTCTGCGCGCCGGGCCAGATGTGCGAGTCCAAGTGAGTACTCCAGATAATGGCGCGTTTGTTGGAGACGGTCTAGGGACATTGCATTGCTGTCATCGGCGACTGGTGATGGTGATGGAGGATCTCTGAGCATCTCTGAGCGAATGAAGTAGCTACCGTGGTGATATATGCCTGGGGATGACCAGTCCATTACACATAGCGTGGACCATAACTGCCAGCGCAATTCGCTCTCAGCGGGTGACATGTCTGGACTACCGGCTGAATCCAGGGACACGTCTATTGCCGATGAGATGGCGTCTAGATGGAGCTTGAGATATTCAGAGGGTGCTGCAAAAGATCGCGCTGTGAGAAGAAGGAGGATCTTGATAGATACTACCCCGAGCAGAGTTGGATCGTAGCTGGTTGGAGGCGGTGTTTGTGAGATAGCCACGTTGTTTGAACTCTGGTCGAGAGTGTTGTGAATGCTGGAAATTGAGGATGTTGTTGTAGTTGATAGTGATGTAGTAGAAATCATGTCTGCATCAGTTGGTGTAATGAGCATCCGTGCCTTCCGATATAAATCACGAATCAAAGCATCAATTTCATATGCTTCAATTCCTAGCTCTTGTGCCTTGGCTAGATCCAAGTCCACGACGGCGAGGCTGGCGCATGATATGATGCGGGATACTTTTATCTGGAGTGCCTTACAGGCTTGGCTCATGTCAAATGCTTGACGGATATTTTCGACTTCTTCAACGTCATTAATGAGTTGATGGACATCGATAAAGCCCGTGAGTGAGGCGGAAGAAGAGATCTATTGCCATTAGAAAACATTCACCTCCGGAAGAATGTAGGAAAGACTAACATAATGTGAAACTAAACCCCAGAGAAGGGGGCTTGCAGGGAGCAGCGTCATCAACTCAAACGTGGTCCATTGATGGGGTTCTGATAGTTTGGAACCCCACTGACTATTGTGATTATAGGAGAGTCCTCCATTTGAATGAGGCCGTGGCTCGGGTGTCATCAAAGCAGTGTCTGCCATGGCATCTGTACCTTTGCCACGAAAGTTCTCCATGATACTCGAGTTCAGCAATTTGAGTTCTTGGACTTCTTTGCTCAAGTTTGAGATCATTTTAGGAAGGTGTTCGAGACTTTCACAATGGTGTCGCCTGCATTCATATCAGAATATATTATCGAAATGATGAAATAGTCAACCAACACATACTCCGGTCTCTGCCCTTCTTCCCACGTACATCGATCTCCCTCCCCGCGTGCCTGGCATGCTCCGCATGGATCAAATCGATCACATTTGAGTTTGCGCCGTCGGCACGCATGGCAGCTGAAGATCTTCTTGTCCTTGGTCTTCTTTGGCCGAGGAGGATTAGGGGTATGTGGCTGGGTAGTCATTTCGAGATCGGACATTCGACTTGATCCAAGGATGAGAATAATCTAAGGAGTGCCTGGATATATTATTTGATAGGTGAAGTGGTCAACCATTGAGAGGTTGCTATTTGTCAGATTATAGGGATAGAGGAGTACTAGATTATATACGAAGGAAGGCGACAGCTGAGAGAGAATTTTTAGCCGCCCAAGTCTGGACTCCGTCAGGGGGCCTTATCAAGTCAGACGAATTCGAATCAGAAGAGTTTACGAAATGAAGATGGTTACATTGAAGCCGCCACGGTGGATCCAAATAGAAAGCCTCATGTTCATCAGGGGCCGAAAGGTAAGTATAAGCCAACAGCTGGCGTCTGAGTGTATCAAATGTAGCATCAAAGCATAAAGCTGCGGAGCCATGAAGGAATAAGTGGATCGATATCGTCTATGCAGTCAGCCTTTCGGCCACCCCCCCGTGAAAAAACTCCTGTTTTAGGACCTGAAGAGAGTCATTTGGCCAATCTCGTATTGACTTCAGCTTTGGCTTATGCGGAGGATCTCAAGAGTCGGATAATTTCAAGGGCCCACTGTACAGTGACGTGCGCATTGCTTAATTGCAAGATTCTAATTCTCCGGCCAAGCAATGGCGTAGATCATGAACGTGGTGATGAACGTGGTGACAATGGCGATCCCAACAGGAAGGGGACTTTAGGTTCGATCATCGGCCCCCACAATACTGGGGCTTGTTCAATGTAAGCACGCGTTGTCTGATCCTGCAGGATGCTGCCAATTAGACCTTTCAGCATGCATGCAGGCTTTTGCAGTAATCAGACGCGAGGCCTCTGCGCAGGAACGAGAAACCTATTCTATGCGCCCATGAAAAGCCTATAGGCTTTGTGGCCGCTCAACCCGAATCCTTCGAGCATGTCTGATGCAGATGGCGTAATTCTGAAAGGAATGACTGAAGAAACAATCTGCATTAACTACATTAGGAAATTGAAGTGACCGTAATACTGGGGCTGCGGACGAATACGAACCGTTCTGCATAACTCTTCAGTCGTCTCAGCACACCACAAGACTCAAAACAGCTAAAGCGTGAGGTAAGGGGACCGCCTTAGCTATATCGAGTTCTTGATTAAGCAATAAGTAAAGGTCACATCTTGACGGTCATTTGCAGCGCGAACACTTCTTTTGGGAGGAAAACAAAAGTACATTCAGTTGCCACCACAGAAATGAGTTCGGATTAGCCGATATAACCTGAAATCTACACAGAAGGGTCAGCACTAAAACGAAATAGGAAGGCCAAGAAAGCGCTGCGGGCCGAAAGAAATTAGCGTGAGATTGCCTAGAGCCATCTGCTGTAACCTGATCTTGGGAGAACAAGTGATCGGTTGGTCTTGGCGAATGCTTGAAATGAAAGACAATCGTGCTATTATATACTCTGGGAACTGGCATCAAGGACATTCATTTCCCCCTGAACTAAAAGGTCAGTTTTTTCAGGGAAGCCCGGGCCGGTTCCGAAGCCGCTCCCGTTAGTGGGGTCTTTTCCAACCTCGTTTGCCGACTCTAATTTTGATGAAGATACGTAAGCCATTTATCTACTTCGCTGTCAGGTGGACCCTGTTTCACTAGCTAGCTCCTGTAACCACTGTAAGATTCAGGACCGGGTTTTCCATCATGAATGCAGGTTCTAGCCAATGAATATCTGTGCGGACTTTCGTCATAGCGAGCTTTGACCGCACCTAAGCCCAAGTAAGGCAGATTGGACGCTGATTTTGAGAACACATTCTCCCAATGAATAGCTTCACTGTAAGAGGTAATTCCAATGGTAAGTGATCTATACTCTACCTACTTGCCATGCGAATCGTGTAACCAGTAATAGAGCTCTCAGTTCTGCTGCCGCATCTCGCATAGTACCAAGGCCAATATTGTGTCCGAAGTCCGAGGAACTACAGTTAACTCTAGCACTTCCCCTTCCACTTATCAATTCTCTATCCGTGGTAATAAATTGGCCAGTTGAATTCAACTTCCACGGAGCTTGGCACTTTCTCCGAGAATCCGGAGTCTCGGAGTTTCGGAGCGAGGCTCTTTGTACGGAGTATACATCAACAACTTCAAACTTGCGATGTCATGATGTCTGAACACTACAAATAGCAAGTCAAAGCAGTCCGAAGAATTCAATTTCTACTTCAATTTACTTCATGCGCCTCGCAACTTCTCTAAGCAACAGCCTTCGCTTCAAACCCACAACAATTCCCATTACCAGATTTGTTTCCTCTCGATCCATCATGACTGGCACTCCTTTCACCCTGTACACCCACGCGGGTAAGAATTAAAGTCTAATTTCCATTGTCCGAATACCGCTGATCGACTCTAGGCCCCGGCCCCAACCCCGTCAAGGTTGCCATGGCCCTTGAGCACCTCGGTCTCCCATACAACACCGTGCCCCTGGGCTTCGGCGAAGGCAAGGGAACAGTCAAAGATTCCGAATACACTTCAAAGGTCAACCCAAACGGCCGTGTTCCTGGTCTTATTGACCACGGCAACAATGAATTCACTGTCTTCGAGAGTGCCGCCATCCTGCGCTACCTGGCAGACAAGGTAAAGATCTACAGCAATATGCAACACTCAATATAAGCTTCAAACCTGACATGATGCACCTAGTACGATGCTTCCGGAAGCCTAGCCGGCAAGACCGTTGAGGAACGTGCCGCCGTCAACCAATGGCTTGCCTGGCAGGTGTCTGGTCTCGGACCCTACCAGGGCCAGCTAGTCTGGTTTCTCGCTTTCCACGAGGGTGCCCACGGCGAAAAACCCAACCCTAGCATTATTGCTCGCTACCAAGCTGAAGTCGAACGGTTGCGCACTGTTCTCGAGAACCACCTTGCCTCAGCTAAGAACGGCTACGTCGCCCTTGGCCGTCTCACCATTGCCGATTTCGCCATCTTCCCTTGGTTGAAAATTTCGGTCCTTGCAGGCCCGGCACTTAAGTCTTTTGAGGAGTACCCTGCTATTGATGCTTATATGAAGAAGCTGGATGCTCTCCCTGAGGTCCAGGCTGCTTACAAGAAGGCTGTTCCTCCTATGTAAACCTTGGAAGGCTATAGGACTCTTAACGGCATGTCTCATAGATTGCATAAAAATGCAGAATTCGACGTACCATACATACTGAATACATATAAATGTTTGATTTGCTCAAATATGCTCAGCAAGAATACCAACATAACTTTCAAAAGATAAGCATAGAGCCTCGACCAAGCTCGCCCTGAACCCAGCAATTGAAATTTTTATCCTATATATACCTCTACCTCAGATCCGGAGCTAGCAGAATTTGTAGAAAGGAAAAGGCAATCAAATAGCATATTGACATTGGGATCGGAAATTGAGACCAGTTAATAGACCTTGGAAGAGACCTGCGCCTGAGAAATACTCCTCAGTCATCCTATGCAAACGGATCTAGCTCTTTCAGACTAGTAAACAATATGGCTCAGCACCGCGGTAAACCCTACGGAATAAAGCCTAGATTACAAAACGTGTCTTGGATTACGGGATGAGGTGCGTTCCATCTGAAATCGTCTCGGTTCATAGCCTCCAATAAACCGTGAAATGCAGATCGATGAGTACCTCACGGGACTGGAGCCTTAATATCTATCTTCGCCACCGAGCTAGTAACTATGGATAACTATGAATAGAATGAAAACGGAAGCCGCGGACGACAACACAGTGTAGCTTATGGCTGACACCTGAAGTAACCTTCCCTATACTCAAATGCAACATTCAACCGGGCCTAAACGGAGCTGAATCACATATCCGCGGACATCGGAAACACCAGCAGGCAGTGCAGCAATTTCTGCATATATCCCAATCGGGCAGAAGAGGCAATATCAAATCTTGTAGAGAAGAGAGCCAATTCCACCCTCGACATTTGAAATAGATTCATTCTCATTCTCAATAAATTTCTAGACCTACAAGATACCCTTCAACTCATTAATCCAGCCATCAGAGACTCCAACCATGTTGTCCAACGTGATCACAGCACTAAAAGCCCCTCACATCGACATAGTCGAGGCAACCCTTCCAGCCATCCGAGCGTCGACCATAGTTGAATTCGTACCCCAAACAAAGGCCTACAGAAACCAGGAGGCCCTTGTCGACCGCATTGCAGAGATCATTGCCTCATATCGCATCTGCGGACCTGATGACCGCTACGAAGATATATACAAGCCCCGACTTCTCGAAAACCTGCGGTATTTCGTCTCGAACAGCAATGAGATCAACTTCGTGGTTCCCGCATACCCGTTCAAAAGTCCAAACCATGAAGATAAAGTCCTAGGACCGGACCCAGACGTTGGCGAGCGCTTGTCTCTCGAACATCTGAACTCGCTCGGTGCCAGAATCACCCAGATCTACCCAGGAGGTGCCCAGATCACTATCGTCAGTGATGGCTGCTGCTACAACGATCTGCTGGGTGTATCCGATGAGGAAACATATCGGTATACCGAAGGTCTGCACAGAATCGTCGACAGACTGGGTCTACGCCATATCCGCTTCGCAGACCCATTTGATCTTCTCGATGGTGCACCCAGCGTGCCCGTCAGCGAGGAAGAATATGTTTCTCGCATCGATGATCTGAAAGAACGTCTGTTCAAAGACTGTTCCGGCGAGAAACCCCAAACGCTGGATCACAATGCCACCCTCACGTATCGAGGGTACATCAAGTTCTTGATGTCCGATCTGGCGACCTTCTACCAGGAGAAGAAGATGAGCAAGAGCGCCATCAAGAAGCACTCTGCAGTCGTAGCTCGTGCCATGATCGAGCGTGGCCAGGTCTTCTCAGCTCTCGTCGCGGCTGCGTCTCCTCCTCATGTTCGTCTTTCCATCCACGCGGGTGACAACACGAACAAGCTCTCTGTGGCCTTACTGCCCCAGAAGCGATATAGTAACTTCCCCGTGACACCGTGGCACAACACCCCCTGTCTAGAGGCGGACCAGTCGTCTGTTAGTCTAGGACGCAAGCCCAGCACGGCTACCAACGGAGCACCCTCCTATCGAATCTGCCACGACGATCTGGGACTACAGTTCTTATGCGCTGATGTCCCCATGTACGGCGTAATTGAAAGCGACCACCAGCCCGAGCTGCATCCACTATATCCATTTGGGCTGAAGGTTCGTGTCCCACGCGACCTGCCAATGACAAGAATGCGGCTGGACAGGGTCGCCGAGTTGGCTCGGGTCCAGTCACCAATTCTGTTCGAAGGCTTGGACTCCTTGCAGTATACCGCCGAGACCGGCGAGGAGTTCCAGCGTGTCGCTGGGCGTGGATTGTCGCTGAGTCTTCTTCATGAAGGCGTTGCTGCAGTTTCGGCTGTCGCATCATACTTCGTGCAGATCCCTGCTGAGCGGGAGGATGGTGATGCTCTTGTGCCGTTTGTTGAGGCAGCAGCTGCGCTGGACGATGTTCGCCTTCGTGTTTTGCATCGCTGGCAGGCAGGTGATGCTGTGGTTTGTGACCATCGCATTGTTCTTCCTGTTCATCTTAGTCCCTCTTTCTTGAGGGTTCTCCGTGGTGACTGATGGAGATTGGCTTTTTGATGGTGCGAGACAAATTGAAACTTAGATAGGTTATTTATAGAAATGTCATTTCTTTTTGCTAAAGATACGAACTATTCGCCCGATTTTTCCCCCCCCTTTAAATGAAGACAATCACGCCTCACATGGCTATGAGGCAACCCTGCCTGCCCGAAGTATATTTCCGAGCCGGCTTACTTTGTCTTACCTCGGCCATTTCTCTCTCATTCTTCACGTCTTTTCACATGAATTATGGGGCAGTGATTAAGGTTTCATCAAGCTGCACTCCATTTAATCCAATCATGCCTGCAGCAAGAGAGCTGTACCTACAAAATATTCTGAGAATTTCTTCGAATGGTCCAACTCCCTACGCGGCCACTTTTGACATCTCATAACATCTATTCGTGATCATAATACTTCTAGTCTCTATTATTTATGTAAACCTGTTTGAGGAGAGTTCGGTGTAGAATCCCCCTTGGCAAGAACCGACGAACAATCCACCATCTGCTTCTTACAGGCGGACAAGTCCCGCGGAGAATCAAGACCACGCTTCCCGGACTTCGCGGGAGTCTCCACTGCAAATGAATACTCTCCATCCAACCAATTCAGCAATTCAGCATCTTGTCCCGCAAAATCTAAATCTAAATCCAAATCCAAGTTCACATCCAAATCACCCAAAGGCTCATTCGAGACTGCGGGAAGATCCCCTGGGTCCATAAGGGCATTTAGAGGGAAATGGAGAGAATCAAGGCTTGAGACAAACGCAGGAGCCGTATGCATCGATTGCGGCTCGGTCAAAATCTGCTCAGTCTGTGAATCGACTTCTGCATTTGCATTTGCGCCCGTCGGACGCTTGGATCCACGTCCCCGGTCAAAGAGCCAAGTCACCCATGAAGAGTCCATTGACGGAGAAGGTGTCTGCGGCCGACCTTGACGACGTGGCTGATGCTGGTCTTGAGTTGCGGAGAGCAGAGCAAAATAGCTAGTGGCAGTGCTGCAAGAGTGCAGAGGGCCTGAATCATGAAGGGTGGTTGTTGGTGGCACTGAGGTTGAGGATGGTGGTGAAGCACCTTGATTCTTGCGTCTGGCGAGCCATTGGACCCATTTGGTGTCGACGTCTCTTCCCATTGTGGTTGATCCATATTTTGTGGGCATGTTGGCGCTTTCCAGTTTAGTTTTTTGATCCACGGAGTAGAACGGGGGCCCGGAGCAAGGCAAGTATAAGTAAAGAGAGCAACAATGGCACCGGGCCGAACCGTTCGGAGGCTCACTGGGGCTTGCCAAGTGATCGGAGTCTCCGAATGAACGAAACTCCGCTAAAACTCCATGGAATTTCGTATCTCTCGTATTTTGGTCAGGGCGCAAACTAAGTATAAAAGCTAGGCATCTGACGTGAGATCCGACTCTCAGCCTCTTATTCTTCACAACTCCACAAATCAGCAAAAATGCCTACCCACCACCGTATCCTATCACTCGTATACAACGAGTTCGAGGCGCTGGACCTCTTCGGTCCGTTAGGCGCAATTGTTCCACGAAGCGATTACTACACAGTCGAATTCGTCAATCTCCACAACTTCACCTCACCCCACGGCATAGAAACATCCATGAAGAATGGAATCGGCATCGCAGGAACCATTTCTCTGGCCGAGGCTCTTCGCGAAGACCACGACTTCGACACCGTCTTCATCCCAGGCGGCTTCGGCATGATGCCACTAGTCTGGGACCCGATGCTACTGAAGCAAATTGGCCAGCTGGTCGATCGCGCCGCAAACGTGTTTACCGTGTGCACAGGGTCAATTCTGCTGGCTGCTACTGGCCGCCTGGATGGGCGCCAGGCTACCACCAATAAGCGCCTCTATGATGAGGCCACTCCCAAGCGTGAGTTGAATTCCACTGCTATTCATACATCCCCTCGTAAACAAAACTACAAAGCTAATCACACTCGTAATTCTTCAGACCCAGCCGTAAAGTGGCAAAAGCGTGCCCGCTGGGTCCAAGATGGGAAGTTCCTAACTTCATCGGGCGTGACGGCTGGAATTGACGCGGGATTTGCTTTCATTGCGAATACGTACGTGGCACCTGAGGATCGCCAGGCGGAGGCACAGGAGGTCGGTCTCCGCGGGGAGGCGACGCCTATTCCTGGCTACAATCAAGAGAAGGCGTTGAAATTTACTCATATGAATGCCTTTGGGCTGGAGTATCGCTGGCACTCGGATCCTGCTGATGATCCTTTTGTGGATTTGCCTACTGCTTAAAGGGTGACCTTGATTGCTTTTTTGGAGGCTATTTAAACAGTTCTGAATTGATGAATGATTTTTTATTTTTTATTTCGTAGTTTGATCGGATACCATGTTTCTTTTCAGTATGGTTCTGCGGCAATTCAACCCACCTAAGCAGGAGTGGTATCACAACGCTTCCGTTTGGTGACCCTTGCGAGGTGGAACTGAACACTTAGTCCAAGTATAACTAATGTCTCACCAGGAAGGAAGCCCATCATTTCCCATAGCATCGAAGAAGTTCGCAGCTGCGAAAGCATCAGCGCTCGAAGGCGTCGTCGCAGGGTTCAAAGTAGGCTCACTCCCACTCCCCAGAGAGGAGGGAGATTCATGTGTCAAGCGCGTCCCCGAAAGACTACTGCTCTGACTTGGGTACAATGCGTTGGTAAAGCCCAAAGCCCCGTAAATATCTCCGGCCATAGGCGACTTCTCTTTTACTACATCTTCCGGTATCTGGAAGTCCAAAAAATCCCACATATTCGGACTCAGGCCATTGGAAAGAATGGGCATTACATCTAGATCGGGGAAACCGTCTGCGACAGGCATTGATAGGGTCAACGAGGTGTCACCAGGAGTCGACGTCAATAGTCCCGGAGCGGGTGAGTCTGTTGGCGTATTTTGGGTATTCAGGTTCTTCAGGATCTCTCCTACCTGGTGGCGGAGGGGAAGCTTCTGGTTCGATGCCGTATTGTACTTAATATCATCACCTGAATTTTCTTCCAACTTCATCAGTGCCTCAAGGGCCACAACACTACGCGATGCCGAGCCATGGAGCGGGTCCTTGGGCGTAACATCGCCAGAGCATGTGTCAGGTGAGGTTTTGGTACGCAGCAATTCAATGGCTTCTCGGATGTGGTCTCGCGTCATGAGCCGACTAAGTTGGGCACTCGAGCGCTCAGCCTCAGTCGAAGGGGAATCAAATAGCAGACCCAAGACTAGAACCACGGTCGCATTGAACAGTTGCGTTTCGTTCGTGGACAATGAGCCACAGACTGTGCAGCGAGCTTGAATTTGGGCTTGCGTATTGATAATGTTATGAGCCAGCTGCTGGCAGGATGCCCGGCCCATGGGAGTGGAGAGAGTCGCTCGGTGGAGGCGAAGGAGTAAACTCCACAACTGTTGATGTAACATGAATCGCTGGACCGGGATGGCGGCCATGGGACCCATGGCTGTAAGTCCGACAGTGCTTCCCAATCTAAAGTAGGACGGCAAGCTTGCCACGTATTTTTCGTATTTTTGATTTAGATGCTGACGTCGCTGAGAAGCTTCGTTTGCGACGTCCCCAAGATCAATTGACTCTCGCACAATGATGGACAGTTCCAACGCGTGTATCGTATAGGAGAGCATGGTAAATTCAGACCGAGGGCGCTCAGGAATCTTGCCATGTGTCCTGAGCAGATCGTCGTCATTGATGTGAAACGGCATGCGGGTATTATATTGTGAGGGGCGGATGGTATAGTAGCCCAGAGCTTGTCCGCGCGACCAGTCTCGCATGACAAGAGTCCACCTATTAACTCATGAGCGCGTCGCCTCGACTAAGAAAAAAGGAATTCAGGTCCGTACCAAATGCGAATCGCAACCTCGGTGCGAATTTGAGGGGGGTCAGCGGTCGCAGATCCGTAGTTTAAGGAAGGTGAGACGTCCAAACTGGCATTGCCCAAGCGGTGCAATCCAAGTTTGCGCGCGCCCGCAATAGCGGTGACCAACACAGCATCAAGCTCCAAAGAGGTCTCTTTTGTATCCAAAAGAAGCATGATGGCTGCCTGCAAGCTGGAGATAGAGCCGCAAAAGAGGGAAATGCCACCTTGCAGACACCGTACGCCAAGGGACCGCCATGTCGCTGCAGGCTCATCGGAGGCGCGCAATTGTTCTACACGGAAAGTCAAAGGGGTGAGCTGTACCCCCAGGAGGGACGGGGTTGGATGAAAGGCGAGTCCGAGCACGAGCTGCGTGGAAACAGTCAGCTAATGCTAGACTAAGTGGGTTTAAAGGAGAGCGGCACCGCAAGAAGCAAACCAGCAAGCGCGTCCATTGACAGTGTACTGGCGATGGCTGTGTCGGGGGAAGCCATACTCAGGCAGTGGCGCAATTGATCGGCTTGCTTCATGAAGCTTGGCGTGTGCACCACATTTCCCAGCGGACCTTGACAACGTGTAACAAAAACCTCGTAGAGGAGTTGAACAATATCCCACTCTGGCAGAGCTTGAACCAAATCTCGAATGAAGCCAAGCTTTTGGTTTTCCCGCTGCGGATCTTGGCTTTCCCAGTATCGATTGGCGAAGTCAGGGGCCACACCCGATGTGGGGAGTGGAACGACATCCACGAATTGCTCCAAGATCTGCGCTGTTTCCTCGACCTCTGGTGCATCTTCTTCTGGTGACGCTTGGCTAGGGCTCTGCTCTGTATGTTGGGTCTTGGTTCGCTTGGCTCTCGGTTGACGCTCATCTTTCGTACATAGGTGGGCGCAGTCGCGTTTGACGCATTCCAGCTAGAAACAATGAGTTTGGTATTCCCATGATATTCGCACACTCACACAAGGCTCCTTGCGATCGCATTTTAACTTTGAGGCGCGACATCTTGAACAAGACAGGGTGAGCTTTTTGGGGGCCCATGTTGAGTGGGATGTAAGACGAAGAGTTGGGAGGGATGTCCTGCACGTACTAAACCCGTTCGGCTCGGCCCCCAAAATGCCCCGTGATTGCCGCCATCTACATTGTCCTCACGTCTACAGTTAGAAATAAATTAGGAAGTATTCACATTGCCATTTACATGCTCATTGCCATTGATGTGCGGTAAGGAATTTCCATACATCTCTCATATCACAGCACTGCCCACGCGATGCAAAATGCAGGTGACAGATCATAAGGCGGAATGTGTCCCTATAAATACGCCCTCTTGTTCCTCTTCAACACCCAGCCGATGCTTATGAATCAGACAATTGAATCTCGTATTCGGAGTCCGATAAATGCTGGCTTAGTCTTATCCTCATTTCAAGTCCACGGGCGCCCTTGAAACTCGCCTGGGAAGACATCCGCGGAGTCCGCGATTCCATTCAGCTCGCAGCCTCACCAAACAGTGAGAAGACATTGATTCGGAAAAGATGACATCCAGGCAGTACTAGCCGTCAATTTATCCAGATGATGATATATTAGATCGATTCTCCCGTGATGAACTCAAAGCATAACAGAGCATTCTGATACTTCAAAGCACAACATGCCTTACGCTGGAAACCCATTATCAGACGTCGAGACTAAGATCTCACAAATTGTCTCTATCATTGCGGCATATCGCCATTGTTCTACTGCCGTCCCCGATCGCTTCTCCAAGTTCGTCCCTACGCTTGAGAGGCAGATCGGAGATATCATCTCCAAGAAAGAAGCAGTCCGTTTCATCCTTCCGGCTTTCCCCTTCAAGGCCCCAGTCGAGGGAAGCAAGCGCAAGACCCTTGGTCCTCTGCCAGACAAGGCCGAAGAAGTCGCCTTGCAGACGCTCAATGGACTTGCCGAGTCTATTACCGAAATCTACGAGGGTGGTGCTAAAGTTGTGATAGTGTCAGACGCATCAGTTTATGGCGGTAAGCATTCATCTTGCCTATCCTACGATGTACACGGCTAAATTTTCTTGAGATCTTCTGAATATCGCCGAGAGCGATGCTTTCGCTTACCATCAAGAGCTTCAGAAGCTGGCCGCATCTCTGGGCCTTCGCCGTCTGGAATTCACCCGCCCCGGAGCCCTGGCTGGCATTGTGCCACAGGAGGCTCAGACTCTTGAGGAATATTCCGACTTTGTGATCAAGACTCGTAACCACCTCGATCACTCAATGTCCCACGTTCCATCGGCCGAGGATGAGAACCGACAAGCGACCAGCCGACACTACGACACGGCTCTCCCGGAGAGCAATCATCCTGCAGCTCTGAAGAATGCTATGCTCCAGCGAGGCAAGGTAACTGCCACATCAGCTTGTAAAACCAGATGGGGCTAACATCTTTAGGCTTACGCAACTTTGTTGGAATCTGCTGCGCCATCAGCCATCCGCTTGTCGATCCATGAGTCCAACAATGTTGGAAAGATCACAGTTGACCTGTTTCCACCTGCGACCAACCCTGATTTCATCACCCCATGGCATGGGGCTATAGCACTTCTGCCCGACGCCAGCCTGCGTATGGTTGACGCATCTACAATCGACATGAACGAATTCGAGGTGGTCAACAACGCCGCAGGCCATCCATGGTTGCTGCGTGCCAAGTGCGACCTGTTCAACTGGCCAGGTATGGAGGTCGACTTTGAGCCACTTTTCCCTTGTGGCATGCAGGTCCGTCCAAAAGAAGGGCACGGGCCCTTCAAATTTGAGGACGTCGATATGAAGCGTGTACGTCGGCTCGCTCTATCCTCCGCACCTCTTCTCCTGCGCGGGTTCACAATGGAAATTGAGAAAGAAGTCTTCCGCGAGAAGGCACGCCAGCTTGGTGAGATTCAACAATGGCCGTTTGGTGATATCCTCGAAGTTCGCGAGAACGCAGATATCAACATGAACAACGTGCTCACGCGCGAGGCTATGCCTTTCCACTACGATGGAGTATTCAAGATGGTCCAGGACGAAAAGACAGGCGAATGGATCTCTACCCCACCTCTCTTCCAAATGTTCCGGAACCGCGCAGCCTCGCAGTCCGAGGGTGGCGCTACACTCTTCGCATCATCGCGTAATCTCCTGCCACTCCTAGGACCTGAGACTATCTCTCTCGAGGAGCTGCGCTCGCTGAAATGGAAGACCTTCACGGAAGTCAACGATGCATTCGGCGGTCACGATCTCCATCTGCCTTTCATCGCTGCCCACCCAGAAACCGGCGCCGATACTTTCCGTATTCATGAGCCTTGGCCCGAATCAAAGTGCATCGCTGGAAGCAGCAAGCCAACTATCGTGCAGGTTGTCGGTTGGCCTGAGGCTGAGAGTGATGCGCTTTGCGAGAAGCTAACTGCTCTGCTCTATGACCGCCGTGTCGTATATCATCACCAGTGGAAGGCTGGCGACTTTATCTTCAATGACAATGCTACTACTCACCATACTCGCACTGCATTCACTGAGGGTCACCGCGAGCACTGGCGTGTGCATGTGAACTAGATTGCATTTTGTTGCGACTATTTTTTTTTCACTCATATTTTGTTTTGACGCTACATTACTGGGAAATCTATGGATACATTGCTATATTTACAAATTACTCGAACGTTTTCAGCAAGAGAAGCAATGTAAAAACAATAATTTTACAGACAGCCTACTACTTGCTTCCAGTATATAGATGGTATGAACAAACTATAAAGCATCAGCAAACCACTCTTTTCCTCGACGCGAAAGAGATTTTCCATGTATGTGAGACCCTCGTTCCTTTCGCAAACAACAAAAAGAACAAGAACTAAAAGAATACAGCACCTCAGTCTTCGCCCGCTGTAGCTCCCAAGTGTCTGACGCAGGAAACATTACACTTTTGTTTGTGTGTTTATACAAATTTTTCAATGTTTTATGGAAACTCGGTACATTCTGAAACCCGTGTTATAGGTAAATTGCCTAGCATCTACCCAATTAGCCACCTAATTTCCCGTTACCGAGACATCATATTTCAGATCAATCTATTGGTATCTATTATTTGGGTCAAATTGGTAAATACCGACCAACAAGACCAAAGAAACAAAATCAGACTCAAAATATGGCAAATCGAATCACAGCTCCGCTGTCTCGGAGATAGCTTCTGGGCCGGACTGGTCCCCTTTCTCAGACTCAAATCTGTGGTCGCGAACAAAGAAAATCACAACGAAGAATCCCACGGCCGCAAATCCAATTCCCAACCAGAACGCGCCACGGTAGCCAAGAATAGGGTTCTCTCCTCCCTCATTGACATGCGACTCAACAGTGGCGGCAATGCCGAGACCAATAGAGATGGAGTACTGCACAACCGTTGAGATGAATGATCCAGCAACACCCTGCTCTTCAGGAAGGACAGCGTTGGAAATGAGGATTCCAGACGAGGCGAAAGACAAGTCGGGCCCACCGACAACAAACAAACAAGCAGGGAAGATGAAAGCCCAGTAGACATTTGAGTAGTTCACGAAGCTCATGAGCAAGTTGCCGATGAAGAAGGAGAACATGGACACGCCGAAGATATACTGAGCAGGCGTCTTGGCGACGAAGAGCCCAACAGCTGTAGTAGCAAATAGTCCACCAATAACCAGCGGAACCATTTGAGCCACTGCGGCAAGCGGCTGGGTCTTATGGATAGTGAGAATATAGACGGTGGTGTAGTAGAGGAAGATTCCAAATGACATCCATCCAAATGCCATGGCAGTGACCACTGGCGCGAAGCCAGGGCGACGCCATAGGGAGTTGGGCAGGACAGGTGCAGAGACGCGGGATTGGGAGAAGACAAATCCGACGAGCAGAAAGACGCTGACAATCAGCAAGGCATAGATGTATGGCTCTTGCCAGCCAACGACCGAAGCCTGATTCCAAGCAAATGAGAACAAAATAAGGGCTGACACGCCGAGCAAGCTACCAATGTAGTCAAATTGGCGGAGACTCAGTCCCGGGATCGGGGAGCCGATTCGGTGAGGAACAATCACAAAGGTTGCCACACTGAGAACGAGGCAGCCGATAGCCCAGAACCAGAATCCCCACCGCCAGGTGACTTTTTGACCGAAAGCAGCTCCGATCAATCCGCCGAAGATGTAGCCTGACGGAGCGCAGAAGCCCAGGAAAGCAAAGGCGATATTCTTCTTCACAGACAGAGGAGGGAATGCCCGCGCCAACAGTGCGAAGGAGTTGGGGACTAAAGCGCCATTTCCGATTCCCATCATTCCACGAGCGATATCAAATAACTTGACGTCGTGGGAGAAACCACAAACCAGAGACCAGATAGCCATCCAAATCCAGCCAAAGAGGAAGACGTACTTATGGCCGAAGTGATCACCCAGACGACCGGTGACTAGGACAAAGACGCCACCACAGAGGGAATATGAAGCTAGGAACCAAGACATCTGGCCATTGCTGTTTGTGCCGAGAGCTGTACCGATCTGCTCCATTGAGTAGGCGGCAACGCCTAAACCGCCGACGGAGAATAGTTGTGATAGGCCGATAATGAGGATGAAAATAGCTTCTTGGAAGGTGGAGGAGAATGTTGTGGGCTCAGTCTCTGGCTCCGCCTTTTCGGCAGCCCCTGGGCTTGAGATGACTTCTTTGTCGGGTTTACTCATTATGGTGGGAGTGGTCGATCCGTCGGTGGACGACATGGTGTGCTAGGGAGATGAAGTATATTGATGGGAGACAATTAAAAAAAAAAAAAAAAAGGGGAATGGAACAATTTTATAAATCATGATCGAACGCATGTCGTATTTCTTTTTGTTTTGTGTTGGAGCCATGGAGATTTGGAGGTACGCAGTTGCAAGTTGGCGAAACTCCGCGGACTTTCACAAAAGTCCGATCTCACCATTTCGGCTTCCGTCACTGATGATGTATCGACATATAGCTGAGATGAGCTGAGATGAGCTGGGTATGACGAAAATCACTTAGAACGTGGCTCAAATTCATTCAAATTACAAATGAGGCAGGATTTGTTCCTAGAGCCACCAAATGTCGCTTGATGCCTTGAGACTCAGGCATCAATTGCTGGACAACGACCTCAAGGGAGGACCCAATTGGTTTGCTGCTTTTCATCAAGGCTCCATACCTCTTCTACTGTTGCAGCTAACACTCAGTTACTCGCATGAGTCTCTACCCGCAAAACTGAGTTTTTATCGAAACCTGGCTATATGTACTAAATATAAGTTATCTCAGGTCAGGGAGTTGCTCCATAGATAGCAAGTGCGTGCTCAGACTGATTCAAAAAATTGTATCATTCTCCCTTTATACTTCAAAATCCTCTCAATTGATTGGTCTTTTACAGATCGGGGCTCAGAATGCTTCATCTGCTCTATCTTTGCCTTGGATTCGTCTCCGTGCACATCTGCATCTGTGGGCAAGCTAGATGCCTTCCGCGGTTGGTGGCCTGAGAGCATTCGGACTACCACATAGGAACCACCGTGGCGAGTACCCCGGCACCCATGCCATTTATGATTCGCCCAATGAATAACTGGGGTACTTCAAACGCGGTGCATGAAATCGCTTCGCCTACCCAGGTCGACTAGATACTCATCATGTCACCGGTGCATTGGAATCCCATCGATCCTTCATCTAAGGAGTTTATGTCTCTTTATTCATTTTTGGGATATTTCTTGGCTCTTCATCTTGTTTTCTTTTTATCGGTGAAACCCGAGAACGAGATGAGTCCTCCGAAAATGACTTGATTGTAACTCAAGATGAGAAAGTAAGGGAAGACTGCAAATGCAATTCGTGCCAGGCGAAAAGCTCTTCCCCGAAACTTGATTGTATTGCGTGTGCGCGAACGGTGTTAAGTAACGTAAAGAGCCGTTAGATCTTCGTGGTATTGACAGCGTTTCGAAGATATAATCAGCTCAATTAAGGAGGTCTCGGTCCGATTGCGCAGTCACACAAACACAGTTGGTATCATCCAAACCTCTTGGACTCAATCTCTGATATTACCCTGTTATACGAGGCCCTCTAGTCTACGACTACTGTCGCTTGTTACAGTATAGTGCAGGGATATGAAATGACGATTGAAAACTCCTCAGACCAGGTTTTGCGCAATCTGCGACAAGTCAACAAAAGAGCTTTCCGCTCAAAACAGTTCCAAATGGCTGCAAATCATAGAGATTATTTCTGCTGGAAGAGATGCAATCGATATTCTGAACTCAACATTTGTTGAAAAGGGACAGGGAAAGGCAAGGAAACAAGGATTATGTCAAACAAGAGGAGATGTCGGGACAAAGATGGTACAAGGTTTGCTAGCCTGTAACGTATTCTATAAGTTAGTGGTCCGCTCCTAAACACCATGGTAACTTGGCTAACATTATTTGCGAAGTTGATGTCTTCATGGTGCAGAACTGTTTTATTTGTCTTTTTACCAAGCTCTCCTGAGGATGATACCTGGTTCGATTCAAACCCGAATATGTCAACAGATTGATTGGTTCAAAGTCACTCAGCGCGAAAGGTATATCTTTTAACCTGTGCATGATGTACTTCTTTAAGCCTCAACTACAAGCTGGAATTATCACCGGAGATGTTACATAACGCGTATACTCCATGATAATCTGTTAGCGTTGAGACAAAAGTTTTCAAGTATTCTATGTGATAGAGGGCGATTGGGATGAACTACATGCAATAATTTGTATTGTCCACTATCTTACTGAATACCTTTTACAGAAATACAATATCAAAATAACCCAAGAGCAAAAAGAAAGCCCCCCCCCCATTGAGGATCCTAGCCAAATACTGGTCAGTGGTCGCAAGGGATGTGAGGAATACCGCATCTGCAATACGAATGATCGGCTATTCCTGGATCACTACATGCAACCTAAACCTCTGAATAAGCATATGATCATCGGCCAATCATTTTTGGATACTACAAGCGATCGACCAAAATTGCAAATCATTGTGAAGATCACCTCAATTTTGTAAAGACTTCATCGCACAGGCTATTTCCCTCCGAGATCGATGGCCCCTTTAGAGAGCTTCTTCGTTGCTTTTTTTTGTAAGTCCTACTCTATTGTTGGCCATGCGCATTATTTGCATGTCTACATCATATTTTCCAATCCCTTGATTCCTCATCTCACCCCTTTCTGGTTCTTCAGAATGTCCGATCTCTTTGCCTCTTAAGCTTTGTGCTTCCCGAAACCCTGATGTAGTTCCTTGCGGTGTCCAATTTCAAGTTTCAAGCGCGCCTCTCATCATGGCTGAAATCCGTGAGAAGTCATATTCTCTTGGCCACAGATGGCGCTCGTCGCAATTTTTCGTTCTTGCAACAATCGCAATTGCGCTGTTCGCTGGTATATACACCTGAACAAATGAGATAGACACTTTCAAATTCACACTAACATGAAACAGAGACTTTCCTATATGGATATCTAGTTCCCATTCTCAACTTTATGCTCATGAACCGCCTTCAATCAGACCCATCTCATGCTCAAGAGTTAATCTCGACTGTTCTTGGAGTTTATGGTGTTCTGGGTGTGGTCACTGGCCCTATAATTGGACATCTTGCCGACAAGAGCCCAGACCGGAAGATGCCATTGTTAATATCTCTAAGCTTATGCATTGTGGGCACTTGTCTTGTCGCAGGGGCTCATACCATCCATATACTTATCTTTGGTCGAGTGATGCAAGGCATCGCCGGATCTGCTGTATGGATTATTGGGTTTGCAACTGTCGCGGACAATATGAGCCCAGATAGGGTAGGTTTTGGAATGGGGTTGATGTTGTCGTTTGCGAACTCAGGAACAATCAGCGGTCCTGTAATATCTGGGCTGCTCTTGGAAGCGACTGGCTACTGGGCTACATGGTCGGTCCCGATTCTGGTTCTTACAGTAGACCTTATAGCGCGTGTTGTCATGATTGAACCTCCACCAAAAGCGTTACCTTCGCCGAACATTGCTTCCACTGGATTTTCTCCACTGGAGATCTCGGGCGAAGAACAAGATGGTCTGTCTGAAGAAAATAGTTTCTGGCGTATTATTCTATTTGACGGCCGTGTTGTAACATGTTTGTTGATTACAGGCATGAGCGTGACGGTTACTGGAAGCTTTGAAGCTACTCTTCCTCTGTATGTTCAGGAAAATTTCGGTTGGGGCTCTAGCACGGTTGGTATGCTGTTTTCCGGTCTTGTCATTCCGGGTTTGATAATCGGTCCTCTCGCCGGTTGGGTCCGAGACCGTATCGGAGCAAGGATTCCTGCTGTATTCGGCGCTATCCTTCAAGCCACAGTTCTGATAGCAATGGGTCAGCTCAGGAACAAGGCAATTTGCATAACTAGCATCATCGCTATAGGTACATTACGACCATTTGTCTCAGGTATTGCACCAGCAGAGCTCACTGGTAAGCTATGCCCTTCTCCACAAAACTTGTTCTGGAACTAATAAAAGATCCCTTATAGCTGCTGCTAAAGCTCACCAGGAAAGAACGCCAGGTATTTTTGGTACCAACGGTGGGACATCAAGGGTTATTGCTATGCTTGATGTTGCAAGCTCTCTTGGCCTGAGCATCGGCCCCCTTCTGGGCGGGGTCCTCAAGGCTCTGATAGGCTTCAAATATATGACCTGGGCATGGGGTAAGTACTTCTAAATCACTGATGTACGTTACTGATGATATTAGGCCTCTCATATCTTATCATCGCTTTCTCTGCAAACCGGTACTTTTTATCGAAATAAACACATTGCGTGATACACTCCAAGGGTAGAGATAGTACTGGGCAAAATTGCTTGACATTCCATATAATAAAACTACAGATGCAGCAACAGCGGGAATTGTGTATTGGAAAAGGGCAAGATAGATGGTAAGACAGTATAGGGCCTTGAGGGACATGCCTAATGATTCAGATTATAATCGATCCTCTTTCGAGTGAAATATTGCATGCTGAATTCCATTCTCGCCCCACTTGTCGAGGTACGATTATAGTACGGCTCTGCCACGGGAACTTCAAGGTTTAGAAAGAGGCTTAAGTGCGTAAAATGACCACCAAATCACCGCTGTAACAATATCTGTATTAACATTTCGTCATTAAACAGAACATCCGATATTTCTCACACATTTTCTGAGCTCGACAGCCTATTTTGATTTCCCGCCCGGAGCCTGGAATACGCATCCTCGGCTTCAGCATGGTACCGCGCAGCGGTCATACTTAAGCGAAATTACCGGCTCTGATTGTATCGATAGTATGCTATTTTATGAAAAGGAAAAAGACGCTGGGAAGCTGTTCAGTGTTTTCATTGGCTTCATAATTCTGTTAGTGCTCTTCCCCAGAGAAATATGCAAGAAGAGGTATAATCAGTTATCACATTCTAGTCGCGAAGCAACGTTATATATAGGACTTCAAAGTCTCATAGTTAAGCCGAAGCCCCGTTCGTCCGCTCTTCCAAACCCCGAAGAACGTTGGGAAGCACAAAGCGACCATAATCGATAGCGTCATTCAGATTATCATAACCACGAACCGAGATCAGATCAGCACCCAGATCAACATAGTCAATCAGCGAATCAGTGATAGTCTGCGGCGATCCCACCAAAGCAGTGGACGCGCCCCGCGCGTTCGTTGCGGTAACAGTGGGATACCAAAGCGCACGATCCTGGACCTCCCCACGAGCCGCAATATCAAGCAGGCGCTGCGAGCCTACATTCTGAGGCGCTGCTGCATTGACAGGGGCCTTGCCCTGACCGTTTGTGCGGTGCTGATACAAGGCATCCAATGTGCGATGAGCCTTCGCCCAAGCAAGATCATCCGTCTCGGCGACGATAGGACGGAATGTCACCCAGATGCGAGGTCTATCGGAGTCTGCACGGCCGGCCTTGGCAGCTTCGGCATAGATGCGATCGATCTGCTCCTTTGTCTCCTTCAATGGTTCGCCCCACAGCCCGAAGATATCAGCCAGCGAACCTCCAATTCGATACGCCTCGTCTGAGGAACCGCCGACTGAGATCTCGATCTTAGCAGTCGGACAGACTTTATTGTTGAATTGTTTGAATTGATAATACTGCCCTTCCCAATCAAATGGTTGGTCGGATTCCCAAGCGCGGCGCAGAATCTTGATATACTCTTCCAATCTTCCATACCGCTGATCTTTCGTTAAAAAGTCTCCTTCCTTGGCTTGCTCGATGTCGCTTCCACCGGCAATGAAGTGAACGACGACTCGACCGCGGCCTAGTTGGGAGAGAGTTGCTAGTGCTTTTGCTGCCACTGTGGGGTACAAAGTGTTTGGCCGGAGGGCGATGATGACTTTGATGCTTTTGGTCGCGGATAAAATAGTTGCGCCGATAGTGAAGGGATCATAAGAAGACGAATCATAAGGCACAAGTGTATAGTTGAATCCGTAATCATCTAGAGTACGGGCATAGCGTATGAGGTATTCGGGATCAATGGATGCATTGGGGATAGGGTCGAGCTCGGTTGAAGCATTAGGGAACGTCAAGCTGATAAATTCGGGCATTCTGAACTTTTCTTCGTGTAAATTTAGTCTGATCTCTTGGATATACCTGCCTTTTATTACTTTGTTGGTGGGCTGATATCACGCGAGATATACATGGATTGCGTCTTAGCACGCAAGAATATCCTCCGAGTCGAGGTTACAAATCATAAACTATACATCCTGGCTGATACTCAATTAAATAGATATGTTAGCATCTATGAAAGCCGATATCTGATGATGATGAGTGAAGATAGTAGGGCAGTTGCTCATATCCTAGTCACGCGACATCCAAAAGTGGGTCAGCCGTTTTGTTCACTGACATCTTAGTCTGTTCAATGGGAATCTTCTTCGTGGAAGATCTCCCTCTTAGTAGTTTGGATAATTTATTTCGCGATATACTATTCCTTTTAGTTTTCCATCTAGTACATACGACCACAGGGTGTGGAGAACAGGGCTTCCCGTCCGCTCAGCCGTACTTAAGCCACACGCCGGTAAGTTAGTAGTTAGGTGGGTGACCACTAGCGAATCCTTACTGTTGTATGTTTTTGTTGCTCTTGCCCTTGCACACACGTTTTACCCAAGTCGTTTCCGACATTGTTTCTGTTTTGCCATTGTTTTCAGATTTGCGTCTACTGAATCGAGCATATATGTCTCTTTCTAGTATCTTACTGACACTCAATTCACAATTATTTGCACTATGCTACTTTCTGTACAGCTGCTCGGAAAATCCGACGGGCAACGAAGATGTCCAAAAAGACTCTGCCCAGGTGTATCCACCTCTTCGAAAGGTGCTCCACTTCTAACAAGCGTGGCAACTCTTTCCAGAGAATGTAATGGCATACTGTCTCGTAGGTTGTAGCACGTCGATTGCAAGGTCCGAAAGCTGGCATCACTGCCATTGTCACCTCGGCTCACAGGTCTTCCACTGAAGCAAGAGACATCCTCAAGTAGGCCAAGTATGTCCTCAAACCATAGCAAATACAAACTTCATGGTACCCCTGATAGTGTTGACATTAGTGATTGGCCTTGGTCGCGCTGTAAAGAGGAGCTCAACACGCGTTCTTATCCCTGGTAAAACATGTTTGGCGCGTACTCCGTACCACATAGCTTCAGTAGTTTGCCTGAATATTTTTTCCCTCAAAGCCGTACCCCCATAAGTTTCATTCTAGACAGATATACTAAGCTTGTATAGGAATTTGCTGTAGACCAACCTTACGATGAACCATGGTAGGTGAGCCTAGCAATCGGAAGCCTGCGCGGACTTGGCAGTCCGAGCCAACCAGAGTGCTCGCTTAGAGGACCAACCATAGAGGTCGGAAAGACTCTATGGGGCAAACCCAGGGGTAAATTTGGTCGGCCAGTGTGCAACAAATTAAATCCCCGGTATGGGTCGTCCAGATTAACATCTCGCTCCAGTCGTATAGCCCTGCCTCTAAAAATGGGACTTCACTGTGGGGACAGTAATACGAGATCGTTATCCTGTGGCTTAATCTACTGAATAAGCGACTCGATCCCGGCAGTCTGGTTGGCGTCAGATCCTTAGCATTTACCGGTATTAATTGGTCCACAAGTCGTTAGGTTGCAGACTAAGCTGGAATATACTTTGGCTAAACACATAACTGATCTAGTGCAGAATTGTGATAATCGCGCACGAATCATGCGACATCTGAAACAACTCCTGACGATAATCATCTACGAGTCGCCTGTGGCTGTCCTTTTTTCAGGTCTAGACGACACTAGGGCTTGAGTGTGGAGACTCCGTCCACTTTCCTTCTCCTCTGCGGCAGAGTTCCACGCCTTCCACGTCAAATCAGCAGCGCTATCGGCAATCTCCATAGGGTTGAACTGGGCAGAACCAATTATTAAACAGTATCCCCTTCGGACCGCCAAGCGCAATGGACGATCACTCTAGGTTGGAGGGTCTTCGTATTCCGAAGTGCCGGCTTTCCAGCAACATCGTTTCCCGGCCATCCTAAAACAACACTAGAGTATCACACTAGCTGAGCTAGGCCTCGACAACCATCGGCAGTGGCAAAGACCCTCCTTTTTATATCACCCTTGCAATCGCTCCACAAAAAAGTTCAACCCCAGGTTGACAGGAGTCGAGATTTTGAGACAAACCGGCCCTTGACAGCACCCTAAGGCTGAGTGACATCGCCATTGACAACACCATGGCAATCTACACCGATGCGGCCCCGGCTCTAGCTGGCAGCACGATCATGCTGACGATATTGGGTCTGTTGACGTTTGGCTTGCGAGTTTACTGCAGGTTGACTCGCAAGTCATGGGGAATGGAGGATTGGATCATGACAGGAGCCTTGATCCCATTTGCTGTGTTAGTGGCAGGATGTGTTGGAGGCGCATTCAATGGAATTGGAATTCACAACTCGACACTTGCGGAGCCTGGCAATGAAAAGTACTCGTCTGAAGGAAATAAGTATTTCCTCATCTTCGAAGTCGGCTACTGCGCTGCGATCATTCCCATCAAGCTCAGCATCAGTTGGATGTTGATTCGAGTCGCAGAAGGTCGCAAGATGTACCTCTATGTACAATATGTTGTTATTGCCACATTCGTGGTCATGAACATTATCGCCTTGGTCTTCATTCTGATCAACTGCATTCCCGTCGAGTAGGTCTTTCCACGATCCAACTGCAAGAAACCCGCTTACCTAGTTACAGAGCTGCCTGGAGTCAAGAAGCCCTCGACAATGGAGGCAAATGTCAGCCAAGCTATGTCCTTGCCGACGTTTACTATGCCTGTACTGCTGTGAACATCCTCACTGATTGGGTGACAGCTTTCTTGTAAGAGTTGCCGATATATCTATCTGCAACAACAGACTGACAGAAATAGGCCAGTTCCTCTCCTTTGGAACGTGCAGATCAACCGCAACACCAAAATATCAATCGTTGGTCTTATGGGCCTGGGTATCTTGTGTGTGAATCTGAATTTCCCTCCTTCGCTCGCCCCTCAGCTAACATTTGTTACCCATAGTGCCTCTCTTTCAGCCTGTGTCCGTCTGAAATATACCGTCGCACTCACCAACCAAACCGACTTCCTATACGAGGTCTCCAACGTCGTCATCTGGGGATTTGCAGAGAACGGCCTCGGTATGATCGTTGGAAATATCGCAACTCTCCGACCTCTATTCCGCATCCTCCGCGATCGCAAGACCTCCGATTATAAGAACTACCACCAGTCACCCGGACTCAGCTCTCACCGCACTGGAGGCGCAATGTTCTCACGAAACTATGAGCTCGCCGAGCACGGAAAGAACGTCACCACCACGTCTGCCATCGAAAACAACCGACGGGGCAGTCTGAGTGATGGCGATAGCCAGAAGGATATTCTTGATAACGGTCAAAGACCCGGACAGGCTGATATTGTCGTTAGTCGCCAGGTTATTGTGGCTTATGACGACTAGGTTTGGGGATGGCTGGTTTCTTGGGACGTCTTTACATATGATCTTAGTTCATATTTGCTTGACAAACATTCACTCATGTATCTTAATATTCTGCTTTTCTTCTATGAATACTATGGTTCGAGTCTGCACATAGTACGAGTATACAGAGTGCAAACAGATAAAACATGGGGCGCGTATAGGCGCGACTTCTTCACCTCCATCACAGAGCCTCATCGTTAGCGCCTAAATTCAAATAATTAGATAGTGTACTGTGTTGCAGGGCTATTGGCGGTGTTTTATGCGTCTAAGTTCAAGGTGATTTTGACAAACGAACAAGCATTATAGCCAATCGGACGAGTCTTTAGGCACAATTGTACTCTAACTTGACTCTGTACAGGAAGGCGCCTAACCACATGAAGGGACGGCGTCTACTAGGAATGTGGTGAGTTAGGACTGAACAACAATTATTAAATCAAAACAATCTGTTGGCTTAGTCGAGCATATCACCTGGTAAACCAGCTACATGCTTGACATATTCTCACAAAAAAAAGAAAGCGGGTTATCATCCCACGTTGGATTACTGTTGGTGCCAATCTGCTAAATGCATCTTGCTGTCGAATAAACACCTTGGAGCTGAAATGCCTGTTCACCGGTTGCACATGCACAACTGACTGATGATGCCTCCTTTCCTCGTCACTTTTTGCCGTAGAAGAGCTTGAGGGTTATACTATCGTTTCAGAACTTTCCCCCTGTGAGGCAAACGGCGGCGCGTGTTCCCTGCTTTGGTAGGTGCGACTGTCTAGCCACACCTGCATTCTTCATTAAGGTGTCATTTGTAGCGAGCACCAATGAAGGGGGTTGTACTCGCATCATTCCGCAGTCCCAGCCAATAAGAACATACCAGAGGCGCAGAGTGAGTTTGGGGCCAAGTTACCCAAAAAAGGAATTTTAGCCGCCAAGACTGAAAATGTACAAGACTGGGCCGTTGACTAGAAATCGAGACAATCTCGGCGGCGATTGCTGTCTGTATTCTACCCCAGTATGTTCCCCGCATTACTCCAGATCTCCATGTCTCCACAGGGCAGACTTGCCGATTATGGACTGTAGAGATATGCCTTGACTTGGTTCACAGATATAAAGGAGGCATTCAGCCCTAGTCAATGATCGTAATAGCATCAGCTTTTATAACGCTGAGTACAATCCTACTACACTTGAATTATGTCCTCTACATCACTCAAAGACGGGCGAAAATCGCTTGAAAAAGACTAAGAGTTAAAGCCCAACAGCACCCAGATAGAAGTGGCAAAAGCAACAATTCACGATGCCGTCGACCTTGATGAGATCGAGCATACAGACACGGGATGGTACATCTGGCTCATCGCATTAACTGCCTCTATCGGTGGCATGCTGTTTGGATACGACACCGGAATCATCTCAGCCGTCCTGGTATACCTCGAAGACGGTCTGGGTCATCTGCTGTCAGCAAGCGAGAAAGAGATGATCACATCTCTGTGTTCTGCTGGGGCATTTGTGGGATCTATCATTGCTGGTCTGACAGCCGACCGATATGGACGGAAAGCGCCTATGTATATTGGATGTGCTCTATTCACAGTGGGAGCGATTCTACAAGCCACGGCTTACTCTGTTCCACAGATGGCAGTTGGTAGATTTATTGTCGGCTTTGGAGTTGGCTCTGCAGCAATGATTGTGCCAGCCTACATTGCTGAAATCGCACCTACCAAGCACCGCGGTCGCATGATCGGATTGAACAATGTTAGCATGACTGGAAGGCGGGTCATTAGTTATGGCCTGGGTGCTGCATTTTCTAGTGTCCCCAATGGATGGCGGTATATGGTTGGCTTGGGCGGCGTTCCTAGTATACTTTTGGCCGTCTTGCTTCCGCTGTGCCCGGAGTCTCCACGCCAGTTGGTGTATCACGACAAGTATGAGGAAGCACAAGCAGTCCTGCACCGTATTTTCATGACTGCAACTCCTGAGCAGGTTCAGGACAAGACCATTCTTATTGAAGCTGGTGTCCGGGAGTCGCGGGCTTCTACTGGTAACCAGACCAGGTGGTCCATCTTGAATCAACTCCACACCAACTCCGCTTATTTCCGTGCTTTGGTGTGTGCCTGTGGTCTGAGTAAGTTTGTCATCTCTTTTTGCGAGGCACTTGACTAACATCATCCAGTGACCATCAGTCAAATGTCAGGCTTCAATGTCCTGATGTATTACTCCGGTATGCTCTTCGCACTAGTCGGCTTCTCCAATCCCGTCGCAGTCGGTCTGGTTGTATCAGGAACAATTCTAGGAATGACTCTAGTCAACATGCTAGTCGTGGACTCCTTCGGCCGTCGACGTCTCCTGATAACAACAGCATGGGGAATGTCAGCCAGCCTAGTCGCAGTCGCAGTATCATTCGCATACATCCCCGTAGACCTGGAAACACTTGAAGTGACAACGAAGTCCATTACAACACCGGCTATCATCGTTCTAGTGTTTATCATTTTCTTCGTGCTCTTTTACGGCGTGTCTATTGGCAACACCGCCTGGATGAGTGCAGACTTCTTCCCTATGGAGGTTCGCGCCGTTGGTACTATGTATATGACTTGCTGCTGTTGGGGTTCAAATCTCATTGTATCCTCGACATTTTGGTCTATGATGAAAGGAATCACGCCATCCGGCGCCTTTGGGTTCTATGCGTGTCTGACGTTCATAGGCTGGGTGATGATCATACTCTTCTACCCTGAAATGTCGGGACTACATCTTGAAGAAATTCGCGAGGTTTTGAAGCATGGTTTTGGCGTCAGGTATGCTTCGCGGTTGCGAAAGCAGCGCGCAGAAGACCGTCACGCCCGTCTTGGCTAGTTCGGCTCGTGGAGGTATATATCCCTGGCAACAACTACTGATGGTCGTCAATTCAAGATGGAGTTTCGTTGCAATGTTAGAGCAAGGCTATTCTTATACATACATGACCGCCTAACGAAATCGACATCCGGAGAGAAGCTCTTGTACCGAAAGGACAACCACTTCAGTGATCAAATGTAACCTTTCGGTTAGGTTATGTGCCCTGTCGCGAGGATGTAGCTTTCAACCATGATGCCACTTCCTCCTACTCCAATCTAACTGTTCGGTTTACATCACAACGGTAGGTGATGGTAAATTAGGCTCAGAAAACTGCTAGTTTTGACGCGAGTTCCAGTTTAACGGGACTCAGAAAAAGTTCAACAGGACCCAGAAAACGATTTACTAATCCTGGGATCCGTTGAGATCTCGGACTTTATCCTTTGGCTAGTAAATATAGTTAGATAGTGTAAGATAGCTTAGATTCTCTTGATCACTACGGTAAAGAGAGGATGCAAACTTAGACTACTAACTTTGCGATGTAATAAATTGCATAAGAATGTACATAAGGGACAAAGAGAGAATAGAGAAACTAACGATATAAAAATAACTATAGATAGTGAATATTACAAACGCGATATATCAATTGCATAAAAATTTACTTCAAGACGGTGACTAATTAGTTAGAGTGCCCTACCTCTATATACGCCGAACCTAATATCGTAGGGAAACCCTAGAAAACCCAGAAACCCTAGCTAAAACGTAGTAATAATCTAATTTCCACCCTAAATCCTACCCCTTAGTCCTCAAAAGTTTCATCCTACCCCCATCATAGATATTCACAATCAGGGTTAACACTACCAAAAAACACCTTTGATTAATATAATCTTACTATATACTAGACTACTATAGTCAATTGATATATAGCCAGTTATTTAATACAAAATACTCAAACTAAAGAAGGAACATCAGATTTCTGTTGTGATTATATCTAATCTCCAAAGGTACAAGTGTTGTATACACTTTGATCACGCAAACTTCTACTAAATGTAAAAGTTGCACCCCAAAGTTGCCAATTGAAAAGGTGGTTAGTAATAAGAAATATCGATTATTCTGCTTAATTCTTGATTTTTCGAGGAGGTTATACTAGAAAAGTATCATAGTTTAGCGTATGAACCAGAGCCAACGTAAGTAACAGTGTGGTATTTTGATGATAGAGCACTTTGATAATTGTAACTATGTAAGAGTTGGGCCAAGTTAGGTCTAAAGCAATTTCGGGAGGTAAAAAAGTAAGATACACGTGTCGCAGACGCTTTCCCATTCCGCATTGACCGCACATTTCGTTACCGCTACGGCAGTTTACTACGGCCACGCCCTAAAGAGAATGGAAAAATCAATGGCTCTGCGAAACCTAAGGACTAAAAGAAGAGCGAGGATGAGTTCTCAAGCATGAGGAATTCCTCTAATGCTGAAATAACCATCACCTGCAAACAAAATTTGGCCTAAATTGCCCTTGACCAACAGATTCCGTGACTTTCACCTTGCATGTTGTATCGACTACCCTACAATCCTTTTCCTTGACATAGTGGAAATTATATTCAGTCCTTGAGATGAGTTGGATGTTATAATACAAGATTGGGTGGCTCGTGCACGTGCCTAGAAAGGCCCTAATGATCAATTTGGCCATTCCCTCCCAGAAATTTTCTTTGCCGTAATGTATGTGGACGGCCTTTATCGATCCAGCCCATTTGCTTGACACTAAAATTGAAAAATGGTAAGTAAGTTTTCAAGCACAAGTGGTGAGACAAGGAATGTGATGCGAACCATCTGCCAATACATCCCCCTATTTTGAAGCAAATCCTGATGTGAGCCCCGTTCAACAACACGCGATCCTTTCCCACTGAGATTCTCCCCAAAGACAAAGATCACATCTGCTTTCTGAATGGTCGCCAGTCGGTGTGCAACCGCAATGATGGTCATACTTCTCCGTGCCGCCAGTCGCTCAAGGGCAGCTTGGACAATTTTCTCGGATTGCGAGTCAAGACTCGACGTGGCCTCATCCAAGAGGAGCAAATTAGGTTTCCGCAATAGGGCCCGCGCGATGCACAAACGTTGCCGCTGGCCTCCACTAAGAGCTGTCTGTGCTTTTATTCCTAGCTCTGTAGAGTATCCATCTGGAAGTGATATGATAAAGCTGTGAATCTCGGCGTCGGTGCATGCTTGCACCAGCTCTTCTTCTGTATACTCGGAGTTATCGAGTCCGAGTGTGATATTATCACGGATTGTTCCTTCGAAAAGTCGCGGCTCTTGAGCCACCAGTGACAGGCATCTTCGGTATGATTTTTGATCAACGGAGCTGATATCCAGGCCATTTATGAGAACAGTCCCTCGAGACGGGTTGTAGAATCCCTCCAGGATCGATATCAAAGAGGTTTTGCCGCAACCTGATGGGCCTACAAACGCGACAAACTGGCCACTTTCGATGCTAACGTCAAGACTCGTGAATAAGGGGACTTCCTGTGATGCATATTTGAATCCTAAATTTTGAAAATCAATTTGAGCTCCAGTGGTGCGAGATTGGTCAGCCATGGGCTGTCCAGATGAGGCACTGGTATCTTCCAAGCCCGGTCGAAAGTTCAAAATCCGATTCGCGGACGATGTAGCCTGAGCAATATTTGGGCCGAAACTAAAGAATTGACCTGCCTGTTGACCACCGAGAATGATCGACATGTACACGACAAAGAAAGAGGCTGGCTGGTACTCCTTGGAAGCCAGAAGCTGCCCGCCATACCAAAAGGTAAGTGCCATAGCGCAGAGCTCAACACTGTCAGAGAAAGCAAACACCAATGTCGCAATCCAAGCTTTGCGGAAAGCTTGATTTTGTTGTTCTCTCAGAAGACCGGAGTACCTATCTAAGATTGAATTCTCCATGGTCAAGGCCGACACAGTCCGGAATGCTTCGATAGCTTCTGCTGCGAATTGGGAGCTCCCAGCATATACCGCTGTATTTAAAGCTTCAAACTCCAGTTCGTATCGGATGCGCATGAATGCGGCAAGGAAGATGCAGGGCAGAGCAGCAAACACCGTCACTAAACTTAGTTTCCAGCCAAAGGAGAAGGCGATTGCGATACAACCTATGGTACTGCAGATTGAAATGATTGGGAAAACTCCGTTTAAACCGATCAATTCCTGAATTTGCTTCGGGTCAGTGGCTAGACGCGAAACCAAGGAGCCGGAGGCGTTTTCGTTCATGTCGTAAAATGGCACGGGCTTGCTCAGAATGTTTTGGAAGTATTCTGTTCGACAAGACGAGGAGATTTCCTAAATTTTGGTTAGACCATGATTTTCTAACGTGAGGAAAGAAGCTAATCACTTACAATGGAGAGCCTGTTGGCTGAGTACCCGACCAGAGCATAGCAGGCGGCTATACCTAGGGATAGAACAAAGAACATCAAAGCCCAGAAACTGGCGGCATCGCTAAGCTTTTGTCCTGTGAGACGGAACACATCGATGAGGTTTGCAAATAGCCAACTTTGTAATGGAAAAGCAGCTTAACAACAAGTTAGCCCAGCACTGCAACATAATCAAAGCCAAGGACTCACACGCAGCACCCAATATTCCCAACGAAGCACTGAGGCAAAGGAACCAATGCGTTCTTGCTTCGTAAATGAAGACACCCGTGCTTCGGAAAAAACCACGATGCTTTACCTTCCTCTTGTCCGTTTCCTGTTGCTGCTCAGAAACGACAGCAGTGGACCTTTCAAGTTCCTCTTTCAAGACTTCCGCAACCTCCATTGGACCGGCTTCGTCATCCTCGTCAGCGGCGCTCTCGAGTCTTTGGGCATTGACAAGTTTCCTGTAAAGCCCGTCTTCTATGGCAAGAAGCTCTTCGTGGGTTCCTTCCTCAACATTAATACCGTTCCTGAGAACCAGAATGCGATCTGCGCGTCGAACAGTGGACAACCTGTGTGCAATCACGACTGTGGTCCGATTTTCGGCGACTCGATCAAGGGCTGCCTGGACAATTTTCTCTCCACGGACGTCAATCGCGCTAGTGGCTTCATCCAGAATCAAAATAGTAGGTTCTTTCACGATACTTCGGGCTATAGCCAAACGCTGTCTTTGGCCGCCACTCAATTTTGTACCATTCTCTCCCACAATTGTGTCATATTCCTTTAACAATCAGAGAAACGCAACCGTGAGGAGTACAGCTGACGTACCTTTGGAAGACGCTCGATGAACTCATCTGCAAATGCTTCTTTGCATGCATTCTTGACCAAGTCGAGCTTCACAGAATCAGGCTCATTTTCCCACTTTGTACCAACAAGACCAAATGAGATATTTTTGAAAATCGTATCGTTGAAGAGAAACAAGTCTTGCTGCACGAGTCCTATCTGAGACCTCCACCATTTGACATCTAAGTCTTCGATCTTTCGTTGACCCAGGAAGATACTTCCTTGCTCTGGTGTATACCATTGCTCTAGAAGAGCGACAATGGTACTTTTTCCAGACCCCGATGGACCCACCAACGCTGTGGTTTTGGCTCTTTCAAATCGAGCGTTTAGTCCCCGGAAGATTTTGCTATCCGGCCGCGTGGGGTATGTGAAGTCCACATTCTGGAAGACAATATCACCCTGAGCTAGTGCTTCCGAATCACGAAGGCCGCCTGCGGCAATCTTCTCTGCGTCAATGATCTCAAAGAATGTGGTCGATGCACTGGCTGCCTTGAACACCATCGTCAAGGGGGCTGCAATACTCCCAAGAACACTCACTGCAATCATGATCGAGAAGAATACACTGCATGATTAATCAGAATGAGAAAATAGTAACTAGTAGCGGAATCACTTACATAATGACAGTGTTAATGTCATGGATGTGACCCTCTCGGTATAGTTTCAAGCCAAGCCAGAATGCCAGAGAGTAACTGGCGTACATGGCAAAGAAAATTAGTCCAAACTGGAACCCTAGAAAGACAGCCATGCTCCGGCCTCTGTCTCGGGATTCCATAACCCATTGTTTATATTTATTGGTTAGAGGCGCTTCGGCTCCCAGCGAAATCACGGTTCGAATTGAGCCGAAGACTTCCGCTGCAATCGCCGAATGTTTTTCGTCCGCCTTGTCCGTCTTTTGTTGGATCTGGGAGATGGCGGGTAGCGTTACACTGCAGACGACGAGAATAAACAGAATGCAAGAGCTGGTGGCGAGGGTCAAGGCCCATGAGTATTTGAATGCGATGATATATGCAGCGATTAGAAGAGCGGTAGACTGGAATAAAATAGCCAGCTTGTCAGATACGCTCTGTTGGATCGAGTTGGAGAGAGTGGTGATTGTATTGACGACTGTTCCAGCTGAAACTTGGTCAAGCTTGCTGATTGGTTGAGCGAAAAGCGAATTCATATACTCCAGTCGCAGGGCAGCGGAGACTCGAAGACTGATAACACGGAAGCAGTACTGAGTTTTAGTGGATCAGCTTCTTCCAAATGTTGAATATCTTGGGGCCTTGGGTGGTTACCATGGAGAAGTAGGTCAACGTGAACTTTGCAATAAAGAGATACACAATGTACAGACTTCCAGAGAGTCAGTTTTGCTAGGAGACAGAGTGAAATAACTAGTTGCCTACCTCAGCCGACTGACTGATTTCTTGAACTCGGCTTCAGTGGTCGACGTTCCGGGGGTGAAATATGAATTGAATTCACCAACCAGTCCACCAAAGATAATGTTCATGATCGGTAAGGGCTGATCTATGGTTAGTCTCAGATCTTCCGGTTGGTAGAAGAGAATAGTGAAATGACATACCACACCAGACCCCACAGCGCATACCAAGGCGACCGCGAAGACCATGCGATCTTTCGTGGTCGTATACGATAGAATTCTCTGAGATGTTTCAGCACAGGATCACATCCAAATCTCACCCGAGAAACAACATACAAAATAATCCTTGAGTGAAGTAGGCTGTTGGGCCGCATCTTTAACCTCAGGGGTCTCTTTCGAGAGATCCATGACCTGATCGTTGGAATGATCATCTGTGGATGCTAGAAATGACTCTTCAATTGTAGTCGCTTTTCCAGTCGCGGTCTCTTGTGAACGCACATCTTGCAATGCTCCCATCTTTCTGGGAAGACGCGTAGTTTCAATATGTGAGATGAAGCATATTCCGCAAAGAGGGGAAGATCCAAGATATATATATGAAGGCAGACGTGCACACTGGCTTAAGGTGCAAAAAAACGAAACCAGAGTCGGGAAAGTGGTTCGGCGATTTTATTTGATTCTGATAGGTAGAGTGCACTGATCGCTCCAGGCCGAAGAATAGAATAGCTAAGGCCTCCCATCGGGATATAGTTGAATTGTGGTAGGACTGGGCCTAAGAGGGCAAAGTGGAGCCCGGACTTTCGGACATATAGTAGAACTGTTTTTTTGATGCCATTAGCTCATAAGTCATTTCCCCCTTTTACCGCTTGTGACTCTTGCTTTTTTTTCATATTATAACCCATATTTGTATATTTCCTTAGATAGCACATGTTGCAAGATAGTTTCAACTCGAGACACTTGAATAAAAGTATAATAGATGCGACAAAAGACGCGATCAAGGAGAGGTCGAGTAGGGCAAAAATGACATATAACGAAACGGTCGCTTTGAGGGTTTCGTGTATATATCCTTTATACTTTTATTAATTCCACCAAGCAAAAATTATAGCTCCTACTAAAGATGCATCTAAGACGAAAGTAAGGACAGAGTATTATGAAAGTAAGAGCAAAGTCTGGCTAAAGTGAGGCTATGTAGGCAACAGAGTGGTTTTTTAGCCAATAGAACTGACACCGTAGGACCCACATATTCCAAGTTCGTATGCGGACTCTCGGACTTTGCTATTCCCGCTTCTCCAACCTCTTCTTATCAACTACGCGATATGACGACCCCCTTGAAGAATATTTCGGTGAGCTTCTTTAGCTAATAATGAGAGCATACGTCTAATCAAAAATACTAGTGCCGTCGTTGCCAGTCTAGAAAGATTCGATGTGATCGAGTCGCCCCTCGATGTGACAAATGTGAATCTATTGGTGCGGAGTGTACATATGTACCACGCAAGCCACGAACGAAGAAGCAAGCGTAACTGATCGCTTATGATCTGGCTTTAATAGCCCAGGCGTGTTTGACTGACGGACTATAGCAGCGATACCAATGAAAATGGTGTTCTATCAGACGTTCTTCGCCGCCTTGAACGCCTAGAAGATCGCTGGGGGTTGGAGAAGTCTCCAGATATTAATGATCATGGCGATATTCCGACATCATTGTCTTCTTCCAATATTGATCAACCTTTATGTTCGGATAACTCCCATGCTCCGACCATACCAAGCGTTATTGAGAGTATCTTGAGTCGCATCAAAGACCCACAGAGTCGGGCACTGCTCTTCTCCAATGTTTTCAGTCATCTGCGAACGGTCGAATCGTCTTTTTTCGAAAATGAACGTTGCACGGGAGCCATCGCTGCTGCAATGTCTGAAATTGAATATTTGCAGAACGCAGCAGCTGACCCAACCCCAACGATTCCCGAAATACCCAAAGAAGCTACAAGGAGTTTCATTCAAAGTAAGATTGTTTTCTGTATTAAATCAACTGTTCGCTAATGTGTTCCTCAGATTATTATGAGTGCTACCAATTCGAAGGATTCAAAATTCCCTTGGAGAAGGGTTTCTTGCTATCCATCCCCGACCTACTCGATAACCCTCACGTTCAGCTTGACTATACTTCACAAATTATCTATCATACTATTCGCCTTCAAGGGATTATATTGGATCCCAGACCATACAAGGATAACGGCAGTCTGATTAGACATCTATACAGAAAGTGCCTTGCTCTCAGCGATTTTTGGCTAGAGAATATTCAGAACGCTTACCCCGATCTTTTTGTTGCAGTTTTGATGGCAAGTGAATCGACCAAACTTTGGTTGATATTAAATAAGACTGACAATAAATTAGACATCAATGGCGCTAGAAGCCTGCGATAGCGATGTGGCTTGGAAGATGCTGGGCCACGCCTGCAAGATTGCCAAGGCATTGGGTTACTTCTCCGTTGACGGGAATCCAGAAGGAACAGATGGCCAGCCACCTCTCACAGAAAGATTGAATATCAACGAAATTGAAACAGATAAAAACAGAAAGCGCTTCGAGTTCTGGCACCTGCTTCGAACGGATTGTCTGTTCAGATTGTCCTTCGGCAAGCCCACTCTTATGCCGGCTGGGTCCTGGAAGGTCAATTTCCCTGATCCCACTATTACTGGCATCGACGATGAAGGCTCTCGTTTTATCCAGATCCATTTCCTAGCTTCTATGCGACAAGCCTTGGTCGTGCTGAAGTACCTGGACTGGATGGACTTGGCTCCAGATCTAGACCCAGTATTGCACGATGCAACAATCGACAGCTTCCTTCAAGAGGTGCAGTTGATTATGTCTGACTGGAATACAGTACGATGTACCCCATTGAATTTTGTTACCTATGCTGACCTAAGAAAGGACGAACTTGTTAGAATGGCCAAGACCCAAGTAGACACATGGTTTTGCGTTGACATGGTGTTTAGCAGCTACAAATTCCTCGTTGTTCTTCACCAGTCAAAGAAATGCAACCAGAACAGGCACAAACTACCACCTCAAAGTGTGGATATTTCCAGAAAATCGGTTCAAATGTTCCAGTCTATCGTCGGGTCATCACTACACGCATTCTGGGGAATAAGGTATGCAAAAAGCCACATCCCATTCCAACATGATTGTTGCGTCACTAAAAGCTTTCCTAAATCCAGTCTCATTTTACTGCACCAGTTCATTCCCTTCTTTATACTATGCTTGGATATCATTGGGAATCCTGAGCGTCCTGGGATTGAAGCAGATATTATTTCAGTGACCTGGATCAGTGATTATGTTCAAAAAATGGTTGAGGAGCGAACAGAGCTGACACCTGTAATGATTATCATGAAGGCTATGGTGCTTGCTTGCCATCGAGGTCGAAGTTGTCCATCTTGAGTCGTTAATGTCAGATGATACATAAACCAAGAGTAAGTTTCTAGAAAGAGAGCCAAGGCTCTACTGTATTACTTTGAATTACTCTACCGTGCGTAGTAGAAATAGAAGTAGAAGAAGGAGTGAAAGTATAAGTGAGGTTCAAAACAGAGTGTTAGGAGCTCTCATTAGCAGGTATATCCATTCAGCTATATCTGAGCTGCTAATTTCAATGTTGTATTGTCGAACGCATAATGTAAGGATAGTGTTTCTTGATCTGCCCAAAGTTCTCAGCACGTTCCTCGGTCAAGTCAAAAAAAAGCTCCACGGTCAATCCTCTCTCTGACTCCGGTTCCTCCGAAAAGCTTCATTACCACTGTACACTGATCTCATCAATATTCTCAATTCAAGTTGCCACATTCGGTTTTCCACGTCTTGAAAGAATCCCCTCCTGTTCTGATACCGTTCCTTAAACCACCTCGTCAAAACGGGAAAGACTTCCCACCCCAGAAAAAGCAAAATACCCGCAAACAAAGCAAAAGATTGAATTTCTTCTTTAATGGACTGCGGAGCGCACGGCATGAAGAAACAAGACTCAAAGGCCTTCACACCGTGAGTCACGTAAGCCCTGAAAGCGTAATACGCGGCGGCACACAGCAAACACGAAAATGCAAATATCGGGGCCAAAAAGATTAAGTGGAGGCTCATAAATGGAATCCCTGCAACAAATTGAACAAGAGCCCATATTTGGCTCCTTGTTATTGCAAACATAATAGTGCTGACTCCGAGTAAAAGAAGATCGACAATGAAGATTAGTTGCTGTAAGATTTGCATCCAGTACCGCAATGTCGCCCAGGGAATTGCGCCTCCAGCAGTTACTCTTTTTAACTTCCTGGAAATCACTCTAAGGAATGGCATTATTTCCAAGTAGAATATCAAAGCAACAATCAAAGGAAATATGTGTATTCCCGATGGAGTTGCAAGAACCATAACGAACACATGGTGGGAGGACTCCATCCCTTGCCAGTACAAAGCTGGCACTAAATCGTTGCTTGCATGATGCATCGATCGTATCAAGGCCAGCGATGGAAGAAACAGGCCAAGAGCGAGAGTCCTTACGCGATGAGTCCTAGCTTTGATACGAAAATTATCAGACCTGCTGCAAGTAACGTAGAGTTGCAGAGCCGCATGCAAAACTCCCCAAAAAGTGACATTGAACGCGGCACCAAGCATGCCTCTCAGCTTGTTTGAGTCTTCGCTGTAAGTTACCGAATCTTTTGGAATCTTTTTTATTGCATGCACTGTCCCGGATAGGGCAACCGCGGCCCAGTTGGTCGTGAACAGAAATATCAATGTGTTTGGGTCAAATTTGTCATCTGATCCTCGAAGGACTCGAGACCACGATGCTAAAATCAAAAGGAACCACGCAGACCAGGTCCCAGGACCATAGAAGTCACTTATATCTCCGATGCCGAGCATATCAGGGGGCTCAGACGTAACAGGTAGGTTGAATGGTTGTTTTTGGGTAGCTGTCGTGGGTGCCGAAGTGGTGGTGGTGGTAGTGGTGGTCACGAAGCCTAGTGTCTGACTTGGGTCACCATCGATGACCGGTGAAGATGTTGAAAAAACCTCATCATGTCTGAGCTGTAGAGCCAGTGTCTGAATTGTTAACAAGGAGATAGACAGTAACACAACCCTGGGTTTCATTGCAGGTTTGAGGTGAGGAGGTGAGAAACCGAGTCTGTGAGTTTCTCAAGCTGTGGTTGACTTTGTCTTTTAAAAATCCAGTGCAAAGAAACTTCATGTCACTGCGCCAGACTAGACAGCCTGGCAGGCTTCCTCGTACAGCCGTCAGCACTAGCCACCGAATAGCGCCGTGGCGTTGGCGAAAATTGAACAAACGTCATAATTAGCCACATCTCAGCAAAATGGAGTGAGCTGATACGCCTATCTCAGTTCCACACGAGATGTGTTCCATCTATCTTTTACTTTGAAGCCAATCGGAAGGAAGTGTGGCTGATCATCGGGGCTGCTGAGACAGATGCTCATACAAGAGGACCTGTGGAGTATAGCCCATATCAAACCTATCATTATCTCTAGGCTTATTAGACTCACTCCTGAGCTCGGTGCCGAAGAAAAAGAACATATATCGTATCGACGGACACCTGGATCAGCCCAGCCCGAGCGTCCTCGATAGTGGGGTCAATTGTGCAGCTAGGCTCCAGACGTGACATGTCCTTAGGTTTCCTCAGGCCTCTTCGTCCTATAGGCCTCATCTTAGCAGCATTTGGTTTGTCCGTTGAAAGTTGGTGAAATCGCTACTCTTGCCTTGTCTATCAGGCAACACTTCACGTGTTCGCGGTCATGTGTTATCTCTCGCCAAGGCTCCTTCCACGTTGGGTTTTCAACACTAACGAGGCTGCACGTTGTTTTCAAAAACGAGAACCATGTCTGGTGCTGCATATTACATCTACCTTCTTCCTGGAAATCCGTCGACAAAGGCGTCTAAGGCGTCCTGTTTCGCTTATTTTCGTTGTTGACGAGAGTGCAGCTCTCAGAGGCGGAAGGATATGGATCTCAAGGACGCAATCAACGTTTCAGAAACGTCTGACCATGAAGTTTACACTATGCGGCCACTGTTCCAGTCTGATCTGAAAGTATTGGGCATAGGGGCTTCGGGCCAAGTCTACGCGGTAGACGAAGAGATAGTCCTCAAAAGCTCTCGCATTTATCAAAGGCCCGGACGCAAGGAGTTGAAAAGCGACCATCGCCACTTCGCCTCAGATGCCATTTTCCACTCTGGCTTGTTACGGAACGAAAGATATGTTCTGCAGCTCCTTCAACGGTGGCCACATCCTCACATCATGGAAGTGATTGATACCGATCACGCCGAGGGGGTATATCTTCGGAGATATCAGCCATTACCGACAGGAGAGCGAGCTGTACAATCCACGCGGATTCGGTGGTATCGTGAGATAGCCGAAGCGCTTTGCCATCTCCAAAAGCTTGGCATTGCTCATGCCGACGTGTGGATTGACAACATCCTTCTTGATAGCCAAGGGTCAGCTATTCTTTGTGACTTCAGTGCAGCGAGTCCCTTTGGTCAGGTGAACTTTGTTTTTGAAGATATGCCGCTTCCAGTAAGCGGTCCGTCGCCAACTCTGTCCGAGGCAACAGATATCTTTGCAATGGGCTCGCTCATATTTGAAATCGAGCATGGGACCAGACCGAATCTCTCGATATATGATGGTGATTTGATCTTGCCGGATATAAACACCAGTCATAAAGGGATTGCTACAATTATTCGAAATGCGTGGCTTGGAAACTATATCCACACCTCTGAGATGTTAACCAGTCTTCAGTCACTGGATACACGGTCTGTCCAAGGTTTGGATGACATTTACCCGTCCTCGATTTCGAACGCCTTGTTGAAGGAAAGAGTCAGAGAGTGGAGAGAAAGCCGTGAAATTGTTAGAGGTAAGAGTGGTCCGTTACAAGATGCGTACCAATGCTTGTGGTCGACTAACATTCCATATAGGATGTGTTCTGGACAACGTACTATCCGAAGACCAGTTGCAGGAGTTAGGAAATAGATTTGGCTTTAGTAAAGATAAAGATCTTATTTTCAACGGTCACGAGGTACCGTTTGATATACATCATGTCTAGCCATGCATGAGGGCCATTGGCACCAAGCTTTTATCAGCTTAAGCTGCGCTCAATCGAAATAAAAGTTCTTTGGACTCCGCAAACTTATACACGATTCGAACGGACCCACAGAACGTGCCCAAAATGCATATAAAACAGTAGTAAGCAAACCCACCCATCGAATAGCATATGAAACAACCTCTATACCACAATTATACCGGAGAAATAAACAAAACAACAGAATTGGCGCTGACGTGCAAAATCCCTCCTTCAAATCTACGCCAGGAGTGAGAGTAACATTGTCAGACAGAGGCACAAGATACATGCGCGCGTATATGTTTATAATCGGGATAGGCCGAGAAAACTGTGATAGGCTCCAACCCCAGTTCTAGAGATTTATGAGCACAGGCAAATTAGGGAATAAGATGCGCACATACTTGCACGAGATCCATATGCCTAGCTAACTCGGTTGCTTTCTGAATAATGGATAAGCCCCCATAAACTTTAACTCCATTTCTATGCTCCTCGAAGTACGCAACTTCCTCTACTCCTGGCGTGGTAGACTTCGGGACAGCCGAGCTTATAAGAGCTTTAAGTTGTTGGCGTAGGCTTTCTGCCGTAGGGGATAACGCATAGTGGCTCATGTTTGGATGAACGTGGATCTTTCGAACAAGTACGCTGATTGGTATGACCGAGGCTCATCCACGACAAAGATGTTATCGTCGCCGGAAATCTGGGAGACCGGCAGCTAGGTATCATCAACACCCTCCACAGACAAGCCTCAGTATGCTAGGCGGGGTTCGTGAGGGGTACTTTGGTATTGATGTGCTTACATACCCTTGTATCCTAAGTACAGATAGCCTGGTGTTTGATTGGTCTGTCCTGGGAAAAAGCGCAATGTTTTTTATGAGTTCACAGTATATCATTATCCAACGCTTCAGTTTAGAATCATGGCTTCTTCATAATTAAAGTAGCTTTAGGCCGTGAATAGCTATTTTCTCAGGAATGTCAAAGCTGCAAGACATAGCGCATCGACGCCAGTTCTCATGGTTGGCTGAACTACGGGCGCGAATAACGCCGAGTGGTTACCAGGAATCTCCGCCATGAGAGCTTCATCTTGCTGGGAATTATCCCAGAGTTCCGGGTCAATGCCTCCAAACAGCCAGAAAGAGCACGGTACACCCTGAGAAGTACCCAATGTAGAGAAGTCTTCACTAACATTAGTTCTTGGGGTATCACCATCAAAAGCCTCCCCGAAATGGTCTTCAAACGATGCAGCCAGTTTCAAAGCAGCATTTCGGTCATTGTCAGTGGGTGGGAACCGCCTCGTCGGAGTGAAGATAGGCGGCTTTGGTGATCCACTAGCAGCACACTCCGCCTCAACAATGCGTTGAACAGCAGAAAGAATCTTCTGTCGAGTCTCAGGCTTCACAGTCCTGAAATCAATGCCAATCTCAGCTCTATCTGAGATAACATTCTCGGTCTGCCCGGCCTGCAAACTGCCAACAGTAACAACACCCAGATCACTGGGATCGACTTCTCTGCTCACGATACCCTGCAATCGCACAACAACATGTGCAGCAAGAAGAACAGGATCAACAGTCTGATGAGGCTGAGACCCATGCCCACCCCGACCAAACAGCGTAACCTTATAACTATCAGCAGCAGCCATGATAGTTCCAGGCCGCGAACCAACGGCACCAGCACGCATTCTCATAACATGCTGACCAAGAACATAATCTGGCATGGGGATCTTCGAATACAAACCATCATCAACCATAGCCTGAGCGCCTCCGCCCCGTTCCTCGTTCGGCTGGAAGAGCACAACCAAGGTCCCACTCCAGGAATCCTGGGTCCTCGCAAGTGTTTCGGCTGTTGCCAGGAGACAAGTTATATGCATATCATGACCACACGCATGCATGACCGGCTTGATGATTCCATCACCATCACGCATGGTCACTGAACTCGCGTATGGAAGGCCGGTGAGTTCCTTGATTGGAAGAGCATCCATGTCGGCGCGCAGGAGAATTGTCTTTCCGGGGCCATTTCTGAGAATTCCTACTAGGCCGTGGCCGCCAACGTTTGTTTGAATCTCATAAGGTCCTAAGTTGGATAGGATGCTTGTAATCTTTTCTGACGTAGCCTTTTCCTGCAGGGAGAGCTCAGGGTTTGCATGGAAATACTTGTAGAGATCTTCGTATGGGCCTAAGTCTAAAGAACAAGCGCCCAGTATGTCTGACAATCTTTGGGCCATTTTCAGTGATAGTCGGAATAAGGAGAAAGATGAAATGTGTTTAATTAGTTCCGGTCATGAAGTTGCACGTTAGTCATCCGATTAGCTGCTAGCGCGGGGCACACCATCCCTGGGCGGCCCCCATCCATAATGACTCATTGGCGCTTCAGTCCAGTTTCTCAGGGGTTGCCTGCAACGAAGGATCAGCAAGTCAAATTACAGTACATGTACCTTTTTTTTGATAACGTATTAGTACAGCGAGTGGTCCAGGACAGCGGGTGGTCCACCCACCCATTTTACTTACTACAATTACTCAATTTTTTCAACCACAACGCGAATTCAATAAAATTGAAGCTATTCAGACCTCTCTGGGCACCTATTTCTCTTATGTCCAGGCGTTTTACAGAGACTGCATCGCTGTGGGCGCCTCTCATTGGTCGGATTCGGCGTCGGCGATACCCCGCCGGCTTGATCAGGTCTCTCTTCTTCAACCTCTCTAGGTGCTATAAAACGCGATACAGCTTCTTCAACTAGTAGACTGCCTTCATGCGCTATTCGGGCCTTCGTACGCCGCTTTTTACGTGCCACTTTCGCATTGGCAGCGAGTAATTCGGCAATTTCCTGTTTCGCGATAGCGAAGCCGTGTATCGCAAGCTAACAGCCTTTCTCCATCTGGTCTATCGCTTCACCTAGACGCCCGGGGTCATCGGCAGCGAGCTTCCTAATAGATGAAGCCTGTCTCCGTACTTCTTAACCGTATAAGGCGTTTTCGGGGTGAAATTTTTGCTTGAATCGCTTTCCTGGCTAGTCGGACGCGGGGGGGTGATAAGACGAATGTTTAGCTTCGATAAAACGCGCTGCGGGTCGAATGGAGTAAGGCCAGCACCGGCGAAGCTATTCATAATTGTTTCCGATTTGAATGTCTCAATTCTCGCCGTCCGATATGCCTCGAGGAAGTCATTTTTATCGACGCTCATAATGCCAAGCTTTGTCTGCATCTCAATAGCCTTGCAATAAGCGCGTTTTAATACCCCAAAACATCCGATATCGAGAGGTTGTAGAAGGTGAGAAGAATGCGCTGGCATGCAAATTGGTATAATGTTGTTTTGAGAGCAAATTTCATCGAATCGCGGCGTAAGGTGACTACTATATCCGTCGAGTATCAAGAGGCGATATACCCCTTTCCTCCGGCTATTACTCGATGGAATAAATACTTTTTGAAGCTATTTAAGTCTAATTGCATCTATTGTCCACCCGTTTTCACTTACTGCAAATAACCAGTCGTCCGGTAAAGTATTAGGGCCGGTAAACCAGGATTTCATAAAGACCTTGCCATTAAAAATGACGTATAGCGGGAGCGCCCACCCCGACGCACTTATCGTCTCAATTGCAGTCACCCACTACCGATTTCCTGGCTGTAAAAGAGCCCTCCGACCGTACGAAGTTCGAGTTACTACCTTAGCAGTAGCAGTAAGGCCGAGGGCGAAGCCAGTCTCATCGAAATTGTAGATATCGTTATCGAGGATGCCGTATTTCGCGATCGTACTTTGTACGAAGTTGAACCACGTTAAAATAAGCTTAGTGTCTTCGCATTGAGCTCGCCGGTAATCGTACGATCTTGAGAATCGGGTACGGAGGTTAGGATGCCGCTAGACATAGCGGTATACCCATTTTTCGCTAACCGTAATAATAGGTTCAGTTCCCCGGTCCTTAAGCAGTAAATTGGCCGCTTCTCGTACGGTATTCGGCCGGGGGGCAGCTCCGCGCTTATCTAATGAGAGGATCCATTTTTCAAGACTTTCCTCTTCTAGGAAAGTCAATTTATGGTTGTTGGCGCGGGTTTCTTCGCGACTTTTGATGCCGGAGATACGGCGACGGAGAGTTATGACTGAGACATCGAAATCGCGCGCTAATTGACGAATTGAGCTTATTTTTCGATTCTGAAAAGCCTGAATAGCTAATAAGATCCTACCCTCTTGCTCTGTACGTTTTTGAGAGCTTTGAGAGCGAATTGGTGGCATAGTGGGTGGTTGAATAAGGGAGAAAGAAATATGACGCGTAAATGACGCGGGGTGGACCACCCGCTGTCCTGGACCACTCGCTGTACTAATACGTTATCCTTCACCACGTGAGCAAGTGCGCAAGCCAGCTAAAAAGAATACTTATCATCTTTCCATGCAATACGACAAAAATCGGCCAAATGTCAGGTTATGAGCCCGAGTAAGACTCTCAGGCAACCGAAAGCAATGTCAAGGAACTCAAGATTAGGTGCCGACAACGACCCTGTGCCATAGTAGGTTTTATTTCTGGCCAGTTGAGGTCTTGATTTAGCGAGGAGTATTTCGGCACAGCGGCCTCAGTAATATTTGGCCGTAGAGTTCCGCGATTCGATATTGCTTTATATTCCTTGACTCGTGCAAAAATAAGCTAGGTTCGAATGTCGACCCTTCGGGTGCAAAGCATCACGCGGATGAGATATCTGCTTTCGTCAGAGGGACTTTCCCCGACTCCCTCCTAGCTCTAGCTTCTTTGAGCATCAAGCCAAATACCGTCATACATTGTTCTACCCAGTGTTTGACGACTGTCTAGAAGTAGGTATGCTACAGCTAATAGAGGAGATAATGTGGAAAAAGAAACATTCGTTTAATAGCTAAGTAAAGTGCTATGTATGCTTTTAAGCTCCAATGTATCCAATATTCACCAACGGAATATCACGCTCCATGTAAATGCATATTAAACATGAAATTGAGGGAATGAACCAAGTGTCAAAGAAGAAAGAAATAGGAAAGGAAAGGAAATATCTAAAAGTGAATCAAGCCTGCTCACTCTTCTTGGACTTGAACAGACCCTTGACACGGTCAACGATCAAGCCAGCACCACCAAAGATGTAGCCGAGACCGAACCCCCAACCTCTCACACGAACAGTGTAAATAAAGAAGTAAACCAAAGCCCAGTTAATGATGACAAAGGCGAGGAAAATACCAAAGCAGCGCCACTTGTCACCGTCATGGACGTTGAGGTTGGTCATATACTCCGCACCATCCTTGTAGGGACAGTACTGGCAATCGGAAGTCGCATCGGGGTTGACAAGGTATCCAACCTTAGCAAGCTGGCTCACAAAGTCACCAGCATAAGCCTGACAGCTCTGACCAGGAGGAGGGTTGAAGTGTGTGGCTTCTTGAGAGGCACAGTCGATCTTAACATCGGGCAGAACGGCCGAGAGGACACCGCGCATCCACCAGGTCGTTGGGTTAACGTAGTACATCCAGTACTTCCAGAAGACGGGATAGTTGGCATACGGACGGACGATACCGTTGAACAAGTTGACCATGACAAAGAAGAAGGGAAGGACATTGGAGATGACTGTGAAGGAGGGAGCGAAGGCGCAAATCCATTGGCCCCATGATGCCTGGAAGAGGAAGAAGAGCATTGACATGAGGAAGACGTAGCCTGCCGTCGAGGAGTCTGTTGGGAAACCGACGGGGTAGTACCATAACAGCCAGTAGATCAGACCTGAGATGATGGCTGCGGGGATTTCACAGACGACGTTCGCAGTGCAGAATGCGACCCAGCCGTAGATTCTGGACGGGTACTCTCTCGCTTCCCAAAGGGCACGGTTGATGTAGAACTTGGGCACGATGGAGTTCAGGACAATTGGTGGGATAAGGATGATCAGGAACACGGAGAACATGCGGTCCTGCATAGAGGCCACTGTGTTGGGGAGCATCCAGAAGGTGAATCCGTTGAAGATACCGATGATGACACTAACGAAGAGCTTGCCGTAGTAGTAGGATGGATCGCGCCAGTAGTTCAGGAAGAGACGCTTTGTAAGTTGGATTGTTTGCGTGAAGGTAGTCGCGGCGAACTCGTTCTGGGTTCCGTTTGACTGTTCGATGGGAAGTTTGCTACGCTCTGTACGGATGCGTTCGATTTCGGCCAGCATCTCTTGGTTCTGGTCTGAGCTGCGCCATTCTTCGTTCCAGTCAACATGTTTACCGTTGCGTTGCGTTCCCTTTGCGGCGGTTTCGAGAATGAACTCGGCGACGTTCTTGGAAGGTGGGCAGTGGAAGCCGCGGTCGCCGAAGTACTTGATCACTGCTGCACCTTCCTGTCCAACGGGACCAAAATAGAAGGTGTTACCACCGGGGTTAAGGGCGAGGATCATGTCGAATTGTTGGATGAGCATGGAGGAGGGCTGGTGGATAGTACAGACGATAGCCTGACCGGCCTGGGAAAGCTTCTTGAGAAAACGGACAATGGAAAAGGCAGCCTGACTGTCGAGACCACTAGTAGGCTCATCAAGGAAGAGAAGAAGACTGGGCTTGGCAGCAAGTTCCACACCGATAGTGACACGCTTCTTCTGCTCGACATTGAGAGAACCAATAATGGCATCCTGGATATCCTCAAGTTCCAAAAGGTTGATGATACGGTCGACGTACTCGATCTTCTCCGTGCGGGAAGTTTCACGGGGCTGGCGGAGAATAGCAGAGAACTCGAAAGCCTCACGGATGGTGGAGGTCTGGTCGTGAAGATCCATCTGCTCACAGAAACCAGTACCACGCTGGAAGTCAGGTCCAAGGTTGTGCCCATCGACGAGCATGTCTCCAGTAACGACACCCATCTTCTGACGCTGGGCGAGTGTATTAAGCAGAGTAGTCTTTCCGGCACCAGAGGCACCCATCAAAGCAATCATGACACCAGGCTTAGCGTAACCGTTGACACCGTTGAGAAGCTTACGAGTTCCATTGCCGTAGGGGACGGTGTATTCCACGTTCTCCCAGGTGAAGCAGCGCTCACTCTCGGACAAACGGTTGAAAGCGGCATCCTCACCAGAAGAGCCCTTGCCCTGAGCGAGAGTGGCGTTGTCACCGGCGTTGGCGACCTTCTCCTCGTCGTTGCCATTAGGCTGAGCAGTAATGTTCTTAGCACGCTTGGACTTCTTGAATACCAGAGCACCGCCACCACCGCCACCGAACGAGAGAAACTCAGCAGCCCAGACAGTAACTAGGATATAGAGAACAGTAAACGCAATTATGACACCAAAGTTGCGCCACATGTGGTGACGAGTGAACTGGAAGTTGGTAGTCAAGTACTGAGATCCATCAACGGAAGTTCTACCAAGAGTTGACCCAGTCAAAGCACAACCCTGGTACTCCGGGCTCACATTAGGGCCCTGAGGGACCAACTGAGACGGGGCACACTGCATAGTGCGACCAGTGAACTCGTTCGTCAAGACGGACTCGTAACTGTACGAAAGCGGGTTGACATAGAACAACCAACCGAACCAGATCGAATCGGAAATCAAATTCTGCTTCGGGATCACATAGCCGACATAGATAATCAGCAAGTTCAACCCAATACCAGCAAAGCGAACGGCGTCATCAATAGTTGGCGACAACGCGGCGAACATGCGGTAAAGCGAAGTGATACAGATGGTAGTCGTATACACAAACAGGAAATAGATGAAGAACTTGGACACATCAACATCAAGACCAGTCATGAAGTAAACGATGATGGTAAATGGCACGACCATGCAGAAAATTGCAGGGAAATCGACAACCACACGGGCAATGGAGACAGCAGACGGACGGTAGAAAGCATAATCCTTGTGACGGGCAACGATACCACGACCAGAGACAGCAGGCATCAGCTCAGTCAACTGCAACCAACCCAGGAATAGAATCGAGAAGAAGAGAGCACCACCACGCGAGAATGCACCGCTGGTATCCATAGATTCTCCGTAGAATAGGGACGAGACAATGAGACCGTTGGAGATGATGATGAAGTACTTAGTGTAGAGAGAAGTCTTGTCACCCCACAACAACCAGAACTCACGCTGCACACAGGCCATGACCTGGCGCACGAGAGAAACGGTGTATGGCGATTTCTTGGAGACTGTCTTGCTCTTCGATTGAGCAACAGTTGACTGGAAACGACGGGTATCCTCCTGCTGGGTATCCTGGAGACGTTGCTCATAGCTGGAGACATCGTCCTCGATATACTTGTGGGAGGTGCTGTTCTTGAAGATGCTCTCGAGCTCCTCGGCGGTCTTGGGGGTGGATGCCTCAAGGCCAGGTTGGAATTGGCGGGCGTTGGGGTCGCACAGGGAAGTCAGGAAGTCGGCGGTGGTGGACTGGTCGGGGCAGTGGAATCCGAGGTTGACAAAATACTGGCGGGCTTCGTTGGCGGGACCTTGGTAAAGCATGCGGCCGGCGTCGATAACCATCACCTTATCCATAAGCTCGTAGATGCTCTCTCCAGCTTGGTAGAGGGTGACAAAGGTAGTACGCTTGCTGACGTCCGTCATGATACGGAGAGACTTGGCGTAGTCCAGAGCAGTGCTGGCATCCAGACCACGGGTTGAGTTATCCCAGCAGACGACAGACGACTTAGTGGCCAGGGTCTCAGCGATACTGACACGCTTGCGCTCACCACCTGAGACACCGCGTACATACTCGTTACCAACAAGCGTGTTCTTAGTGTGGCTGATACCGAACATCTTCAACAAGGCATCAATGATAACAGGAATACTCTCACGGTCATGCTTGCGAGTCTTGTTGATAAGAGAGAACTTCAGAGTCTGCCAGACAGTGAGAGAAGGGAAGTGCTGATCATCCTCAGGATTATAGTTGACCTCGCCACGGAAGTGCTTGTTCTGATCCTCAGCCGAGAGACCTCCATAGCTTACCTCGCCTTCAACACCAGCAAAGGCAGCCCGGTCATTGGCAATGGCCTTGAGGAAAGTGGTACAACCCGCACCAGGACGGCCCAGCACGAGCATCATCTCACCCTCTCGCACGGCACCGCTGAAATCATGAATCAAATCACGCACAGGGGGCTTCTTGCCAAATTGCAACTGCGGCACGAATCGGCAAACGAGGTTATACAGATCCGGACCGAAAGTTCCCACCACGGCGTGGGGGAGAGTGCGCACGAACGACGCACCAGTCTGGACACCCTTGACAGTAAGGTTCTTGAAGACGACGCCGACCTTCTTGGCGGGTTCGCCAGCGGTGGTCCGGCGTTCTAGATGACCGCCAATGAGGAACTCACCCAGATCGAAGTCCTCGGTCTCAGCTTCAGATTCCTCCTCTTTGCCCTTCTCTTCGTCGCGACGACTAGTGCGTGACTTCAAACGGCGGGCACTCTTGGTAGTTGACCGGGTGCGGTGCAGACTGAGACGGGTCAGTTCCCGGCGCATTTCTTCCAGGTCTTCCATTGCGCCGCGGCGCGAGACGGGCTCGCCCTTTTCCTGTTCACCCCAGCGGCCATCTTCACTGGCGAGGGATGAGCTCAGGGAGGAGGAGGTCGATGTCAACTTGATGGGTTCCGCAGTTTGGTTGATGACCTGTTCAGTGGTGGCAGACTGTTCGGGCTCTTCGGCGGTTGCGGCGTGGTTTTGTCCGTCGGAAGTGGGGTGATGAGCAACGGTTTGATAGTTCTGTCCATTCAAACTAGATTGTTGAAAGGAGGAAGTAGTATAGGTTCTGGACTCGGACGAGGAGTGGTCCTGGTGAGAATCCATGGCACGGAAATCGGCGTCCATGTCGCCTTGGGCTCTACTCAGGCAATCAATGGTAGATTAATGATATTAGGAATGCTGATTAGGGTATATACAGCGGAAACAAGGAAGGAAATAAGGAAAGAGTGGAGAGTGAGCGACAAGCAGTTCAGAAAAAGTTCATGGACGTGCAAGGATTGTTATATAAGGGCCATTGGCAATCGCCATTAACTCCGAGATCGATTTGTAAGACACCCAAAAAGGACAAAGAAGACAGACATGTGGGCATTGGAACGGTGAAATTGTCGAATCAGGGATGAGATATAGGCAGTTGATACATTCTGAGCTATAGTGGAGTGCATGAGTCAGTGTTATTCACTTGCCGTCATCGAAGAGTTTTCGCCGGAGTTAGACGAAATACCGGAATTTACCCGATTAGGGGGCTAGTGGGGCATTTAAATGCAGATGCTGACTTATGATTGGCTTATCCTCTCTCATCCGGCGGAATATTCATTCCTATCTTATCGTGCTGACCGCCAAGAGATGCAAACATCGGCTTTTATATTCCGCTAACATCTAATCACCTCATGAACTCCTTGATTGGTAATTATTGATTGGAAATCGACCTAATATTAGTTAGATTGCTGTTGTTTCTCCCTATTTTGGTACTAATATCAATCTTGAAGAACGGTACCGGGCAGTCATGCATAACCCCTAAATGGTGATTCATGACACCCAAATATAAGTCCGTGCCTCCTGAATAAGTCCACCCATAGAATCAGGCCGCCACCGACGAAGCCTGACTCGAGCCATACGTCCACTCAATGAATCCTGCAGTTCGGCGACTTTTAAGATCTGACCGATCCACATCGGCCAAAACAATTCCGAAACTATCTTTATAACTCTTAATTGGTAAATTTGTAATCGGCTATACAACCACCCAAACTCAATGGATTCGGCCCTCGCACTAGTGCACTGTATAGCGGCCCATGCCGACACCCGACAATGACTTGCGCACCCGAGAAATCGGCAGGTTCCACCGGCACTAGACGTCGGGTAGCACTTATGTATGCTTATACGGCTTAGCTATTCATTAGCTCTGAATCATGGACTTTAGCCTGGGATTATGACTGGATCCGACCAGTTTGGGTTCCCTTTTTTTTTTTTTTTTTTCAGATGCCGAACTGTTCTGGAACTACTCCAATTTTTTTGTGCTGACTGCAGCTCGTTTGGAAGCCACGTTTTGGATCTCTCACATGTCCGTTACTCTACTTCCGATATGTAACTTATATCCGATTCCTATATACATGTGCATGTAGGGTGAACAGTGAGTCACACCGTCTATATCGTGCATAACGTAATCCACCTCCGAGTCGTCCACCCCGCGTCATTATTACTTTATTATCTTTATTTTTATTTTCTTCCAACCACAACGAGAATTCAATGAAATTGAAGTTATTCAGACTTCTCTGGGCATCTATTTCTCTTACTCCAAGCTTTTTACAGAGACTGTATCGCTGTGGGAGCCTCTCATTAGTCGGATTAGCGATCGGGATGCCCGGTCGGCATGATCAGATCTCGCTTCTTCGACCTTTCTCTATATATCAAAACCCGACAACATTACATATTTCTCAGCGAGGTGTGGTGGTGGCTTGTTCTGATGTCTCATATGCGATATCCCTGTTACAGGATTTAGTATTGTACACTTCTAACGTGTACACTTCTAACTTGTTTGGATTAAAGCCTAGGTGAAAATTATGGCTTGCGCTTGGCAGCGGCTTGGGCGATGCGCTTCTGGATCTCTTCCTTGGAGAGGATCTTAACTGCCTTGTTTGAGAAGACGTAGCTGAGACCGGACCAGACAGTGGTTCCTGCGACCAAGTACCTTATTTTGGTTAGTAAAGAAAAAAAGAAGATATGCTGGAAAATGCGACAACATGGAGAGACCAAAAAGAGAGAAAATAAAAACATGCAACAGTGAGGATTCGCTAGTGGTCACCCACCTAACTACTAACTCACCGGCGTGTGGCTTAAGTACGGCTGAGCGGACGGGAAGCCCTGTTCTCCACACCCTGTGGTCGCATGTACTCAAGAACGCCTCGTTGTTGCTTAAGTCGGCCGTGGGGGCCTTGTCTTCCACAATAAAGTGCATGGATAATAGGAAGTGGATCAAAAAAAAGTAGAAAGATTACTTACTGGAATCCAGTCATAGCCTCGCTCAAATGCCAAGCACTAACAAAAGCCTCAGGCACGACAGGCAGTGCGATCGCACTACCAACCAGGACGAGCTGCAGAGCAGTGTTGATCTTCGATATCTCGGTAGGCTTCACCTCAGCTGAAGGGAGCGAAAAATCCCAATATCGGGCCATGGTCTTGGGCTCAGGGAGTGAGATCCAGCGGTAGTAGATGGCGGACATAGCCAGACCAACATCGCGACCGAGAATAATGACGGCCAACCAAACTATGTAACAGTCAACATACAAAATCAATGCCAACCACAATACGAGACTTACCAGGGAGAGACCCATTAACAGCTAAACACGCGACTCCAATCGTCATCAGCAGCTTATCGGCCATTGGATCGATGATAGTTCCAACCACAGTTTGGAGGTTATACCGCCGCGCGATATAGCCATCGACAAGATCGGTGATACCTGCGTATGCGAACAGGGATAACGCAGCTGTGTGGTAGTTGTGTACCAGGAGATACCCTACCACGGGTGCAGCTAGCAGACGGGAGAAGGTGAGAATGTTAGGGACGGTGTAGATGTTCTCGTGTGAGCTGGCAAGAGGAATTCTCGCGAGAAGTGGTTTCTTCTTGGGAGTCTCAGATCTGCCTCGGATTAGTCAAGGTTCACAATAGTCCCAGGTGACTGTTGGTCGCCGTGACATGAAGTACGCTGGCACCTACGTTTCAGGGGTTTTGTTTTCTTCGGGAGATTTTGACCCGGACCATCTTTGCTGCGTGAAGAACGATGGTGGGATGAGAGTGGTAGTCCGGGGACAACCCAAGCTCTTGAGACCGCTGGAGATAGTCAGGATTGTACATTGCATGAGAGCTGGATGAATCATACCCAGTTGGCAATTGTCCCAATGTGGAAGGCCGGGTTGTGGTCATGCAACGGAGTCCACTTCGCTGAAGAGCTTCTGCCCGAAACACATTTGATCTAGTGGAAATCCGTGTATTCTGCAACAAATTTTGAGATGACTGCCGACTCGCCCGAATGGGCAGCTGTGCTGCAGACGAGGCGATCATGGTGACACAAATGAAAAGAAGAGACTGGCAGATGAAGATTCGGCACGCCAGGTAGAGAATGAAGCCGGTAGCCTCAAAGTATCACAGTTGCCTTGGTCAAGGTTTTGCACATGTACAGTTGTTTTCTGACTGTGCAATACGACTTTGTGATCCGGTGACGCAGGGGAAGCACAAGAAATGTCTGCTTGAAGTGAGGGTCCCCAGAGATCCCACGGTGCAGAATCAAAGAGAGAAATACGCCAAATCAAACAAGCTGATTGCGCAAGAGTCGCAAGAAACACCAGAATATGCTATACTACAGGGAACAATCTGAGGGTTGTTAGCTGGATAGGTCGGAAATCGGAGTCACGCATCCCAATCGGGGGCACATACACGCGTAATAAAACAGAGGAAAAGACCTTTCAAGAGATCCAATCAACCAGAACCACCGATCTTTAGATCATTGCCTGACGTTGATGAACTTTGGAGATCGCGAGGCGTTGAGTTCTGCCCGGCGGAATAGTTAATCCGACCGTGATATCTTCCCCAGTCTCCGCCCAAGGATCGACATCCATTCAACTACAAACGTGAAAATACAGAGATGTGGCTAATATTTAACTTGAATTGGTTTGAAGATGACAATATCATTCCACAGAATAACTAAGGGAGCCGCGTCACAGTGACCAGTATGACTAGTGCTCACCTGACGCCTATCCAACACCTGACACTCCAGGTGATGGAAAATATCATCGCCAAGAGATGGTAAAAAAGAAAACTGATCTCCTTATAGTCTATTCAAATCATATATAGGTCCAGATAGTAAATTCTAACTTACATGCCCGATACTAAACGGTGCAGCTCAAAGGCCGATGAACAGCGAACAAAAACGCTCAACAGGAACAAGCGGTTTTGTTACACTACGGCCGCCATCACAACATGGCGTATACACCAACACCAGCCCAAAATGGGTTGTCAAATTCCCGATCTCTCAGCCCCATCTTAGACGTTCCCAAGGAGAAAAAGCCACCCGATCCCAACAAGGCAAATCCACGCCTCCTCATCAACCGTGCTTGTATTTACGAGCGCCGCCTCCCTGGCGATGCATATATTACTGCGCACGTGGAGCGCCTCCAACATGGGCATTATTCCAGCGCCTCTGTTTCCGACAAGGATGCTGAACATGTTGATTTTCTCGCTATTGGGTTTGTTTTTCATTCGCCGCATACTCTGTCTCATCGCTTCAAATCTGCCTCGATTAAGGTGGCTGTTCGTGGTGCGCAGGAGATGTCTCGGCCGCCTCTTTATCCGCATGGATATCCGCCTGGTAACCCAAGGTTTCTTATGCATGCACCACGTTTGATCTACGGTACTGTCTCGCCAGAGACGATGGAATGGACCTTCAGTCTGGCAGGGTCACTGGGGATTTCAGAAATGCCAGTGAGCGCGAGTGTGATTCCTTCGGGAAGCTTCAACAGCAGGTACAGGCGGTACGAGATGATGCGCATCCAAGGGTCGGCGCGTACCCTGAAGAGTCAACAAGGGCCTAGCTTGGACGTTGAGGCCGGCGAGATTGTTTGGTCAATGGAGGAGAACAACTTGCAGAAATCGGGTCTGCCGCGGGAGTTTACCTTCGTCATGTTGATTCAAAAGCCAACGGTTGATAGCCGGCTTGCTTTGTCTATCGAGGTCGAGCCTGTTATCGATGTCTGGTTTGGAAGTTATCCGAGTTGGATGTTGGGAATGTCTGCGTATAAACCTGCATCCAGAAGGGGTGTCGACTTTCGACAGGAGGTTGGTCAGCGGTTTGAGCCTGTGGACCCAGTCCGTGGATTCAACTTTGCTGCCCTAGAGAGTCAGTTCGATGATTACATCGCTATGCCTGGGAGGAACTTCAGTCGTCAGGTATGTTCGCATCCCCACCATCCGACCAGCTAGCACAGTGCTTGTATGCGACCATTGAAGGGGCTAACATCCTCTTTTGTCATTTTGCAGATGCAAATCCCAATTGACCCCGGATTCCCAGACGGCAGACATCCGCAACCTTATCCCGGTCGATATGGCTCCATCAACCCATACCAACAACAACTTCAAAACCAAACCAACAATCTTTCACTCCAGAACAACGGCCTCTCTTTGCAAAATAACCTCCTTCAAACAACCCTTCAACACCTGTGGAACAACACCCAAAGTCATCAACATCGCCAGGACCAGGACCAAAACCAAACACAACCCCAATATAAACCTCCACCCCGAGCATCGACACCAACTGTCATAGCCGCAGCACCAAATATGACAGGTCTCCCAACGGCAGAAACAGCAACGAATACTCTCAATATCAGGCTATTACTAGATCGCCCGGCATCACCACATCATCAATATCCAAGCAAGCTACAGGATGAACATGAACGGCAAGCCACGGAGCCCCCTTTCATCACCCCTTGCACACCGAGCAGAAGGTTCTGCGCAGCCTCAGACTGAACCCCAGTCGGGGAACTTTCCCACTCCAAGCTCCACAAGTAAAAATAAGTCAAAAATTACCGACGACTTTCTAGCCAGTGAAGAGATAAATTCTGGGGTGGAAACAATGAGCGACTTTGGTCTTTTCTTGTCTTCGCCTGAAAAGGAAAAAGAGATTCTATGTTCTCGAGAGCCAAGAACAGGAATTACACTGCAGGAAAGTCGCGATGAAGAAGAGAGAGAGCAGCAAGCGAAGTCTCTATCACAATCGCAACTGCCGACTCGGGCTGGGGGGCAAAGTCAATCCCGAACCCAAACAGTCGATCGGGTCCCTTTTTGGACATCCGACCGAGCACTCCAGACTGTTCGCAGGAATACGAGGACAAATGTTGGCAGCAGGTCCATAGAGGGCGGTGGTGGAAACCGCCCCGGTAATACTGTCAGGTACAGTGATCATCGGATTACGAGGATGGCAAACTCGCCATTATCGGCTTCATTGCTTGCTGCTTTGGCTGAGAAGTGAGTATAGATCCTAGCTTTTTGTTTTTCTTTCATTCTGTTGTAGCGATATATGTTTGGCGTTACTGGCTCAGTGTATGTGTGTGGGGAGTACATGTTTGTTCCCCACAGAAGGTAATCGTCTGTTATCTGAGAACCCTTTTCGTTTAGTCCACTGCGGCTCACACATTTCTGTTGCTTTGTTATGTTCTATCTTCATGTTGATTTTTCTTTGACTTTCTTGTTTTAGATACCCAATTTTAGCCAATTTATGTTTATTTTTGGCCTCTCCTCATTGATACTGTGACTGTCGTAGCAGTACTATTTGTTTCAAGCGCAATTTTCACAACCAGTAATAAATGATGTTCAACAGATTCCGAAAGGGCTATTCGATCTTTGTTGTTGACCTGAAACATGAGTACGATGTCACTGCAGACTTCTAAAATAAATATCACTACCCAAGTCGCCACACATACCAAATACCGAACGATTCTGATGGAGAGAAGACATCCAAGGAACCTGGTAGATATTGCGAGTCTAAGTTTATCCGATCAGTCTAATTCTAATAATTCAAATATCTTGATTTCACCGTCTAGTCAATGTTTGGATATTACATCCATGACGACCCTTTTTTATTAGTTAGCCAAGACATCTAGCTAGAAGGGAATTGTTGTACCAAGCCTTGAGTACCCAGCAAACATACAATTAGCGGAGAATACCTGCGTGGTATGGAGACCACACAAGGTAATTCCATGACGAGCGGTAACTGGCATTTAGCCGGTTGAGCTCTCTTTGGAAGGTCTGCACAAGAGATCTTCTGAGGCCCATTGTGCCAGTCTCGATGAATCTTAAGAAATTGCCCTTTGATGTCACAAAAGCCAATTATCAACGTCACGTAACAAGTTTAGTACCATATAAAGTGCTCTTGGTTACCTTTGGTTTGATGGGGCCCGCTCAATGATGGCTAAAGCTGTGGCGGCGGGTCAAGACGACACATCTAATCGACTCTTTCAATCATAATATAGTAGAAGAGAGGGGGATGTTATCAACCAACTTCAAAAAGACGATGTCCAATGTAGAATTTCTTGTATCAAAGATGTGTTTATACACATTGAAATCAATGTCCGAATTGGCCTGAGAGATAAAACTCAGCCTCTAATCGATGCTTCGTTCTAATATGGCGCCGAAGACTATCTTCCCTTCTTCCTTTTGCAAAATATTTGCATCCCTGATAAGGACAATAGGTCTTGCCGCCACCATCAACCTGATGGATTGATTGCTTGTGTCGTGTGAGGTCTCTCAGGGTTGCAAAGCGCTTGGTGCATGCGTTCATGGGACATTTAATCGGACGCGTATGTATTTTCATGTGTTTGCTTTTGAAACACTCCAAATTAGCATTATAAACGTGATGAGGTATTTGCAAGAAAGTTCAAAACATACTTGAGCCGTCCAGGGAGTTGAAATCTCTTTTCGCAGTGTTTGCAGTATAGCAAAGAGACGTTGGCTGCGGCAGAAGATAAAGGATGCTGTTCGGCCGTTGATGAGCTAACAACCTCGGAAACAACATGTTCTTTGTCTGATTGGTTATCTTGAAAATATTTTTGGGGTTGTTGTAAGTTGGCTTGCTGCTGATGTTGCTCTCTATCATAGGGTGTATCACCATGATACCAGGGTAGGGATGTGGAAAAGGAAAACGCAAGAGGACCAGTGGTGTCCGACGCGTGTAGCCACGTTGGATCGACAAGTCCAGATTTCAAAAGAAGTTGTTGTTGTTGTTCAAGAAAATAGGACTGTCGGTCGGTGACTTTTGGTTGGGTCGCTGGTATGAGTTCGCCTCGGAAGAAAGTGGAACAGGTAGCTTCACTTTATTACCCCGGTCTTCAGAACGAACAACCACGAAAATGAAGGAGAGAACCAGAAAGCAGAATTCAAAGGAGTGGCAGTGGCAGCGGTTGGAGTAAAGAGTGATGACAGGACCGCTGCCCCTGAGAAAGAGAAAAAAAAAGAGAAGAATCTGAAATGGCATAATCAGCTTTTTAAGCTCTTCGGGCGAAAGATAACCCACCAGTCTTTAGTATGTATCTAGTTACCTTCCAAGGCTGCGAGTATCCGGTGATCTCGAGCCAGCAGAGGGACCGTGCCAGGATGGCCTCAAAATGCAGTGTTCTGATTGGCGGGAATTAGCCATGTCGCAAATCGAGCTGCGATATCATCATCAGCGTACAGATTTTGGGATGACGGATACCTAAATCTCGGCATTCACGAAGTCGATCAGAAGGGGGCCTCAAAATGGAGAACGGTGATTGCACGATCGGGCCACGAACTGCCACACCCATTAGCAAGATTCTGGAAAAGAGCGCATTTGCTCGTCATTCTATGCGTAGGCTGCTGCAAGGTCTTCCAAATCCAAGCTCTATTGATTAAAGATGACTTGGTGCTTACATGGATGAAATCGACTTGGAATGAATATAAAGGGAGTCATGCCTCAAGAGCATAAGGGGTTCTTCATCAATCATAGACCGCTGTAACGACTAGGGAACTAATCTCTATAGCAATGTCTTCTATTTTCTGTTGCCTTTCTCCCTCGCCCTATCGACCGGCTTACCTCACGCATGAGGCCAAGTTTGAACCGTTCATTGCCTGGGCCAAAGGATCGGAATCATCCCTCTCCGCCATTTCAGCTTCATTCTTCCAAAATCCGGATAATCTGCCACCTTATGCGATTCAATTTGTTCGGCAAGTCAATTTTGGTGCTATCGAAGCCAAAAGATATTTCATCCCTCACCCCGAAGCAACTAGGGGTCGGATAGACTTCGTGGAGGTTACTGAGCAAGATCTAATCACTGGGAATTTCCAAAAGCTCAACTCGTATGTTTCTAAAATATCTAGATTTCTTTACAGGCACAGGAAACTCATCAAACATAGGTACAAGAACTTCAAGTGTACAACACACAACAAGTTTTTCGAAGTCAATTTGTATCAAAAGGACCCAGTCAATCGGCACCATTGGCGATTGAATATTGCTCGGCCAGCTAGTGATATTGATCTTTAGATCACCTCATAATGAAGGAAGTGGACTTTGGAAATATATATATTAGCTAATTCCAAACGGTGACAATATTTTAAACCCGTGTGATATTTGGAGCCCTAGCGTATGTTTGAAACAAACAGACCTGCCCATTCACAACTGTTTACCCACTCCCTTGTTTGGGGTCCCCCTTCCAAATCATATATATCACTTGCTCTCTATATAGCAGCACCATTGTATGGCCTATGCATTTGATTGTCCCATCAAAAAGAGCCTGGCATCAACACTGTGCCCATTTGCCCTGGTAAACTGGCTGCAGCTTATTGCGCCACAATGGAGCCTGCTGCTCGACCACCCGATCAGCATTACCATTCTCGTCTAGAGTTCATGACCTGTTTGGGTCTACAGGCAAGAAAACGAGATCATAAAGATACAACATGGATTGTATTGGAAAGCTATAAGCTATAAGAGCTATAATTGTATAATAAGAAGATAGGAGGAAAACGAACTAAGCGATGAAAGTCATGTAACACTCGAGAGCAATTAGAACATTAAGGATAGGTATCGTTGTGGGTTTTTCAGTGAGAGGGTGAACGCTCAAAAGACGCGATCGCGTCTTCGGTGCCGACGGCGTCGTTCGTGATTAATACCTGAGCTTTTTGCAAGCCTCTAGGAAGGCCCGTCTGCTCTTCACCACCCCTTCGTCATGGGCGACTTGATTTCCCATCCAAGCCCTGTAGATGAACCGAAACCAGGCCTTTTTCTTGGAGGCCATAGCCTCCACATGGCCCTGGATCACCTCCCAGGACGCGGATGACTGCACCAGCGCAACTGAAAGGTACTGGACGGGTTTAGCGAAAAACAAGCGGATCCCAATTGGAGTTGTACAGATTTCCCGCTTCAGAAGCAATCTCCATGTTTGTGAGTACAACTCTCGGTTGTTGGACTCATTCGTAACTTGTGGCCAGAGAACCTCCATGCCGAAGATTGAGGGGAACTTCAGCCCTGCCTGCTCCCTTAAAAAGTCTGCTTCGTACATTGCCCCTAGCCTGTACGACGTGGTTTCCGTCAGGCCATCTACCTTTTTTTTCGGGTAGGTACCACCCTTGAGAACTGTTTGGAGACAATTGTGCAGACCAATATTCGGAGCGGCTTCATTCAGACCTGGCTTTGCGGCAAAGTACTCTTCTGCGAGATACTTCAGGCGTTTGAGGCGCCGGCCGCCAGTCTTCGCCGGCCCCGGACCACCGGTCGAGGAGGGGGGGGGGGGGGACCTGTCGTAGAGACAGCCATTTGTCCTTGTATGACGTAAGGGGCAGACCGAGACGAGGCTGGTAACTTGTCTCCCACTCGTCGTTTTCCGCAGAGAAATAGATTTCCTGGGAATTACCGAGTGTTCCCATCCCCTTCAGGCAGTCATACACTGACTTCGAAAATTCAATGTAGGTGGGATGCCTTGTGGTCTCCTCGGTTAACTCCTCAGCGTCTATCAGACAGCGTAGAACGGCGGAGGCGGCTAAGCTACCGCTGGCACGCCCAACACTTCCGCTGACAGCCCACGACAATGATACAGACTCGTTGCTCGCTGCTGTTATAGCTGTGGTGTTCAGCAGGTGTTGGTTGATATCTGGACGGACGAGCCAGCCACCGGAGTAGCACGACGTAGTGAAGATGGTGGTGTGAGACATTGGTTCCAGTACATGGCGGAGGTCTTCCATATGCATGGTAGAGCCTCCGACCTCTATCCCATGGGCTGAGGTGCCGTGTCCAAAGATCAGCAGGACTAGATGCTCTTCCCAGCGAGCCGCTTCGGCCGCTTGCTCTTTGAGTGTGCTGAGGTATCTCTCAAGGAGGTCCTTTCGTGGCACAAGACGTAGATTTCCAGCCCCTAAGATGACAAGAAGTCTTTCGCCATCTAGTACTGCCCGACGGTCACCTTCTGAGTTACCATGAAGGTATTCATGGTATTTTGTGACGAGGGCCGACGGGTCTTCGCACGTCAACCATATTTGGTTAGGTGCTAATGATACTCGCAAGGTTAGCAGAGATCGAACAAAACAACAGGACGAGGAAACACATACGTCGTGGAAATTGTGGCGATAAGAGATAGTGAAACAGATAGAAGTCTGACGCAAACCACCCGTCCTCAGTAGGACTAGCGAGGTTGTCTGTGTCTGTAATGCCCAGGAGGGCTAATATGCGATGCCGGGGGGGAAGGTCGGGGGGGCAGTGTGTCAGGAACTCGAGCCCAGCAAGATCTTGCTTGGTCCCGCTCCGGCGTCCCATAGTGAAGAATTTGGGGAAATCATCTGGACGGATCGTGGTAGATGGGCCGGCGGTGGCCATTTTATCAACTGTAGTAGATGAGGGAAACGAATTCGTAGATAAGTGTTGCACTTGCACTCTTCATATATGTCATATAGTAGAATACTGTTACTCTGCGGGCTAAGCCTGTTTAGGTTTAACCCGGCACTCCATTATCAATCCAATCCCGATCCCGTCCACCCAAGGGAGATGATCAGTGTCTTCGCGCAAAAGAGCGAGTAACATATACGTAATATAGGCGTATTTATGAAATAATGAATCTTCTAGGGGAAGCTAGACACTTCACCGCGTGACAATTAAACGCCATAATCTCTGGGATATACGAGAGTACACTGGCATACGAGATCTCCACATTCTGTAAGAAACATCGGGATTAGTTGGCGTCTTGGTAACGCTTGTGTCTGTGAAAAAACTCTGTTTCGTACTCGAGGCGTCAAACGAGAAATGGGATTTGGTGATCTAGAATGCTTTGAATATATCGGTGTTGCGGGTGCGTATTAATCGGACGATCCACTAAAGCGTGCGAATCTCAAAGAGGCAGGACGCGTCGATATTGTGCTTTCTAACGATGGGGCGCTAAGAGCCAGCGAGAGTAGAACTCTATTCTAGGGCATTGTCAAAGGCGTGTCTGATAATAGAGAAGCGGATATGTTTATGGCCAGCGGAGAGATTTGGATGATCAAGGGAGTTGGCTCGATTAGCTGCGAACTGATCGATGATATCGCGAGAGTGTTTGAAGTGTGGGTTGAGACTGTAGATTTTGTGTACAGAGGCTGTAGTTGGGAAACTATACCAACCAACAAGCTTTGAGGCTGAATTCTCGATGGCGGCGATGAGATCAGGAGCATAGTTGATATTGCCAACTAGTTTGGTGCGGCGAGTTGAAGCTATAATAGTATATAACGTAAGACGATACAAGGAGGGTGATTCTAGTAGGTTGAATAGTAGGTTTTAAAAACGGCACTGGTGTTGGTAGTAAGGATGCCGTTTTTGAAAAAAGAAAGCTGGACGGTGTTAGCGATGATTCATAAAAAGCCTCAAATTCTAACGGACGTCAAAAAGGTAGGCTGAGGGATATCAAAGGTGGGTGGGTAGAAAATAGCCTTAAATTGTGACGGACGTCAAAAAGGTAGGCCGAGGGATAGAAAGTCACAGGAGAAGAGATAGATTGAGGGGATGCAAGTCAAAATAGGATACAGGGGAATAAAAGACGCCGAGTAATGCAAACAACATCGCCGTCGTAGCTATCTCATCTAAAGAGTCCCTACCTTTCCCCATACATTCAGCATGCGCGTTTCTTACTGGGTCCACATACTACCTTACACTTTGACAGCCCATAATTGGCTTTCAGAAGGTAGCAAGCCTTCAAGTTCACTGTAAAAATGAGTCTTGTCATGGATTATGTCCCCAGGATGTGATGTTATATGTATGGGAAATCAGAATGTACAGTTTGATTTTCGTACCGCGGCGACTAAACCCATGATTTATGGCTAGCGTGGTAGACTCGGCATCTTGTAAACAGGAGTACGACTTCAAGTCCAGAGGAAGGCCGACATAATGCCAATAATCTAGCCTCTCGCTTTTTCGCGCGAAGTACGATGAAAACACACAATGCGTATATGCCATCCCCATTGCACAAAACTATGAGAAACGTAAGGAGAAAGTAACAAAAAGAGAAAAAACATACAACAGTAAGGATTCGCTAGTGGTCACCCACCTAACTACTAACTTACCGGCGTGTGGCTTAAGTACGGCTGAGCGGACGGGAAGCCCTGTTCTCCACACCCTATGGTCGTATGTACTTAAAGCTTTATTAATGGGGAACATATAGACCACCGAAAAGCAGTGGCCACTTTATCGTTGCGCGAGGGTGACAAGGGTGAGTGCGCAATAAATAGGCGAAGAAGCCGGGTAAGAGCGCGTTATTCTTATCCCCCGTCGCTCTATCACCACACAGACCCTCTTACCCTAGTCATTTCCCGGCTTTCATTCAACATCATCAGATCGGCATCCCGATAAGCCGCATTCCTGACTTACTAGTCACACCGACTTTGCGCAACCGGTGCAGGCGACATGGCGACCGCAATTTCCAAACCGACCTCTCATATCGCGGAATGGAGGAACAGACGCATTAGACCTGATCTCGACATTGTGGCGCGAGTCCAGGCACAAGTACACGGTTTTTGGCGGCTGCATAGCCTGTGATCTGTACTTTTTAATTTTTTTTTTTTAGTCTATAGATAAGACGCAACATTGTCGTTGCCGCCATGTTGTAGACACACAAGATTCAACGCCCGTGTTGCGCTGTCGAAAGTGGCGTAGCGGAGGTTCCTCTTTGGGCTGCATAGTTCACGGTGTTGCAATGCAGGACGTGAACTTATGTGCTCGGGAGTTCGTCCACGTTCGCGACTAAATGCCAGTTTACGGATTGAGATACATAGAAATAGTAGTTCAGAGCTCGGTATATCCCGCGGTATACCGCTTTCGCCGAAGCACTGAGACACAGGACCTACGAGGTGGAGCTCACAAGGCTGAGTAAGCTAGGTAAGGTGACTATTTTTGTATAATTCGGACGTAGGTACACAACTAGCCTCTACGAACTAGCAGGATCGCTAAACTCGATTTAGCATATCGATATAACCCTCTCAAAATTAGATTATGTTGTACTAGTCTATACGCTCTCGCTTCATCTCGACACAAGCTTTCAAGAAGAAGAGATTTCAACAGAACAATGACACATCTTTTTCCCGATTCTTCTTATTTCGAAATCCGATTGTATACACGCTTCAGGCACGATAGTGTCTGATGGACATGACCTAGATGATGAAGAGCGCGAAAGCAGCACCGAGTAGAGCCATGGTTCCCCTGGAAGCGCTCAACTGAGACGACGCAGCACCAGTCGAGGGCAGTGGGGAGGCGGATGCACTGGTGGATGAACTGTCGGAAGACGTGGAAGACGTGGTCGTGGAAGAAGATGTAGAAGAGGTAGTTGTGGAGCCTGTGATGAGACAAGGTGTATTAGTATAATCGCCTTGTAACATTGTGTGGAGTTGCATCATGCCTGAGGAAGACAAAGGACTAGTTGACGACGTGGCTGCCGAAGTTGCCGAGGATGTAAGGGTGGAGGTGACCGATGTAGAAGTGGCCGTACTGGATGTCGCGGAAGAAGAAGTGGAGGTGAAGGAGGTGGTGAAAAAAGACGTGGAAGAAGAGGTGGAAGAAGAGGTGGAAGAAGAGGAGGCTGTGGTACCATCATCCGAAGCGCCCTTCTCGACAGTAAAGATGTCACTGACGGCGAGCTGGCCAGCAGAATCAATTATCTGGATCTCGTAGTCATCTCTAAGCCATGATAGAATGGTATTAGTGTTGTTCTTTTTTGTTCACTCTATCTTCTACATACCCGTTGGAAATGCTTGGGTTAGGCTGGGTCGTGTATTCGCCGTCGGAGGTCTTGACGTTATCCGCCAATTTGGTCTGGAAGGAGCCATCCTGACTTCGAAGGATGATGCTGATTACTGAAGGATCGCTAGAATCACTGGTGAATTTGATAGTTTTGGCAGTGGAAAAATCCCACAACGTGTCTGATGAAGGATTGGTGACAGTGATTGCAAAAGCCGATGGGAGGAGGCTCAGGGCGGTGATGGTGAATGAGTAACGCATTTTGATTGAATGGAATTATGGAAATAACGGAGTGTGCCGAGGAGAATGTCCCACTATTAGTCGGGAAAAGACAATATATATTTATTCGATCTACTGGGAACTAGACTGTTGAAAGATCTAAATACAGAATCCAGTAACTTTCTGCTGAAACTGAGCGCATTGAGAATACGAGATAGCCCAAGCCTTGCACAGAAGCAGAATATGATCTCTAACATGAGCTGAGCCTCTTGTGGAGAGACTGAAAAAACCAGGGTCCATTCTGGTGTCCACGTAGGGTAACAACGAACAGGCACTGCTAGGACTATCTCTGTATCAGCGACCCGCCCTGTTCTGTTGGGTCCATCAAAGTGAGCATTGCAGCTTAACTGTCCAATCAAGCTTTCAAAACACATTATGACCTGTGGTCCTTTCTAATAAAATATTAAACTTCTAACTAATGGCCACAAGCATGTCAGCGCTAGGTTAGCGTTGAGAAGTGCAGACAATACGAAGTATACCGACGGGGCTCGGAAATCGAGGTTATCATAATAAAAAATCTATTGTCGTTATTATGTATTGTTACTTACAGCTGTGAATGAATACCGGTCATAACTGGTAACATTCACCACATGAGCTAGGTCTGTATGCGGTCTTACTGGTTGTGCCCAACAGTCTAAAGCGACTGTCGGAATTTTGCTCCAAGCACAGAGTCTCTAGTGGCTAAACATATATCTTTTTCTCCGTTATATTTCAAGAGATGTAATATGAAAGCAATAGAACTAAATGTACGGAGTATCTCGTCTATAGTAGAACCACTGCAGAAACCATCGAACAGAACGTCAACCAACAAACTCAAAACTAATGCGAAGTACAGGATATGATCAACACAGAAGGAATAGCGGTCTAGCGAATGAGACGTAAATGTAGGACGTGGTCAATGCAGCCGTTACTATCAGTGTCCTCTTCTCCCACGACAACCCGAATAAAGGAATTCCAGCGCCAGTGGAAGTGTTTGGACTTGCTGATGAGGCTGTAGATGTTTGGGTATGATTTCCACAAATATTAGTGCTTCGGTTCAGGCTTTCAGTAGGATAGTAGACCCGAGGCCCTCCATCCGAGCTGAGGTCCACATAGATATTTCCACTTGAATCAGTCACGAATGTTTTGCAAGAAAATATCTCGGTCACATTTTGTCCGGATGAAAATCCTGTGCCGTCGGAGCCAAGCGTGATTTGGGTGGTGGCTTTTGTGGCTGGCTTGGCGCCCAGGTTGGACACAACGCTCACAACCTGGTTGCCGGTTAATCCCTTGCGCATGGCCAAGATGTTTGTTGATTTGTAGATTGGCAATGAGAGGTACGATAGATAGTCGCTCCCTGTCTTCGGGACGACCATGGACTTTTCTCCGTCGCCGCTCGCATATGATCGAATGCGATTCAGCGACTGGACCAGCAAAGGTAAGGAGGTCGAGTTCATCGAGTATTTGGTAAGCCATAGGGCCTCCCGGTTGACAGGGTTGAACCCACCTGACAGGTGCTGTTCTTCCCCGTAGTAGACTGTATTGTTTCCATTAGTGTCTTTGGCTTTCGTTTCCATTTGTGAGGGGGCAACGTACGGATGGGGATACCATCAGTGAGCATGCTGATTGTGAGAATGTTGCGAGCCAGCTAATTAGGAGTGAAAAAGTCAACACGTGCTGACAAAAAACTCGATGCACTTGACTTACCGATATGTCTGATGTATACGAGCCAAAGCGAGAGACATCCTGATTCGATGTGAAAATTCCCAAGGAGAATACGTCCTTGCAATATGTCTTGATGTAGTCGATAGACTGTGCAACTTTGTTCAGGTCTCCATTGGTCGTGCTGAAGGCCTCTAAGAGGACATAATACCTTAACAGTGTCAACAAGCCCTCTGTTCATTTCGATGAGCTACTCACAACGGATAATTTAAAAGTCCGCTTAGACTGGGCTGTAGAGAACAATAACCGGATGCGTCTCTTGTGGCTCCTTCGCCCATAGTGAAAACGCCCGCTGACTTGCTGAAATTGGAGAAGAAGACGGGGGGAATGTTCAAGACACTGTCGATTCGCAAGCCATCAACTACAAAGGATGATTGTCATTAAATCAGTTGGAGAGATAGAAAACGTGTAGACATACTTGAGTAGTTCGAAACCAACTGCGAAACCCAGGTGCCTAGAATCTGCTGAACTTCCTGATCCTCGTTTCGCAGATCTGGAAGCGATATGGTGTTGTCTCCCATCCAGCACTAATGAAGGCTTAGCAATGCTCTCATAACACGCGATGAAAGACTTACATCCAGAACGCAAGTTTCATTTATTGGGTCCTCAGAAAGTAGCTTGTAGTCGTGAAAATATTTCTGATCATTGAATGGATTGAACGTGCTGTAATTGATAGTGGAGGCCTTTCCAGCCCAGGCCATGTCACCAACAACAATGTCCAGCATCAGGTACTATTTTATCATGTCAGTTTGGTGACTAGACATCGCAGCTGGCTACTCACCATGCCACGCGCGTGCAACGCTTCAGATAACGCTTGGAGGTCATCGGAAGTGCCAAAATGCGAGTTGACGGAATACAGGTCGTTTGGCCAATACCCGTGGTATGCTATCATCCATCAATCTTTAGTTCTCTGTATCTGTCGACAGCCAAGGTCGCCATACCTGAGAGATCCGCCGTGCGAGTTGACTCCTGGCTTTGCACTGGAGAGATCCAAACTGCATCGAACCCGAGTTCCTGAATATAATCCAGCTTATTTATGATGCCCTGGAAGCTCCCACCACAATACTCTCCCAGTCCTGCATCACAAGAAGCTGTGGTTGAGTTATCGGATCGAGCGAAGCGATCAGTGACCACTTGGTAGACCGACCGACCGAGCCATTGGTCTCGGGAAGCCGCATGTACTGTCCCAATGGCAGCAACCACCAAAATCTTCCACCACATTGTTGGTGGCGTTTGCATGACAGAGGGAAACAGAATCAAATGGCAGATAGAGTCAAAGACAATGAAAAGGTTACTTGAATTAATTGACAATGTCATATATGCTGAATGAAAAAGAGTTACGACGAGCTACAGATGTGTATCGTACCGTATGTGTAATACAGACATTAATGATCTGTCATGTATTCTGTCGGCCCGATCGGCCTGCCTCGAACCATTCATCTCCCGATGGCTTGCAACGGCAGACAGACCCTGGTGGGTTCCCGAGTGACTCGTCCTGGGGGGTCCACTAGCCTAATTGACGATCATTGTCAATGTCACTTTGATTTGCTGGCCTCGGAGTGGAAGAGCCGCATGGTTGATTACAATCTGGCCCGATTCCTTAGACAGTCGCAGCAATACTGGCGAGATAATTGACTGTTCCATGACCCGATTCTTTGATCCGGCCCACATGGGGATCCGAATATGACAGCCGGGCTTGGTTCCATGTGGGTCGGGAAAGCATCAGTGGGGTCAGATAAGGAGAAGTTCGGCCTTCCCGCGGACTCTTTGATCCCTTGACCTTTCATGGGGTTGAAAGCAAAGCATTGGCAGCTTCAGCCAAGCCTAGTCAAGCAAAAAGTGCATCAATTGCCGACTATCAATTACGCCTTGCCGCAGCCCTAGCAGCGGTGACGGAGTGGCCGTGAACAAAAGCAAAAAGCAATACGAGACAGGAACAACACGCCAACGATCTATACCCTTATCATCATATCCACCTCTCACCCTTTCTCATAGGTCTGTTCCGTATCAGGTATGACGTGTTCCATCTTATATGAGGCGAAATACCCGATCTGTCATAATTTACACTTTATGATCGATGATTCCCGGCATGACTCGGCTTGGAGCTCTTGTATATTCGGAGGTCCTATACCGATGCATGTCAGATTGTCTCCATTTGTACGAGACATGATCCGGCCGGGGCCTGGAACCTGGTCTAGATACCCGAACGATGTGCGCAACAGATATGGTGTATGTCAGCCTGAGATCCATCATTCGAAATTAGAACCGCTCAACCGCTTAGCGTGAGTATGGAGATGCATTGATGTGGATCGAGGCTGAGGCGGTACAGCTGTACAGCAAGGCTAGCTCGGCTCTCGAGCGGTTCGCTTAATTCTACGTCTATGCTGAATTTAAAAAACAGTGATTGGTATTCTCGCGCTCAGAATCAAATATTGCATTGGCATGGGCAGCTCCGGAGTATTCATTATCTCTCACATGCTTCTCTTGCGCATCTGCGCCCTATGAATCGTTCATTGTCTCTGTTTCTATGAGTTATCCCTTTCTTCTTGGTATGCACTTTGCGGTTGTCTCTTTGCAGTCGAGGCTCGAACGTCGTGTTCTGTGAATATCACCATAGTGGCATTTACCGTGCGGTATGAATTTGCTTACTTCCATCACTCCTTACCTTGCCATTGTTGCAGTATCTATACGCATTGCACAATCCCTGCCATATCTTCCAGAGGAAGCAAACTGGAATCTCAATCAAAATCAGACAGCGACACACCCCCTCGACTACTCGGGTCAGTGGGATGGCCACACATACAACCCCTCGCCGGAGAACTGGCGATTTCCCTTTTACACGATATTTCTCGACAAATTTGTAAATGGTGATCCGCGAAACGATAATGCAAATGGCACACAGTGGGAACATATCTTGACCTCCAACGAGTTCCGCCATGGCGGCGACGTTCTTGGGTTAGTGGATACGTTCGATTATCTTCAGGGGATGGGGATCAAGGTGCGTCTGTTGTTTCAGGAAGACTGGATGTGAACAATATATTGACCATATCCAGGGCGTTTATCTCGCTGGAACACCGTACATCAATTTCCCCTGGGCTGCGGATGGATACTCCCCGCTTGACCTGACTCTGCTAGATCATCACTTTGGTACGATCGAGGACTGGCGGACAATGATATCTGAGGCGCATCGACGGGGGCTTTATGTTCTTTTTGATAATACTTTTGCAACGTATGTGTAACCCACCTGCGCAACCTCCGATGTCGTCTGCTGATTGTGGATAGATTGGGCGACCTTATTGGTTTTCAGGGTTTCTTAAACAAGTCCGCGCCGATCAATCCCAACGAGTACGACTATGTATGGAAGTACGACCGTCGATACTGGGACTTTCAGCCTGGAAATGAAGTTGAGAATGAATGTCTTTGGGAGTATCCTCGGTTCTGGGATGATGACGGGACCGGTTTGACCACCACCACCCTGGGTCCTTCATGTCGGAATAGTGAATTTGATCAGGTAATATCCATGCCCCTCGATGTTGAGCATGACTGACCTATGCAGTATGGAGAAGTTGCCGCCTTTGGAAACTACACCGAATGGGAGGGGCAGATATCCAAATTTGCATTTGTGCAGGATCGTCTACGCGGATGGCGGCCGGACGTGCTGGCCAAGATCAAACACTTTTCGTGTCTAACCATCACCATGCTTGATATCGACGGATACCGCGTTGACAAGGCTCTACAAGTTACCCTTGACTCTCTTGGAGAATGGTCCGAGTACATTCGAGATTGCGCCAAGCAGGTGGGAAAAGAAAACTTCTATATTCCCGGAGAGATTGTGGCTGGAAACTCTTTTGGTTCGCTTTATATCGGTCGCGGTCAACAGACAAACCAAACAAAATCTAATATGACGGAAGCGTTTTTGATGACGAATAAGACAGACAGGTCAGACGAGGATATGTTCTTGAGACCTGCGGAGAGGTCCGCGTTGGACGGGGTGGCTTTCCACTACACCTTATATCGTGGTCTGAGCCGGTTTCTAGGGTTAGTTTCTCCCCCTCAGTACTTTCAGGTTGCACCAGCTAACATCGTTTCTTTTAGTCTAGACGGTACCTACACTGCCGAAGGCGACCCGCCAGTCAACTTTGTGAAGACCTGGAATGATCTTGTCGAGACCAACGACATGGTCAACACAAACACCGGTAAGTTCGATCCTCGTCACCTGTTTGGTGTCACGAATCAGGATGTCTTCAGGTGGCCAGGGATCAGAAACGGGACCGAAAAGCAGAATTTGGGTCTGTATGTCGCTTCATTGCTCATGCCTGGAATCCCCATCCTCTCCTGGGGCGAGGAACAGGATTTCTATGTCCTGGACAACCAGGCTGACAACTATGTCTTCGGCCGTGGACCCATGTCATCTGCTCAGGCATGGCAGTTGCACGGGTGCTACAAGCTGGGGTCATCGAAATACGTTGATCTTCCGCTCGACCGCTCCCTGACCGGATGTGAAGATGATACCGTAAGTCTCGATCACCGCGATCCCTCTCACCCAGTGCGAGGCCTCATCAAGATGATGTTTGAGATGCGTCAAAACTATCCAGTTCTCAATGACGGCTGGTACCTGCAGCAATTGTCAAATCACACGTTCGACATTTACCTTCCGGGCAGCAATGGGACACCTACCGAGACTGGGATGTGGAGTGTCATAAGATCACGTTTTGCGGATGTGCAGAATTTTGATGGCCAAGGCCAGGGGAATCAGAGCGTCTGGCTGTTGTATTCTAATGACAACAAAACAGTCGAACACCAGTTCAACTGCAGCAGTAAGGACGCTCTGGTCTCACCATTTCCCATGGGAACAACGGTCAAAAACCTTTTTCCACCGTTCGAGGAATTCACCCTGATCAACAGCTCGATTACGCTTGGGTATGATTCATGTTCTGAAATTGACGTCCTTTACTTACAATTATTAGATTTGAAGGGTCGGACGTTGCAAACGGGTGTTATCCCAACCTGACTATGCCGGCCTGGGGTTTCAAAGCCTTTGTTCCGAAGGATAAATTCGTGCAGCCTTCCCCATATATAACACGCATCTCCCCAAGGCATGATGCTCGCCTTGTGCCGCAGGGGACAGGTGGGGAGACGATACGAATTGGCTTCGAATTCTCGCAGGAGATGGATTGCGGGGATATCACCAACTCGCTGATGATCACGTCCAAAGCGCTGAGCGACGAGAGCCCGCAGCTTGACACGACGTCGGTGTCTTGTAAATCCATTGAAGTGACTGATATTGTGACATGGCCGGGGGCACTCACTAGCGTTTTCAGCTACGAGGTAGATTTGGACAATGTCTTTCCAGGGGTTCACAGAGTCACTCTTAGCAACGTGACTACAGCAGATGGAAATCAATTCACAGATGTGAGTATATTACTCGCTATAAAGGTCAAGAAAGTGACAATACTAATTGGTTTTGGGCAGTCCGTCGACCACTTTCTTTTCCGCATCGGACAGATAAACAATCCGATGGTCTGGCCACAATTGGCCAACTACAGCAGAACGCTCCTGTTTGACAACCCGTCATCTGAGACTGACCCCTTATCAGTAATGCCACAGGCCCCTGGCGCAGACATGTGGCGATACTCACTGGATTTTGGAGCTACATTCAGTGCCTGGATGACATACACCGGCTTCAACACATCGATCCCCGGCAAAAGCTGGAGCGGCACTGCGAAGCAAGCCTGGGAAGGAGAACACATCCTTGCCCAATACTGGAGCAAGTTGACCGGAAGCAGTGCTCACTGGCAGCATGGAGACACGCAATGGGCATACAAGCCCCCACGTCGTTTCCCAAACCTCTTCATCGAAGGCGAGTTCAACCAGTTCGGATACGACGCTGGATATTCCAACAAAATGGCTCTGAGCAACGCCACTGGCTTGTGGGAAATCCACTTCATGAGCGAATGGCCCGTGCAGGTTGCCTTCAACGCCTGGGGATTGAACGAAGACGGCCTGCCCGATCAAACACAGGTATTTGGGGACATCGATGGAGACAACGTTCTGGATCAAGTCCCTCCAGTCACGCTGCTGAGCAATGTATTCAACGTCACTCTCCCGCCCCCTTCGCCTTATCTTTCTTTCAAGCTTTCGGTGGGTGACGGCGATCTTAAGGTCTACGCTACGCCCACGGGATCCAGGTGGATTCAGCTGGCCATTTTTATCATACTAGCGATTGTGCCCGTCGCCACCGGTGTTGGTGCGGTGTATGTTTACCTGAAGGCATTTTACCAGGTCAAATTCAACCAAATCGGTGTTACCGAGAAAAGATCAAGCCTCGCTCCACTGGTGGGCGTCTTTCAAAAGGTGGCCCATCGATCTAATGATATGGAATCCAATCCTGGTCTTGCTCTAGCCAATGTGGGCCCGTTTCCATCTCAGAGTGGAGGCGTCGTCGATGCCACGGTAAACACCCGCCGACGAACCGTGCTCATTGCAACGATGGAATACGATATTGAAGATTGGGGCATTAAGATCAAAATCGGTGGACTCGGTGTGATGGCCCAGCTGATGGGCAAACATCTGTCCCAGCAGGATCTCATATGGGTCGTCCCTTGTGTTGGAGGCGTTGACTACCCCAAGGACGACCCCGGTGAGCCGATGGTGATCACCGTGCTTGGGAATAACTACCAAGTGGATGTCCAGTACCATCGAATGCAAAACATCACGTACGTCTTGTTAGACGCGCCTGTGTTCCGAGCTCAGTCCAAATCAGAGCCGTATCCTGCCCGCATGGATGATCTGAATTCGGCTATATTCTATTCTAGTTGGAATCAATGTATTGCAGAAGCTATCAGGAGATTTCCGGCTATCGACATCTATCACATCAATGATTACCATGGCGCCGCTGCCCCTCTCTATCTTCTACCTCGCACGATTCCATGCTGCCTGTCTCTACACAATGCTGAATTCCAAGGACTCTGGCCAATGAAAACTCCACAGCAAAATCAGGAGGTTTGCAGTGTCTTTGACCTTGACCATACATTGGTGAAGAAGTATGTACAGTTCGGCGAAGTGTTTAACCTTCTTCATGGAGCTGCCAACTATCTGAAGATTCACCAAAACGGATTCGGCGCTGTTGGTGTCTCCAAAAAATATGGCAAGAGAACGTACGCCAGATATCCTATTTTCTGGGGTCTAAAGAACATTGCATCGTTGCCAAACCCCGATCCATCTGACATCGCCGAGTGGGATCACAACGCAAACAGCAATTTTGAAGACATTATTATCGATGCAGAGTTTGAAGCCAGTCGTACCACACTCAAGAGACAAGCGCAAGAATGGGCAGGACTCAATGTTGACCCAGAGGCCCAGCTATTTGTGTTTGTCGGTCGTTGGTCCACGCAAAAGGGCATTGATCTGATTGCAGACATCTTTCCCTCCATTCTAGATGCTCACCCAAAGGTCCAGTTGATGTGCATTGGTCCAGTCATTGATCTTCATGGAAGGTTTGCCGCGTTAAAATTGAATCGGCTCATAGAGCTCTACCCTGGGCGGGTCTATTCCAAACCAGAGTTCACTGCACTACCGCCCTTCATTTTCAGTGGCGCTGAATTCGCCTTGATTCCTTCTCGTGATGAACCCTTCGGTCTGGTAGCCGTGGAGTTCGGACGGAAAGGAGCGTTGGGCGTGGGATCACGGTAAGACTAATCTTGCTTGGAGTTTACCACCAGTACTAACCTAAGTTTCTTTAGTGTTGGTGGCCTTGGGCAGATGCCAGGGTGGTGGTTCACAATGTGAGTTTCCTTCTCTCACGATATGTTCAGACTAACCCATTCTAGCGAGTCTATGACAACCAAACATCTTATCCAACAGTTCAAGATGGCCATCAACGACGCTCTAAAATCGTCCCAGGAAACACGAGCGCTAATGCGCGCACGATCCAGCAAGCAGCGCTTCCCCGTAGCACAGTGGGTTGAGGATCTGGAAATCCTACAAGCCACCTCCATCAAAAAGCATGCCAAGTACGCTAAACGCCACGATCGCAGTTCATGGAGGTTTTCCCATGGCAGCACCGTTGTCACTGAAAGTATTCGCAAAGTCTCGTCGAGCTCAAAAGACAGCCGCGAACAGAGCCGATCACGCAGCTCCACCGGGTCCCTCCCGCCGAACAGGCCGATTACGTCTGATATGAGGCTGTCTGTACCTCGACCAGGTTTTAAACACGTTCTCTCGCCGACAAATTCGTCTTCCAATCTAAACATGTCCGATAACGAGCCCGATCCTGACACCGACCCAAGACGCAGACCCTTGTCCTCCGAGCCTCTTGCAGATTCGCGAATTGTTTACTCTGCGGTAAGCGATGCAGAAGATCTGGATCCCATTCCTGGGGCCATCCATGAGGACGGCAGTATTCATCCATCGCCACTTGGGACACCTACCGTTTATTTTGCTCGATCTGGTGCCAGCACACCAGTTCTCGGTGGACGATCAGAAGACGGTCTACTGGGCCGAAGAGACGCAAGGGCGTCCATGATGAGTCTGGTCAGCGTCGATGATATAATAAAGGAGAAACAAGACTATAACCTCCAGAAAGTTGATCCTTTTTTCACGGATGCGAATAACGAGTATGCGGATAAGTTTGAGAAGAAGCTTGCAGACCTGAATGGCAAGAACTCAGAAGACCAGCTCTGCATCGAAGATTTTCTCGAGAAGAGCCAGAAAGACTGGTTCAATCGATACCGCGACGTCAAACTGGGCAAGTCCCCCTTGCCGTCTCCTGCTCCCTCTGTCTTTCGCATCAAGGTTCGTGAAACTGGCCGAGATGAGAGCCCTCCAATTACTGGTCCAGGTGCAGACCCAAATACCGGGCAATTTCTTCTCCCAGATGACTATGTTCCCCCCACGGGTTTGAAGCGTTTCATGTTGATGAAGCTGGGTGATTGGCCTGTGTACTCCATCTTTCTCGCTATTGTGAGTTAGGACCCTACCAAAATTCTTTCATTACAGAGGTTGACAGCATTCTTTTAGGGCCAAATTCTGGCCTTGAATTCATACCAGATCACACTACTGAACGGTGAGATTGGAGAGACGGCCGAAAAGCTATATATTCTGGCATCCATCTATCTTGCCTCTTCGATCATATGGTGGATGATCTTCCGTCTAGTCCCCTCGGTCTATGTGTTGGCGATTCCTTTCTTTGTACGTTCATGTTCCTCTATCTAGCTTACGAGGTTACAAGCTAATACCCGCAGATATACGGGTTTGCCTTTCTCTTTGTCGGTCTTGCCGGTCCCATCCATAGCAGCGCAAGTCGAACATGGCTACAAAACGTGGGCACCGGCTTGTATTCGTTTGCATCTTCGAGTGGCTCGATCTTCTTCGCTCTCAACTTTGGAGATGAAGGTATGCAACAATCCTTTTAGGAAGTATGGAAGTTATCTGACTTTCCTGTCCAGGTGGAGCGCCTCTTAAGTCTTGGATTTATAGAGCCACCGTCATACAGGGCACTCAGCAGTTGTTCATCAGTTTTCTTTGGTACTGGGGTAGCTGGATGGCAGCTCTCAATCGAAAGGGTAGCACGCAGTTCAGCCTTGCCATAACCGATCCCGGCACTTTGCTCGGGATCGGACTCGGACTTGCCTCTCTTCTGTGGTTGTTGGGGGCCCTGGTCTTCTTTGGACTTCCTGCATATTATAGACAAGCACCAGGTCAAGTGCCGACATTCTACCTTTCACTCTTCCGCCGTCGCATAATCCTTGTATGTCTCTTCCAGTTTTCCTTCAAGCTAATTTTGATCTTAACGCTGTATTTTGCAGTGGTTTTTCTACATGGTGTTCATATCAAACTACTGGCTGTCGGCACCTTACGGACGAAACTGGCTCTATCTCTGGTCCAGCAAGCATGCAAGCGTGTGGCAAATCGTGCTCCTTGTTCTTCTCTTCTTCATCGTTGTCTGGGCGGCCGCTCTCTGGGTCTTTCACGTCTTTTCCAAGAGACACGCCTGGTTCATCCCGATCTTTGCCGTCGGTCTTGGTGCGCCTCGATGGGCCCAGATCCTGTGGGCAACCTCCAACATAGCTACGTACATCCCCTGGGCCGGCGGCCCAGTAGCCGGAGCTATCCTTGGTAGAGCACTATGGCTCTGGCTAGGAGTTTTGGATTCCCTTCAGGGTGTCGGTAAGTTCCCTCTCGCACCGAATAGAATGCAACATGAACTCATTCACGCCAATACAGGGTTTGGAATGATTCTCCTCCAAACAATGACTCGATTCCATGTCACTTTCACCCTTCTAGCCGCACAGGTGGTCGGTTCTATTGCGACTATCCTCGCCCGCGCGACAGCACCGGATAGGTTAGGCCCTGGTGATGTTTTCCCTGATTTCTCCGCTGGCGTCGCAGCCGGCTTGGCAAAGGCAGACTTTTGGGTCTGCCTGCTCTTCATGCTATCCATCAACGTGCTCTGCGTCTTCTTCTATCGCAAGGAACAACTCGCGAAACCTTGATCGCTGTTCCAACCGTGACTAGCATTCTCTTTCCTTGTTTTTCTCTGTTTTACATCCCCGTAACACTGCGTGGCGTAAGTGTTGTAATTGAAGGATTAATTATACTACACTGGGTTGCATTTGCTGGGGCCCGACACACCTTGTGGAGGTTGCCCCATATTTTGGATTTGTATATCGTGTATCAAAAGACTACTGGTTTACAAGTTCTACAGAGATCCAAACTTCATGTTCATTTCCGTCTAATTCTAGAATGGCCGCGATGCTTCCAATCCCAAATCAAATTCATAGGTCTTTACCGTGAAGCCATTTCCCATTCAATGAAATTATTCGTCCAGCGAGGCGGCACGTCCCGGTCGCGCGAGAATTACTAATATGGAGCGGTACAGCCCACGCTAATATAGGTACCGAGCGTTGAACTGCTCAGGTATTCCCCCGGCAGGGAGTAGGAGTAGGGTAAGTATAACACAACACTCATACATTCTTTTAATGCATTCTTCTAATCCACTCTCCTGTTCTATTCTCTTACGCCATTTTTCACGTTCATGTACCAGTCTCTCGTTCTCATCCAATGTATCACATCTTGTTCTCGTTCGCCGTAGTCGTCTGCCTTGGCACGTGCTGGAAGATCGCTGCCTCATCTCGGGTGAAATTGCCAACTCTCTCAATGAACTAGCGCCGCAAGGATTCACTGCTCAGCAACTCGTATTGAATTTCAATTTCGCGGACGTTGATCCAATTCCGGTAAGTGGGGGTTTCTCAAGGTTAATGAATGAAAGCTCATAATCAAATTCACTCTATCTACACTAAGATAGACACGATGGTCGCTGTGGTTCCGACGGTTGTGAAACTCCTGATGAACAAGCTGATCAGTAATCTGATCTTGTCCACTGCAAAGTTCATGTCGTAGTGCCACGTTGTGATAACCACGTAAACTATAACAGGACTCTTCTACGTTTACCATGCCATGTGATGGTACATATTTCTCATGGAGATGCTCGACGAGATCTTGAACAACCCTAGAAAGCGACGTGGGTTACAGGTAGGCCGTGGGATAGAGTGTCAAATTATGTATCCGGTGGGATGCATCGAAAAGATATTTTTCCTGGGTCCCGGGAGTCATGCAGCTCAGCTCATTTTAGGGCTTCCAGCTTGGCAGGCCTGGCTTCATACCCATGTCTCAGCGCTGACATGTAGACTTGTACCTTGTCAAGGCCAATGACGCATCCTAGCTTCTCCTTTCACTGCTGCTGTATTCTTGTAGAGATCGGGAGAGCACTCAAAATCAGGTGTAGAATCCGCAAGGCGGTCATCAGAACCCCGCAGTGCGGCTCTGTCGAGCACCAATTATAGCCGCCACGGTGTTTTGGGGGCCATTTCCCAGTACAAAAGGCGCCCTATTCCTCCTCCATTCAGATCAGAGGCTTCTCTCGTAAGTCTCAAGTCAAAAATGGCGCCACTCAAGATTTTTCTGGATGGCAAATCGTCCATCACTCGCCAGCCGGAACGAGGTGCCCTCAGTTTCATCGTCAAGGCGGCTGGACCAAGCCGAGAAGGCGTGTCCAGGAAGGTGACCGAGACATCTAATGAGATAAACCGACTGTTTAAAGAGCTATCACCCAAATCTGAGACCGGCGAAACAATTGCGGGCTCACCGGTCACATCATTCTCTTCCACCTCGCTACAAACACGATCTCACGTACCAACCGATAAGTCGGGCGAGCCTCTACCGACGGTTTACCATGCAACTCTAGCGCTCAACGCTCTTTTCCAAGATTTCACCACGCTGAATGAAGTCGTTGGAAAGTTGGTTTCTTACCCCAACATCGAGATCCAGTCCCTTGAATGGTGTCTCACCGAGGCGACACAAAAGGACTTGAGTTCCGAGTCCCGTAAAGAAGCAATGCGCGACGCCATCCAGAAAGCAAACGACTACGCTGAGGTGGTTGGACGAGAAGTCTTTGCAGTGGAGATCAGGGACTCAGGGAGCGGGGTTAACGCTGGGCGATACAACCCTTACCATTCAAATATCCAGGGGATGATGCCGCAGCAAATGCAACAAATGCAGCAACAACAGGTGGCTCGGTCAACTATGTTGGCTCAGCAGCAGGCTGCCTCCTCCGCTGCTTCCAGCGCGAGTTTCAATTCAGGAGGTTCCACATCACTTGATTTGAGTCCGCAGTTGATTCGGTACACGAATTCCGTGAATGTTGAATTCAGGGCTGCGGACATTTAAGAGGCTTGGCCTTGGTGCTTCTAGGTATATTCTAGCTGTTTTTACTTTTACTTCGCTCGTTTCAGTTTACACAGCTATATCGCAGCACGAAATTAGTTACCAGAATACTATAACACTCAACTCAAACGACTGTCATGGTTGGGATATGCAGGAATCCTCTTGTAGCCGAGTTTGATCCGACTATACACGTCATAGGCGTTCGGCGTTTGGTGGACAATGCAATCACTTCTCCTGGTAGTTTCTAGGATTTGTAAAGACAATGTATTGCACTTCTGACTGCACAGTGATAATATGATAAGACATCTCTTTGAATAGGAAGAGCTTCAAATACTAAACAGCAGTCAAATGTATGAATTGGCATATAATTGCCAGGCGACACTCAGACAACAATCCGTGATTTGTTCTCGCTGTCATTCGCGCACAACACGACCATCGCTACTGATCGACAAGAAGATCCAACATCAGTACCAGGTGCAACCCTCCAGCACCCGGTTGAATCCATCAAAATTCACGGAATCTCTGATTGTTTCAATCCTAGACCTGGCTTTGGCTTGAGGATAATCTAGATGACCGGCTGATATTTCTTGCGAAGATTCTGGTAGATAGGACTCATAGTCGAGATCACTAGAAAAGTATTGCTCCATGGGCACAGAAGGAGGGGTATAAAGGTAGCTCGTCTGAGAATAATGATTGCCATGGTCAAAATCTGGGGAGAATTCACACGTAGAATTTGGAGCTGGTCGACGGCTAGTGAAGGACCCCGGAGCAGTAGATTGCGTTGTTTTGCTGGCGGTCGCAACAGATCCCGGTGACTCAGTGTGTACAGATCCTCGGATTGGATCGCTAAGTAGAAGAGGGTCTCGCGGTAGCAGGTGTGATTCAGACTTCTGGCCGGGAGGAGAGCCTCTTATGCAAATCTGGTTGTGAATGATTGCAAGTTCCAAGTCGTCTGGTACATTGTCCCGGGAAATTGAAACTCTCGCATTCGCGTCTGCAAACGATCAGAATGGGCTCCATAAGAGTGAAGGTATACGTACCTAGAACGTGATCAAAAAGTTTTTCTTCCTTCTCTCGGACGTAGTATAGCTCATCGAGTAGGTTTATCCGGTCGGCTGGGGATATCTGTCGTCGAATGGTCTCATCCGCTGCTCTCAGTCTGCGCGCAGTGACTCCGTGGCTAGCCCGTAATTCACAAAGGATATGACCGAGAAGTTGAATTCGTTCTAGAATGAGAGTCAAATGTTGTCATTATGTGCAGAGAGAAAACGGTACCCACCAGCTTTGTGCAGATGATCTGGCTCTCGATGCCTCACTTCAATTGGCCACCATGGCGGCTTGGTCTCATCAGGACTCAATTGGTGTGTTACTCCTGCCACATTCTTTCGTCCATTGTAGGGAAATTTAACCTGTTTTCGCGGCTCAACAAGCCTCACATAGACCTTTGCAAGGATTCGACAATTCGTCTGTTGTAGATTTTCAAACACCTTTTCGTAGTACCGACGAAGAAGGCTTGCGTTTCCAACGGGTATCATGATATTCTTGGAAGCTAACACGTTCTCTGCAATTTGTGGCCTAACCTCATGCTGCAAACGCTCACTGGCTCTGACAGACCGATCGACCAGCTCCCCAGGCCACATTAGTGGCAATACATGAGGCATTGGAGCTATTTCTCTAGCGATGTGAGCCAGAGTCTGTGAATCCCCAGCAGACTCGGGAGTATAGGTCCGATTGGGTTGGGAAGAGGTTCGGCTACTTGGTAGCCCATGATGCGGTGTTACCTGTAAGGCTAGTACACGTTCTCCGCGTTAGTCCAGTAGATGCAAGATACACATGGATGTCACCAACAATTGATCTCGGCGTGATTGTCTTCGAATGCTGATACTGCTTGCAAAAACTGATTTGTGACTTCTGGAGAGATGATGCGGTCACGACTTTCGGAGATGGAAGGCGAGGTTTCATGTCGCAGATTACCTGCTTGGTCAATGAAAATGAGTGCAAAATGCGAAACACCCCTCTCTTCTTCGTTTTGCATCGGGAAAGATGCTATCAAAAGCTATATCAGCCCGTATCCATCACAAGAAGAAGCCGGTTCAAGACGATTGGTGATGTGCTATGCCTTATGAACTACCACCCCTGACCCTTTGGACGAGCGCTCTCAATGGGAGATTTATTGACGGCCAGATTGAGGGAAAGGGAGAGAGGCTTACAATCAACAATGATCACATCCGAAGAGTTTGTAGCCAGTGACATTAGGATGGTCGATTGGATAAGCAATGTGCTTAAATGGCGGATATTGTTGGTAATGATAAAAGCCGGAGATGTAGGGATTTATAGAGAAAATCCCCTATAATCCGGCCAATCACCATCTGCTGCAATAGCTTTAGGTATCATCGAATAATGAAAGATAGTCACGAAAGCCGACGTCTGCATACAAACCGATATGCTAGCTGGCACCGTTACCTGGGTCAGTGCCCATCCCGATCTTGAGGTATGCTTCTGTCACAATTGGTATGCTTCTGTCAGAATTGCGCCCCACATATCCATGTTGAGATTGATGCGCCGAACCATGACCTTGGCAGATGCCTTGAGCTTTGAGCCTCTAGCTAAGATCCACAGAACTTACCAAATGTGGAAATAGTATCTGAGTCTCAATGTGTCAAGTACGCTCTAATGGGGCGAATCAAGTAGTCGCCTCCTCAGCCGTGTGACAGGTTGAAAATATGTTTTCAAAATGATTTGCCGGAGAGTAAAGTAAGGCAATCCTTAGCGTACTCTAAACACCAAACTTCGGCGGACTCGGAATGCAGATCACTTTAGAAAAAAAGTACCAATTCCCCGACCCCCACATGCAGTGTTATAACACCCCAGGGAGTCTATCACGTTTCAACGTTGTACATTCCCAATAGATTACATACATAAGGTATTATTTAGCCATCATATTCGGTCGACTGCAAGACGTACCCATTATCCGCTTCTCCCTGTCAAACATTCGTTCCAGAGAGGAACCCCTGAATTCAAAGTTTTGGCCGAAAGTCCCGACCACCAAAGATGCGCAGCGGGATAAGCAAATAGCGCGATATTGATACGAGAACTGGACGGTCATTGCGCGGGTTTTCCCTCGCTTACCATGGCATTCTCTATTACATTTGAATTCCTTTAAAATACAGTGGTGGTTCCTCGCTGGGTTTCGATCTGCAAGCCTCAACTTGGCAACTGCATTTCAACTGCATTTCAACTGCATTTCAGCTGGTCTGAGCTCTGAGTCTGGCTAAATAGAAGTGTGAACGATTTTTAAAGTCTTATCAGAGTGAATTGGAATCCACAACCTCGACCTAAGCCATTCATGTTGGGTTCTATTACACAATGTATTATCTGAGTGTATGGGTATATTAATTAACCCCATGCACTGAAAGCTAGATACAGGAATTTAAGACAAACAGCACTAATAGGCGTAAAAGCGCGGTTGGGCCCAGGATACTGGCGATATTGGTGTCCGGGGTGGTGAATAACCGGGCTTTGCTGCTTGAGTCGGTGGAGTAATCACCCGTTTTACCGGCCAAGCAGAGATACATGCACGGGGGGCAAGCCCCTCTTTCTTGCTTCCAACCACCTGACAGTATGCCTGTATTGAAAATTTAGTGTCCAGGCCCATGATCGGGTGCATGAGAGAGCAGGGGGCAACTTACCCAACCATCATCGAGGATCTGAGTTATGATAACATTTTGGCCCTCATCAAGGCTCAACTGACTCCCATTTCGAGACTCGTATTTCATATCGACGTGATATACATCTCTGCGGAACAGACTCGTGGTTGATAACTGGGGCCTGAGGTCCTGATACACATTGTTTGTCTGATGCTTGAGTCCCGATTTCGCTGAGGTTGTCGATACCCTGCTTACCGTGCAGGAACTTCCATTAGAAACACTCAACTGGTCCACTTTTTCATCTCCAGCAGAAAGTACTTCTCTCAGACAGAGTGGATCCACGGAGTGTTCTTGTATTGGCAGGACTGCTGGTGTTGGCGGTTGAGGAAACTTGAATATATAGTGCGAGCTGTCCGTCAAGGAAAGTGGGGATATGAATGTTTCAGCGCTGCTATTGATCGTCGCGGACCATATACCACTTGTCCGTGATTCACGCGGACCTGGATGAGTTCTTCGAGTTTCACGCTTCTTGAACTTGCTAGAAATGGCATACCAAACAGCGAAAGTTGTTTCTTTGGCTTGCGGTATCAGCTTGCTCGCGTCCTTGCAAGCAAGGCCTCTGCGACTTGTTTGTGGATGCGCATTGCGAGAGTCGGAAATTCGCTTGGGAGCTTCTGTCATCCAATTGGTGGCCCATGTGCCGATATCGTCACTTGGCTCCTTGCGCGCCGATCTAATTACTGTTTCAAAGGAAAGAGTACTTCTGGTTTTGATGTTCGATAAGATCTTTTTGAGTTGCTCGCCATCCAGACTGGAGGTGTCCGACGGAGGTTTGTATTGATCATGAAAGCGCAAGAGGATTTCCGTCCTCTTCTTCTTTTGCTTGCGCAGCCAGATAAGAACAAAGAATGCGATCAGGCATGTGACAGCCAGCACGCTGATGATAGCGTAAACATGCGATTTGTCCGGTTGTTCTGTGTCGGCTGGAATCGATGGAAGAGTGGCTGATTGCCGTGGTATCCCGGCCTCTGCTGTGGCAGTTGAAGAAAATGTGGGCTGATTTTCTCTGCTGAATGAAGTCTCCTGCGCAGAAGGCAGAGTCGTGGTCAAGGATTGAGTAGTTGCTAGTGGGAATGGTACTTTGGGGACACCATTCCAAGCTGAGGTTGTTTCGGTCGCAACGTTCGTTTGTGGCTCCACATGAAAAGCGACGTTGTTTGGCACGGTAGGTAAATTTTGTGAACCAGCATATCTCATTGGATGATAGAGGCCGTCATCAGGGAGTGCGGTTTTTGTGGATGGGTGGTAAACGCCATCATTGCGAGTTGTAGATCCAAATGCCCCTGAAACTGACTCGTGCAGCGGGCTACGCAGTGTATCGTTCTGGGCCATGACAGCGGCGGTGTGCAATCAAATACCTTGAAAGCTCTGGGCACAGGGAATCAATCACGAATACGGTCGACAAACCCCTGGCGCCAATTTAAGAAATGAAAGTGACTGATAACGACGGAAAGCAAACCAAAAAGAACGGCAATGTAAACGAAAGGAAGGTTCTAGTGCTCTGAAATATAATTGCAACATTTCTCTTCTAGGTTACATCAGAGGTGTCTGCTTGTTTACAAGCCTGAGAATGTTAGTTAGCCTCAAGCATATCTATGCTTAGATGAGAATTTTGTCTGGAATGATATTATCAACAGAACTGACCAAAATCGGAGTTATGCGTATGCACTGATTTTGTGTATATCTACATACAGAGCTAGATATGTGCTTTGTGCCGTAAATACAAGCGATCAGGTGCGGTATATCATGCCTCTGTGGGGGGATGCCTCGTGTACATATGATTATTATATCACAGTCAAGATCCTTTGTCATTTTTCGCTCGTCGTATGTGTATTTTCGTTCCTAGGCATAATGTTTATATTTACTGGCTGGTAAATCGATCTGCACAGAAATGTCACTACGTCAAATATTGCGATGATCTTGATCAACATATCACCATAGCTTTTTGGGCTAGCTTAGATTTTCGCGCTGTCACATAAGCTAATTGGGGACTCGAAATGATTTTTCACCAATCCCGAGGCGAACTTCGCCTAAGAAACTCGGGTACCCCAATATTCTGCTTTCTACGCCGTGGCTGCAGCCACGTGGTATTCTGGTGGGCGGCTCCTGGCCCGACGAATCGGATCGGGCGCTCGGGAATGGCCAAATACGAGGCTAAACTCTAATCACAATTATGCACAGCAGAAATCTGACACTCCCTAGCATTCGGTAAGGGGCGAACTCTTATCAAGCGCATAACTTGGGACTAGGGAGCAGTCTGAGCCCAGCAGGGTTCCATATTGAGATCTAGAATTCAGTACAGAATCATACACTATTGTTATGCGGCAGTTGTACGCAACAAAGAGGGGTAAACGAAATTCATTATTCCATAGTATTTATCAATTGCTAACTATTAAAGATGATCCACCCAAAATGCAGACCGCGAATGAACAGTAGATGAGACTCAGTTGTTTTTGTGGTCATGTGTAGTATTTGACTGCGCCAGAAGCTTCACTTAAAGCGGACAACACGACGAATTCTTTTCACCCATTGAGACAGGTTTCCAGGCTCTGGTTTTGGCTTGGGCTGCTCGATACCTTCAGGACTATCAAGCTCGATCGGTCCATTGAGGACTTGTGGTAACGCCTGAAGAGTTGGACTCGGCAGGCGAATATTGGATATCGGGGTCGAAGATAAAGATTCTGTCGAGACGCTGACACTAGCTTCCGAACTCGACGTTGTGGACCAATCGCTACTTCGGTGGAAAGGAGGGCTTATCACAGGATTTAACATTATCTGGCCCTGGCTGGCAAAGACTTCGAGCTCTGCAGTGTCCAAGCTGAAAGTGTCGATTGAGATTGACGACGATGCTCTCTGTCGATAGAAAATCCAGCTTTCTCGAACTCGGGACTGCTAAGATAGCATACATTAGTCTTCGGTTACTTTCAACGCTAGTCGTTCGTCGCTCACTTTGAACCTGGTAAGGGGACTTCTCTGTAGTCGCCGATGGATCATGTTTCTCGCGGCTGTAGCCAAGCGGGATGATAGTTCGCGTCTCATCAGATTAGATTCTTGGATTTGAACTCGGCGTCCTAGCTACAAGCTAGATGGACTGATTTATACCTTTGTTTGCCTGGAGGTTGGGGAAAGTGTCCTCTGTGCATGCTGGAATTCTCTTTAGCCTGTGCGTCGCCTCCCAATGATCGGCAAACTCGAATTCCGGAAGTACGACGAATGCTACATTTTCTAAAGCTCTACGAGCTTCTCCAAAGCTCATGGTAGTGGATGTCGCCCTTCCTGGTCGTGATTCTCTAGACAAGCTTGCTGTTACTGCCAACTCGAAATTTGCAATTGAACCAGTAACAGACAAGCTGGAATTCCCACTTTGCGGTCTGACGATTCATTAATTATAGAGAGCAATATTTGGGGCACTTTCAAAAGGTTCAAAAATTGGGATGAGACACAACCTGTCAAGAACAGCGAGGCTATTATACTATTAGTGAAGAATGAGCGAAGCCTCCGTCTAAACATACGAAAGAGAGTTCATCACCACCTGAGGGTTTGAATGCTGTAGGACGGTTTCGGAACCGAATCATAGCACTTGACCAAAGATCATATTAGATGATTCAACCTGGCAACTGTTTCAAAGCATGAAATGTGATATGCCCCTTACATCTCTTCGTCGCTGTTTGCTGCTCAGCTCCAGAGCTTAAGGCATATTTATATTGTTTCCTAAGTAGGTATAGAAGCAGTCCCACTGGTTTCCACCGAGCATACACCTCAATATTTGCTTGCATAAATTATTTTAGTATTTTGTCAATGTTTCTGATGAGATACCATGTTCTTTCGCATCTATTGCTTTCTAAATCAGAGCCCCTAGTAAAGTCAGTCGGGTAGTATGGATATATATAGGCCGCTTGAAGCACAAATAGAAGATGACTGCACACTAGAAAATTTTACCAGCTGTTTAGTATACTCAAATAGGCCTAGTAGCCAGAAACTATGCTAAAGAAGTACAACATAGTTTGCCAATCCAAATACCTGAGTGGTAACACTATATATATTTTGATATCTCCCACGCACTGCTGGAAAAATGTGCACCATATGTTGAACTTTCTCTACCTCATGATACGATCAAATCTGCACAATCCGGTACGCTATTGGTGCTATCCTATTTTGATCCCTATCAAGTGTTCATAACTTCAATGTCATGGTGTTATGTATCTTTGATGTTGAAAAACAGATAGCGACAATAGTGAACTGCATTGTGCAGATTTGGTGGTTTTACATGTGACTGATGTGAATCCTTATAAGTGGAGCTGCCAAAAGGAAATCTGTATATTTAATTTATGTGGACATGAAAACTTGCCCATTCGAACTACTTCTAGTCAATTGGGATGTCGAATACTGTTTAAGATGTGTCAAATAACTAGATTTGGGTGGGTGGCACTTCATCAAAATTACCAAGACAGCCCGATGAGAGTTGTATTAACAGCGTAAGCAATCTTACGCCAAATGCGCAGCTGGTATGAGGATAACCACTAGATAAACCATAACCAGTTGGCATTGGTAATCGAAAACGCCAAAGCGCCTGAGAAGCAATTTGGATAGTCATCACTAAGCACCTGTCAGACTTTTGGCAATCCTACAGTCCACGACTAGTGCGCTGAGTGCTCACGTTTATTGTGCCTAGATCAAGACCATCATACACACTATCGTAAGCGTGATATGGAAAATGTCTGGTAGGGGACATAAATTCGATCTAAGTGGTGATAAAGGGGGTGGAAATATCATCCCTATGTGAGCTGATTGGTCGGGCTTCCTGCCGGCCAATCCGCAAACCTCGTGGCGCCTGCCAAGCTTAATTCCCCCAACAGCCCCTCTTTATACAGATCACTACCAGATTGGGAGTTAGGTTTCTGTCAATTCCGGCAGCGATTTCAGTGCCGGCAGCGACACCAAACCGTATCGGACGCTAAAAGGGCAAGAGGAAGTAAAACAAAGGATTCGGATATAGGCTATTCATAAACGCCCACCAGTCTATCTATCGGCTGTTTCGGCGTCTTCTTAACGCAACAGAGACCCTCTCTGGACTTTGAGGCTGTTCATACCCAAGAAATAAATCAGTGCCATTAATCTTTTTAGCCTAATCAATAATGCAATACTGAAAGCGGATTACGGCATAAGAGCTAGATATCGGCAGGATACAGATGGCCGGTAACATTACTATGTCTCAGTCAGTTACTGGAGAAAGGGGTTCATGGAAGCTTATTTCAGCGAAGCCTTCTCGTAGTACAGCTCATCAAAACCAGTAAGGCCAAGATCCAAAGAACAAACCTGTCTTGCGAAAGGAACAGGGACGAATCATGCCCGGATATACTTGTCGGGTGTCACATATCTGTCCCCCTAGCCGAGTCTAATCTGACATGTCAATCCGGCTGAACGGCCCGTGTTGTTGAACATATCAAGGGTCTCAAAACCCGGTAAGGTATTGAAACTTTGAGTGAAGCCAGATGCCATGCCAAATTTGTATGGCGGAATCTGCGCTGAAACAGTGACAATTTCTGTTCTAGACGCTAGGTGCTCAATGAAGATAGCGAAGGGCTTCATGGATCATGTTATATAGCGCAATTAAGAACCATTAAAGCTTGCTAGATATGCGATTAAGTTAACTATGTATCTGGATAATTCCACGCCTCTCAACACAGGAGTGGGACTTGAATATTGTGGTGGAGAAAAAGCAACAGAAACCAGGGATATGCTTTTTGGTGATATGAAATTTGTGTTAGTGCTTTGGCCCTTGCAATTGGAAAGAGATATCCCACAAGGCATGCCACCAAATGTCTACTGTGAGATATGTTTGTGCATCCGAGCAATAGAGAAAATCAACCCCCACCCCCCAGTATCAAAATGCCGAAAATAAGAATGTTTCGTGCTCCAGTGTGGAGATCAAATTCATATCGAAGGTAACAACCAGACGCAAGCAAACACGCAGACCAACAAGGTTGCCTCAACAATTCCTAGATCTACATGACTGTGACTTTGAGGTTCACTCTCACAATATGATTTCACAACTTCAGTGTAACCACAGAGATTTGTAGGCGAAGGTTCAGGGCCGCATGAAGAAATGGCAATTTATGTGGCACGAAGAGATCGCTTGTTGCTCCAAGAAAGACTGACTGTAGTGTTCCTACCCCAGGAGAAAAATCTCATTTATTGAATTACCTGATGTGATGATTGCGCTGGCCATAGCTGGAAGTTGGTCGTTAGCATTGAGTATCATCCAAATTTCGCAAAGAAGGATCCCAGGCTGGCTGAAATGAATCATTCATTCATGAGGCGACGGTAGCATTCAGGAATGAAGACAGCAAGCACTGTCACGAATGCCTGGCTTGGTGTTTTTCTTCATGTCAGATGCCTAGCAACTCTCATTTCGACTTGGCCCCTTAGAACAATTGAAGGGTTGAAACTTGATGAGTTCAATCCTTTGGAATGAGACCTTGTCTTGGAATAGCAGAACAGGTGAGACGAGAAAGTTATAAAAGGAGGACAATCTTGTCGCTAACTGTATCATTCAACACATCTTCATTCACTTTCACACAATTACAACACTCCTTCTTTCACCAGTCCATTCAATCCATTCTTTCAATCCAATCTTTCAAAATGAAGGCCTCTATCATCTCGATCATTTCCCTCGCTGTTGCTGTTGCAGCTTTGCCCCCATCTGAGACTCTCTACAAGAAGGGTGGTCCCATGTCTATCTCGAAGGCTGGTGACCAGTGCCAGGAAGGCAAGGTCTCTTGCTGCGCTCCTGAGGATCAAATTGAGGACAAGAGTCTTCTTTCCCTTCTCAATGGATTCAACCTGCTCGGATTCGATGCCGTGTGCTCCCCCATCGAAGTTCTGGGACACATTAACCTGTCTCTCCTCGGTACGTCACAACTCCTGACTTGCATAACAGCTTCTAACGCCCATAGGTTCCATCGATGACGCCAAAGGAAACGTTGATTGCAAGCACACCCTTGCTTGCTGCACTGGCGCCTCAGTGAGTGAACATGAGTGGACTTGGATCCTGATCATTTCGCTAATAATCGAAATTATAGTGCCACGCTCTTGGCGAGTAACTTGTACAACAAAACATGTGGCTAGGGGGAGGATCTGGAAGCAAATCTTCAAGGGCTTCAAACACGACAAAAGACAGGCTTTCCCACTTTTCTTTGTCATTTGCCATCTGTCAGGTTCAGCTACCGGCCTTTATGAGTCCCATCTCCCCAGATTGTGGGAGCTTGGTTTTAGAACAGGTAGAGGGTCCTCTTTCTGGCATTATGAGTCACATGGTAGAGCCTTCAACCTTCTGTTGGGTTATCTGTTGGATTTTGTGTTTGGCTTTTGCAACTATTGTATTCGTTTGTTGATTGCTATTTTCAGCAATCGTCCACTCATTTGGCATTAACTTAGTTAACCTACCTAGCTTCAATAATAACATTACACTTCGCACCCACTTCATAAACTGAATAAACAAAACATAGAGCCCAAAATGACTATGAGAGATTCGAAATGTGTGGAACTATTTACCAGGAGATTAGCCCCTCCGCACTCGGTTGGAAACCGTGAATTTCTTTAGAAAACACTGGACGTGAAGATTAAATTACAGTAGCCCGTTCAATACGCGGTAAAGCACCACTTATTCCTGCGGCTCGAGAGTGCACAGACAAAAACTGTTTGTCTGGGCAGTGTATCTGCTGATACGCCGAATAACATCGCCCTAGGAAGTCGAGATGCCAAAGTAAAGAGCACCCAGGCAAATTTGTCAAGGCCTGCCAGACTCACGGGGCTTATGCGGCCTAGTTTGAGTTCTTATCTGAATGTCCAGTTTGCTAGCTGTGTAGTCCTACGTTCGGCTTTCTGCTAGGCAGCTTCAAGCTCATTATATAGTTCCCGAAGTGAATGTCAAATTTTACTTCCGCTCTTGCCCTTTTTTGGTATTTTTAGACTCATGAATATTTACTCAGTCGAATAGCAAAGTAGCTTAAGAGGGATTTGAAATCTGTTGATGTCAATGTCCAGCACGCGCATATATACTTTGCAGGGCGCCTTCTGCCGCGAAAGGACACCTAACAGTACTCCAGCTCGAGTTGGATTTCGCCAGGACATGTTTGAGCCGAATTATGAATGCCCATAACCACTTTCGGGCACTCTTATTGCGATGGGTATCGTGGATGGAAACTGGAAACATCATCCGGACCCACAATACCGAGCGCTCCATTAGTAAATTTGATTCCTTTGCACCACAGGGGCTATTCATAGAGTTGGTTGATAGATTGTCCAACTCAAGCCATACGTGCTCCTGTTAAAGGGCCTTGCAAGATTTATGTGCTGACAGTGTAAATGTGAGCGAATGTTTGGCGGATGATTCGAACGACTGCACAATTACCCAGCACCACAACTTTGAAATGACCGACGCTCTGTTTATTACCCTTTAGCACTGGATATAAGTTATCACATGCAACCACATATCGTGGAGAATAGGGCTTCCTGTCTGATCAGCCGTACTCAAGCCCATCAGTCGACGCGGCTAATTCTCGAGGCGCCTCAAATTACAATTGGGAGCAAAGTTGTCGCAAGGTGAGTGCAGGTGATATAGGTGAAAATTCTGGAGACCAGGGCCGCTATACTAAGCGTCAATTATAGGGTTAGAATATTTCATAATCAACTGGCTCGAAAAAAACGCGATTGAAGAAGAAAGTAGAGCTCGGGGGAGTCTTCATGGGCACTCTTTCTGCGCAGCTGCAGAGGCGTGTCGTCCAGTAACACTTTATCGGCTACGCGATCCTTCCACGTGCGCTATGTTTGAGGACATTGCTTTTTCTTTTCGCTATATCCCAAGAGATGTTACTCCAGTTCTTTCGATTCCCATTGAACTGCATGTTCTCTGTCTTGAGGATTCGCGGGGCCCAAAGAGAACCTTGAAGAATTTTATGGTCGAGAACCTAGCCCACAATGTTCTTCTATAGAAGAAGGTTTATGTGGCTTCATTAAAATAGTTCAATATAATAGTTCAATATCGTTATGCCTGTGACCGAAACAGTGCTGCGTCATTCAGTGGATTCATGGCGAGGAGACTGCTTGCTCTTTCTTCTGGGATACCCAGGAGCAAAGCAAGCTATTACTGGGTCTTTTCTCTTGACAGTAGCATACAAGGATTCTACGTATGATCTCGATGGGCTGACCGTATTACTCGACCATCTCTTCTCCAGGAGCTCAATGTGGATGTCCCAGTCACCGAGGTATTGACTAAGAGACAAAAATGGTCCTTTTAAATTTTTTTTGAAGACTCTATCAAAGCTCTTTTGCCTCAGCATCTAGGAGATAATCCTGCGGGAGTCAAAGCAGGAGTTGAGGTAAATAGCTTTTTTCCATCGAATCGATTGTTTCCTGGTCGTTTATTACGCAGGCCCACCCACCCAAGCCTGAGGAGGAAGATAGTCATCCACTTGAAGGGAGGCGCCCCGATATGTAGCCAATTAGATGGTGGAGGACAACTTCGGAGTAAAACATGTTTGCGGTACGTGGCTATAAAGAAGTTGTAATTTCCCTAACAGGATTCACTTGCTATACTGCTATGTCTTTTAGAATATTCTCGAATCAGTCACCGGATTGCTTTGCTTAGACTTTGCATGTTGGGTCTTCTTATGAGAATTCAAATTAGATGACGCTGATGTTTTTCGAACCTACCGGCAGAAATGATGGCCATGCGGCCACACGGCCACAGCCTCCATTCCAGTCAAGCATTCTATTCAGGGCTAGGGCGAAGACCAAAGCCACTCTAAATACTGGATCTATTGCCTCTTATGATCTTTCTTACTCAAAATGTTTCTGGGAAGCTTTTAACCCCTTTTTTCAGTTGTTTTTTCGGTGGTATTCTTCGGAATAATTTCATCCATTATTCTCACTTCACGAGGTTACCTATGTATCCTTATAGAAGCTAGTCGCTACATGATATATTTAGATCCGCCTATTGAAAAGGACACAATCGAGATCAGAAGCGGCCAATTTAAATAATGACCTAGAAATGGGTTACAACCGCATGCCATCTGTTATTGTTGCCAATAGGACTGTACTCAGGGCACGTGACTTGTTATGCCCGAGCTAAGCTAGTCCTGCGGCGGCAGTTGCTTCCGATGTACGCGTACTCCCTTAAGGCTCAACCCGGTTGCATTGACTCTTAGACCTGGAACCAATTATGAGATACGATCAGAGCTCTGTACACCCGAATGGATTCATGGACATGTGGACATGCCTCAATTAAAGTGGACTGGCAATGGACGCGTTGACATACGACATCTTCATTCGGACTCGCCCGACATGAACAGACCGAGAAAGGTCTGAAGGAGTATAAGTTATAGAAGACATCATCTCGATTTTGATTGTTTTGGAAAAAGTAAGACATTTTCTTCTTGCAATTGCACGCTTCTTCAGTCTTTACCATGCTTAGCAGCACACTCCTTGTTGCCTCAGGCCTGGCGCCCGTAGCCTCCGCTGCTCTCTATGATACCGTGATTGAGACCAAGTATGGTCCTGTCAAGGGTTACCCTGCCTTCAACAGCACCAGCACTGGTAATATGACCAACTGGAAGGACATCACTGTCTGGAAGGGCATTCCCTTCGCAGCTAGTACTGGTGGTGAGAACCGCTGGAAGGCCCCTCAGCCTGCTAGCCCTTGGAAGAAGAACGGCACTTTGGACGCTCACACCTGGGGCCCTGTGTGCCCTTCTGTCACCACTGGATACAACGACTACACCATTGATGAGGACTGCTTGAACCTCAATATCTGGTCTCCGGCCAAGAAGACCGATGAGAAGCTCCCCGTCGTCATGTGGAGTTACCCTGCCGAGTCGACTGCTGCCGATCCCCTCTTTGACGGAGGTGGTATGGCTGATAAGGGAATCGTTTTCGTCAACTACAATTACCGTACCGGCCCCTTCGGTTGGCTCGCTCACTCTGAGCTATCGGAGGAATTCGAGAAGGTTACTGGTTCCAATAGCTCTGGTAACTGGGGTATGCTTGATCAGTTCGCTGCTCTTAAGTGGATTAGAGCCAATATTGCCGATTTCGGTGGTGACCCCGAGCACATCACCGTTCAGGGCCAGTCTGCTGGATCTGCTGCTACCCAGCACATTCTGTATAGTCCTCTCACCAAGGGATTGATTGTTGGTGCCATTATTGAGAGTGGTGTCCGTGATCCCCACGACCCTCTCTGCACTAGCCTGGCTGAGGCCTATGGCACTCTCGATACCGCTCTTAAGAGTGGTGTCACTTACCTCGAGAACCTGAACGTCTCTACCATTGCTGAGGCCCGTGGTTTGACGATGAAGGAGCTTATCGGTGGTGCCACTGGTACCACCAGGGAGTCCACTATCATGTTCGAAGCTACCCTCGACTACTACGCCATGCCCGACACCTACCTTAACATCCTGAAGAAGGGTCTCGCCCATGATGTCCCCGTCATTACTGGAAATAACAAGGACGAAAATGGTGCCACTTACGGTCTCGAGCTCACTCTCCAGGAGTACTACGAGGACTTGAACGAGACCTACAGCAGTGGCTGGGTGGACCGTTTTCTCGAGCTCTACCCCGCCAACGAGTCCACTGCTGCTGGCGCCTACAACTCCATGTTTACTGACCGCTCCAAGGTCGGCACCTGGTTCTGGACTCAGATGTGGTATAGCGCCCGTAGCTCCAAGGTCTGGAACTACTTCTGGGATCACGCCCCCCGGGCCAGACCTCTGGTGCTTACCACGAGTCTGAGATCAACTACGTTCTAAACAACCTCTATGCCACTACCGAGCTGCCCTGGAAGGCCGAGGACTACGAGATTGCCAAGAGGATGAACGACTACTGGGCCAATTTCATTAAGACTGGTAACCCCAACGGTGCCGATACCACTGTTGCTTGGCCTGCTGTCAGCTCCAAGAAGGAGGTCCAGCACGTTGGTGATGGATGGGGCCAGATCCCTATTGCCTGGAGCAAGAAGATTACTCTCTTCAAGAACTGGTTCGCGACCCTCGTCGCTTATTAAATAATTATGTCTCGTAAAATCTAGCAGGAGCCGATTACACTGGTTCAAATTGATTGAATGCTGCGTGGGATTAGCGTATATCTGTGTTATGTTCTATTGTGAAATATCTCCTTGTCTAGCTTTTATTTTTGGAAAAGAAGATGACAAAATTTACTTACCATTATCACATTGGCAGCTTTTCCATGCCTCAGGTGGACAGCTCATAATGCAATTTAGCTTTAACTTTTCAGATTGTCTCATTCCGTAGTATCAATTCAGGCCAATGACATGAAAGTAACAGCCAGTCTAGCAAGTTCCAAAGCATCCAATTGAAGCAAAGTGGCATCTAATTGTACCTGCCTACGCCCAGCCCCACGTTCCCCGAATCTTCAAAGGAAAGGCCCGCGCCTGGACCTCGGGGCTAAGCCAAGAGCATTCGGCTTTACGATTATACTCGGGTTCGGGTTCGCAATAGTGGAGAAGGATCTACAGGAGTAATTTCGTTTCGCCTAAATATACTCAGGTTGACTCAAAGTAGATTCAAAAGCCGGGGGAGGTTCGGAAAAGTGCCGCATCGGGATTGAGCACACTCCCGCAGTCTGAGGGAAGTGGGCTCGGAAATTAAGTGCGCTAGTGCTTTAAGGGCAAATCCTACGAACTCAAAACTTCAATAGGCTATTCGGCATGAACGGAGTCCGACTGAGTACTCAGGGAGATCGGACTGCCTTGAATACTTTCGACGTGATAGTTCTTCCAGGACAGAGTCTCCACTGGCGCCTTTTCTCGAGCAGAGCCTTGCAAATACTGGAGCAGGTAGGTGACAATTAGCGAGTGCTTACTGCTGTATGTTTTCTATCTTTATTTGTTTGATTAATTCAGTAGGTTAAATGTTTAACTGGTTCGGCTCGTCTGAAGTCAGATTTGGCAATTCAGAACGAAAGCCTGTCCAGTATGGTGCCAGACATTTATCCATACGGAATATAATCTGGCAACCCTCTATGCATTTGCCTTTCACGTCCCGTAAGCGCCGACAGTAGCATAGTATCCGACTTTGCATATCACGTCCCACGAATATGAATAGAAGGTACCCATGTCTAGGAAACTAGAATTTGGCTGTCTTCCATGGAACCCAGCTGATGATGGCCCATTTCTGCATGAGTGGGAACCCAGGAAAGCATCCAAACAGGACCGGAACAGATACCGGTCATGCAAACTATATACACATAGAAGATGGCTAGTTCCATGAATGGAGCTTTCCTCACTTTCACATCCTAGATGGATCTGATGAAAAGGAAGGAAGCATTGGTTTTCAATTTGAGTCGATTCGAAGTCAGTGCAGCAAGACATAATAATGATTCAACTTTGAGAATTCATATTTGAAAATATTAAAGATCAGAGACCGCCACGATACGAATTTCCAATTATGCTTCTTAAGATTAAATTCTTCATATAGCCACTAAAGCCATCTCTTCGCGGGTACAAAAACCCCTTCGTACACGATGACAAGGCTACCATCCTCTTTCTCCTTTGCTGGGATCTAATGCAGGGGAATTTAAAACATTGATATGACTTGCTGCAAACAAAAAGCTTTGGAGCATTCCCTGAGATCAGCTTTTCGTGACAATTTTGACAAAACGAAGTCGTGGGAAAATTAACAGAGGTAATAGATATCCTTATATTTGCATTGGACCGAGCACGTATCGCATTATAAATCCCAACTCTCGACGATGGACTTCGGAATATCATTCAGGTTCTTCATAACTTCATTCAACGGGGAAGTAAACTCTTTCTCGTTGGCGCTCTTAATGTTCTGGAGAACATTCAGACAATCGACTTACTTCGCTCTGTTGTATGTTGGGCTCTTGCTCGGGCTCTTCGTTCTCGGTGCAATTGAACTCATAAAATTGAAGAAGTTCGTCGGCTTCATGTGTGAGAATTCCGTCGTTTCTACGGTAAAGTTCTGGAAATATCTCGATAAAACGGTACCGAAATTATAATAGCAATAACACCAAAGACATTGATAAATATAGCTAAAGGCCTACCCAGTAATTTCACTGACTGAGCGTACGAGACTCATCGCGCTGAGACTTTCATCTGGTAAATACACTAGACAGTTGATGATCATTCTATTCACGATAGTGTGGTTTTTAAATGTATCTTTTCTCCTCTGTAGTTTTTTGTTATACTGCTAATTTACATTTTTGGTTTGAGGAATACAGAAAAACAGATGAATAGCAATGTTTTCAAGCGTGTTGGAGATAGGAAGAGAAGGCAATCAGAACAAGCGAAACTTGTAGGCTAAGACGAGAGAGAAAGAAAGGATGATCCATTGAGCTATCTACAACATATAGTCTCTAAAGACTTCCTATGTAAGCCGCTTTACATTGAAAAAATGTGGGCGCTTGGTCCCCAACTCGAAGGTCATCCCTTGCCAAGTCAAATCACGGAGCGGAGGGCGGAGGAGGGAAGTCTTGGCACGAGCATTGCCTCACTTATGCTTGGCAACCTTGTAACCACCTGCGCCTGGGACTTCAAGCACATGGAAGCACTGTCATATATCAACACAACAAACTCGCAATTTGGTATGGTATTCTTGCCTTTAGATAAATCCCATTCAGTTTCTCGCCATGAAATATTCCGTGTTTAGTCTGCTCTTTTTCTTTGGAGAATCACCATCCAATTCTCTCTCTCCTCCGTGAGAGTCATCTCTCTATCAATTTTGCCGCATTTTCTGGCTTTGTATGAAAAGAAAGAACTTGGCAGTACGGGGTGTGGCTACGTCTTGGATTCTCTCACTAGCATCTCTCTTTTGCATTCCCATTTCACTGCAACTGAGATGCATTTCCTTTCCTGACAGCACAGTTTTCTCCTCGGTTGCGTTATCCTGTCAATTTGAGGCGTCTCACCGGCAACGCACCTCTTAGAACTCACCTTTGAAATAAGTGAGCGAGCCTCTGCACTCTAAATCTAAGTTTATGTTCAATTTTAGTCAGTTCTACCATCTTTGTCCATGGCCCAAACACGTAGCTGTTTCCAAAATTCTGATCTCTTTCTAACAGCTTTGATGTATCATTCCATCTCACAGTAGTTTCTGCAATTTCCACGCATCACCTGGATTATCGAAACCGTGCTTATGCATTGGAACTTCATTTCGGTCTACCTACGAGACATTCAAAATATAACCGTATTCAGTGAGACCACAATATACTTGATTCCCACAAGCATGCTGATCCCACTTTCACGTGGCTTACATCAATTTTTCCCCCTCGCAGAAACCGAAAAATCGCGACAGGTACCAAGCTAGCCATATCAAACATAGCCTGTGAGACTCCAAACCCAACCCTCTACATAGGATCCCCCAGGCGGACTATGCAAGGACATCAAGTAGATCGGGACGACAAAAGCGAAATCAGCCAAAGCCCTTGACAGACGGATTACTAAAGGCAACCCAATCGATCCCCACAAATAGGAACGCAGACTAGATGCCTACCTGGCTTTCAAGCAATAGTAGAGACCCGATTCCAACAGCCTGAGCAACCAAGGTCTTTCTTAGTATATTGATATCCTCTGGAATGAAATTGACCGAGCCGAGTCCCTCCAAAGAGAAGGGTACAACCAGGCTATACGCCGATGCACTATCCTTCACACCCTGAGATGTCCCCAGCATCAAATACGATGTCAGTCTGTTCGCATCAAGCAGGCCGTGTGCATTGAGTTTGATTATGCGTTTTCTTCACGTGGATTTTGCAACGTGGATAACACGGAAGGTTCGTGTATCGGAACCAGTCTAGAATCGTGTGCGACCCGTTACAAATAAAGAAAAAAGGAAAAAAAAAGATATCATGGCAAAACCGCCTTTTCTGTATTTCTGTTTCATCAAAGTTATATGAAAGAGGGGGGAGGGGGAATATTATTCAAGCTAGGAACTGGGGAGTAACTAGCGACGCCTCTTCCAACGATATCCCTATCATCGAGTTCTATTTCTATCTGTTAGCAAGGCTAAGTATTGTAGCCTTCCTCCTAGTCAGTAATAATACCTTCCTTGGGGAATCTAGCCCTTTACATGACGAAGGGATGTATATGTATTTGATACAACGCAACCAAAAATCTCATCCCACATCAATCTTTCCAACCTAAGCGACAAATACATATAACACCACTGCGTAAGATGTTTGGTATCTAAGCACCCGTTCCCAAACTAAAATAAACGACCTAGCTAAGGACATATATATTATTTGTATTGCAATTAGCATTACCGAGCCCCAGCAATGCCAAACTAGACCACCCATGATGAAAATTTTCAACAAAGCCAACCTTGGAACCTCGGAACCCCCAAAAAGTCAACAAACCCGCCTAGCCTAACCGTCAAACAAATACGAAAGTATGACAGGGCAGAATGTAATAAAATGGAACCATTGACACCGTTTGTGATGGCATGATTTGATAGATAAAGGTGCGTAGTGGATACAGACACAAACGCAGACGTAGACATCAAACATCAGACAGCAAAAAGATACAATAGTAGCCAGAGCAGCCTTAGCAGCAAAGATGGCAAGTCGAGTGGAACAAAAATATAAAGAGCAAGGAGGTATCAACCTTGGACACACACACGCGGCACACAGCATAGAGTAGTGGAATAGGAAGCGGAAATAGAAATGGAATAGTAGAAGAAGAAAAAGTAGAAAGAATAACCGTTTTTGGTTGTCGGGTTGTTTGTTGCATCACATCGTAAGGAATAAAAGAACGCCGCCACCATCCCAAACAATAACAATATCAGATAGCCGACCCGGAGAAAGGAAAGTAGAATAATCAAAGACAAAGCGAGACAAGACAGAAAAAGACAATAGACAAGACAATAGACAAGATACCAGACCAAACCAGACCAGACCAGACAAGAAGCCACAAGAGCCACACCCAAACATAGCGAATCGAACAAGTGGGGAAAAGCAAAAGACCATATCCATATAGACAAAGACAGAACGAGAGAGAAGAGTACAACCGCGGTTCAGGTACATGTATCAGCAGTAACATAAACAGCGTTTTCCTCCCAAAATTCATCAGACAAGCCGAACAAACGCGGATCAAAACGGGAGCGCGTAGAGAAGAACAACAACGTGAAGGGTCTATCTCCAAAAAAACGCAAAAGAAAACGCAAATTCAGCAAAGGGTAACTTGAATAAAAGACAAATACCGCCCCGACTCCCGGGCTCCATGACCATGAGCAACACCAAAGACACTAGCAAAGAGATCAGAGATCAAATTAGATTTGCGGCTGGGCCGGCGCGGTGGTCGTCCATGTCGACAGCGGTTGTGTAGCGGCGTAATGTGGGTGGTTGACCGGTGCCGCTGCACTGACATAGTACTGGGAGCGATCCCCGTAGTAAGGATGAATAGGATTCGAGTCACGTCTTGGGACGGAAGGATCGAGACCTGGCATGCCGCGTGGCTCGAGGGGATGTGGGTTTTCGAGCTGACCGGAGAGACTGAAGCTACCGCGGGAGAAGGTTGCTGGGGTTGAAGGGTCCATTGGGGAGGTGGCGTCTGTGGCGACGCTGCGGGAGGAAATGGAGGAGTTGCGGTATGCGGAAGGACTGTGGTCGGAGGTTGATCGGTTCCGGTCGCTGAGCGAGCTTGGAATCGCGGTATTGATGCCACCCGGGATGGAGGAGGAAAGAGCGCTGTGGCCGCTCATTGAGTCCATGCTGCCGCCGTAGGGCCCTGCGCGGAATGCGTGGTAGTCGTCGACCTTGGGCATGGCGGTCGGCCCTGGAGCGGGCAAATATGGGTTAGGTGCCGGTTGCCCTGACATGGAACCACCCATGGAGTATCCGGGGATCGGACCTGGTGCAGTTTGTGGCGGGTGTGTCGGGGTGTATTGAGCGTGCATATAGAAATCGTTGGGAGGAGCGGGCATGGCGTAGGCGGGTGGGGCCATCATCTGTGGGCGATATCCATACAGCGCAGCGTGCGAAGGATCGTGACTTTCCAAGGCACCGGTCTCCAGGTCATCAATCGGGGCGCGGAAGCTCTGTTTCTGGGTGAGTTCGATTCGGGGGCGGATGTAGCGCAAGGATTCCACCATCGAGGGTGGGTTGAGGATACCGCGCATGACGTCCTCGACACTGTAGTAGGAGACCAAGTGGTGGGTCACACCCATGACAGTCACGCTCATCGTCTTCTTCACCAAGCCCGAGTCCTTGAAACCGTATGAGTCGACCAGAGACCCGACCAATGCCCGTTCGACCTCCGACTGATGGGGACGGTCTGCGAACTGGCCGGAGGTAGAGGAGGTCGGAGAGTAGCCTTGGCCACCGTTGCTGTCGTGTCGCGGATAGGGCTCTCCAGGGCGGGCAGGCATAGGTCGTCGAGTTGCCTTCTTCATTGCGCGCTTTTTCTCCCCAGGTGGGAAAGGCTTGTCCAGTTCCCGGTAGACGAGGAAGTTGCCTAGAATGCGACTCGGACTCCAGGTGACGCCATCAGTCCAGCGTTTGATCCCAGACGCGTTCTCCTCGTAGATAAAGACACTCCCACTGCGCACAAGGTGGCTCCGTTCCCGATCGTGAGGGCGACGTGGGACATGATGCAGGACACCGGTCAAACACGCCTCAAAAAGGATCAGGGCATCTTGAGTGGTTGCGACATAGCCGGTGAAAGTGGGCTCCAACACGGCAGTGCCGTTCACCATGATGAGAGAGTGTGAATAAGCTGAAGTTGACCTCCCCCAGGAGTTTTAAAAAGGAAAATTAAGCTAAGAGATCGACCAGGGTATGGAGAAGGAGGAGGTTTTGAGTTGGGACCCCTCAGTTGGAGAATTGCCAGGGATCGACGGGCACGGGCCCAGTCAGCACAGTTGCACCGATCTGCTGAATCAGCCAAGGAGTGGTAGTATCATCGACCAACATAGAATAGAATATAAAGAGTAGCATATAGCATAGAAGAATAGAAGAACAGAAGAATAGAAGACGTAGAATATTGGATTACAGAAAAGAAATAGAATTAATTACTATATATCATGCTAGACAGGGGTCGGGGCAGCGGAGAAATACGGAGTAGAAAATAACCTCCGTATATTTAATATTTGCAGAATAATTGACCTTAATTTGACCTGGGCTGGGATAGACTGAAATGGACGAAATAAAATAAAATAATAAAATGTTAGCGTAATTGAAATGAAATCGGTGGGTGGAGCCATGGTTGGCTGTCGGAGGTTCCTTGGTTCCGGTACCGCCAAGTAGATTCTGACACAGAACAACGGACAGTATACTAAAGTCTACCTTGCATTTGAGCATTTGAGCAGAGCTTTAGTGTATCCTAGTAATTGATCAACTCTAACTTGACTGATAACTTATTATAACTTATTAGCAGTCTGTGATGGACAGTACTGATGCCCCGCTCAATACCAAACTATTGAAATCTATCCCCACTGGGTCCAACGGCATACGATCCTCTGGAGATATTATGTGGGTCTTCCACCCGGTGATGTCCACCCCCAAAAGATCTCATTTCTTGCACTTCCTCTTGACTCCTTCTCCAATCATCACGGTTGAATGTACAAAACCGGTCGGGGAATACCATTCGTTGTAAGGTTAGCCTTCAAGGTGGGAGAGTTTTCGGTAACTTCAAGCAATTTAACTTACAAAGGGGAAGAGGGTCCCGTACCTCTCCCGATATTATAAGGAGAAAGGTTCGCGGGAGATCCCCAGCAGATCCAGCAGAGCTTACATGAGTTAGGAATGCGGTACTTTCGCAATTACCATTACCACTTTTATCTTTCCACACATGTGGCCATGCACCCCGGCCGTGAAGGACTCAGGGATCGGCACTTGGGTTTGAGATAAAACGCCTATCATTGGTGTACCTGTTGAAATCAGCTGAGGAATATAGCGGAGGACTGTCCTCCGAGTTTCAAGCCGATTAGCAGGTCCCAAAGGTTTGGGTGAACAGGAGACGATCGCAGTTGGCGCACGCTTGTTGAAACTCAATTGGCGCGAATGACAGATGTCATAGGAAAGTATCATAGTATCATATGTATATGACGCATATGATGTATCCAATGCTATAATCACCGAGACCACTTTTAGGCAAGTAAGAAAAACGGGGAAAAAGAAAACGGAAAATCAAAAAGGATAATTGGTCCCATTCTGTATAGTACATCCCGGTGAGAATGATCACCCAGATCATCCAAACTGGTGAATGGTACATGGTCAATCAAAATGGGCATAGCCAATGGATCCAGCCAAGAACAGAACTCGAGTCTGGACCAAAGATGACATTCTGCACAGCCCATCACAGGCCAAGCCTCTAAGCGCGTGAAAGCGGGGGGTACACGAATGGGCTCCGTACGAGAAAAGCGAGAATATTCCCAGAGCCAGGAATAATAAGGAGCAAACAGCCAATAAACGCCCAAAGCCAAAAAACTAAGTAAAAGATGCCAATCTAATTACCCCACAAACTCGTCCCCCTTAGCAAATCATCGTATAACCTCCGAGCCGGATCTATTTCCCAGTGGACGTGTGTGGCTTTCAAATGTGTTTAGTCCTCCTATCAGACGATCACCAAGTAACCAATGATGCTATACTATTACTCCGTCGACAATTCTCGTGTCGATCTCTGCTATTCGCTCGCACTAAATACCCACATCCACGGTGCACCCGTACCAGACACTCGGGCCAGGTATCCGTGCGACAGATGAGACAACGGGCGTATATGATGTCCGAAATGGGTAGGTGAGTAGCGATTCCCCATATTGTGTCCATGTGTGTCAGTCTGAGTAGTGTAAGTTTAGTGAAGAAAACAGTTGAGAGTTAATCTACCCTCCCCTGGTACTGGTTCCGACTAGCACGACTAGCAGGGGATACGAAGATCGTTGAGCAATATATCATTTTGGGTCTAGACAGAAACCAAAGGAACGCTAAATCGACTAGTTCCAGTGGCGTTGGCACTATGCTTTTCTGGGTCGAACTAAGAAATCCCGCAACTCTCAAGGGTCTGCGTGAGCACTAAGGGGTGATCATCATTAGGGAACTTGGCGTAAAAGTGAAGATCCGGTTTGGATCACCGACTTTATTCTTTCCTTGGTTAACTTTTGACTTTGACTATGGTCCTTATACTATCTTATTACTTTGGAGTATGCTGATTGCTATTAGCATTATCCCGAGTCAAACCAACATGATATTGTAAAAATTAGTGGATAGCACGTCCACATCCATGCACCAGCCTATGCCAGACCATGCACTTCCCGTACAGTAGTAGCACATGCACCCAAAACTCCAGGATGTGCCGTGCCATCCACATCCACACCCGTCCCTAAACATCCTCACACAGAAACATGGAGAAAACCCATCCAGCAAAAATCAAGACACAGGTACCTGCTGCACTGTACTACCTCCCTATTTCGTCCACAACCCCGAAGACTGTTTTTTGGTCTTGGCCAACGACAAGATTGCAATTGCCAGCCCCTGGGGCTAGCCTGGCTGTCTGCCTGACCCTATCTTCCACTGATTCCGCTCTAGGCAAGGTGCCGCTCGATGCTTAGGGGCGTCTATGCCCGACCGGCAATCATTCCAGACTGGGATCCTCGATGCCAACGGAGTACATGGTCGGCGACCCATAAGTTACCGTAACTTAACACTAATTCAACGATAACTTGTAAGTTATGGGGTGTGGAGAGGGTCGTTCCCGACTTCCACTGTCAGCCTCAGGAGGGTCGGGGGTGAGTGAGATCATGATCATCGCGATCGTCTAATTATTCCGTTCTGGGTTTTAGTTGGGGAGGTGCCGTCTGTCCGATCGCGCTTTTCTGTGCGATAGGAGGCGAGGCTCGGACACATAGCTGGTCCCTCCTCTATTTCCGTCTGTTCTTAAGGCAAAAGAGGCAGGATGCAAAGACATTGAAAAAATAAGTTACTTGTAGGTTAAGAGGCTAAGACATGAGTCCAAGGTGCTATCGCGGACTTCTCCTTTTGCCTATCAGTTACGGTTATGGTTCGCGACTGCAATGCTGCTATAGTAAGATATTCCCAGTCAACGGAGTGTTCTCCCCTCGTATCCTCCGCAAGACGCAAGACTGGTTCACACCCTCAGACCTCTCCCATCCCCAACACCCCGAGACCCTCGTGATAAACCACCCGATCGGGTAGAAAGAGTCGTCCTCAGGATTCACGGTGCGATTCCAGTACCAGACTAACAACTATACTTGCTGGCAGGTCACACAGAAGGGGGAAGGGCTCGCCCATGTGGTCAGAAGGCCTGTTACCGGCAGGGATCAGCGAGCCTGCGCAGTATTCCCAACAGCGTGGTCGGCTCGTGTCGGACTGTGAGACTTCTTTGACAGGTTGGATTCAGGGCTCTACAACGGTGCCACAATTATATTCACATACGGTGTTTTGATTAAATGATCCAAAGACACAATAGTACGGAGGAATAATAATCGAAGTAGAATAGAAACCTTCATGTTCCACATACAGTGCCTCCAAGTTAGGATTAATCAAACCGAAACCAACCCAAGCACCGACATCATCTCCGGGTCCAACACGAAAACATAGACCGTTGATCATCCCATCAGCTGAATTGGCTTGTTCCTTGATTTGATCTGCCAAAAACCAGGGATGGCAAAAGAGCGCCTGTGCACTATTACTGTACCTCCAACTAGGAAGGGGTTTACTATCTCATCTTTTGCTAGTCTAGCGCAGTGCGCTAGACTTCTCCTGCATATTGGAGTGTAGATAGTTTGCCCGAGTGCCCGATTGCCCGGTTTGCGGGGTGTGGCTTGGAGGCGAGACTGGACTGGCCTGGTCTGCCACTATCCACTAACAACACTAACACGAGGCACCACTTTATGCGCCAGGATGTCATGTACGGAGTAAACAGTTGAAGAGTGGCGTTGGCTGTAAGTACACAGAATGCCATTGGAGGGTTCCGATTGTACAATACTATTGCTTGTGCCCACTTGTACTACAATACGTATGCGCTTTACTTGGTCTTCTCGGCACACCGTCTTGTAGGTACTCCGTTACTGATCTTCGCTGATAATTTTCTACAATTGGAATCCCGATATCTTTGTCGGCATACTCTGCACGCATGTCCCCTTTGCCATGCATTTCTTCATCTGCACGCATGACCCCTTTACCATGCTATCTGCCAACCTGCGTGTCGTGATGATTACGCTGGGGGGCTTTGATTGGTGCATCTAGTGATTTTCTTGTTCTCAAAATGCAGATTTACGCAGGCATGCTGCATGCTACAACATATAGGCTACATGTACATATCTAGGTAGCTGGGATTATGTCAGGATAGTAAGTTGGACCTCGGTTTCAACAGATGTCTTTGCAGTGCATTCATTCCTGTCTCTAGGCAGACATGTTGGATATGATCGATAACCTGTGATAGCGTAACAATGATGACATACTACATCTACCATCAAGATCAAGATCAATAGTAAACAACACCTTGCGCCAGTACCATCTACCCAAGTACCAACCAACACCAACTACCAACCCACGTCTTACACCAATCTTCAAACCAAACCAAAGAAGCGCGCCGAAAGCAAGGACAATTAACCCCCTTACATCAATGCCAACTTAACCGCTCAACCGCTCAAGCGACCCTATGACAAGCCCCCACTACCCCATATCGATATGTACATGCATATATACACAGACCAAGCTAGCACGATGAAAGAGATGATGTACAGCGCTTAGCATCCAACCTGCAGCCAGTGCGGCAGAACAACAACACACCCACATCTAACAAAATTGACTCATCAAATTGACCCAGCAGACCTGACAACGTAAGTAACTAGTCTGCCCCCCGCCCGTTCCCTCGGGATTCTTATACATCACAAAAACCGGCCGGGCCTGCAAAATGTAGCTGTAATCTTGCAGTCCAATCCAATAACAGTGCAACTGTCCAATGCCAGACTCGCATGCTGATTCGCTCGTTTCTCTGCCGGAGATGAGATCAGATCTCTACTAACGGTGGGCTTATGCACGCCACCCCTCGAGCACTCTTGCTCGATCCACTATTTCCCTTGAGAGAGCGATACTGATAGGCTGCGTGGCTCAGGTGTATGCAACTCTCTTGATTGGGAGTATCGTCGTGATAAAACATGTCATGTTATGTATGCACATCCTTGTTGGTCATCTTGACGTTGGCGTTGTTGATGCGTGATGCGTGGAATGTGAGATATGATTGAGCTCACATATGGTAGACGCTGTCAGCTTCACTTCGACGGCGTGTATACCGTACCGTCCATGTATCAGTAGAATGCCGAGATAACTAAAGAAAGGAAGATAGACCAGACCTATAGAATACGCTGATCTATACAGTCCGCCAGTAGAATCCCACCCGAGCATACTGTATATGTACAGCCAGCACCGTCATTCCCCGTATACAGATACAGGGACCTGTACACGCATTGTCCTAGACCTCATTTCCTATCCCGGCGACCCAACTATCCCTGTCTTTTCCTACAGTAGGAGGGGTAGAGATCGGCAGTGTGCCCCCTTGCGTGGATCCCAGTTTCCAGACTGGCGGTATGATCGCGGCTTGGGGGTGGGCTTGACGTGGGTTTGGGTAAGTATACGTGGCTGGCATGGCGTGTTTCTTTGCTTTTTTTCTCTCGCGTGTTTTGGTTCTGGGGAAGGGGGTGTTGGAATGTTGGACTAGTTGGGTGGTGGGCGTTTGGGGTCCTTGGCATTACGGGTGTTTTGCTTTTCTGTCATTCAGTCTTCTTATCTAGTTATAAGTTGTTAGAATAGGTTTTACTTGTTGATCCTTTGATCTTGATCTCGCGTTTAGTGCCTGTTTTAGGGTTGTAGGTTTGGCTATTGGTTTAGTGGAAGTCTGTTGAAGCTCTCTTCGATCTAAAGGGGAACGAATTATAACTTGCAGTATTGAGTATGAGGCTGATAGTAAAAAAAAATTATCATATATAACGTCAGAGAAGTTCAGTAGTGTACATATATGTCTACCGGGCAAGTATATCTAATGCGCCAATCGCTCCCGCTATGCCAGTATGTTACAAATGAATCAGTGAAAGGAACCACGCCCAGCAAGTCAGTTAAGGCGATGTGGCAAGCACGTCGGCAACAGCAGAATCCTCGCTGTCTATTTCCTTGACAAACCCACGGTTCTTCCTCACATGCATTAGCAACCGCAACGCACCAACAGGCGTAACGCCCTCAATGCGCTTCGCCATGCCAACACTAACTGGACGCACACGCTCAAGCACCTGTCGCTCCTCATTGCTGATACCGGTAACCTGGCTGTAGTCCAGGTCGGGAGTAAGAAGTAAGTTCTCATCCTTCTGGAAGCGCATGGCCATCTTCTCCTGGCGCTTCAGGTACGGCGCATACCGGCCTTCGATGGCAACGCGGGCGCGGATCTCCGGCGCGAAGGAGGCGGCGGTGTATGCTGTTCCGGGGGTAGACTCCATAGTCGGAATGAGAGAGTCGATGTCGGTTGTGTCCAGGACCAGGAGGTCGAGACCTGAGCGGATGGAGGTATCATCGCGGACCTTAAAGCCCTTGCGAGACCACGCAGACGATGAAAGCTTTGTATTAGCGAGGAGAGTTTGCAGTTCCGAGATCTGTGCCTCTGTGTCGGAGAAGTGGCTCCAGCGCTTGTCAGAGACGACACCAGCGTCGCGGGCCATGCGAGTCAGGCGGAGGTCTGCATTATCGGAACGTGTGGAGATGCGGTATTCGCTTCTCGTTGTAAACATCCTGTATGGCTCGGACACGCCCTTTGTGATGAGATCGTCGATCATGATACCAATGAAGCCATCTGATCTGGTGAGGGTGAGAGGAGTTCGGTTTTGTGCTTCCAGACCAGCGTTAATGCCGGCGATGATGCCTTGTCCGGCTGCTTCTTCGTAGCCAGTAGTACCGTTGATCTGTCCGGCCAAGTAGAGACCACTGATGAGTTTTGTCTCCAGTGTTGGGCGCAGGTTGCGCGGGTCAATGTAGTCGTATTCAACCCCGTAACCTGGCTGGAGCATAGTTACGTTCTCGAGACCTCGAACTGCGCGAAGCATGGCGTATTGTGCATCCGCCGGAACGGTCATTGAGATACCGTTAGGGTAAATGACGTCGTTTGGCGCGAATCCCTCAGGCTCAAGCCAGATCTGGTGCTGAGTTTTGTCCTTGAATCTGATGATCTTCGACTCCAACGAAGGGCAGTAGCGAGGACCGCGAACTGTCTCCCTGATGTGAATCGACTTGTCCAGATTGGCGCGAATGATGTCGTGGACGGCTTCGTTTGTGTGTGTCATCCAGCAGGTAAGCTGACCCTCGTCGCCAACGTCGACAGTCTTGTTCAAGTACGAGAACGGGTGTGGTGGCGAGTCACCCTTTTGAACTTCAAGGCCGCGGTAATCAATCGTCTTTCCGTCAAGTCGAGGCGGCGTGCCAGTCTTCAGGCGGCCCAGTTGGAACCCAGCGTCGCGAAGAGACTTGCTCAGTCCATATGTAGGAGCCTCGCCCATGCGTCCAGAAGGAAAGACGTCCATGCCAATATGAATCTCACCACCTAAGAAGGTGCCTGTTGTGATGACCACACGACCAGTGGAAATGACCTCTCCAGACTCCAATCGGACACCAACAATCTTGCCCTGAGCACCGGGAGTGCTCTCAATTCCTTCAGTTGAAACCACAATATCGGCCACCTTTCCCTCGACGATGTTCAAGTTCTCTGTTCCAGCCAACTCCTCCGACATGTACCGCTTGTACAGATCACGGTCAATCTGCGCACGCGGACCCCAAACAGCAGGACCCTTGGAGCGGTTCAAGACGCGGAACATGACACCAGCCTTATCGATAATGCGGCCGGCGACACCGTCCATCGCATCTACCTCCCGAATCATCGTTCCTTTACCGATTCCACCGAAGCTGGGATTGCACGAGCAGACTCCAATGTTCTCAAGAGAGGGTGTGACCAACGCAGTGCGCGCACCAGAGCGAGCAGCAGCGGCGCATGCCTCGGAACCGGCATGACCACCTCCAATAACAACGACATCGTACGGTCTAAAGAAGCTAGTCAGGAAGAAACTCCAATGCGATAACCAGGGGCAAACACATACCGCGTATTATCTGTAACAGTGGCTAGACCGCGACTCCGACCCATAGATGAGCGGAGGCGGCCATGACGCATCAGCGCCGCCGATCGAGATCGAAAAGCCATGGCCATAGCGAATTGAGATAAAACGCTGATGTTTAACAAACACAAACTTCAAGATCGATAAGGAAAATTACCGCCAGTCACGTGCGCCTACTTATGGCCGTTAAACCCGAGGGCGGTGACCTATATGACATAATCACTTGCGCCATCGGCCAATTGCGGGGCTGATGATGTTCAGCTCTTTGACTTGCCGATTTCTTGTTCCTGGTTTCTACACTTGCAAATCAAAATCAATCACAAGACGACATAATGAAGGCATACTGGTATGACAATCTTCCAGTACGTACGCTCCAATGCAGCAGTTCTATACTTTTCAATCGCGCCCACCTGCAACCCACCCCACCAATTGCCAACCCAGCAGCTAACACTAAACGACCAACAGGGCGACCAGCGCGAGCCCCACGACTCCGGCCGCGCCGTTTCAGAAGAAAAGCTTGCCTCCTTAGGCGTGCTATACAAGCACTGCCCGACAATCGCAGATGTGGACCAGATCGCCCAGGACCGTGGCTACCGCAACCGCGACCAGGTCTGTGTTTCACCCGAAGCTATGGGGGACGTCTACGAAGACAAAGTGAAGACCTTTTTTGCCGAGCACTTGCACGAGGATGAGGAGATCCGATACATCACCGATGGCGAGGGATACTTTGATGTGCGCGGAAAGGATGACGAGTGGATTCGTATCTGTCTCGTTAAGGATGATATGATTATTCTTCCCGCTGGTATTTACCACCGGTTCACCACGAATGCACAGAACGTAAGTGTCTTGAACTTTGCGCCAACCATGAGATGTGGAGGCCAGCATGTGGATCGTGATACTGACTCTATCCAGTACGTCCGGGCCATGCGTCTCTTCCAGGATGAGCCTAAGTGGACACCGCTCAACCGTGGCGCTGAGGTCGATAGCAACCCCCATCGCAAGACGTATCTAGATACTGTTATCACCCCTACTATGACTGTAAACTAGATGGGTTATTGAGATTGAGATGCGTTATGACTGAATTGGCAATACACATGGAGGCCTTTGATGACTGGTACAGATTTAGAGTGGACCTTGTCGATATTAAGCTTTGACAACACACTGGAATTTGACACTTTTCAACACCACGTCATGCTCTGAATCTCTGAATTACGCAGTATTGGTGTAACACACATAATGAATTTGAGAAATACAACAACCTCATCTTCCGGTTAAGAGTACGACAGTCACCCAAATTCAGCTCAGAGAAGTACAAAACCCTGGTCTCTTACCGATATTGTGACACTTCTTACTTCAAACCTCCTTTCTAAACCTCCTAGCTTCGACAAAACGTGAAAGCATTTGCACAGCAAGATTACCCTCATTGTTCATTTACTTTCTTTCTCGACCTAGCCATTGACTTGTGCTACTCAGGACTGTTTTTATCGACAATCGTTCCAGACTTAGTCTTCACTCTCCAACTACTGTGCTCCCGGCCCAACTGAACCAAGATCGACACGGCATGAGCGATCCATCAACATACGCTGATGAGTCTGGAAACAATCTTACAGTACCGTCAGAAGGGATAATCAGTGGTGCAGATAAGCTGGGATCAGGCAACGCTACAATGGATAAAATTAAACAGGCAAGAGCGGCGCCGCAAGAACCCTCAGGGTTTTTTTCCCTGTCCAGCTTCCTCGGGCTTTTGTTGCCCATTGCAACTCTCCTTTACATTTCCCCTCACAACACTTGCTTCGCTGTGAGCTTTTTATCTCATTTTAATACGTACGAGAGTGCCATTCTTGGCTCCCCTGCTTGTCTATCTTTTCAGAAGTCCCTGAAAAATGGCGACTCCAGCTCAGGTACCCTTTGTTACCACAAGAATCGGAGGATTTAATTGCTGACCGCTCTTGGTAGCCTTCTCATCAGAAGCCCAGGTCTACTGCTGCCAAGTGTGGTGCAGTTGAGGACTTTGGAATCCCCGCAGACGAGGAGGACTGGGAGCAGCTTGTGAGAACGGGACATCTCCAATCAACGACGATCAGCACACTCGCTGCAGATCTGTTGGGTTCTGGGTCCGAGGCATCTAACAAACAATACCTTATGCTCCATACAGCGTCTCCAGGAGTGAGGCTACCCGAACTCCTATTTGAGCACCATGCCCGCTATGGTATTGCAAATGAGATGGCACAAGGGTCGCAGGCTATTCTCGAAGCCTCAGAGGAATTTAGTCATTTTCTGGAGATCATTGAGACTGGTCAGTCCATGGATAACGTCAGAGAGGGCAAAGCTCTGTGGCCAGGCTCGTTTGCAGTTCCACGGCTTCTTCAGCAGCAAACTGTTACTGTCGATGGTGTGCCAGACTACGTTCGTGTAGCACAATTCGAGAATAAGGCTTCGATGACCGCGGGACCCAGATCTGACAGTCGTCTCCACTTGCTCCCGGATGCAGAGGACGAGATTGTACCTAATGCTGCAGCCATTACACTGTTCTCTCAGCTGATACACATGATTCCATGTGACCTGGAGTGGGTGATGAACCGAGCTCATTTCACAGCCAGGTTCGGACAAGGCAGTTTCAGTGCCCAGACAGACGGAAGTCTGAGGCACAAGGACCCATCCAAAAAATTGACATTTGCGATTCTGGAAGTCAAGAGTCGGCTGCGCAAGAAACGACCTAGTTCCATTCTTATACAAGAAGCTTGTGAAGTTGTCGGGTGGTTGATGGATCAGTCTCCGGGCAGGGCAGTTTTCGACCAACAGTAAGTATTGCTTTCCACTCGGTGTTATCCAAGCAGCTTTATCACATTACTGACATCGACCACCTCCGCCAAGCTTCCTCCTGGTGTCCCAAGATAGACATGGGCTTTACATTACATTTGCACCATGCAGCAAAGAATATGTGGAGTATCTACACGGACAACGTAACGACTGTGAGCTTATGAAGATGCAGACATATGGGCCATGGAGCACTGAGATAGTTGAGGATATGAAGGATTTTGCGGTGTGGATTCTTGCCACTTCCATGAGAGCTATGGAAGTATCTGCTTAATCTTATATCCATTTCCGCTGAAACCTTGTTCCTGGTGAGTACTTGCACAACTTGCCTATTTACTGCAGTTTCAATTTTGCGCCCATTGTCATGAAAATCATGTAAACGAGTCTCAAGCAATACAGTCTCTTACCACACCTAATATCTTTAAACTAAAGATCAAGCGTAGGTCCTAGCGCATGTTCAAATTCGTTCGGATCCCATGTCGCCCGGCATTCCGTGATGCCTGCGTCATTTGGGCCCCCTCTGTTTTGTCACAATCCCTTTCTGCTTTCTATCCTCTTCAGCCTTTCTCTATCCCCTTTTCCCGCCCTTACTTTCGATCATCGTTTCTTCTTTTATTCGAATTGAAGCTGATCAAATGTCACTACCGTGGAGGATGCTTACCAGGCGCGGGCGAGAGCGTGAGCTTGACCACCAAGCTCGGTTCGCAGAGTCTCGTTCCAGGGCGCTTAAAGGCATCATCGACCCATACAATAACACTTTACATCACAACAACATGCTTATCGAGTCCGATTCATATCACGATCTCGGTATAGTTTGCCGTGATCTAGTGATTGATACCGATGGATCCTACACAGATGTTCCTAAACCAGCTTTCTTTGATCCTCTGGCTGTTTCCCAAATTCCAACGATAAACACGGAGTCTGACGCGACTCGGATAAGCTTGGAGGACATAATGACTATTCGGAAATGGCGAAAGACAAATCCTCAATATCGGTCCCTATCAAGACAAACCCGAGCGTTGGGCTTTGAGATAGGCGCTGCCTTCAGGTACCATAAACGTGATGAAGGCCGTCGGAAAGATCGTAGCCTTGCCTCTATCGCCAACTATTCCCAAGGGTAAGTCGGTTTTTTCTAGCCGTCTTGGGGCACACACTAACGCTTCAACGATAGTGGAGATATCTCGCCAGACATAATCGCTGAAGAGTACGATCCTGTGATATGGCAATCCCTCTGGTGGCACCCGGACGCAGCCTTTTGCCAGAAAACATACCTCAATCTGCCACACACAATGATTGTGTTGCAAATGACCGTTGAGCTGGACGATAGAATCTTCCAAGTGGAGGTTTTGACAGCTCTCACCATCATGCTCACGCTTCTTGAGGGAGATAGGTTTGAGCTTCACAACACAGTGCCGGTCATGGTGATTAGTGTTATGGGTCGAATGCAAGTCCGTGTTCTACAGTTTCACTACAGCCGTGAAGGTCTTGTTGTTACCAAGACACGTTTCATGAGCTTCGCCACGGATGAAAGCACGACGATCGGGCTCGGTGTCTTGATGGGCCTCATGTCGTCAAAGACTAGTGGGAACACAAAGGATCCCAGTAACATCTGGAAGGTGAGCTGCGTGGCTTCCAAGTTGTCTTGGTTGCGAATACTAATGTGTATACAGCCCGTGTCCCCTCCCACCACCCCAACCCAAGCTTCTAGCGAGCCTCCTGTTGTTGACCCAAATCTTACCGCCAGCAGACGGATCCTCCAAGCTCTCCATGTCGGGAAATACAGTTCACGTGCCAAGAGGTCCCGAAGCAAAACTCATGGAATCCCGGATTTCGATCCACAACCCCCCAACCAAATTAGCGCCCCTACACACAAAGCTCAGGAAGACACGAAGGAACAGAAGCCTCCCGGATCACACTTTGCGTATCCTGAACAGCTATTCACCGGTCCTCCTGACTAGTCTACCAGTTGCGTAAAATTGTCGAATAACAGTGATAATAACGAGGACGCGGAAGGTCCCTTTGGGGAGGGCCCAACCAGGATATCATTTGCTAATTCATGATTTCCATGTATCTCTTTATGTCAGAATAAACCTCTTCTCTGCTAAAAAAAGGATCATTAATCCATGTCCAACTTCCGTAGTGCTGTTTATACACCGAGTTTAAGACGCCGTATCGTATGGTCCCCGCCAGCAGGACAACCCTTATCTGCTTTGACTGAGAGTTGACTGTTAATTCTGTCTCACTGTGCTGCGTATACTTTGAAAACAGCCCGGTCAACGAGTGCCGAAGCTGAGGATGCATACAGGAGTCCAAATGTAGGTCAGCCTTTTTTTTACTTTTTGCTATTGTCTATGTTATGAAGTGTGGTTTCTACAAAATGATTGTATATTTTCCTGCATCGCCTGCACGTCTTGTAACCTAGTATTATATAGGCCTCTTTTCATATCGCGCTTTCTTGCCAGGTTCGAAGAATCCGATCCTCCACGTATGCCCAAGGCCACCCATTATCTCTGTCCGTCCGGCGCAGAAGATCAAACAATACGGTTTGGGCGAGAGGATCATTTATCCAGGCACTACCTATAGTTCATAGTAAGTAAGCAACGAAAGCTGAACAGGATAGGAAAGGAAGAATGTAAGACTTACAAGCACTTAAGGTATGGCAAGCCATAATCCGCAAAGAGGGCTCATCGTCCGCGGATAGTGCGACCCCGAAGAGGTAATTTAGGGTTTGTGATATTTGTTCCTGGATAATTAGGAAACCGAATCGAATCATAGCCTGATGAGAAACACACCTGGTTTTCTGGAGTCTCTTCTGATTCGTCAATCAAGACAAGCGCTTTGGCAAGACAAATGTGCTGTACGGCGGTTGCTGAAACAATTACAGACGTATTAATATCAAATTCCCCCACGGTAAACATTGACAGTTCTTACAGTGCCACAAATTCATATGCAAAACCACAGGGAAGGGATTGCCCCTTTCGCGGTCCGGAGGTGAAACGTGCAGAGGCATGAATGCATCAGGACGTCCATTCTCCCATTCCAGGATTCTCTTCTTCAAAGCGATCCTCCCTGAACGCCCCAGATAACCCCCATAGTTTCGTCCGGAAACATTATAACAAAAGTCTATGGTTTCGGCAAGTAGCCAAATAGCACGATTCACCCAGTCGCTGACGCTCAGGACTTGTTTGGATGCCCACCAACACCGTAGGCGCTCGTCGAATGGTGCAAATGCAAGCCGAAGGGACTTTCGATAGGTGAGCGCGAATTGAATGTCTTGGATGACGAAGACCCAGAATGAGGCGGAGGCGAGGCCGCCGGAGATAGCGCAGTCTACATGTGAGCTGATATAAACGGATCCGGCAAGAAGGTGGCGTTGTGGATCAATAGAGGGTATATAAGCTAGGAATAGGTTTTAGTAAACATGTGTTTCAGAAATGGGTGAGTTTCAAACGCACAGGATATTTGTTCAAAGAAACGGAGGATCACGGTTGTGCTGAGAAGGATGTCGATGCTTATCTTTAACGCTGATTTGTCGAGTGAAGGAAGCATAATGAGAATACAGCGCTCATGATAGCTGTCTGCAACCTCCGTAGAGACTGCCCTTGTTGTTTGGGATAGGTGCATTGCCGATACGGCAAGGCAGGCGGACAGTAGCAGTGGAGACTGGCTAGCTCGATCGGCTATTTCCGCAACAAAGTGGCGTTTAGGATCACCGGCATCAAGCTGATCGATTAGCAAAAGCCTATTTTGCATGTGTACGAGAATCTACTTACCCATGGTGCAAGGTGCATTTGGAAATGTCGTAGCAGATAGGCTTCATTCATACTTTTCAGCCTTTGTTGTACGACGTGTTGAGCACTTGGAGATCGTGGCGAGATCGCCGAGGTCGAGTGCGAACTTGCTTGATATTTCGTGTCATGTAAAGGAACAGTGACAATCGTCACAGGCGCAGGAGGCTCTGTGGAAGATGACGGGGTATACCGACATTCTGACGGGGGTCTGCTTCGCAATGGTTCATTCGGTACGGATATCACACAATACTCTGACGCTATCTCATCGGTCTCATCTTGGAATGAGTCTGGGCCAAAGAATTAGCACAAGGTCGAGCAGATCCCCCTCCATCACGTACATTCTGAAGATGGATCCATCCAAATCTGATCGGCCGCAAATGACAGTGCGCTCTCCCCATATACGGGGGGGCCCTTGCCGCGTAAGGAAGGATTCTGGCCATGCTTGAAACAATCTTGTTTCGGTTTCTCCGGTGCTTCTAAGCATTCGAGGCCAGACTTTTGACAGCGCAGGCAATTGGTTCCTGATTTATCACCTAATCAAGTTAAGTCAGATCTGTGAGCGTCTAATGAGAGGCCATGCATACATTTTAGATGGCGTAGACGACACGTGTAGCTGTGTCCAGTCAGTTAGAGGAATGGAGATCACGGAAACAAAAGAACTGACCATCCCCTCCTCATTACGCAACTAGCTTGATAAAGACTGCCTTGATTTGGGCAGGTATCCAGAAGAGAATAGGAAGACTCGGCATCCCGAAAGCGACCGCATAATATTTTTTTGCCAAGGTTGACTAACACATTTTTACAGTATCATTTGTGGGGGCCCCAGGCAATGCGAATCAGGGGGGAAATTAAAGCGGAGGCCATGTTGGGGAACATTTTCTAAACGGAAAGTCTCCAGCGTGGGGAATCATTGTGATGCCTGAAAAAAAATCACGCAAGAGTGGGCCTCACTGCGGTGTTTATAATCAGTTTAGTGCCGTCGGGAGTATATCCGCCTCTAATGCACAGTACCTCTAGATACACTTTAGATATACTATTGTCAGCCCTGTCGCGAGTGACGCGTTGAATAAATACTTTGGGAAACTCTTACATTGCTATAAATGTATCCTACTCCGGAACCGATTGTCCGCTTTGTAGCTCTTATTTGGAAGGGTAAAACCGATCATGGAATCATAAATGAGGAGCGAACGCCAACTGTAAGGTAACTTGGCATATTCCACTCTCCACTTCATGTCCGACTTCCGCCGTTGTTTTCCTAATTTACCTTTCATGTTCTTCAGTTGTATTCCAAGCAAGCCTTCAGATAGGCCAGGGTGCGAACGGCAGCATAAGAGGGGAGAATGGCCTAATGTATATGTTGGAAACCTCGGAACCAGTGGCTCTTGAGAGCAGATCAAAATCATCCCACGGAAATAGCAAAGGTTTGAGTTGATCAACACTTGAGCAAAACGTAAGAAAACACCCGTCTCGACAATGCGGCCGCAATAGACCGCAATAAGCAGGTCCTGTCGCTTATCCTCTTTCTCTATACTTCAATACTTATCAACCCATTGCCAACGCTTTTTAAACACAAGATACAGGAAACTTTTCCACATCTTACGAACCCCTATTAGAAATCCCAAGCCACCACCTCCAATCCGTCCCATCAGGCCCAGCAGTCACTTCCTTCACCGTCAATCTAGCTTTCCTCGTCACGGTATCCATTTCAATGCCAAACGGCTGTGTGTTATCTACCTAACGAGTCGAGTAATAATTATGAGCCCGGAAGCGAAAATATAATTTCCACTGGACCAGACTGAGATCTAAGTCGTTATCGCTCGCTACTGCTTTGAATAGGACTTCCATCAGCCGATGCTTGGTTCAGCCGAAATGATGAAGCAATGGTCATTAATTCATAGACAGGGTTGTCTAAGCTTTCAGGACTTTGTTAGATAGCCGTTTGCTTGCTTGCCGTCTGTTTGCTAGGCGCTTGGCAGGGCCAATCTAGTCGGCCTGTTCCCCCTTTTTCCCATAGAGAATTCATGGTCCTCAGAGATCTCTCTCTATTATTATTCTTCACGCCTAACGCAATTATCGACTAGTCAGACGTCGACTTCCCTTCTCCCTTTTACCAGCTTGTCAAACTTATGCGCGGTTAAACCGCCGATAACGGGATGATCGAGCGGTTCAAGATTTGGCAGCAACTCAAATTTCATGCCGCGGTGGAAATCGACAGCGGCAAGGCGACCAGTGTCAGTCCTGATCTATACACGCACGAAAAGAGAGACAGTGAAACTCCTGGCAATGTGCTCGCTACGAGTATCTTTTACGAGAATTTGGAACGTCAACCGGAAGTATGGCGGATCTTTCATCGCTGCTCGAAGCAACTTTATGTGCATGATATTCCTCGGATGCTGGATTACCCTCACGAAGCTCTTAAGTCGAACACTTCGTTATGATGGGGCTCTGTGGTGCCCAGTGTTTTCTTTTCACAGGTCCAGAGAGGGAGAGACAAGGATGAGGGTGAATCAATCTATCTCAAAAGGGGATTTATATTGCTCCATAAGGTCTGGCAAAGCACAATGGCACTAAGCTACCTGGCTTTGGTGGAATGGCGTTAGGCTTCATGATCATCCGTGAGAATATAGACATTTGGTAGGCCAAGGGATCCAGTTGTCATCAAGTACATCATATCCTAAAATATCAGAAGCTGTATATGTGTCACTCAGCTCTATATTCATACTGCCTCCGGCACACCTCTTCCTTCAACCAGCTGGATCCTGCGCTGGGCTTGGATAGGAAAGCTCGGGAGATATCTATTGAAAAGAAATGGCACACTGGCTGTAATCAGCGCGCCACCACCGCACATAGCAACCATAGCTGTGAATCCAGGCTTATAGTCCGGTGCATCAGAGTCAGGCCACATACGGCTGCCATACAGAGCAGCAAGATCTCCAACTCCATTGACCAAAGCAATGGCGACCGCTCGCTTCTCTATTGGCTGTGCCATAGTCTCTGATGTCCAGGTCAATATCAGAGGGAACGCACAAAATACACCGGACACATAGAAACAGATGAAGGCGTAGCGAGGGGCGGTTTGTTTCACGGTCACTATGATGATTCCGGAGATTGTGGCGAGCGTAAGTCCGAATACAATATGCCACTGCCGATTCTGGGTGCGATCAGATGAAAGGGAAACCAGGATAAGGAAAACGGTTGCCACGAGCCTGAAATTAAGTGTATTAGTTCGGTCGTCGTAGAATAACTAGATAGTATCCTACCAAAGGGGAACAGTCATCCATTGTGCACCAGTGCCGCGGTAGCCCATATCCTGGATGACAGTAGGAATGAAGTAGGAAATTGTGGCAACCCCGTTGTTAAGGAGATACAGAACGATAAAGAAGTACGTCCTCGGGTCGGCCATTGCTGAAAATAGCGATTGAAGGATGCTCATTTGCTTCTCTGTCGGGGTATTCTCCTGTTTATCGTGCAAAATCCTGACATAAGCTAGCTGGCGCTCAGCTGGAGTAAGCCGACGAGTGGAAAGTGGATAGTCTAAGAGTATAAACTTGCAAAAAGCAGCAACTCCGATGGTTATGATACCCTCCAGAAGAAAGAGCCAGCGCCACCCTGTCATACCATGTACGCCCTCAAGGCCGCTAATAATGGCTCCAGATAATAACCCACTGATTGCACCAGCAATGCATATTGCAGTAAAGAATATAGAGAATCGCTTCCCTGGAATACAGTCAGATTCAAGGGGAAGGAGTTCTCGGGTCAAGAAACCCACCAATTTCGTTCTTTTTATACCAGCAGGACATGATTAACATGACCCCTGGCATGAACCCAGCTTCTATAAGTCCCAGAAAGAAGCGAATTACCAGGATTCCTCGATAGCTTTGAACTTGCGACATCCCAGCTACCAAAGAGCCCCATGCAACCATGAGAGCGGGAAGATACCACGAAGGGCGAAACCGAGCAAGAATCAAGTTAGAAGGAACTTCAAGAATCACGTAGGCAATGAAGAAGACATTGATCAGCATTGCATATCCTAAAACCATCCAAATTAGCTTGCCGAATCGACTAGGCCGCATGTTTCCAACGAACGGGAGCTCGAGAGGTCCAAATCTCTACTCATGCCTGCTGCTTTAGCATTTCCCTTCATTGTAAAAGTCAGTGCTGAGGTGATATCAGGACATCAGACTTGAATTTTATCAGCACTTACAATATTGTTTCGATCAATGAATGCCAGAAGGCACATCAACCACAGCGGCGGTAATATATATTTGTCCAATTTTCGCACCAACTTCTTCTCGAGCTCTGTATCTGGCTCATAGTTTGCAAAGGCAGTATCCAAATCAGACATCGCAAGGTCAGCCGATGTTGCGACAGACATAGTGGAAGCAGTGTGGGCAACTGGGCCTGCTGCGAAGGAGTCGCTTTTTGGCAGTGACACTTTCAAGGCAGAATTAGGAACACAGAATTTCTGTAATTTCTGGACCGAAGCAAAGAAGTTAGACAAGGCAGTGTGTGAGGCTGTAATAGCTACACTATATGCCATTAAAGTAGGATAAATAGGAGACTGATAATCTCAAGCTTCTTTCGGACAATCTCACCCCTCACCGATGATCACAGTCTAAGATCCATCTGACCAGTCAGCTGGGGGTTGAAATCACGTGGAGGTGCATGAAGAGCCATGTCAATGGCCACCGTTGACATGGGCGCATGTACAATGCAGCTAACCGGTCAGACGGCCCAGTTTGTGCGACCAGGATAACAGTCATTTCGATATCCTTTTCTTATTCTATATCATCCGCGACATTATTATTACAGTTCAATCCCTGTTCCAAGATAGATGATGTACGCCTTCACATTCAAGAGAAGTCAGATTATTCTTATGCGCTACCATCCCGCAGTGCCAAGACAGAGGTACCGAAGGGAAAGCTTTTCGAAACTGGGAGCTAGGCAGAGTTACGGCCCGCAGATTCGGCCTAACTAGAAGGAGAACAAAGCCACGATCCAGTATATCACACCTACAGATTACAAGCGCTGGGAGCGCTTCCAAAGGTTAGCGCTGCATGAAATGGACAACTCATATGCACTTCGAATCACCCAGCCTTTTTGGCATCAACCCCGCGCGCTGTCCACTTTTAAAGTCAACGCCTTGGGAAATCGTTTTTGGTGATTATTTTTCGAAAATTTCTCGTGGTATTGCATTAGTCGCTCAGTTCATCGTACGTATAATTCGCTCCAACGATTGCAAGGTTCGAAGTTACGATAAGAGGTTATTTACAAATAATAATCACGCCTAGAGCCGACACCATCGTCTAAATACACTGACCAACTCCAATATCTTTTTTGGTTGATGTGTATCGAGATCCAAAACCACCCCCATTAATGAGCTACCATGACGCCTCCTCAACTTTTCACAATTGCCGACATACGCAATGCCGGCACTGCCAACATGGACCCGAAATGGGCACAGTACCTCAATGAAGGAGCCATGGATTTGGTGACTCTCAAGTCCAACGAAGCGGCTTTCGAACGATACAGAATAATGCCGCGAATCTTAAGAGATGTTGCGACTGTCGACATGAGCACCACACTCTTCGGATCTAAAGTTTCAATGCCTCTTGGCTTTTCACCCGCCGCTATGCACTGTCTTGCACATCCTGATGGCGAAGTGGCCACTTCAGGAGCTGCCGCAAAGGCTGGCATCGCGATGGCCTTGTCAAACTGGTCAACCAAGTCACTCGAGGATGTCATTGCTGCGGGAAACGAGGTTGGAAACGGTACCCCGTACGCAGTGCAGACATCGACTGGAACTCCAAAACCATCAATTGAGGAGCTTATACGCAGAGCAGACGAAGCAGGATACAGTGCCGTTTTGCTGACGGTGGATGCACCCGCGCTTGGAAGACGGCTCAATGAGTACGTACTAGCCAGTTGATCTAGATGCAGGAAATGTTAAGGTAGATCAGAACTGACTTGAATATAGGTATCGAAATGGTGTCGAGCTTCCTACGGGAATGAAATTTCCGAATATCTCTTTTGATCCCTCCAGCTTCAGAGGCATAAAGCGAGATGCCGCAAGCACTTTTGAAACATTTCTTCCTTGGATAGCCAGCCTTGTTCCCCCTCACATGGAGCTATGGCTCAAGGGAATCTACACCCCCGAAGATGTGAGAATTGCCGCTACATATCCGTTCATTCGCGGTATCATAATCTCCAACCATGGCGGCAGACAGCTCGACGGCGCTCCGGCAACCCTAGAAGCCTTACCCGACTGCGCTGCAGCAGTGAAATCTGTGAACCTGTCGCGGTCGCCTGAGAATAAGCTTAGAATTGCCATTGATGGCGGAATCCGGAGAGGAAGTGACATTTTCAAATGTCTGGCGCTAGGCGCAGATTTCTGCTTTGTTGGTCGACTGGCGATGTGGGGCTTGGCGTATGATGGACAGAGAGGCGTCGAGCGCGCTTTGACTCTGTTGAATGAAGAGCTTGAGACGTGCATGAAGCTCGCTGGATGTAAGACTTTGGCGGATATTGGGCCAGAAAGCTTGGCGGTTGTTGAAGGTGGTGTGCCTGGCTTGATTCATCGATTGGAAAGGCTCTAGTTCTTCACCCAATCTCGGGCTTCATTGGAATATATGTGCATTGCACGATCGACGCCGCTAGCACTTCACAATTTCTGAGCTACCTAAGACCTAGATCGTGAAAGAACAGACCTACCATGGCTCTCACAGTGTTCATCGCTAGTGCGTGTCATGATGTCGATAAAGCTTGAAAGCTGTGGCCAATTCTGGGACCGGTATAGAATATTCTCCGAAGCATAGCTTGCTAATTTGCGAACAAATGCTTTTTCGACAGACAAAGGGAAACGGATTTGTATTCCAAGCTAAAGATGAGACAGAGAAGCTATTGTTCTATTCCAAAACAGTCAATGACCGCCACGAACGGGGCTAAACGTGTCAGTCCAAGCGTGCCCTAACGGAAAATAAGGCGAAAGCCCCCATCACCGAGGAAAGAAATTTCTCCATACACGGAAACGGGCTCTAGTAGTACGTTCCACAATTCGTCAAGGTGATATTGCGATGGATATCCCTATCGATATTAACCCAATTTCAAGGGGAAGAGAGATCTGATATAAGCACGCGCTCTGTCAATCTCATGATTCGGTACATCAACTCCAATCTCTCGGGGTTTTATCATGCGTCTTTCAATTCTCAGCGCCGCATGTGGCTTGGCAGCATGTGCAGCTGCTGTGGCGATGCCTCAATCCCACTCTCACTTCTATGTGCGCTCAACCAAGAGCAGCACAGAAGAAAGACTCGGGTTCTTCACTGGAACATGCACGGAGAAAGAGATGACTGTCCGCAAGGAGTGGCGCAACCTGTCAAAGACCGAGCAGAACAATTTCCTGGACGCTGTTCAATGCCTAATGGACAAGCCTCCCAAGTCCGGTCTGGCTGCCACTACCAGCCGGTTTAGTGATCTTCAGGCTCTTCATCGTGGAATGTCCAACACCGCTTATGCTGATATAATCCACCACGTTGTATGTTTCCTTTTCCTCCTCCACATAATAGGCTAACAGAAAGCTAACAGGAAGCTAACAGGGTCAATTCTTTCCTTGGCATCGTTACTATATGCACGTATGCGAAACCATTCTTCGTGAGGAATGTGGTTATGCCGGCTCTATCCCGTAAGACCTTCTTCCATTTCATGCATGCTTTTCCCGCTGACTTTCAACTTCTCTTTATCCAGGTATTGGAACGAGCAGAAAGACGCCGACAGGGGACAGATGTGGGAGTCCTCCCTGTGGGGAGCCGATGCCTTCGTAGGCAAGGGAACAGGCACCGACAACTGCGTTTAGGATGGTCGATTCTCAAACTACACTCTGCACATCGGACCCGGCGATGAAGACACAAACTGTCTGCAACGCGCCTGGAACGCCGAGATGGCAGTTTCTAACGCCAACAGTACCTCTCTCGACATGTGTAATGCATACAATACTTATTCACCCTGGTGGGATTGGATATCGAATATCCCGCATAAGGGTGTGCATACTTACATTGGAGGCGTGGTAGGTATCATCTACTTCCGATTTCATCGGGTATCTAGCTAATTTCAATTTTTCTAGATGGCCGACATAAAATCATCCCCAGACGATCCAATCTTCTTCATGCACCACATGTACGTCGATCGTGTGTGGTGGCTGTGGCAGAAGAAAGATCCGGTCAACAGACACTACGATATCAACGGCCCGACTCTGAATGAAAACGCTAATGTCGAGCCCGCTGGTGGATGATAGAATGCTACAGTGCATTATGAGCTTTCGTCTTTTGGTATCATGGTGAACACCACTATTGGGAAGGTGATGAATACGCAGGGTGGATATCTCCCCCCCCTTTCCATGGCCAGATATGACATACAGCCATGGTGATGTAACTGGCAGGGGCTTATCTTGCATGCCATGATCGACATGGCGACTTGCGCATTACGGGTGTCTCAGATCAACAATTACATCACAAAATACACTGTGGATATCAAGCTCGAGTGTGAGTCGCAGGTCTATCAGCTGAAAATGAATCCACACAAATGTCGCTTTTTGACTCTTCCAAGGTGAAATAATACATTGTAGTTCGGGTTTATTCGATCTGCTGAAGGGATTAATTAGACATCAAACATAAAATCTAATTTTCAACGCTAATTTCTATCTATTCTCCATAAACAATGCATTTCAATACTCAAGACCTGGGCTTAAACTGAACCCAAGGCCCCTCCACTGCTGATGTCACCCAGCCCTTAAGCTTGAAATCACAGTCATTGCGCTTTCCACCACAGCAGCGAGCCTCAGGCGCTAACCGCATATCATATCTGTATAGCACTCTAGCGATGGTAACATTCAACTCGGCCCAAGCAAGTTTCCACCCAACACAAGAGCGAGAACCAGAGCTGAAGGGCACAAAGGCTTGTTTGGCAGTCTTGATACTCTGTTCGTCCACTCCTGTCTCAGGGCTGACGATCCACCTGTCTGGGGCATATTCATCGGGGGACTTGAAGTAATTCTGATTTCGGTGGACAGCGTAGGTAGTCGTTCCAACCATTGTTCCCTCGGGAATGAATTGCTGGTCGACCAATAAGCCGCCCTTAAGCACGGTACGGGGAATCGTAGTTGAGACGGATGGTGCGAGACGCAGTGTCTCGTTGATGCATGCTTGAAGAAGTTCGCAAGAGTCGAGCTGGGCTCCGATGTGGATGTCTTCTTCGTTGGCGAAGGTGGTGCGAAGCTCATGGACCAAGCGGGCGAGTAGGTCGGGCTTGTGGGCTAGGAAGAAGAAAGTTCCGGCCATTGCGGTGGCCGTAGTATCGGCACCTGAATTGGACGATTAGCATTGCTCTCGGGGTAAGAAATCTGCTTGTCTTACCGGCAGTCATCAAGAGCATAGATTCAACCCAAAGGTCCTTTGAGTCAAAGTGAAGTCCAGTCTTAGGATCGGCAGTGTTCATCATATGATAGAACAGGTCTTGCTTTTCGATGTCATTTCCAAGGCGCTGGCGAGCCTTGGATTGTGCGCCAATTCGATTACCAGCCTCCACAATCTCATTGAATTTGGATCTCATGAAGAATTGGTCGATTTTCCAGTTGCAGAACTTGGTTTGAACAAGTGTCTGACAGGAGAATTAGTGTCAATTCGAGAGAAGGGTATAAATCAAGAGTGCCGGTTTCATACCGTCATACTCCGCTGCGTAATCTTCAACACGACCGATGGAAACCATCGCATATCAGGTGTGTGCAGCATATCAAAGTCCTTTCCATAACAAAGATCACTGATAACATCAAAAGTAACCCAGTCACACATGGGTGCCAGATGTTTCGTATCAGTCCATTTATCGTCTCCCTTGGGTTCGATTCCAGGTTTCACATTCCCAAACTCATCTCCCTCCTGCCCAAGCAAATTCACGAAATCACGCACATTTTCCAAAAGACGCTCTTCGATGGCTTTGATCCCCTCGGTGGAGAAGACCTGAGCCAAGATACGACGCTTGAATCCGTGGGTGGTTTTATCGGTCGCTGTGAGGGTATTGGGAGTGTGTCGACTTGCACTCAGGGAGCTGTAGCCTTCAGATTTGACCACATTTGCACGGACGCCGTAGATCGCGTCCATTCCGGTGTCGGTGTTGAACGTGAGGGCATTTGGAGCGAATCGAACGATATCGCCTATGGATTGTCAGTATGGATATTTCTAGTCATTGAGTGGTCTAGGTTCCTACCATAGCGATCGTGCCATTCCCGGCTGTTGATGTGCAGGTCTCCCCGCCACGCATAGAAGGCTGCATACCAATGCGTGATAGCTGCCAGCCGAGGACCGGGGTACTTCGCCAAAGGGTGGAAGAACAAGCGGTAAATGACCAGGGCAATACTCTGAAGGGCGTTGTTAGTTGCTATGTTCGATTGCAAATGTAAGGTCACCTTACATATGCAATGAGAGCCACACCAGTGACAGCAATTGCCTTGTAACTCATTTTCGTGACCAAAATTCACTTGAAGATATGGGCTGAGAACGAAAAGCGAAATAGCTAAAATATTTTCGCGTGAGCTCATTTTGTGCGGATTGATGCAGTTGAGGCATTGGATCGGCCCCGCCGACGGCAGGGGCAAACCTAATCATCGAAGCAATCAATAGTTGACCCGAGGATGACCGAGGAAAGATCTGCATCAGATCTTGGTGCATCGACGTCTATGAGGTATAAGCTCTGCAGATCGGCCCAATCAGTCTTGAGATACTTAGGGCTAGAGATCGTATTACATCATAGCGTGAACACGTGGAGCCCCATCCTCGAACAAGATTGACGAGATCGGAGACCGGGTTATCTCGCTGGTATCGAAGGCCCCTTCCCAGCTCGCAAGATGTCACCACGGAATTTTGATCAACCTTCTGTCGCTGTACCGCCACGATGAGTGGGGGTAGTGCATCGGTGTCTGACTTGATCTTCTAGGACGTATCACGGAAATCAAGATCTGGCTGCTTACTAATTTGCGTTATGTTCCAGGAGCTACCTAATTGGATTTAAGATATAGCGTTCTCACATAATGATCACGTTAGTTCCTCATACCGTGACAAAGCAATAGCAATATTAGTATAAACCTAAAGATATAGTCTGTCTATTTCATCTCGAATCCTAGAGCAACTCAAAAGTGAGTCAGCGCTGTCTCTGTACTGTCCAGAATCTCATCGATAGACGAAAAGGGGCCCAATGAAGGCCGCTGATATGATTGAAGGGATTGGCAAGCGGAGGGACAGCTAGTTATACTAGCGCGTAGAGAAGAGCATTGTGTCATGCCTTTGAGAATGAAGGATCCGAGTATGTCGGCTATTAGTTGCCAACCTTCACGCTTGGATTGAAGCAATACAAAGGAAAATTGGCCGTCCATGTCCAGGTGGTAGAAGGTGTAGTTGTTCCCATCAAAGATGGCGCCAGATACTGTCCAGTCGGACTGACCACGCTTCCTTCTGGTTGCTTGTGTCATGGCCATATAGGCCAGCAGTTGGCCTTGCCCATCGGCTACATTCCGCTTGGCTTCAACTATCACAGCGTGACATGCCAAGTTGTCCTTGTCTCCAAAAAGAAAGCTGTAGTCTGCCTTTCCTACACAAAGATAAGGCTGGTCATTCCAAACAATTGGCCATTTCATCGTTGTCTCTCGGGATATACTGACGCGAGCACCGAGTGTGAGATGGCCTTCTGCGGCGAGCGAATTCCAAACGTCGTTGATCGACATACTGGTTTTGTATCGTACCGCCACTTCATTAGACTTCGTAATTTCTGTGTTGATGTTGTGAGTGGCAAGTCGGGGCACTACTTACCGTTAGTACAAGTGACATCTCCAAGTACGCCGTCAATTTACTCACCCAAAGATATCCGGCAGGGTGATATGGGCCCTTGGGAATTGCCACGGCAGAAAACCTCCTACTTCCCTCAAATCAAACGCCTTCTTTGTATCCTGGGTATTCATGGCTGACGGGTTCATATGTGGCAGCTCGGGCGGACCACCGGCGTGTTCAAGAAGAGCTGCTCGATCACCGTGCTTTATGAGATGCAGCAGCCGATCGTACCAAGCCCTTCCCCCATGGGACTTGAAATAGTTCTTCGCTGGGTCTGACTTGGGCATTTTGGATACTGAGTGTGATGTGGGTCTTGGTGATGCTGATCGCAGTCCAAAAGAAGCAAATTCTGCAATTACTGCTGACTCCCAGCTCTTAACTTCGTCGACGGTCAGAATGTCGTCATTCTGATTTTATTGTATGATGCTTGATTATATTGGAAGTAATGTACATGAGCCATAGAGGCTCCACAGGCTACTGGACCAGCACCCTTTATCCGTGGAGATATTGTATCGCGGTAACCCTCTAAACCTTCAACCCCTTCTTTTCCGCCGCAGCAACAGCATCAATAAACAACTGCTTGCAAGGCACCGAACTACCCAATCTCGCACAAAGCAAGAAAGCTCCACTCAACTTCCGATGCAGCGAGTACGTTTCCTCAGGCGGCGGCGCCAACCGCTCCTTGATCATCGTCGGAATAAGCGCACGCACACGGTCTGTGATGGTCTGATTACTGAAATCATACAGATCAGGCGAAGAAAGCATAAACGGTTCCGCGAGGGTCGTCATAGATGAGATATGCGCATCGACCATGGCGGGTGATTCCATTCCGGTGAGGTAACCCAATTCGATCGAGAGGTCGTGGCAGGTTTGCTTATCGTTGCGAGTTGCAGCGACGAGGGTGCGGACGTAGGTTGAGATGAACTTTTCTGGGTAGGCGCGGGAGGCGCCGAAGTCGAGCAGTTCGAGTTTGTTTGTGGAGGCGTTGTAGAGGAAGTTTGTCCAGTTAGGGTCGGTTTGCATATAGTGGAATTCGGCGATTTCGCGGAGGCACAGGCGCATGATTTGTGTGCCAATCCAGTCGCGTTGGGATTGGGTAAAGTCTTGGATTTTGGTTACGGCTACGCCGTTTAGCATTTCCATTGTGAGGACTTGTTTTCCCGAGGCGGATGGGATTGTTTCGGGGACCACAAAGACAGGGTCGTCGGCGAGGAGGAGGCGGAATTTGGCGGCGCCTTCGGCTTCGCGGATGTAGTCACATTCCCAGGCGAGTTCGGTGCGGGCATTGGCGATTGTCTTGTCTAGGTAGAGGCCTTTGGGGAGGAGGCGGGAGGCTGTTAGGAGAATGGAGAGGTTATTTAGGTCCGAGTCGATTGAGTCGGCTACACCTGGGTATTGCACTTTGACGGCAACGGGTTCGCCGGTGCTGGCCAGGACGGCGGAATGGACTTGGCCGATTGAGGCGGCGGCCATAGGGACCTCGTTGAACGTGGTGAAGAGGTCGCGCCAATTAGGACCAAGGTTATCAGTCAGCACCTTGTCGCGTTGCCAGGCGGGCATGTAATCTGCGCGGTCCTGAACACGCTGCAGGACTTGTTGAATTGGTTCGGGGAGCATGTTGGAGTCTTGAATGCTTAGCATCTGTCCCAGCTTGAGAGCTGCACCGCGCATCTTAGACAGTTTTGCAACCATGCGTTCCATATTACCGGCACTGAACATGATCGACCCACTGTCATCACTACCAGTAGCGCGTCGGAAACCTTCTCCGACAGCACCAAAAGCCATCGAAGTAGCCAGACCACCATACTGCCATAACCGACCCAAGCGAGAAGAAGGCACACGCGACTCCAACATCTGGTACGTGGGAGCCTTGACAGTCTCAGCACTGGGCACGACATCCTCAGCAACACTAGCAGCCAGCTCCTCTAGCTTCTGCGCCTCAGATTTCCTATTCACAGGCTTAGCTTCCGCAGGCCCATTCCATTCCCTCTTCGGCGCAGGCTTGCCAGACATCATCCGAGAAACACGCGGGCTGTGGAACAAGCCCTGTAACATCTCCTCGGACATCTCCTCCCCGCCCTCAACCTTTTTGGTCTCCTCCCCAGCAGGCACCGGCGAGTGGAAAACATCCGCGTTCAACCCATCCCCAACAACCTGCTCACCACCCACAACCTTGGGCACCTTCACCCTCGGCAAGCTCGACAAATCAGGCGCCGACGAACTAGAGGGCTTGTAAAAAACATCCTGCTGCTGACTGACATTCAACGAAGCAGGTTTCTCATCGCCGACATAGTGTGCCGTCTGAGCCGGGATTTGCGACTCGGCCTGGCGTTGTAGTTTGCGAGCTTGATCCGGGTGTGGCGACGTGGATGTTACACCAGCGGCATTGGTGGTGGTGGTGGTAGTAGTGGAGGCATTGGCCGAAGTCGACGGCGAAGTGGCTAGATCGGCGGACGGGGGAGTGTGGGAGTTGGCCGAGTCGGTCGGTGGCGAAGGTTCGTCGAATCGGCGCGCGAGAGCGGCGGCGGCTTGTGCGGTCAGGATTAGGCCCTCTGTTTGGGCTTTTATGCCCTTTGTCAGGGAGGAAGTGCGTGTGTAGACATCCAGCTGGTGTTGGCGGATGGAGAGGTGTTTTGCAGCTACAGTTCCGGAGACATTGAGGAATTGGATGGCGTCTAATAGACGTTTACCTGACATGGCGGGAGGATGGAAAAGAGAGACTCCGGAGATGTCGGAGAAAGTAGGGGCGGAGCGGGAGAGTTGTGAGTAAAAAGGGTTGGTAATTGACTGATAGGAACGGATCGGGTGGCACGGCAGTCTCCGCCCACTTTTGATGTTTGAAGTATAAGGTCGCGTTTCTTCCTTTTACTTTCTTTTATCTATTTGGCACTTGATTAATACCCCATATTTTACCCCGGACTATACTAGATACCAGATCATGTTCCTCAAAGACCACAACGAGCTCGAGGCCGAAGTCGCCCAGCTCGAATCGCGCCTCGCAGATGCCCGCGCGCAACTTGCAGCCTCCGAATATCCAAGCCCACCATCCTCACACCCCAACAGCTGGGTACTGAAAGGTACGCTTAATTCCACCCAATAACCAATTCCTATACTAACTGGTCGTAGAACCAACCACATATAAGACACAACAGAATAAGAAATTCACATCCGCCACAATCCCCTCCTCTCTCCACGCCCTCCTCCTCCTCTCCGATTCGGCCCTCCCACTAGGGTCATTTGCATACTCCAGCGGGCTGGAGTCCTACCTCGCCCACAACAAACCGCGCCGGTCGCAATCACCCGTAACATCCTTCCACCGCTTCCTCAAACTATCCATCGCCTCAATCGCCAGCACATCCCTACCCTACGTGCTAGCAGGTTATCGCAACCCAGAAACCCTCGAAACTCTAGATAACGACCTCGACGCCTCTACGCCATGCATAGTCGGACAGCGCGCAAGCATCGCCCAAGGCCGAGCCCTAATCGGCGTCTGGGAGCGCGCGTTCCGGGTTTCGTTTGCTGGGCCTGAGAATCCTGCTGGACGGGATGCCCAGGCAGCCGTGACGGCCATTGATGATTTAAGTGACGCTCTCAAGGCGTCGATGGATGAAGACGATTTAGGACCCAAGGGTCACTTCGCTCCGCTTTGGGGTGTTGTTTGTCGGGCTATGGGGCTTGATTTGCAGGAGACGGCGTATGTCTTTGTGGTGAATCATGCCAAGGCGGTTTTGAGTGCTGCTGTGCGGGCTTCGGTTATGGGGCCGTATCAGGCGCAGAATGTGCTTGCTAGTCAGAGTCTGCAGGATACTATTGTGAAGAGGATTGGGCGGGAGTGGAATACGCCTGTTGAGGAGGCTGGGCAGGTTGTTCCTGCGCTGGATTTGTGGATTGGGAGGCATGAGTTGTTGTATAGTAGAATTTTTAACTCATAATCCGGGAGGGATTCCGGGAATAAATAATAAATTATCGTTGTACTTTCACATTGCATTCGTCATGTTTTGAGGTTCCTCTCCGTACACGTAGTCCTACATCACAGTGAAATCTAAGTAAAACAGTCCAATGCCCGGAGATCAGTATGCGCCGGCCTCAAGGAGAGTGCTAGGACACGCTCATCCCACATGGCGTTGGCTTGGAAAACACAAAAACAGGAAGGGAAAAAGAATAAGCAGAACAAAAAATGGCCCGGTTAGGGCTGACCATACATAACTCGTCAAACGCCGGCCCGAGCCAGACCTGCTGAACCAAACACCGCACCATGAACCCGTCCGAATGTGACTAAAAAAGATAGACGCAAAGAGGAAGTGTCGAAAGAAAAGATATAATACAGGGTGGGAAGGTCGCTTAGAGGGTGATGTGCATGTAGTCGTTGCTTCCGAACGATTTGCCGCAGTTGGGGCACTTTCGAGACCGGGATGACTGACGTTCGTCCACGCATTCTCGGCAGAAGACGTGACCGCATGTTTTGATAGCCGTGTTCTTGAAGTTTTTGCGACAGACGGTGCAAATGGCGATTGTCTAGGCCGGTTAGCGTGCTTTTTTGAGAAAGGATTGATCGATCGACTTACCCTTAACATTTCATATTCCGAGGACGAATTGCCAAGACTCTTGTTCTTCCAGTTGTCCAGGCTCTTCTTGGTATCCGTAAGAGACTGCTTGAGACCAGCAATCTCGGTTTCAGCCTGTCGCAAGGAAGAGTTGGTGCTTCCCAATGTCGAATCCTTGGAGACGGAGATATCTTTGAGCTCAGCCACCTGCTGCTTCAACCCATTCGTAAGGATGTCGCTTTCGGTCAACTGTTGCTGGATCTTGTGTTGCTTGCTGAGAGCTTTGTCTAGTGCCTCCTTTGATTCATTGATTTTCTTGTCCATGTTGGAGACCAATGATCGCGTGGAAGCTTCAGCCTCCTTCAACTGTGACACAATATCCGACGTTTTTGAATTCTGCATTCGGAGGGTGCGAACTTCGACATCGCGTGCTTCTTTGCTTTTCATTGCTGCGAAGAATTTCTGATCGGCCTTGGACTTTTCCGCAGTGAGGCGCGCAATCTTCTCCTCCATAGCCTGGAAATCGGTAACTTTCGAGGACGCCAGCTTGGCAAACTTTGTGTAGGCCGTCTGCATCGAGGTCAACTCAGTATTGAGCATGGCATATTGGCGTTCGAGACTGGTGTATTTCGCTCGAAGTTCTTCCAGCGGCATTGTCTCCACATTTTCGTCAGCCTTGGAACCTTCGATCTGCAACTGTAACCTCTTAGCCTCCGACTCGAGAGCTGTAATTCGGGCCTCCCGAGCATCCGCCAGCTCTTGTAGCTTCAACCCAGAGGTCTTTTCCTGATCCTGGGCGGCCTTTCGCATCTGCTGATCGGCTAGGAGCTCATCGCGAGCGTTTCGTATCCGAGCAAGGTCCGTTTCCGCTCTCATCAGCTGAGCTTCCTTCTCCGCGACGGTGTTATGAATTTCATCCTCCATTTGCATTTTGTATGCAGTTCTTTCGGTGCGATACTTTTCGGCTTCCTCACGAAGCTGAGTATTCGTTGCTTCCAAATGATTGATGCGCTTGACAACATCGTCATATTGAGATCGTAGTTGCTTGAAAAGGTCCGTGTGTGCGTAGTCGTCATCCGTGAGTTTGGAATACTAGACTTTATTAGCGGAGTCATCAAGAAATCTGAAATCGGCATTACCTTGATCTTGATTTCGGTAATTTGGCTAAGCAAGGACGCGTTCTCAGCCTCTAGCTTTTGAACTTGCTCCTTTTGTTTTTCCGACACCGCCGTCAGCTTATTATGAGCTTCCTCGAGTTCGGGGTTGGGCTCCCCCACGGGAGTCCCTCCGTTTGCGGGCGAGTTTTCTTCACGCTTTGTTTGTGTCGCATCGCCAGGGCGGGCAGCCATAAGTTGTTGTTTTTCAAGCTTCAGAACAGTCACACTCTTCGCACGGTCAAGTTTCTTTTCAGCCACTAGATACCGCAGCGAAGCAGCCTCAAGGCTTTCCTCCAACTGTTGCTTTTCCACGAGAGTCTTTTCAAGCTCTGCAATCGCAACCTTTTCCTCTGCCAGCTTCTTTGCAAGGCGACTCTGAACTTCCGAAATCTCGGGTGGCGCATCTCTCGATTTGGATTGGACTTGCGAAATTATCGTGCGAATGTCTTCCGATCGCGATTTCAAGTGCGTCTCAAAAGTCTCCACATCTTCAAATTGTAGGGAACTTTGAAAGTGTTGTTCTATTTGCTGGTCAACGTTTGTATGTGGCGTGGAGTGAACATTTGAACGGACCTTGATCTTCGGCTTGCGATGGCCCGAGAAGTACTTTTACTTCATCAATCAACTATCACAGAGTCAGTTCCGTCTGCCATATGTTGCGATTAAAGGAACAAAGAATATACCTGTTTGAACCAAGTATCGATAACACGCAGGTGATCATTGTGAAACGTGGCAGCTTTGGACATTTTACTCAAACGCGATTCCAGTGACGACTTCTCCCGCTTATACTCTTGCATTTGGCGAAATATCGCTTCCTTTTGGAATTTCTATCCCAAACCCAGTCAGCATCACGTTCAGAAAGCATAACTTGAATTGCATAATCGGAGCCTCCTCCTGGAACAGTTCATACCTCCAATTCATCTTTCCATGGCATATCAGCGTCCGGGTGTGGCTTGCTACCGCCATTTGCGGTGGTAGCCTGTTTCTTTAAAGGCGGGGCCGAGTCATTGTCGGCGGCGGGCCTCTTCCGGTCTTCCATTTTGACGAGACCGGGTTCTGAAGTCGTGACAGGGAATTCGACGGCCGGCATCAGTGGCTAGACTGGCATGAGAGGGGGTTGATATCACCACCGGACCGTCCGTCAGTCAGCCAGACGCAGATCTCGCGACTGTGTCCAATCCTGTCGATGGAGAGTCCGGTATACGGCAATAGCCAGTAAATCAAGAAAAGGGTGGAAGTTAGAGGGGAAGGGGACAGACAAGAGAAGGGGTGGGATGGCAAAGATCCAAGAAGCCTCCTGGCAGGAGGAAAATCCGCTAGCGTCAGCCACGTGATCACAACCCACCTCTCTTCCCCAGTCTGGAACTTTTTCGATCTTCAACCTGCATCGAACAAAGAAATGGGCAGCCATGAAGTCCTTTTCCAGCTCCGTTATCAGTGAGTGTCATTACACGATGAAGCTCGATCGTTCTCTGACGCATCTCCAGATAAAACCGGCAAGAAGTTTGCGCCGAAGGCGCCCGTCCGCCGTGCGCCCGCTGCCGCACCCGCCAGACGGCCCAGTGCCGTCCAACAAGCTCAGGTTCAGGCGGCGCAAGCTCAAACCCTTCCATCGGACAAACAAGACGTGCCAGACAAACGTAGCGATGTAGCCGGGCCTGCGCCGGCTGCCGAGTCTACCGCGACAGAAGCGCCTGCAGTAGCGGATGCTAATCAGCAAAAGGTGGACGCAGCCCCAACTGAATCACTCATCGCTTCAAGCTCTGCTACCCTTGTTGAAAAAGTTGATGTGCCGACTGAACCATCCATTGCTACCCCGATTGCCACCCCGATTGCCACCCCGATTGCGACTCCGATCGCAAAATCGAATGCTATTTCGATCCCCAAACCAAGTACCACCTCAATCCCCAAACCTGTCGCTCGCTCCATTCCTTTTCCGAAACGAAAGGCTTCTGTTGTTGAGCCAAGTTCTCAAGAACCAACCGCACCTCCTACCCCTCCTCCTACTCAGCCCCGTCAACCCACCCCAGCCTCAACCTCGACAACTGTAACCCAGCCTGTATCCACGCGCGATGATCCCGAAGAGGCTTTGCTGGAATACGCCAGGGTTGAAGCAGCCCGAGCCGCAGAGAATCTTGTGGACACCCAACTTCCTCTCTCATCCGACCAACCCCAGCACGAATTCCAAGACAATGCTGCGCCCACCGAGATCCGACCCGCCAAGCGCCGAAAGTCATCTGTAACAACCATCGCGAAGCCAGGCCGGAAGAAGTCCGTTTCGACGGTTGTCACGGCGTCCTCATCCCGTCGGGGCTCTCAGTCAGTGTTGCCGACAATCGAGGATCCAAATGGAACATCCGGCGCATCTGCAACTTCCTCGACCCCAGAACCGTCGCAAGCGAAGACGAAGAAGAGAAAATATTCAAAGGCTGGTAATTCAGACCCCGAAGGCAGTGAGAAGCCAAAGCGCGCCCGCAAGAAGCGTGAGCCTACACCAGAAGGCGCCGAAACAGTTGAGATCTTACCCAATGTGGTAAAGATGTCTGAACTATGCAAGGACCTACGAACCGGAAAGAAATCGAAGCGCGAGACTGAACTACGGAAGATGGAACAGGCCGAAGAAGAGCGAAAGAAGGCTGGAACACCCACACCTGGGACGCCTGTCAAGCAAAATGAACCTGAACAAGATAATGCGGAACGACCTCTGGATTGGAAGCCTCAATCCGGTCCAATCATGCGTATTGTTAATGGCGAGATTGTTCTGGACAATTCCTCCTTGCAGGTAGATCGTCACGCTGATGCTGCCCGAGCCGCTGGCGATCTGGAAGATGTGGTGGAAAGTAACCTGACACGAAAAGTCAACCAAGCCACCTACGGAAAGCGTTCGAAGACCGAAACCTGGGACGAAGAAATGACGGAGTTGTTCTACCGTGGCCTGCGTATGTTCGGCACTGATTTCATGGTGATCAGCAAGTTGTTCCCTGGCCGGTCTCGCCGCCAGATTAAACTGAAGTTCAACAATGAAGAGCGTCGCGATCCACAGCGGATCAAGGATACCTTGCTCGGACCGCGCGAGCAAATCGACATTGCGACATATTCCGAGATGACGAACACCACTTACGATGACCCCAAGGTGGTTCAGCAAGAACTTGACGATGAGAAGAAGCGCATTGAAGATCAGCATGCTAAAGAGAAGCAGTTGCAGGAGGAGATGCTGCATAATCCAACCGGTACCGATGCCAAAGATGAGAAAACCGACAAGGTCCCTGCCAAAAAGTCGCGCAAGAAGCAGGCAAAAGACATGGGTGGAGGAACCGAAGAGGTTCTTGGTACAATCGATGATTTCCCCATGGCTTGAAGGGATGTAATATGCAATTTATGAGGCAATGGTTTGTGCTTTACGGCGTTTTGGTTTGTTTCACAGGATACACATCATAGCAAGGAGTTTGGGCTGTTTGCTATTCTCTGGCTCCTTTCGAATTTACAGTAGCCAGATTGATATTATTATTCATTGGCTTTGCATAGATTTTGTTCACCTGCGCCTTGTAGATCCGAACCCAGTGCTTTCACTTGTAGATGAGAATCGGGGCGGCGAGCGAGACCTAGAGCTGCCTTCGCCGGCATCATAACCTCCAGACCTGAAACCAGACCCAAATCCACTATTGCCACGTCTTCCCATCTGGTATCCAGCTGCAGCACCACCTAGCGCTCCACTCCAGAACCCCGGAGTCCAACCCTGCCGACCAAAAGAAGCATTAGGATCAGGACAAGGACTATACGGAGGCGGAGGCCCTGGATAACCACCACCTCCTCCACCACCACCTCCGCCCCAGAAACCACTCCAGCCCTGTCCAGCAGCTCTGCCACCGCGATTTCTCCGCAGCCCAAAACAATTCGCAATCATAGGCCAAAAGATCAAGACAGCAACAGAAACAAAAAATCCCCAGAAGATCAGATCCCCCAGTAGGGCAAACATCTTCCGATATCCAGCCGTACCCCCCGTCTGTCTCGAAGCCCAGCCCGCATCCTCACGACTCTGACTCTTCCCAAACCTCTTTTCTCCTTGCTCAGTGAGCAAAAGGCGATACTCAACCCCACAGCTCCCCTTCAGAACCCACTTATCATTCGAATTCCGATACCCCTCACAGATGACATCTGTAGCACCGAGCTTGAATTCAGCTGGGAGGGAGGCAGTGCAGGTCCACTGGACATCTTCCTCGTCATAGTCGTAGCCCTGATTTGTGCAGCGCATAGTTTCGATTTGGTATAGATCGCAGATCTTCTTTGAGGGTCCTGTGCAGCTGAGCTGGGGCATTGGAGCCACGCGTCGGGAGCTGGTCATTCGTTGGTCGCGCAGTGTTAAGGTTTGGACATTGGATAGGAGGATTGCATCTTGGCCTGGTGGTTTGGCGCTTGTAGCTGGTGTTATGAGGAGGACAGCGGTTATGGCTAGTAATTGGAAAATGTGCATGGTGGGTGGTAGTGTCTGTTCTTGGGAAGATGGTGAGATAAAGAGTTCAGGTTGTTCAAGATGCATAGGTGTCATAAGCAATCAGATCCTCAGGCTCCAACATCAGTCAATAGTTGAGTGGCGATGCGTGTCCTCTGAGCTGCCAAGATGAGACGAACAGGTCGATAAGAGATAAGCCAACCCTCCGAGGCTTTCGGGAACTTCCTCTTCCACACCCTGGCGATGGCTTGAACATTGTCACGATGGCGCTCCAACAACGTGAGTAAATACGATCATCGTTGAGTACAACTTCTGACGATGTCATAGATGAGCCTGCGCCAATTGCGCCCCAATCCTCGTACGTCTCCGTGCAGCGATCTATAGCATCCCGCTAACCTCCCCCAGCTTGTCATTTACTCAAGGCTTCCTCCTCGGTCAGCTCTCGGTGGTACTACTGATTGGAGCCTTCATCAAGTTCTTCATCTTTGGTGAAGCGCCGCCCCCTCCGTCCCGGGGCATGTCCAATCGCACAACCCACCGCCGCTACAGCTCAGTCTACAACCCACCGCAAGACGGTCAGAAAACGTTACGAGAAAAACCGTCCACGTCAAACGTCCTTCGTCCTGTACCTGCCACCTCTACTAATACCCGCTCCATCCTCCGCAAAACTTACTATAGCGCCATTCCGACCAACCCCACTAGCAAACATGGCCGACACCGCATGCACCATTCATCCCATCAACCCGAGTCACTGGACTGGTTCAATGTTCTCATCGCACAGACAATCGCTCAGTACAGGCAAACAGCCTACTCGCTCAAAGACTCGCCCACCTCCTCCATCCTCAGCTCCTTGACAGCGGCCATGAACAACCCGGAGAAGAAACCCTCTTTCATAGACAAAATCAATGTGACGGACATCTCGCTTGGAGAGGAATTTCCTATCTTCAGCAACTGTCGCATCATTGCCGTTGATGACCCCAACTCAGACGGTGGACGGCTACAAGCCCTGCTGGACGTTGATCTCAGCGACGACAACCTCTCCATTGCCGTCGAGACATCCATGGTCCTAAACTACCCTAAGCCCAGATCTGCGATTTTACCAGTAGCGCTATCTGTCTCAGTCGTGCGTTTCTCAGGCACACTCTGCATCTCCCTCATCCCAGCATCGACCGAACCACTCCACACACCCGCCGGATCACCAGCACAACCAGCAGAGCCGGGTTACAATGCAGACCGCACAAGCTCAGACGACCAGCTCCCGCCGAAAAGTAGCCCAAAGAGCAATGTCGCCTTCTCCTTCCTCCCCGACTACCGTCTGGATCTCTCAGTCCGCTCACTCATCGGATCCCGCAGTCGTTTACAGGATGTGCCCAAAGTAGCTCAACTAGTCGAGGCACGCGTCCACGCCTGGTTTGAAGAGCGCGTCGTCGAACCCCGTGTTCAAGTCGTCGGTCTTCCAGACCTGTGGCCTCGCATGGGCAGGACAGGTGTCCGGACAGGCGAGGACTCGGACGCCGGGTCGACAGCCCCACCACGAAGTGCTGGCTCTGCCGATGGAAGCTCAATCCGCTTCCCTGATAGTCATGAACGAGAGCCAGAGGGTCTAAGGTTCCGAGGAGGTCTGGATGCGCGGTTAGGGCTGGGCGCTGGCTCCCGCACAAGTAGCTTTAATGTTGATATGGGTGGCTTGAGGAGCTCAAGTATGACGAGACAGGATAGTGGTGCTGCTAGTGATCAGTTTGAAATGCCTGGTGCTATGCCGGCCGGGACGCCGGTTCCTGAGGGTGCTTGATTTGATCTTGTTTGCATTATCCAGGTTTGACCTGTTTGACATATATATTCACAGCTTGACTCAAATACTCTATGTATTGCGTAACCAAACAATGTAATAAATGATGCTCAAATATAGGAGAGTTTGATTCTTATTTCTTTGTTGACTTGCTAGGGTGGAATTATATATTTGAAGCTCCGGGTATCATGACCCACACAATCTCGCTATAATGACCAGTGCAGTACATCATGATGTATCCATCAAACAAAGTTTACACTGTGGTACTATCATGTGGGCTATGCTGCTTTGAATCCGCTTAATGAATACATGTCTATAGCAGAGTTTCAGCGGTATCGGCCAAGAGCGTGGGGAAACCAATTAAACGTCCAACGGAGGTTTTCTCTGTTCCAGCCAATCAAACTGGGAGGATATAGTTCACCCTGGAATCTCAGCTCTTCCAGCAAACGAGTCCATGCATGTGCTGTCCCAGCCTAATCGTACTTGTTGTTTGGTTCTAATTACAAAGGCACCCACCTTGCTGCCTTGAAGATATACAGGAACGAGAAAAAGGGTGAATTTGAATAAGTTGCAGTTCAGGGCAAAGAATAAGGGCCCTCTCTCGCTATTATATCAATTCAACCCATTCTCCTGTATTTCACTTGTTTCGTTCAGATCTCTATATTTCAACCTTGGCTCCAGGATTTCTGAACTTCAATTCTCTTGGGTTTCAAGAGCAGCTGTGGGATGCTTTCTTGCTCCCTGGTCACTCGGATTGTCGATGCTCTTTGAAGTAAATATAAGGACCCATATCACACACTTCCAGCGCGCCAGCTACTAAGCCATTTTCATCATACATAAAGATCTACATAAACCTTGAAAGAGGCAAGGAAAGTGTCCACCTCTGCTCCAGTGTGCGCAAAGTTGAAAGTTAAAAAGCCACGACGACCAATCCACAATCCTTGGAGAATGTTATGGAAGTAGCATATCTCACGGAGAATGTCAGCATCGGGACCCACGAAGTGGAGTCCAACACAGCTACCGCAGCCTATAGCAAAAACTTTGTCGCTTTTCCCCTTTTTCTGAAGGATGGCATTCATGCCCAGGCGGGCTCTCTCCCCCAGCATGATAGTTTTGTCAATGGCTTCCTTGGTCACGATCTTTGATGCCGCGACTGCTGCACTCATCGTGAAGATATTGTTGTTGAAAGTACCAGAATGGGATAGCTGCTTGCTACTGTCCGATTGAGGGTCGAACTGTCCCATGATTTCCTTCCTGCTCGCGAAGGCTCCGAATGGCATGCCGCCTCCGATATACTTGCCAAGAGTAGTCATATCGGGAGTGATGGAGAGCTTGCCCTGCACAACGTGGTAGTCCAAGCGAGATATAACCACCTCATCAAAGATCAAGACTGTTCCAAGAATGTTGGCTGCCTCACGGAGGAAGCGCGGGAATTCTTCGCTAGCTGGACGCATCCCGCCAGCACACTGCATTGGCTCCACCAAAATTGCACCTATTTCAAAGTCTAGAACAGAGCGAGTCTTTGAAATGTCGTTGTAAGTTCCAATAGCATACTCGTGTGGTAAGTTGAGTGGGTTTGGCTCGCTGCTAAAGGTAAGCGTTCCACCGTGATATCCCCGGTCAAAAACGAGAACCCGTGGAATGATAAGCCTTTGAACGGGGCAAATTCATGGCGAGCTTTGTAAAATTTTACCTTTTTTCGGCCTGTATAAGCCAGCCCAGCTGCAAGTGCATAAGTGTTTGCTTCAGTACCTGAGTTGCAAAACCGGACGAGGTCAATACTAGAGAACCGTTCTTTGAGAGACTCTGCAAGCTCAGCCTCAAGTTCTGTCACAGCCCCTAGACTAAAACATTGATTACAGCTTGAGTGATAGCTTCTTGAAGTTTAGGGTTCGAGTGACCAAAAAGACCAGCAGTGAAGTCAGACACAAAGTCCACATACACTTTGTCGTCAACCGAGGTGAGACAAGATCCCTTTGTTGATTTGACGGATAGAGGGAAAGGACTCGATTCCAGAACCGACCGAGTGCTACCGTCTGGAAGGCTCTGTCGCACCCGTTCGTTTGCCTTCTTGGAGGCTGGATTTTGCGCCACGTATTCGGCAATAAGTCCATTCAGCTTTTTCTCCAATGTCTCTGAGCTTGTGGGGACCTGAGTGGGCGCCATCAATCTTGATTCGACGTAAACGGTCTTGAGGCCATGCGATGAGACTATGGACGCCTTCGCTCCAGCTGGAATCCAGAATAAAGATACGGGTACCAAAACATGTGTTTCACCGGTCACCTCGTCTTTCACAACAGCCTCTCCTATCATAACCAAGAATGTTTAGCCGAGGAACTCACATAGATGACAGGTCATCGACTTTTACCCTTGACCACATATTTCGCCTCATCGTGCGTGGCGACAAACGGCGAGGTCGGCGTATCGAGGTCAAGGCCCCAAACACCAGTACAAACCGACTTTGTCGATTCTGAGCTTTATTTACGTTAGCAATTGAGACACTATATAACACACCATGTGACTTGCTTTGAACCAATTAGGTCGGAGTATGCGCCAAAGCCCCCGCGATTGCTGGGCTTGATATCGTCAGCATGATGGAAGACAGCAAGGGTAGGAGCACTCGAAGCCATGGCGCCAATGAAGAAAGTCACGATGATGAATCTAATAAAAAGGAAATATGGCGGGACTATTTGTATAGGATATAGGAAAATCACCGTCGGTGGTTTTTATACTTCGGCCGGGATTTTCCCGAGGTCCGCGTATCAATACCACTATCTAACCATACGGTATGCACGTGGGAACATCACGGCACCATATTCCCCTTCCCATTCCCAAGTTAGCCTCATGGATTGCAGCCAAGATACAGCATGCTACAGGACGTTTGCAGAGCCCTTTGAATTGCACAGGAGTGGGCTGGTTCTTTCGGGCCCGGAGAACCAAGCCATTCGATCATGTGTGTAGATTGTTCAAGTGCTTTCTGTTGTGTGGCTAACCTTCTTCGCAATTAAGTGATACACATATCTAGGGTTAGATTCACTGCCATCAATGAATCAGGGGTACCGTTCCTAGCAGAGTTATTAACACTGGCGAAATCTCACCGGAGCATTCGAATTGCCCTACTGGCACTGGCTGGCCGTTTACGAACAACGGCATATTCATCAACCGTATTGGACTCGGCGAATAACGAAAAGTCTCAGCCTGAGCTATGGTCCCCGAAGAAAGCTGCCCTTGAGTCGTATCATGATGCATTGATCGGCCTTCGGGAGAATATTGCTTGTCTGCACATTGCCGAAGCCAGCCACGACGTTGCCCTCGAAGTTCTGGGCTCAGTCTTGCTTTTAACCATAGCTGGGTTTCCCAGAAATATGCATGCTGAAGAAGTCCATGATTGGGCACTCCATGTGGCTGGCATGATATCATTGATTGAATCCTTGGACACGAACATTACAGAGGGCACCGGACTAGGCCGACTGGTCAAGGAAATGGCCGCGCATCTGGATATTGGCGTGTTTTCCCTGGGCCGCCCTGGAAAGAGTAGAAGAGCCTGGCTAGAATGGGATATTTGCCCTCCCGGCACGCCGTTGGAGCTCGATTTCTCCTCCTTGGAGGTTATCGTGGGATATCCAAAGTCTCAGTTGACCATCATAGCCACTGTTTCGGCTGTATTGGAGGTTACGAATTTACCCGAGTGCCCGGGTTCAATCCAAGACCTCGTCAGAAAGCTCTACGACACAACCTTGATAGGCCAAGGGACGGTACCGGGTCATCTGTGCCTGGCCGCATCGCCTCCCCGACAGAGGATACCCATATGCAAATGTTGAATATGTTAGAGATCGTCCTTGTCTTGTGGCAGCCACCAAATCTGCCTCCTAGGATATCCATGCCTGTTGCCTTCGCTCTGACAAGCGCATGGAAGATAATGAGAAAGGCGGCGCTGCTCTACCTATGGAGAGGTGGGTTCAGCACCAGTGTCTTTGCACCAATTTTCTCCGACCGAAAGGATGTCACTGCAAAATTTATACGAGAAATGCTTTTGGGCTTCAGAGTTCTACTTAATCTCGTGCATGAGCAACGCATAACAATAATGAATGTCATGTCGTGGCCTCTTCTCGTCGTCGCGAATGAGTGCGGGAATAATCCTGGTCTCCAGGGCGAGATCCTGTCGCTTCTGCAAAAGATGCAACTGTGCTTTGGTATAGAGCATCTAACGCACTTTCAACGCTGCTACAGGAACTATGGCGGAGATATGAGTCGTACAGTCACAGTCCTGGCATGTTGAGCTCGTCAAGCAACTACCTCCATCTTGACAATCTGAGCCGAGAGTTTGAGCTTTGTTTACCAATCGTATAGCTTGTAAGCCATGCAAGAACTGTGTGTTATATTGAACATGAATGGTTCGTTGGAGCTGATAAATGACTGTGTTTTGTTACAGTATCAGAATAGAGAAGTCAAAATACCCCTGCTCGCAGATCCTGCTTCCTGGTGAACAGACTTCTTCCATGACCAATCTTGCTTTTCCGGTAGGTCTTACCAGGTACTTATGGATGTCTTGTTCCGTCGATTGAAAGAAAGTCCACTGTTTGAGTGCTGCAGACTGAGTCATTGGAATGATACCAATGCCTTTTCCTTTCCAACGATATAGCATCAAAACAGAGACCGAAATGCTCTTAGTATTATAGTCCCCATCGATGATCCGGGAATAACAGAATTTGAGAGATCTCGAACCTCCGTAAGCAGCGGGGAGTTATACCTTTGGCATTTCATCGTAAGAATTGATAGTGCTTCGAGATGTACCTGACAAGATGATGCCAATATATGTGGTACCAGTAAAGGCTGTGCAATCAGATCATCAATGGCCATTATATCGCCCGCGGGAGAGTACTGGCAGAGAGCGACTATTTGCACTACACATGATTGCACAAGGAAATGGACAACTGCAGGAGAAATCCCTTCAAGGTGACCATCCAAACGCTGTAATGTAGGTAAAATCTGTGTCAGGTCAGTCAGAATGTGTCTTTTCCAAAGAGCCACGATGATTATAGACTATCACTGCAGATACATGCGCCTCCCACGCGTGGTTCTTGAAATACAGTATCGGATAAGAAAATTGACAAACCTCCCCCAATAACAGAGATTGACCTAGAGCGTATGGAAGAACCTCTTCCGTGAGAACTTGCGGGTCAAACAAAATATCTACCAAGTCTCGTTTGGTATCTTTGGATCAGTTAGTTGAAGGTCCCCATTTATGTCGACGGGTGTGTAGATCTTAGAAGTATCAGTAGTCCATGCATCCAGATCATCGCTTCCGCCTGATAAATATGTTCAATGTCCTTGAACTTGATTAAAGAGGGCGGAAAGCAAAGGAAAAAGTCTTCGAGGCGGTCGTATGCATCTCTCCAATCGCGGCTCTTCAATTTTGGTTCCTCCAAAACAAGACGTGCAGCACTGGTTTCCATTTCATAAGCCTCTCAACCGGGTATCGTAGATCATGGCATGTTGACCTACCTGGCCAGATAGTTGAACATCTTAAAAAAAAGCCGCCGCCAGTAATCCGCTGCTATCAACTGGTGAGTTCCAGTCGTGCGAGGGCACTTCGGAGGTGTAGTTCAAAAGTGTGTCGGTAGAGCTTGCTTGATCCGTTGCCAATGGACAACCGAAGTGCAGGAGTGAGAGTACTCTGCAATCTGGTCAGAAAGGCTCAAGCAAGGTAGACCCAACTGCGAGGTGCGTTCAATAGATTGTTTTGTTGACAGACCTTTCCTGTAAAACGATGCCCTCAAAAGTCCTATTTGCATGATACCTTATTCAGTCATTGCCCATTAAGTCCTTGTTCTCTGGTAGATTTTCTTGGTAGAGAGCGAGACGAACCGTTGCTCAAGCCATTGTACTGCAGGAACGTCCGTTGTATGATTACGAGCAGCATCCGTCAGAATGACACGGGCTAGAGAGTTCCAGCGCAGTGATAATTCACACAAGTTCTTATCAAAACACCATGTGAAACTGAGAAAGAGAAGGGACATGGCGTCGGAGATATGTGGACGATACTGCCAGGAAAGGTTGGGCATATGTGCAAGGGAGCTCGTCCTGAGCGAGTCTTTATTGCGGTGAGCATGTTCGATCTCTGAGCATGGCAGGCTGTGGGACCGCAGTTCTACTGCAATTGCAAGTAAAGCATGAGTCAGACCCGGGATGAGAAGACCGCCAGCGACGGGATCCTCATTGGCATCGGGGCCTTCAGAACCGTCGTCTGTTAATTTTGGCGGATGTGCATTCATGGGTAGAATGGAGTATATTCCAAGGCTGCGGGGCGGATTGAAGCATAAATTCTAGCAGTGCTGCAGCCTCTGTGGAATCTAAATGGTAGTCGGGGGCAAGTTCAAGCGATTGTTGTATAGCAACCAACGACGAATTTGTCGCTGATGAATGCCGACGGGCTGCAGCCTTCTGTGCGGTCTTTCGCGTTCGGCCCCTAGGTCTTCCCCTGGGCCGAATTGGTCTGTTGGTTGTACATGTGAGGCCCAGCCGCCTGCATCTGGAGCAGGGATCTACAAGGTCACACTGAGTCTTCTTTTCAAGACGTCAGTATTATCAAGAGCGATTAATTGAGAAGACTCTCCATCCAAGTAGGAATACATACAAGGCTGAAGCACCGGTCACAGGTTCGCGGGGTTGCACTGATATTCCATCCCTGAGTTGGTTCCATATGGCAGAAAATAGTGCCTGGAACGAAATGCAATCTTTTCTTATGCCAAAAATGAATAGGGTCTAGAATAAAAGGTGGTTTTGAGTAAAAGCTATCTTTCGACCTGCGGTAGTCGTCATGGCCAGATTTTGCCGACCCCGCCATTACACCCTATTGCTTCACGATGTTAACTAGAAATCGGTCTTCCTTCCGAGCCTCAGCAATATCAGACATATCATATGATGCTGCTTCAATTTACGAGTAAGGGCCGAATTTCGATCACCGTTGTCAGCGTCACAATGTCAGGACACATTGGATAGGAACATAGCCTTTGAAGATCATACTGATAAACGTTTGACGGAACTGTCAGAACAAACCCATGTCTATAGCCTCTTTTCAATCCAGTGTGATTCAATTTCAATGTGACTGCCGTAACGATGAACTTCAATCTTCCTTCCTCGGAATACATCCGGTCTCCTCGAATCTCGTGATTTGACTGTATATCAGATCTCGTAGGTAAAGATCGGATATTTCTCCCCTTGCTTCCTCCGCTGTGCATAAGCCAGCTGCCGATTCCAACTCTCCCAACCCTCAACCTCCTCCTTCAAGCTCTTCAAAACGTTTCGATCGGCAGCAGCCTCTATCTCTAACTCGGAATTCTTTGTAGTCAGTTCCTCAACCTTTTCTTCCAATGCCATCGAGCTAATCTTTCGTGCAAGCTTGCCAGAAACATCAACCATAAAGTCGCCTCCCTCTGCAACAAGTTTGTTCATCGCCTCGCCTAGCAGAGTGGTATACTTCAATGCAACGAACTGCGCAAGCAAATATCTTGCCGAATCACCTTCCTCGGTCGTGGTATAGATCAGTCGAATCGCATCAGCCAGGTATGGGAATAGATCCAGCTGTGTTCGCTGTAAGCGATCGAGAATTTGAGCGAGGCGATTTAGTGTGAACTCTTTCAGCTTTATGAAATCATAATGACAGGCAAAAGAGTAGACTTTGGCATGGAGGTAGATTTCTGCGACGTCGGCTTCTTGTGGCTCGTCTTGTCTGTTGGGTGGCGTGAACTCGTCCGGGAGCCTTACGCCTGGACAATCTCGAAGAGGTGTCAGGGGTCTAGCGATCAAATCGTCTCCCGATTCCGACTGAGAACCAGAGATAGATGGTGCTGATGTTGGCTCGGATTGGCACCGTCGCTCATATGTGGTTTCTATATCTGGGGATGCTGGCTCACTTGCTGGCGACTGCGGTTCTGAGTCGTCCGTCTTGTGTCAGCGTTTTTCTCATGTCATTATATGGATCGTTTGATGTGAGCCTACCCTCTTCTGGGTCCTCTTCTTCTTCTTCCACTTCTACCGCTTCCTCTGGCTCCTCTTCCACCTCTGCTGTGTCTTCATCCTCCGGCTCTTCCACCAGCTCTTCTTCTGCATCCTCAGTCGTCTTTTTCTTGCCTTTGGTGGATTCGGGACTTGGAAGATTTACTGGGTAATCTCCCGTGTAAAGGAAGCTCAAGACGCATTCGACGGTTTGTTCGTCAAAAGCACTCCAGTCAAGCATATACTCGAATTCGATGTCAAATGAAGGACACGCCTCAAGGGCTCCATGATGCACGTAGTAAATCTTATTGTCTCTGCCAACTTCGATTTGGATAGGCTTCTTGGTGAAGATTGACCTATGCAAAAGTAATGGTGGCTTAGGGTGGATACTTTATTAACTCTCTAGGTCTGGGTGTAAATACTTAGCTGGTTTCTCGGAATCAGAAGACATGGTGATAGGCGAGCAGAATCAGAACTTCACTAGAAAATAATTTCAGGCTACAATTTGACCAGGAGATCTTCGGCTTAAGTAGGAAATTTGCTAAGCGCGGGGGACAAGCAAGTAGGATTTTGAATATAGGGCAGACCAATAGGCAGAAATCTTGGCTGGTCAGAAATAGTATCTGGGCATGTATCAATACCCAACCAGCGCAGTTTCATGGTGAGGCGAGATTTGACAGGGGCTTGCAGGGAGGGGTTTGGTACTGGGCTGCTTTGTACATGTACAAGTACCTACTTTCTTTGGATGCAACTGCGCATTCAAGATATTGACCCAATGTATGTGGGGCAGTTCAAGTATCAAACTGATACTTATGTATCGCAAGTACTTAATATTAGTTCAATTTAGCGACGATGGTACTGATTGAAACGTCACTCAAACTGCATACGTGTATGATATACCATGTCTGGTTGTACAAAGAAAACAAGGCTACATTCAAATTGGCCTCCCACGCAGCACATCTCTCCTAGCTACCTCTTATCCTGAATCTTATTTTGTAGTCAATATCAAAGTACCTTTCAAAAGCCCTGTCAGTATGCTCTCTACATTCATGTTCTTTCGCGCTGCGAACTTTGACATCGTGGGCCTCTTGTGTATTGAAATCTTTGTAAGATCTTCCATGGCTTCGTTTTCCAAATGCAATGATGCAAATAATATGCGAGAGTGTCATCAATCAAAGTTTTGTTTGCATTCTATGGGCGGAAAGAAATAGAGAGGCGAAGAAGATACATGGAGCGTTTATTGACCTACCCGCTCACTTTCATGATCTCCAGATCGTGTGTAGTTATCAAGTGCAGCACATGTTACGACGATTCTATGCACCCTCCAGGTCTTGTAACATCAAGATTTTATGCTATGTTGAGTCTCTCAATGGGCGCAGGCTTACGGAATGTGCCAACGGCATTGCGAGGGGCAGTTTTGCCCTCATGTGGTTTGAATCGGGCCCACCTTAGGGCGTCGTTTCGCGCGCAGGCACAGTCGACGGGATCTTGAGGCACAAAGGCACATTCAAGCAGTTAAATTGTAGCATTCTGGAAGCCATGAGCTGGCTCCGTCAAAAGAACAATGACCCCATAATCATCCAACGGGCTTGCGAAGTTGTCGAGTGGTTCTCCTTCCTCAGTTGCCTGATGTATAAACCTGTTACTCCTATTAGAGCATTCTCATGCTCCCGATGTTCAACTTGGACTTAGATGTACGTGGAGAATATAGATAAAATGTGATTGGTTGAATCGGGTACTTGACTCAAACGGGAGCAATTGCGGGATACCCGATCCTCTTCACTTCAACATTCTCTTCTTCCCTCCGTGCATTACTATTAATGCAGACTCACCGAATTGGCAAAGTTGACGGCGCCCAAAGGAGACGAGATGGCTGCGCAGAGTGTAAAAGGAAGAAAGTAAAAGTAAGAAACTCGTCGGTCTCCGCATGAGTTCCACTGACATTGATCTATAGTGCGACTTGAAAAAGCCGATATGTTCACGCTGCACTAGATTTCCTAAAGAGTGCAAATATGAACTAAATCTAATTACACATGGCCTAGATCGGACAAGGCCAATTCGGACAAGGCAGAATGCGAATAATCAAGTCGACCTCGCTGTGAGCCACAGTCTGAGCCCTCTAGCGCATCAACCGACAATCTACTTATCACCACTTCTGTCAACGAAAGAGTCTCAATTTTTCATGCATATTTTCAGTACCGAGACTGCTCCCCGACTCTTTCCTGCAGCCCCTGGCATATTCCTTCAGAGGATTATTGCAAGCTCTCTGGAAACACCTCACCTCCTCTATGCATTATTGGCTTCTGCTTGTAGCCATCATAGTCGACTCTTGAAAGACACAGAACCAGCATCCCGGGTCTCATGTCTGAAATTTACGAATCTGTCAATTTCCAGTCTACGGTCGACTCTCTGTGCCACGGATGCAATGCTGACAGCGGAGACGGTGACTACTGCAATGGCTCTTTGTACGAATGATGTCTGTAATGGGAACATGCAGGCTTGGCGCACTCATCTTGGTGGAGTCATGCGGTTGCTGGCTGGGTTTTTGGATAGCCAGGGCACATTGCGAATTGCGGATCCCTATATCCAGTGTGTGGTTAAGTGGTTCACTACGATGGATGTTATTGCAGGACTATCTGGATTAAAAACGGGTGATATTCTGGGCCTTGAGAATGGGCTGTTGCAGCGGATTCTTGATCAAGACAGTGTGCATGTTGATGACATGTGCGGCTACTCACTGAAATTGGCGCCGCTGCTTGCTAAACTGTCTCATCTGGTGCGGAGGCAAAGTCAAAGTGAGCTTGGGTTGCGCGATCGGATGGAGGAGTCTCAGTCTCTCGAGAATGAAATATATTCTCTTGTCGATTGTCGCATTTCCAATGTTGGCGGTCACATCGATTTGCAGAGCACACACCTAGCGTTTGTATACTCTGCTTTGCTGCATCTTCATCGTCGAGTCCAGATGCTTCCAAGCCATCACGATGTTGTCAAGTCGGATATCAAGAACATTATTCACGCCATCGAACAAATATCCCCTTTCTCGTCGGCCAATATCCTAATTCTTTGGCCAATGTTTAGCGCTGGCTGTGAGACCAATGACATCAAAGAACGAGAATTTATCTACAGGCGAATGGGGGATATGCAAAACCTTGGTATGGGCAATTTTACAAGGGCACGAGAAATATTGAGCAATTACTGGGCGTCGAATAGTTCATTGTCCTGGGATAGTTATTATGCAACACTGGGCTTGGAACTGGTCTTATTTTAAACGGCCCGACTGGCTGACTACGCCAACGGCAGCTTCTCATACTCATCACGCATGAACTTCTTCACACCTTGCAGGCCATTGACCATCACCTCGTGCTCGGGAACATAGCCTACTCGCACAAAGCCACGGAAATCTACACCATCTCCAAAGCATTGGCTGCCAGGTACCAGCAGCACTCCAGTCGTCTCTTGCAGTCTTTGGCAAAAGACAACATCATTGATGGCCCGTCCTTCCCTGTCAACAAATTTGACAAATGCAGTCGTTCCAGCCAAAGGCCTGGTCCACTTCACGGCCCAGCTGAACTCATCCACAAACGATTCAAGCATGTCCAGATTCCGCTTTGCCAGTTGAATATTGCGCTGCAACAGATTTCCCACGCACGGACTTGACAATGCATGTGCAGCTACACCATCATCGATCTGACCAACTGAGATAAGAGTGTAATCACGAGCAGAGGCACATGCTTCAATGATATCGGGGTTCGGCGACACAATCCAACCCAGCCGGATACCGGCCAAGCTGAATGCCTTGGACAGGGAACCAGTCGAAACCACTTTTTCATATCCAAACTCAAGGATAGACGGGGGGACCTCCTCGCCCTGGTTGAGAGAATGGAAGAGAGGCCGATACACCTCGTCAGAATGAATGAGGATATCATGCTCACGCGCAATATCAACAATTGCTTGTAACTCTTCCCGGCGAAGAATAGCACCGGTAGGATTCTGGGGGTTGCTATAAACCCAGTTAGAAACTTAGCATCAATACCAAGTAGAAAAGCACATACTTCAAAATGATCAACTTCGTATCGGGCCGAACCAAATCCTTTAGTTCTTCCATATCCAACCTCCATCCCTCCTCCCCATTCGACCGCCACAGACTGACCTCCGCACCAAAAGATTCGGGCACGGAGTATAGCTGCTGATACGTCGGGTACTGGCAAATAACATGGTCTCCAGGGCCGATATTGGTATAGAGTGCCAGGAAGTTTGCTTGAATAGCGCCATTCGTCACGAGGACATCTTTCGCGGTGACAGACTGGGAATATAGATTCGCAATATTGGTTCGCAGAGCCTCTGAGCCCCGGATCGCACCGTAGACCTGCTTCTGGCTATAGTCCACCAGATTTTTCTTGTTGGAAAGAGACAATAAATCATTCAGAGAGATTGAGGCACAGCATGTTTCGGCTAGATTGTGCTTCGCGTCGTTTTCGTAGAGGTCCATCCACTATGTTGACTTAGGTCTTTGGTTTGAGGGAATTTAGAGAATTGAAATTTACTTACACGCTCCACGGCGAATTCGCTGATTCGGACCATTTGGTGCTCAGGTTCAATGCAAATTAAGTAAAGGAATCACGGGTTGTATAATTGAAGAAAGACAAGACTGTGGATTATATAGATATCTGCCACAGTGACGCCAAATGTGAATGCTCAATAATGATTGGCTGGATCGCTAATATACCCGTGCCAAAGAAATATTTCCAGAGGCTCCAAAATTTATTCATTACCCCAAAAGTAGATTGAATATCCCAGTGTTTCCCATCTGTTCCCTATGCACCCGGATATGCTTGATATGCTGCCCAAGTGGGGGCACCACCAAACGCTCTGATTGGGTGGGGCGCAACAATCTCCCAATCCGGCAACATGGACCCCCGTCAGAATTTTTAGCTCCACCCAAAAAAAGAAAACATGAAAAAAAAGAAACGCTCACTCGAGGACGGTGTTTAGGAATAGCCGAACGCGGGGGTCGAACCCGCAGCCTTAAGATTAAGAGTCTTACGCTCTACCGATTGAGCTAGCCCGGCCGGGCTGTTGAAGGACGATGCACTCTGAGGCATAATATTTTTGAGCACCTACGAGCTGTCAATTGTTGCACTAGTCACCAAACCATTTCCCCCCATGCTGAACATGCTTGTCCTTGGGTGTTCCAAGCAATGGATGTAGTTTAATAGGCGCAATTAGGGACAAATAGGTGATATCAAATCTGCAATGGCGGCTTCAATGATATCATATTATGCGATCATATACTGGAATTCAAGTAAATTATGTGTATACATCATTCATTCAGAGTCATAGCTGGTTTCTTCTTCCTCCAATATTGTTGAAGGCAAGTATCTTTGATCTTCTATCTTCACGTCGAGATAGTCGAAGGGCGGTTCTTGTGGTACTGGATCTATAGCCTCACGTTTCACGGCACGTCGGCGCGGCTCATCTGAGCCATCAATCAGTAGAGCATGCGACAGACCAGTTCCGGTGAAGTATAGGAACATGCCTATAGTTGCTCCGATAAGAACAGCCCCTGTCATGAAGTAGATGAACGCCTGTCCGAGGTTAGTGACATGAAGACCAGAGAGCACTACAAGATCGGATTGATAGAATAAAGCCTATAGCCCGTGACATACCTCTAATCTGATCAAGATGCGCAATGGAAGCAGAGTTATGTATAAAGCAAGCCGTCCGAGGTAGATAACCGGCGATAGGAGGAAAAGAAGGGGTGAGAGCAAATAGGACAGTAATTGAATTGTAGCGCTGAAAATGAACGACACAATAGCCGTTGGGATTGAAATCCAGCTCATGGCTATGTATGATTATGAATGTTTGCTGTTGAGACTTGATCTGCTTCAACTGTTTTGATATCTCGAAGTATCACGCGCCGCGTCGAGCTGCCAAGCCCTATGCCCTAAGCTTCCCGATTGGGCTTCCGGCGTCATCGTCCGCCTCGACTTGTAACTGTACAGAGAGAGTACATCGTCCTGATTACTTTCTCCACCGCCAATACTTCTTGTGAGTCGGCATCGGAAGTATCTTCCTTCATGCTTTCGTTGTGAATCAACTCAATCCCATTCTCGACTACCTGCAAACGATTGTCCAATTGATACCTTTCCCCGCCTTCAATGGGCAACAACCCTTCCAAAGGCCCGGTCGGCGACGCGCCTCCGGCCCATGCTGGCCACCACTCAGGCGAGCGGAAAGTCACCCGTCGGCCTTCTCTGAATGCGATCTCAAACAACAAGGCCACCGCGGCCGATCCCTCCGCCACTAAGGAGACTGCCGCCGGGCACTCGGCAACATACCAAGGATCCCTCCAACAACGCCTCCAGACCCGAAATATCCCTGAAAGCTCTCCCAAGGATATAGAAAGACCAGAGAGACACGATGCACGGAGACCGGAGCCTTCTCAAAGCAAAGATATCCCAATCCGGGACCACTCCAACCCGGTCCAAGTCCCGAGTGCCCGCCATGTCCCAGGGCGCGACCCTGTGGCACCATCTGCCCCGCCCCTCAACTCATACTATAGCGCATCTGCACATCTGCAACGTCCACCGCGGTTGCCATTGCCAATTGGTGATGCTAATACTACACCCGGATCGCCGATGGGCCCAGAGGACTCGCATATCCAGTCGCTTCCTACAGACCAGCTTCTGGATGACCAACTCGATCAGAACAATACGGCTTTGGGTAATACAACAATTGAAGAGGAAGAATTGATTGATGAGCTCCAGCCATACACTATCAGTGGAGTGGGCAAGGCTGTCCCGGTGGTTATCGAATGGACTGCGCCTGCTCAAAAGGTCTATGTTACAGGAACTTTCGTCAACTGGGAGAAGAAGTTCCGCCTACACAGAAGGTTGGCTGAGCATCCAATTTGCAATGCATTAGGGAATGGCTAACGTGATATAGTGAAAATAATCCGTCCGTTATGTCCACGACGTTGAACCTCCGACCTGGCACGCACCACTTGAAGTTCATTGTTGATGGAGAAATGCGCGCAGCAGATAGTCTCCCAACCGCCGTGGACTTTACTAACCATTTGGTCAACTACATTGAGATCAGCGCTGATGATGCTCATGACAGGGACCCCGGCGTTCAGCCTGGAGCCCACCCCCCTCAGACGGTGCCGGATTCATCTAAGCAAGACCAATCAAAAGGACCCGAGGATGACCCTCCGCAGAAGGATGAATCTGAAGAAGAAGAGGTGCCACCCGGTGACTTTGGCAATGCCATCCCTCAATTCCTTGCCGATCTGGACAAGGAAGAAGAGGACCCAGCCTATGTGCAAGCTGCCAATGTCATTGGGGACACGGCTACCCCGCCTAGTCTGCCTCTCTTTTTGGGTAAATCAATTCTCAACGGCACGACTCCCATGAAAGACGATAGCAGTGTTCTCAATTATCCTAATCACACGGTCCTGAACCACCTTGCTACAAGCAGTATCAAGAATGGTGTTCTGGCTACTAGTGTGACGACGAGATACAAAAGAAAAGTTTGTCGACCTTTGACTCATTGCTTGCGATATAATCTAACCAATGCCTTCTAGTATGTTACGACTATCTTGTACAAACCGACTGGTGATATAACAGATTGAGCTATGCTCAAGCACATAAGTGGTTGTCTCATGTGTGCATACATTTTTGCCACTTCTTGCCTCGGGCTGATGCGATCTATCCAAGGTGCAAATATGAAAAAGATTTACAGAATGGGGTCTTTCGTTCGACGCATTGATCTGCCGGTCGTACCTTTGTCTAGGGGATCCTCGGGTACTTTTTTGCCAGCGACGCCCGAGTACCAACTAGACTGCCCGACTAGTTTCAACCAGCAGATGAACTTGTTCGAGGAATGCGCCTCGAGAGGGTCTTACTACAATTGCATGTTTTCTCGGGCGTTATGTTCATGTTGGGTTTTAAGAGTACGTGGAACTTGATTATGCAGGCAATTTACACCGGGGTGAACAGGCGTTCAGATTCACGCAACGGATTTACAGATTTTCTGCAGCTAAATAAACTAGTTAGGAAATAATAGTTTACCTAAGATTCATTGCCCTTTTTCGTATAATATATTGGATCTGACTCGTTCATTTCATTACACATGATGGATCTTTTAAACTGAGGTATGATATAGCAATATCAATTCCGCCACTTGACAAACACCTCGTCCGTCCGGAATCGCTGCGTGCACGTAGACTTTTCCAAGGGAGTCCGATAGCCCGTCCCGTATGCAAGCATACCAGCCTGCGCAATCATAATGCCATTATCAATGCAGAACCGTTCATCCGTAGCATAAACACTGCCACCACGATCCCGTGCCATAATTCCCATCATCTCCTGCAGTCTCTCATTGGAACCAACACCACCAACAATAAGAACCTGCTTTGAGCCAACATGCGCCATAGCGCGCTCAGTGATCTCAACAAGCATGGAGAAAACAGTTTCCTGGAGGGAGAAGCACAAGTCCGCGCGGGTAGGCGTGCTCTCCAGACCCTCATTCGCAGCAATAACGCTCTTCTGGATATTCTTTTCGTCTTCCTTCGCCTTTTCTTCCCCGCCTAGCCCCCACTCTCGGGCGAGACCATCAATTGCTGCGAGAATACCTGAGAACGAACAATCCATGCCTTTCACGACGTATGGGAGGTCGACTAGCTGCTTTCCTTGCTTTGCTAGCTGCTCAATGTTGTATCCCGGTGCTGGGTCGTTGGAGATGTGCAGAGTGCGCGCAAACCGGTCTAGACAGTTTCCTACTGCCATGTCGAGTGTCTCGCCGAAGATACGATATCTCTGTGAGCTGTATGCGATGACTTGTGTGTTTCCACCGGAGACATATAGCACGACTGGATTTGTCGCGCCAGTAATAAGGCGGCCCATTTCAATATCTGGATACCTTATTGTCAGTCTTTCGGTTCTTGCACTTGAAGGGCGTTGAGGCAGTGAACTTGATACATACGTCCAACACAGTGGTTCACTCCGACCAATTCCTTGCCCCAGAGCAGACTCAACATCCGTGCAGCAACTACCACGCTTTGTAGCGGGGCACCCATTCCTGGTCCCTGGGTGAAGCAAATGCAGTCAACATCGTCAACTGATACTCGAGCTTCCTTCAACGCTTGCTTGACAAGCTTCACAACCCACGCGCGGTGGTGGCGCGCAGTGTCCTTAGGCAGAAACCCCTCGCCTGGTGGGGAGACATAGGTGTGACGGATGTTGGCGAGGACCTGCGGGGGGCTGCCATCCTTGGGATGCAGCATAATGCCAATTCCCAGCTTGTTGGCCGAGCCTTCCATGCCAATTGCGATCATGATGGGCAGATTGTTAAAGACAGAGAGTATATGTGAAAGAGGTTATGAAAATGTCGAAGTATGAATGATTTTCGTTATCGTTATCGGCTTAAAGCGGCATCCCGTTTCTCCGAACATTTCCTCTCTTTACTTCCTGACTCTACTTCTTCTTTTCCCTTCCCTCTGTCTGACCATTTCCCTCGCTTCTGTCCCTTTGAACTGCATGATCCTGTTATCTTATTATATCTTTCTCTAATCCTCCCTCCCCTCTCCTCTCCCACCCTCCACCCTCCCAATGTCTTCGACTACCCACTACCCCAACCCCGAGGGCTTCCAACAACAGTCGGACAGTTTCGTTTCCTGGCTGCAAGCCACTCCAGGAGTGAAACTGAACTCCAACCTCAGACTTGCAGATCTCAGAGCAAGTGGTGCAGGAAGAGGCGTCGGTGAGTATTTTGCAAAACACCCCCCGCCAAGCACACAAAAGTGCCCACACAGTCTCCCCAAAAATGGGTCTCACAGACATGTTCACAAGTCACTAACATGTTTTCCCTGCTGTAGTGGCTCAAAGCAACATCCCTGAAGGTGATGAACTCTTCTCGATCCCGCGCGGCGTTGTCCTCGCCGTCCAAAACTCCGAGCTGAAGACCCTGCTCGGTCAGGATGTTGAACAGCTCGGCCCGTGGCTTTCTCTCATGTTGGTTATGCTGTATGAATACCTGCAGGGAGAGAAGTCACGATGGGCTCCTTATTTCCGGGTCTTGCCTTCTCGGTTTGACACCCTGATGTTTTGGTCGCCGGCTGAGCTGAACGAGTTGCAAGCTAGTACCATTGTGGAGAAGATTGGCAGAGAGGGTGCTGAGCAGTCCATTTTGGAGAAAATTGCTCCTGTTGTGAAAGGAAACCCTGCTCTCTTTCCACCTCCACATGGTGTGGCTTCTTTTGATGGTGACGCTGGTGCTGGTGCTCTGCTTGAGCTTGCTCACGTCATGGGATCGTTGATCATGGCTTATGCTTTTGACATTGAAAAGGCCGAGGATGATGATGATGATGAAGGAGAGGCTGCTGATGACAGCTACATGACCGACGATGAGGAGGAACAGCTTCCCAAGGGCATGGTCCCACTCGCTGATCTCCTTAACGCCGATGCGGACCGAAACAACGTAAGCTTATTACACTCTCATTTTGGATGCCGAAGTTGACTTGCTGTAAGGCCCGTCTATACCAAGAAGACGGAAACTTGGTCATGAAGGCAATCAAGCCAATCCAACAAGGCGAGGAAATCTTCAACGACTACGGAGAAATCCCGCGCGCAGACCTCCTCCGTCGCTACGGCTACGTGACTGAAAACTACGCCCAATACGACGTGGTCGAGTTGTCCCTGAGCAGCATCTGCCAGGCCGCCGGTCTTGAAAACGCTGATATTGCGTCCCAACCCCGACTCCAATTCCTCGAGGAACTCGACATCCTCGACGATGGTTATGTCATCCCCAGACCGATCAACGCCAACCCATCTTTGGAAGATATCCTCCCCGCTGAGCTGGTGATTCTCTTGACTACTCTTGCTCTCCCTGAAGAGGGGTTCAAGCAGCGCCAGTCCAAGAACAAGCCCCCTAAGCCAACATTCGAAGCCAACCAGGCTACTATTTTGTCTCGGGCTTTGCAAACCCAGCAGGCACAATATGCCTCGTCTTTGGCGCAAGATGCTCAGCTTTTGGCCTCGCTTTCTCCTTTGGATGTGTCCGGTGCCTCAGACACCTCGGCTCGCCGGGCCAGAATGGCACTCCAGGTGCGCATTGGAGAGAAGGAAGTCATGCAGGCTGTCCTAGGCATGCTAGAGCCTGCAGCCACAGGATCATTGAAGCGCGCTGCCAATGGCCATGACGATGATTCACGACAGTTCAAGACTCAGCGGATTTGAGCCCTACATGAATTCGATCTTCGATCTACATCTCCGACAACCCCGGCGTCAACGACCGAGAAAAGTGCTTTTTGCGAGTATTAAATTGTGTTAGATTTTCTGAATGTTTTTGAGCCTTTTCCTTTGCCCTCCCATTCATCGCTTGCATCATAACTTCGGTTATCCATCATACAAGGCCGCTCGACAACCAGCCATCACCACCGAGAAAAAAAAAGATCATATGTACACTAACAAATGCAGATGCGTTCAAGCCACAAAGTGACTGGCACCTGCGTCGAAACGAAATGTCGAGAAAGAGGTGTGAGAGAAGAGGTGGAGGGGATGCGGAACAGGAAATCGAAAAAAAGAAGAAAGAAATCTCGGGCATCAGTCCAGGACCCTTAGCCGCCCGCGGAAATCGTCAAAAGCATGAGAGAAAGATATACTAAAACTACAAGGGTGTTAAAAGGCGGAAAAAAAGACAAGAGACGAAAAGAAGAACGAAAACAAGCCACGCAGAAACGCCCGCCAAATGCTGTGAAAGGAGAAAGGAAAGTCGTTCAGGCTGCGGACGCTGCCACCGGGGCATTGGACCCGGGTCCGTGAGGACCGTTTTGGTCTTGGAGTCGTCGAGCCTGTACTTGAGCTTGGACTGCCTGGGCTTGCGCCTGCGCATGAGCCTGGGCAGCCACTTGAGCCTGAGCGGCCTGTTCGCGCGCCTTGGCCATTGTGATAGCCCGATGTTGCATGATTTGGATACTGTACGCATCGGTATCATATTCGGGCTCCTCGTCAGAATCCTCTTGGTCGAACTTGAAGCGGTCTGCCTTGAGGGGATCTAGTTCGACCTTGTGAGTTCCCATGTTACGACGGTCGATCATCAATCGGCCACCACGTCCTACTCGTCGTCGGAAAGATGGCATTTTGTGTGGCTCGTCGTGCAATGCCAGGGCATGCGAAGCAAGCTTGTCTCGAGAGTAAAGCGGGCTTGTGACGTCTAAAGAGGTATCCATCTCACCAGAAGCTTCTGATGAGGGAGGAGTGGGCAATTGGGCTGTGAAAGCAGGTCGAAAGGCTGCCACATCGAATGTCCTTTCGGGAGACGGTGATAGCGGAGCACGAGTGTGATCCACGTATCCCTCGTTCCACTTGATATGCTTGGTGATATTCTGCTTGATATCGCGCAGAATCTCGTTTTCCTTCTCTGCTTGAACTTCCTCCAAGAGCTGCAGGTCCTCTGCGCCTTGAAGGCCAGCCTTGAGGGGCATGCGCAATTGGGGAGCATTGGGACGCTGTTGAGGTATCTCGAGCACTCTTTTCTTGGGCTGTGATGATGGATCAGCAAATGCACGTTGTTGGCGATCAGAGCAGCGACGCTTACCTTTTGGTTGATGAGATCCTCGTCGTCGTCCTTGACGTTGAGCTTGCGCTTCATCTCCTTCACCTGAGCACGCTGCTCGAATATCTTCTTCTCCATGGAGAGCATCTCCTTGCGGGCAATCTCACGCTGGCGCACCAAAGCAACGAGCTCACGAGCATCTTCCAGCTCTTTGCGAAGGCGTCGGAGCTTCTCTGCGCTTTGCGCATCTCTACCACGGGTCTTTCGGATCTGGCGGACCTCACGTCTACGGAAACACACGAAGGGATCACTGTCATCGGTATCTTGGCCGGTTTCGAACTGCAACATGTTAGTTGGGCTGGGTCGCCAATGGCATGCGAGACAACTTACCTTGAGCTGTGATACAAGGGGGTTGTTCTGCACAGCCATCCGAGACGACTTCCAGTGCTCATATATTTCCTTCGCGAAGGGCTTCATGGAGTCGTCTAAGCTGGCGTCCATCATGTCTTGCATGTCGGCGAACGACAGTACAGGCGGGTTATCGACCGAGGCATACGGCTGCTTGGTCTGCGCCGTCTCCTCAAAGAAGTTCATGACTTCCTCAAAGATATCCTCCGTGCATGGAATCGCCGACGCGTCGCGTTTTTGGTTCATGATCTTGAGGAAGACGTCGTCCTCCTCGGTCATGTTGTACGGACATCCGCAGCAGTCCTCGACAGTCGAGGAGAAGCGAATGTATGTCGCAGGTTGCGAGAAGATGGGAGGGTAGAGTTCGTCATATTGGAGATTACTGAGAATGGTCTCAGGGGTGGGAATATGTGCCTCATTTACTTTGCCCTGGGCAGTGGCATTGATTGCAATTTGCAAATGGATTTCCTAGACGCGGTCTGGAGTCAGCGTGTGCCACTTTATATTGGGGTGAAAATCTCGTGTCATTTTGGCGATAATGTCACGTGATGGGGACGGGGATGAGGCTAAAATTAGTGCGAAAGATGGACTCACCGACTCCTCGGCCTTTTCGACACCGGTTTCAATCTGCTGTAGGGAGTTCTGGATGTCTTCGTCGAGGGAATCGATCTCGTGTTCGCGGACGACGGGAATGGATGCCTTGGAGGTGAGCTTTTTCGGGCGCGTCCTCCCCATGCCCCCGTACCGAGTCATAGCGTCGGGACGCGCAATGGAGCAACGACCATGGGCAAGGACCAGGTAAAAAGGGGATCAGTAGAAAGGTTAGATCATGCGCTTTCTCGTAGTCGTATTTTTGAGATGAAATTCGATGGGGAAGGGGGAGATATTGACGGCTAAAGTTGGGGTGATTCACGGCTGGAGGTTGGGTTGACGTTGCAATGTCAGCCGGCGGTGGCCTGTTTTGGCCGAGTGCACGGCCTCAGGGGCTCGCTTGCCTGTCCGGAAGCGGTTAGTGCGGGGCTGGGCGATATCAGATTCTCCGCCCTTGGCAACTCTCTCCTCTTTGGTATCTTGTGTTTTGTTGTCAATCATCAGTCTGCTTCATTTGTTCACTTCCACCTCTCTTTCAATTGCGTAACTCACAACCCCGTCACTTCTCCCTCGCTTCCTCCACTTCCTCACCATGGAGCAACCCAACGAACCCAACGCCGCTGCTATCTACGATGCGCGGAGACGTCGCGGCTCCGTCGGTACTACCCAGCTCTTTGATAACATTGTGTCTACATCCAACTGTGAGTTTTTCACCGTCGCATATGGCTCCTTGCTGGTGGAGTGACCGGGCTGACCAGGCGACAGTCAATAGAGATGAGGTGGACCGTCTGCGCAAACGCTTCATGAAGCTTGATAAGGTTGGACAAGCTGTCAAAAGCCTCGAAAGGCCTCGTCTTACTGACATCTCATAGGATGCCTCTGGTACCATCGACCGCGATGAATTTCTTTCCCTCCCCCAAGTCTCGTCCAACCCGCTCGCTACGAGGTTCGTTACCCCGGACATCACACCACCGCCTTGACCATGTGAAAAATCATCTAATACACCCTTCCCACACAGAATGATTGCTATCTTTGATGAAGACGGTGGCGGCGATGTCGATTTTCAGGAGTTTGTGACTGGACTGTCAGCATTCAGCTCCAAGGGCAACAAAGACGAGAAACTGCGCTTCGCATTCAAAGTCTACGACATCGACCGCGACGGTTATATTTCCAACGGCGAGCTTTTTATCGTACTCAAGATGATGGTCGGCAACAACTTGAAGGACGTGCAGCTGCAGCAGATCGTCGACAAGACTATTATGGAGGCCGATAAGGATCAAGATGGAAAGATCAGCTTCGAGGAGTTCAAGGATATGGTGGAGAATACGGATATCAGTCTGAGCATGACACTGAGTAAGTTGCCCTTGATGTCTTTGGGTTTGGGGGACGAGTGCTGATTGTGTTCCAGATCAAATATGATTTCCATCTCACTGGTTGAGTGGATATATATCGTATTCAGTGGGTGTTTCGTTTCTGCGCTTGAATATTTCTCCGTTTCCCTTGGTCTCAGCATGACATGACTCAATGATCAGCGATGTGTATGTAGTTTATTTCTCAGTCCCGATATGGGCATCAACATTGGATTTGGATTTCTTTTCGTCTCCACACATCCCATACCAGTTCCTACTAACCTCCACAGCGAACAGTCATGAAACAAGGGGCTGGAGAAACATCGGAAAGTATATCCCCACCCCGAGGTATATCAGTGTCTAGTATCCACCTCACAGCAACAATCACACCCATACCCACGCCACACCCCGGACCTTACCCAATTCATGGGACACAGATTTCCAATTCTCCCATTCGATTCACTACAACCGCCTCACCAAAAAATGGCTTCCCGTTTCAGCCGTGCATGAAACACTTTATTCCCATCTAGGCCAACTCCATTCCGCACCCGCATTTTCTCAGTCCAAATCCCAAAACATACCTCGGCCCACTACACCAGTCCGCTCTCTTTCCGTCTGGGCTGCAGTCTCGTGGGCCGGATGACTCCTGTCCAACGAGTCGGGTGCGGGTGCAACCACAGTACAAACGAACATCCCTGATTAAGCTGCAGCAACGTCGTGGGTATGTGGGTGTGTGGCCGTAGTAGAATTTATACCTGTAGTCGTATCGGATGTGGTTATACCTCGGTATACTTGAGCTGCAGCCACTCAAACTACTAATTTTCCTTTAGCGCCGGTGCAGCGCGACTGTGATTATACCTCAACACTAAACCTGTTCTCAGTCCTCCTCTCCGGATCTTCCACCTGGAGCTGATTCCAAATCATATCGTACGATCGCCGGTGCAGAGATGCACATAATTGCACTGTTTACTGCCCTCTTGTGGAGTACGCGTCGATATATCGAGCTCCATTGATGCAAGCCACTTTGTGCATGGTAGCAGAGAAATATTTGATTGGCAGTAAGGGATATATCTCCCATACAGAGCAGATCTTTCACCCTATTGTGTAGGTTAGCTCACAACTCTCCCTCTACGGCAGGGGATTCCCATTCAAGAGTTATAAATCAGACGATATCCCTAAGCTCAACTGCAGTATCCCGCTTCATTGATTTCGAAACTTCTAGGGGACCGAGGTGCTTACTGTGTATGTTTCCACTTCACGTAGAACGAATCTGAATAATCTTCTGATGATCCACTGTAAGTGGAAGACGCACAGAAAGTGAGTTCCAGAAGTGCTACTTTGGATGCGACGAGAACAACATCTGCAAATCGTCCAAGCGAGGAGGTGGAATTTCGGATTCGAAAGAAAATTCGCGCTCCCTTAGGTTTTGACTTGAATTTCTCAACGCCCACGCTCCATTCTTTCATCGAACTTGCTTCAGGGCTTGTGTTGATCTGTATACTTGATCTTGTGCAATAGAAGTCCTGTCTTCTAGATACTTTCAATGGGCCTACTCTGTACGTTGGAATTAATACAGAAAGATTTTTTTTTTCTAAACAACATTAATATTCTCGTAGCTACTTGACTGACTGTGTCTCGTATCCATTTTCGCTCTTAGCGCCAGGAACACTCCTCGCGAAATCTGCAGGCGCGTCATTTCTGCGCGTCAATGTCATCGACACAAAGATCCTGCTCCCCATGCCACCATCTAACAAATAATCGAACTATCTGGCTCCAAGGGTTATTAGAACCGTGTGGACTAGCAGTATGCAGTAGATTGCGCTAGGGCGGATCATTAGGTATTACAATATCTATCCCACTAGATGCCATTCGCGTTCAATTGGTTAAAATAATGATTGATAGGCTAGGGAAAAGTAGGTAAGTGTTTGTTTGTACAATTGTTTGCGTCAATCCGACGCGTAAATAGATACCAAGTTGGGAATTAGGAGCCGTGGCTAATAAAAATAGCCTTATGCAGGGCTCCTTGGACAAGGGGCACACAAACACAGTCCCTAGATCCATGAAATAGATCTAGGCTTGAAATAAAAGGCGATTACCAAAAGTTCGAGGCCGATCCCATACATTACTAGATCAATGGAGCCAACATATGGCAGAATTGAAAAAAAAAAAAGAACCAACGCGTGAACAGCAATTCCCACCATCCCGGTCCTCCCCTTAGGTGCATAAAGCAAACGTGCCTCAGTCCCCGGTAACTTACCCAGTGTATGTACATGTACAGTCTAATATGCATGCACCCACACCGATATGGAAAACAAAATCCCAAAGGTAAAAGGTAAAAGGTAAAAGGTTAAAACCGAAGTATATAATCCCCACTTCGACAAGCAGGCCCCTCATGGTTAAATTTATTCCATTCAAGTTCTTCCATCTTCTCTTCCATTCCAATCCATCACCGCGTCAGGGCGTCCGTGCTCCCGACTGGGCAACTGGACTGGAAGAGCGTGGTGAGACGATAATTTCGGAATTCCGAGGCACTGGATTCGCTGGGTCTGCAGTCCGGGTTGGAAGTCGTACAGAGTGAGGCACCGGCTTTGGTTTGTTGTTTTGATGTTATGGAGGAGGGGAATGGAAATGACAAAGTGAAGAGAGGAAGGGAGAATGGAAAGGAGAAGGGGGTGTCATCTTACGCTCTCTACTCATCTCTACATTATACATTCCAGGGTAGCACTCGCATGGCCATATGGATGGGTAAGTGTTTCAGCCGAGATTTGTACCTAAAAGCGCCCGTCGGGTTGTAGAAGACTCCGGCCCAAGCTTTGAGTAAGATTAGCTGCTCTGTCTGACATGTTTGAAGATATTCATATCTGAAACGTAGCGTGGTATGAGCCTACCTTCTGTTGTTAGGGTGTGGAGTGTGTGTAGGTGTAGTATACTAACAAATGTTGATTATCCACGCATTTGTATATTTGCTTTATCGTAACTAGCAAGTGCATCCATAAAACCAGTTCCAGCCTCGTGTTTTGTGCTACCGGGTGGTCTATCCAACGTGTCGGGCTGGTTGATACCGATGACATCGAGTCCACCCGAGTCCCGGTCTGTTTTCATGTTTCGGGGGATCTTCTATGTTTTATTTCCGGACGTCACACATCTGCAGGAGATTGCATCATCCTGTCCTGTTTCGGTGGACTCTCAGCCTATGAGAGGCGAGTAGATCCAGGGCGCAAAATGACCAAGTGCCAAGTGACAAAAGTGCGAATTCCCGGATCCAGGAGACCAGTTTAGCTACATGTCAATCGGGATCGTCGTCGCATCCGCGAGGTGCAAAGTGGGTTCTTCCATAGTGTCGGATTAGGGCATGGATAGATCACATTGGACCCACGGCAGAACACGTAAACAAGAACAACCGAAAGCAATAGAATGACAATACATATTATATATACATATATAGCATACTAATACTAATAGTAATGCTAATACAAATACTTGTAATTGCTTTTGCCCCTTGAGACCTGAGCAATCAGAAATAGGAAACTGACGTATGTAGCTGCCCGTCAGGGCGTTGGCAAACAAGGCCCACACGAACTAAATAGATTCGTCCACTATGCTCATCAGCCTCACTTCGAGTCGGTTAATCTCCCCGGAATGTAAAGGGCCCCCTTTCTTGGGATCTGGTGGATTATTTTGCTTTTTGATCTCCCCCACGCAAGGGGATTTGTCTCAAATGTCTTCACTATCAGCCCCAGAGAGGGTTACACGCCAGAGAAAGCAAAGAAAGGTCCACCTGACCTCGACAGCTGAACCCCCTTTATTATAACGCAAAACATTCGGGAGCCAGGAACCAGAACACCGGGTTCCCGATGAGAGACCGAATGGAGTTTAGGCGTCGATCCTGATGTATATGCGTAGTCCGAGAGAGGTATAGTTCCCTATGAAGCCCTACTCTCTTTCCCCCTTGGATTCTTCGTCCTTGAATCTTGGATCTATCCACACCATGAGGATTGTTTCTTAATCCTCAGCTCTAGATCATTGATCCACTCTCGCGTTCTCTATATCTACCTAATTCGTGCCTAAGCTTGGTATCTGTTTCTTGTTATTCCTGACTGATACCTGATCCTACCTGTCACTGTTACCTGTTTATTCTTAAATACCGCCGCGCCTGCGCCAGAGGACAAGATTTGGATGTCTATGTGAACCAGGATCACCTCTTGTTCCTTTTACACTTCCCCTAACCCAGAAGGAAGAGTTGAAACAGACTTGAAATCCCGTCTCATTCTCACTCAACCATCCAAGCTGGCATTCTACGTGAGCCCGCCGCTCTCCCCCAAGCATTGGGCCCTGGATCAACGATCCTGGAACCCAATGGGTGGCGATCAACGAATGAAGCATGAGTCGTCAAATGCTCCCAGAGCACCTGGCCGTGCAACCGATCGTTTTGAGGCCACACAACCACGTGGAGACCCAACGGGGATGTCGCAACCGGAGCAAGCCCCGATGTCCTACGACTACGGATACACAGGCACCTACGGTTCCTTGCAGTCCAACGAATTGCAGTACCCGGACTATGCACAGCAAGCCCAGCAAGTCCAAGCACCGCGAGCTCCCAGACGACGAGCACCAGAAGCCTTCTATGAGTCCATGCTGTACTTCAACCAGCAGGGTCCAACCCAAGGACCTTTTGAGGATGTTCCACAGTACCCGGCACGGCAGTCTGCAGCGATTGAAGCACTCAATCAATTTGCCGTTCCACAGTATTTCGAGGATACTGCAGGGTCTGGGGCCCCAGTGCTCTCGTCGTATCTCAACCCGATCACTTATAATCAACCGGGCCCCATGCGCCCAACCACCCAGTTTCCAACCGGTTTCACCATCGGGCCCGAGTCTATGAACCGATTGGAACCCGAGCTATCACTGCAGTCCGATCCGTCGAATCTGGAGGAGGCCGTGGGTCGATACCAACGATTCCTACGTCGCACTTTCGACCAGACGCGAGCCGGAAGGTTGGTAGAGGCTGGTGGATTGCTGCTGGAAATCTCCGAATGGCTTGTGACCAATGCACGGGATCTAGGTAAGGATTTCCTCTTTGTGTGAAGTGAAAGTATACAAGAGCAAGGGACCTTTGGCCATTTCCTATGGCCGTAGCACAGAAGTCGCACTCCCGGCGAGACCCTTGGAAGATGTCTCTTTTATGACCTTTTATGTTTCCCCGCAGGCCCGCGTCATGCAAGCATAATCTGGCATACTAACTATGTGCCACCTTAGGGCTCCTCCGCGACGACAGCGTTCATTACTCCGACCGCCTCAAGCTCTGGAACGACTTCAACTTGTGCTGGCTGGCATTCTGTCAGAAGCAAAAAGATCTAGTGATGGCTATGGTTGCCGGGCATCCATCACATATCAGTTTAATACGTCGAGATCGTCTGGAGGCCATGGGAAAGGACCTGATTCGACTTTGCGATCAGCTGGAACAACACGGTCTAGTGGATTACCAAATGGGCATATGGGAAGAAGAGATACTATCCGGTATAGTACAAGATACCCACCATTATCACCATATCTAACAACCATCTATACAGTCCTGGGCCAATGCCTCGATCTGATGGATAGCAGACCCGAACTCCCGGATCCCACAGGCGCACGCCCGTGAACTCAGCGAGAGCGAAAGAATGAAATGAAATGAAACCCATCAAAAAAACAAAAAAGACAAATCGCATCCCAACTTGCCCTCCGCCAAGACACGGCTCAGCGATCGGAGACTATTCGCAAATCAAGTCCCAGCCACAGTGAGCTATTGCTCGCTAGCGTCGCGCCATTCCCGATGTGCTATTGAATCTATCGCCCAAAACTAGGGCTGACTGTGCTTTCAGAGAGAGAAAGAGAAAGAAAAAGAAAAAGAGAATATCTTTTTCCACTTGAGTTGGGCTGCTATTCGCTGCCCTGCTCTATTCCATGACATCTCCACACTCTCGCCTCATTGGCCTCATGTGTGCCTTTTGTGCCCCAGTGGAGATCTTGATGACTTCAGGCCGTGTCGTCACCTTCCTACTTCCTCTCTATCCCCTTACACTATCTATTCTATATCCTAAAATGACGAATCTCACGAGTTGTACATAGCGCTATGTTTCATTTTTCTGTGTTTGCTAGGTGGTTCTCTGCTTTGGTCTCATGTTGTCTCAGGTGAACTTCCTTTCTTACTTTTCTCCTTTCTCTATTCTCATTCTCTATTTCTGATATCTTATACTGTACTGGACTGACTTGGAGTGGGCGTGGACAAAATGAACGGAAGGAAAGGAAAAGAAAAGGCCGGCGCAAAGGTGGGACGATACCGATGTAATGGAGTTCTTGGACTTTGTTTGGCTTTGGTTTGATAGTGTGGTTGAAATTTGATATTTGAAAGAGAGTTCTCTATCTAACTTTGTATACCTATGCTACGCCTGGTCTTCCTAGAGCTGAAAGGCGGAGATGAAGATTTAGATCGAGCCTGATATTAATCGGACCCGCTGAGGCTTGTTGCCCGTCTGCAGTGATCTCTGTTGGGTTGGTTGCTTTTGGGTATCAATCTCACGTTAGGCTTCGAGAACTGAATTTATCCACTCGCGGAGTATTACTCAAGCCACTACATAGAACCAATGAAATATAGTTCATCATATTCAATTCAATAAACCTTGAAATCCCCATATGCATTGAGAGTACAGGATATAAAAACAAGTCGCGAACTCGGGGTGCCATGGCTGGTGGAATAATACAGTGTAGAAACAAGAAGGGAAAGAATCCAAAGATGCCAATACGCTCGGTGTACAATAGGGAAGCGGAAAAGCGCAATATCCATCCCTTAACGCTTGACCCAGGTAGGCATCTTGCGGGCCTTGACATGACCAGGCTTCTTCCTCTCGACACGACGAGCATCGACAGTAATAGCACCAGCTGAAACGAAAAGTTAGCAACAGACATGCCAAGGGAAAATAGAGAAAACATACCTTTCCTAAGAACACCCTTCAAACCAGGCTCATGAACCATCAAAGCCCTCGCAGTAGCCAACGTCACAGCCTCAGCCTGACCAGTAACACCGCCACCGCGAACAGTAGCCCAAACATTATACTTATCCATACGCTGCGTACACCTCAGCGCCCAAAGCGCACTCTCACGATCATGAACACGCTTAAACGCCTCAACAAGACTCTTCCCATTAATCAGCACTTCACCCTCACCCTCAACAAGCTGCACAACAGCCGAAGACTCCTTCCTCTTCCCCTTACCACGCGCACGCCCATTCTCATCAAGCGTAGCCGGCTCGTTCTGCACCGCATACGGATTTCCAGGACGGAGGAAAGAACCGAGCGTTTCGCGGACTTCGGCCGGGACAACGTCTGGCTGGATGCGGTTGAGACGCTGCAGGATCTTGACGAGGGATTTGTATTTCTTCATCGGGACTGGCTCGCCCACGTAGTCGCGGAACTGGGCCAGCTTGAACCATGCCATGCGGGGTGCTTCGCCTGCTACTACTGTGGGCAGGGAGGCGTATTTCGCTTGCAGGGATTCCAGCTTCAGGACGTGGTCGATGAATCGGGGGCTGCCGGAGAAGTAGGCTGGGGAGGCGGGGATGATTCGGGCGGGCTTTGAGGAGAAGGTTCCGAAGTTGATTTCTTGGGCTGCCGGTGCCGGTGTCTTGGTTGCTTCGGCTTCTGTTGCGTAGCTGCGGCTGTTGCGGGCGTGGGTTTGGAGGGTGGAGAGGCGGGAGGTTGGTTTTGGGAGGGCTGTTAGGCGGAGTGATTGCATCGCTTGCGCGACGTTCGGTTTGGTCCACGCCATTATGGGTGGTTTCGTGGCAATTGGTCTGGGGTTCCGTGTTCGGGATATAGATGGACTCCGGAGTGTCATGTTTTTTGCTGGTCATGTGACCTGGAAATATCAGTTACTCCGAGCGCCGAACTACCAACACCGAGTGAAGGCTATATTATTTACTGATTTCAATCAATAATATTACTACTAAAGGAGTAAGGAATTGAGTGAATAGTTCCAATATTCGAATTCAAGCAGATGAAGGACGAAACTCCAGGAAATCGAGCAACTCATAATATCACACTAGACAAGACAAGTTCTCAACCTCAACATAAGGCATCAAGGGACACAATTAAGGCAGTCTACTCTGTACATCAACTTCTACTTGATCAAATTACTTTACGAAAGTGTGATTACGAAAGAGTAAGAATTTGCAAGAAAGAGTTTCTCTGTTCTTCATTGCTAGAGCTAAACTAGCATCGACCAAGTATCTGTTACCCAGCACTTGGTCGGATCATTCCGCATCGCAACGTATTCATAACCGTGAACGTGAGTTAACATCAACACGTAAGACCATAAGTCAAGGGGAGGTATTTTAGAATCCCAAAAGATTTCAGGCAGAGGAAAGAAGAGAATAGACAGGATGCGTCGGGATTGGCCTCGCATCCCTCATTCGGGGTATTTGGGGAGGAAATTTTAATGAGAGGAGCCACACGCTTATTTGAAGACGTGGCCATCGGTCCACTCGAGGGTCTTGCCCTCGACGGTGATGGGGACATCCTGGGCCCACATGTCCTCGATGACCTTGCGGTCAGCCTCGTTGGAGGCGTCGAGCTTGGTGTAGGTGTAACCCTCCCAGTCGGGGCCGACCTGGAAAGCGGGCTCCCACTCCTGGCCACGGACCATGAAGGCACCGTTGACGACACAGTCGTAGTTGACACCGTAGACGGACTGGGCACCGAAGAGGTACTTGCGGGAAGCCTCAAGACGGGCGTGGAAGCCACCGATCAGGTTGTTGGCCATGAAGGTGAGCTTGAGCTCGTTGTTGTACTTGTAGTCGACCTTCCAGAGGGAGTACTCATCGGCCTTGAAGTTCTTCCAGAACCAGGGCATGGCCTCAGTGCGGGGGTCGTTGTTGGAGAACTCGCGCTTCCACTCATCGAGGATGAGGGTGGGCTTGCCGAGAGCCTCAAGGGGGTGCTTGGGCTTGGGAGCCTCAGCGGCGGGCTTCTCCTCAGCGGCGGGGGCAGCAGCCTTGGGCTTCTCCTCCTTCTTGGGGGGAGTGTACTTGATGCACTCCTCAGCGAACTTGGGCTCGGGGAAAACGGCCTTGAAGGACTCCTGGTTGACGAGGGTGTTGTACCAGCGGGTAACAGCGGGGTTCTCCTGGCGGAAGGTCTTGTCAAGGACAGTGGCGAAGGCGCGGGTGAGGAGAGAAGCGGCAAAGATATCAGCCAGAGTGATACGCTCACCAACAAGGTAGGTGTTGGCGGTGAGGTGGGACTCAAGGACGGAGATGGCCTTGAGAGCGTTCTTGGCAGCCTCGTCAACGGCCTTCTTGTTGTAGCCGTCGAGACCCATCAGGGGGCGGTACCAAGCGCCGAGCTTGGGCAGAACCTCAGCGTTCGCAAAGGAGAGCCACTTGAGGATGGAAGCATAATCCTGCTTGGTCTTGCCGAGAAGGGTGGTCTTCTCGTTCTGGGAGGTGACTATGAACAGGACATGTTAGTCAAGTTGTTTTCAACCCGAGTGGATCCATAATGGAGCAATCAGGGGTGCCAATGGCACAATGTGATCAAAGAAAGAGAGAAAAAAAAGGGGTATCCAATTTTTCTTCTCCCAAAGCGGGGTAGCCAATTTTTTTCAGAGTGCGTGTTCCTCAACAGTATTGTTCTGACAGGGATAACTATAATATGAACTCATCATAAAAGATGAAGGCTTGGGCTTGGAGATTCTTGTGCATGGAAAAAGTCTTCGCTTACCATAGACGGCAATGGCAATGGCCTCAGAGAGAGTGAAGCCGTTGGCACCCTCGAAGGCAGGGATCTTGCCAACGGGAGAGATCTTGCGGTACTCAGCACCACTGTTGAAGGTGGCGGCAGAGTTGGCCTCGGTCTTGACGAGCTCGAGGTCGAGCTCGTTGTGCTTAGCAGCGACCAAGATGGCCAGGGTGCGACCGTTGTCCTAGACAGTGTCAGAAAGGAGCTAAGCAACCAGAGAACAGGAAACGTACGGGCAGACCGTAGAGCTTTCCGAATGCCATTATGAATGTAAGGGGTGGATGGAGAGAAAGAAAAGAAAGGAAGAGGAAGAGGGGCTGGCGAGAATTTTGTGCGGATGGCGGCCGCTTCGGCGCTCGGAGGAATGATCTACCGGGTCACGTGGTGTGGGGCTGTCAACACCTCTTTTTGCATAGCAACAGAACTATATAGAAGGAAGCGAAATTATATTCAATTTACCTTAGCTTGTGTTGCACTAATTGTACATCTGAGCTAGCGAGTGAACTGCAGTATCATAGTATCCCGCTTAAATGTCCATAGGGTTACGATATGCATCAAGCCCCAATACGTCGAAAATATAGGAAATATAGACAATAATGGTATATTATGGCTATGCGAATACTATTCAAATATGTACCCCCAGACAAAGCAAAGACACGAATAGAATAGCCTAGCACCGTAGCTATTCTTCCCTTTCGTCAGAATAATCAAACCCCCAAAAAAAATCAATACTCAACGCTTCATACCAAGCCCCTCCTCAAGCCGATCAAGCAAAGAATTCTGCGACGCAATCGAAGTAGCCGGTGACGGCGATCTAGGCTGATACTCTGGTTCAGAATCCTGCGCAGCATCTGCATCCACACCGGTCACTCCACCACTAGTCTCAATGTGTGGTCTTGATTCGTCGCCTTCAGTGACACTTGAAGCAACATCAGCGGCAACAGTGGCAGTAGAAGCAGAGGTAGAAGATGTCTCTGGGACTATAGAGTCCGTAGCACCATCGAGAACTTCCGGTAATTCATGGGATATGGCATGTTCCTTGCCCTGTAGTCGGAGACTGTATTTGTGCTGACGAGGAAGGCGTTCCTTCTTGTTCGAGCCAGTAGTAGCAGGAGCAGTAGCAGCAACAGGAGCGGTGCAATCAACGCTTTGATCAATATCCAGATCAGCGACTTCTGCAGCAACCTCAGCAGCAGCCTTCTGATCCTTCTTCGACTGAATTTCAGCTTTGCGAGCCTTCTGACGTTGTTTCTTTGCTCTCCGAGTAGCAGCCTTCTGCTCTTGTTTTTCCTCCTCTGTGAGTATCGGCTGCTGGGCTTTGGGTTGCTTTTTCTCACGAGAAGCAGTGATATTGGCAGTGACAGGGACGCTAACTTCAGTAGGAAGAACCATTCCGCCATCTTCTAGGTCGAGGTCGTCCATAGGACCAAGGTCCAGATCGAGGATATTGCCTTCTCCTTTCTCGACGCGCTCGTTCCATACGCGGAGAACCTTGCTCACGTCGTCATGGTGGGAGAGGATATCGAGACGGTGCAGTATCTTCGCAAAAAGAGTTGATTCGTCGATGTTCTGGTCGTTGGTGAACTCTGGGATTTCAAGAATGTTGAACGGCTCGCTGAGGGCTTTGATCTTGCTGTCATCGATCAAGACGGTGTTTGTCTGGTCCCATCTGTGACCGGGTTGGAGGTTCTTCGTCTCGGTCTTTGCCTTTAGCTTCTCCGTTGCCCTTTGCACCATTGCTCTTCGATTAGTAGTGACTGGAGCGGCTGGAGCCTCGCGTAGAGCTTCGTTTCCTGGGAATGCACTCTGGATACTGGGGGTGTCCCATACTTTGTGGAGCTGCTTGTAGACCTGGAGCTTGTTGTTGTACTGGCGCTGGGTGAGGCCGAATTTATCACGGCCCCACATTGCAACGACCTTGTCGTGCATCGCGCCTGGGAAGATCTTCTCGCAGACTGCTTTCATAGTCGGCGGCTGAGAACTCGTCCAGACCATCACGGAGTAATTCTTGATCAGCGAAGCGAGGAACTGGTCAAGGCCAGCACGGCTAGCAAACTTAGGCGGGAAAATGCGCTTTTTCCGGAAGATGAGAGTACCATTGAGATCGAGGATGATAAGTAGTGGACGCTTGGAAGGAGACTGCTGTGGCTCCTGTGATGATTGCTGCATGTATGCCTGTGTCGGAGATGGAACTTGGACCGGTGGTGTTTTTTCTCTGGTTGGTGATCTTGTTCTTCGATGGTCTTGTACTTGTATGATGGGTTGTTGTGGCAGTCCAGCCATGGTACTCATCGGCCGAACATTCTGGTAAGAAAGCGTTGGATTCATAGGAGGGATGAAGGGAGGTGCCGCGCCGTCGAGACCTTGGTTCATCCACGGCATGCTTTGTGCCATGGTAAAGAAATTGTTGATGTCCATCGTGTTCTGTGGTAAACCGTTGAACGGGTTGACGGGGTTGTCTGGTCTGGACAATGGGAGTTGGCTTTGCGGCATACTGCGGCGATTTCCTCGAGATTGAGAAACACGAGGTTGACTATTCTGTGCATTTTGGTGTCGACCACCTGCTGGACCTGTGGCTGGAGACGGAGCGTAGTGTAGCGGGGGATTGGTTTGCACAGAGTAATCCGCATGCTCAACACTGGGATACACATTTGATGAAGGGTCCCAGTTATTGTACGACACTCCTGGCGGGCCACCCTGACCCATTGGTGATGATCCAGATCTCATGTTTACTGCATTGTATGCCGAAATCGCATAGCGTGGGGTGTTGGATAAGTAATTAGAGACCGCGGCGTCAGACGCACGCTTCGGTTTTTTGTTTGCGCGAGACAGCTTGAATGCTTTTGAGCGTGACAAAAGAACGGTAGAGAAATTTGCGCGAGGTTTGCAAGCGAGGGACAGTTTCGAGGAGAACTATTCGCAGTCAGAGAAAGTGTACAACGGTTGGGCGTCTGATCTGTGTACCTGATTGGCGGCGTAGTGTGAAGACTGAGGGTAGCACAACAAAAATTGTGTAGTGGTGTAATGCGACAGGTCTCTAGACCGCAACAAATGCAGGGACATAGGGTCAAAACGCAATGCAAATGAATGTTGTCTGTCTGGCGCATCGGGAATCGCAAAAAATATCTAATCAGCCTTATCGCACTCACCGCCCTGGTCGGCAATATTTTTCTTTTTTGGCCGATCGTTCTTCTCCCGAGTTCACAATCAACCAGCAAAATGGCTGTTTCAGATATGCTCAATCGCCGAGTGCGTGCTCGCCCTGACGAGGAGGAAGATTATTCAGAAGCCTCGGACTCCGACGACGATGTTTCACAGCAAGGCATTGGACCCGACTCGGACGACATCCAGTCAGAGGTATGATATATAGTACACATCTACGATCCCCCTGCTCACAAAGTAAATAGGGATCAGACGAGTCCGAAGACGAAGGCAAGAACACCCCAGATTCAGACTCCGAGTCCGACAATGAAGAACCAGTTTCAGACGAAGCCTCCGACTCCGACAACGGCGAAGACTTCAAATCCAGCCTAGCAAACATATCCTTCGGCGCATTAGCCAAAGCTCAAGCCTCAATGAGCAAAAATAAGCGCAAAGACCGCCAATCCTCGAACCAAGAACCCACCGAAAACGCAACAAACACTCTGGATGACATCCGCGCCAAACTCCGCGAAGCACGGGAACTGAAAGCGTCAGCCCAAACCAGAAAAGAAAAAGAGCGCGAAGCCAAAGAAAAGAAACGAGCCTCCAAACACGCACCAATGGAACAATCCTCCAAACGCGCCGTAACCCGACGCCTTACAGTCATCGAACCAGGCAACGCCCCGAAAGCCCGCGATCCCCGCTTCGACGCAGCAGTAATGGGCCACAGCGGCGCAGGCAAGCATCCATCCGGAGGCAAAGCCTACGCATTCCTAGATGAGTACCGAGCGTCCGAATTAAAAGAGTTGAAAACCCAACTTTCGAAAACAAAGAACGAAGAGCAGAAGGAGGCACTCAAGCGTCAGATCCGGTCTGCGCAAGATCGGATGCGCGCTGCTGCGAATAAGAAGCGCGAGACTGATGTTCAGGCTGAGCATAAAAAGCGTGAGAAGCAAATGATTCGGGAGGGGAAGAAGGCCACGCCTTATTATCTTAAGAATTCTGAGCTTAAGAAGCAGGTTCTTGAGAAGAAGTTTGGGGAGATGGGGAGTCGGGAGCGTGGCAAGGCGCTTGAGCGACGGAGGAGGAAGATGGCTTCTAAGGAGAGAAAGGAGATGCCTTGGGAGCGGCGAGGGTTTGGGGAAGAGGATGGTATGCCTAATGGGGGGAAGAGGAGGAGGTTGGAATAGGTCTTGGGGTTTGTCATGTCTGTATGTAGATTTGAAGGTTGGAATTGTGCATATCATACGGAGTCTTCATCTACCCTTACTGTATACAGCAAATATTCCAACGTCAAGGAAACAAGTGCATTAAAATTACCGAATCCAAGACTGATTATGGTATTGTCTGCAAAGAAGAAAGAAGAATAAAGAAGAAGAGAAAAAAAAAGACAACCAAAACAGACAGATGTATGTGAATTATGAGAAAAGGACTCATTACCAAAATGCTTTATCCCCAAAAGCAAATTCAAAAGGTATATTGCGAATCACGGAACCCCCGACGCCCAGAGCAAGTAGAAAATGCCAACAAAAAGCAACAAAAGTAAAGAAGCAAAGAGAGCAAGAGCAAGATTTTACAGGGGACATGGAGCGGACCCTGACCCTGCGAATACTGTCGTGGCATAGATAACATGAAAGAAATGCAAGCATCATTTCTGAAATATGATAAGGACCCTCGGCTCGATCATCCAGGATGAGACGGGGATGTAGAGTGTATGCACGCGTGCCCAGGATAACAATTGGTATTGGACTTGCCAGACCAATGAATGGACTTGTAAGATCATGAGGATTAAAGAACTGGGCGGCGATGATATTGACAATGCAGCCAATGCCACTCCATCAGGTGTATGTGGGTCGATCACAGATGAACAAGCCCAAGCAAGTTCCATCATTGCTTGAGACTGCAGACCTCTGACAAGATATCGCTAGACGACAAAGCAAGATAGATGGTATCACGAATGGAAAAGATCCCAGGCGCGGGCGCAGAGACCCAGGAATTCATCCTTCTTTCTCCGCTGTGTCTCGGGCGAGTCTCTGCCTGCGCCGAAAGGTCCAGGAAATGATGTCTGGAGGCCGGCCGTGGAAGCTGGGTTGGGCCGGTATTGGGAGTCTGGGCCATTGCCTAGCGGTGGGCTTCCATTATCCCGCTCGTACTCGCTTCGAGGGCGTCGGCGTCCGGCGACATCTGTGGGCAGGTACATGCCGTGTGCTGGGGGCGCACCCGGGGCTGGTGGAGGCTCCGGAGCCATTGGGGCAGTCTTGGGACCTGCGTGGAGGATCTGGGGCGATGGTGGGGTGGGAGGCTGGTGGCCACCATAGTGCACGATGCGTGGCAGCAGTTCCTCCCGTCCGCCAGACATCTCCTGCACGGCCTCCTCAGCGGAGCGGTACTCTCGGGGTCGGTTGGGGGTGTGGGATACGCTGGGAGGAAGGCCGGGAGAAGGCATTGGCGCCAGAGTGTTGGATTGCGAGGAGTTTGTACTGGATGCGTTCAGATGGATGTTGGCGGGGCCTGAATCCCGGTCGCGGCCCAAGGCATCCGATCCGAAGACATCGGAGAGGGGAGGAAGACGGTTGTTGGTCTGTGTGGCTGGCAATTGATGCATGTGCGAGGTTGCGCCCAGAGTCGGGCTCTGGTTGACCACATGGCGAGTCAGTGGCTGCGGCTGGTAGCGACCAGTAAAAGTCTGGTGTAGCGGCGCGGATTGGATCACTCGCTCGTTTGCGAACTGGGAGGCGGACGGAGGGACGATAGACAAGCCTGGCGGAGGTCGTCGCTTGGAGGTTCCTTTGGGCATGCCCATGAGCCCCGATTCCGATGGCTTGACGCCGTCCGGACCATCATCCTTGGCCGATCTCTGCATGCGCTGCTCAATTATCGATCGCTGCTGATCCCGCACGGAAAGGCTGCGCTGCAGCTGCTCCCGCATGATGGGATCGTGGGTCTGGAATCCCGGCGATAGGCACGCCAGGCCGACATCTTGCATCGTCACACCATCGCGAGCTGTCATCGAGCCCTCCCGGGGGGCGCACAGTCAAACCGCTGGAGGATGGGAGGCTGGTCGAGAGATCCAATTTCCGAGGACGAGGGCGACTCTGCATGCGCGGCGGTGATCCGGGTTCCTTTTTCACTGTGATTCTCGGGCCTCCTTGGGATCTGGACAAAGTCAGTACTTGGTCTCAATCGGCATCAGCTAGTCTTACGGAGACGCGGGACCTTTCTTCTCGGTCGGAGAGCCCTTTGCGGCTGAAGCATCTCGGGGGCTTGTGGACATCCGGGGAGATGAATTTGAGGGAGCACTAGCCGGCAAGTTTCGCGGGCTGGGGTTGCGATGTGGATGCGGTGAGGACAGAGCCACGGAAGCCACTGCGGTCGACATGATAAAATATTCAGATCCCCGTCACACGCAAGGAGAGCATTGAACGTGGGATCGAGGAAGAGAAAGAGAGAGAGAGAGAGAAAGAGAGAGAGATCCAGGGGGAAAAGTACCAGGTACAGATGTTCCAGAGACCCAAAGAGGGGGATCAGTTCGCTGTGGCGTCTCCCCCCAAAGTACCTGATACTTGAGTGGATCACGTATTACTTTCCTGAGACAAGTGGTGTTTGGAGCCCTTTTTCTTTGTTTCTTTGTCTCTACTCTGTACAGTCTGGCTACTCTACTCTGTCCTGGGTCTATAGCGTACAGTAGAGTACTCTGTACTCTGTACATTTCCGATCACACCAACAAGCCGCGGGCGCTTATACAGGCCCGAAAAAGAAAAAGATGGCACGGTCTCGGTTTGTTCACTAGTGCACGGAGCTAATCTGCCGACTCAGTTGGTCTGCCACTTGAATCAAAGGGGCCCACACTTGTTTCATTGGAGTTCGAGGTTCGTGTCTGACAAATTATTGATAGCCTGAATTGCTGAATCTAGTCTTGAAATTCTTGAACATCTTAGCCCAAGCATTGTACTAAGTACACTATATTGCATACACTCCGGTCACCCGACCCCTCCTACTTTAGCGCTTCCTTTCATTGTAAGCGCATCCGCTGTCTGTCATGTTACCTGTAAAATCTGATGCAGACTCGAAGGATTGAGTTACGCGAAACCCTAACTATGTGGATTGGAGGTGTTTCAACCCTGAAAACTTGCCATTTGATAATAAACTTCTACCTATAGGGTCACAAAAATTTGGAAAATGACTTCACCCTGTGCTGTCCGAGTCCCAGCTACAAAGATATGGTATCTTGTCCTTGTCAGATGCGTAGGTACGGACCATGTTGGAGGTTATCAATCAACACCACTGAAAAAAAAAGAGAAGAAAAGAAAAAAAAAAAAGTCAAGCATGAAAACAACAAGAGAGTAGTATACTTCATGATACAGAACAAATAGCATCAATCTCTACTGTAGCTGTGTAGCTAGACATACATGCAAGAGCCTATAGATGACAAAAGCAGCAGGCGGTGAGACCGACTATCGATAACCCACCTTTTTTTCTGCGCAATACCTCTTTAACTCGAAGATCCAGCTTTGCGCAAATTGGTCCCTCACATAAAACCAAACGACCAATTCAAGTTTCAATAATAACGACAAGGCTGTGCGCGGCAAATTTTTCAACACAGTCAACCAACTACAGCCCACTCCCCAATCCCATACCCAACAACCAACCCACCCAAAATGCCCGGCTCCGTCCACTCCCAAGATCAAGACCAGTCCATGGTGGACGCCGAACAAACCGTCGAACAGGTTCCCCAAGAAGTCACCCTGGACGAGAAGCAGATTGTCGTGGTACGTACATCCTGCCCATCCATACCTATTCAACGAGCGGGGAACAGGTAGATCCGCATGCCTGGAAACACGCATTCTACAATATGTGAATACCGACTAACTTACTCTCCCTACGTCCAGCTCCCCGGCGCCACCGAAACCGCCGCATCCTTCCAATTTGAAGGCGAGGGCCACACAATGGGTAATGCGCTCCGCTACGCCATCATGAAGAAGTGAGTGCCATTCCATCCGCAAAGAAGAATATACTTCGCATGCGAAGAGGGAATACCCTTGCTAACAGTGATGCTGTCTAGCCCCGCTGTTGAGTTCTGCGGATATACCATCCCCCACCCCTCAGACCCGAAGATGAATGTTCGTATCCAGACTACCGGTATGTTATTCCCTTTATATCATTATATCACCTAGATATAAAATAGAAAAGGAATCTGGTACTGACTCTATTGGATGCAGACTCCACTACTGCCCTCGAAGCCCTGGAGAAGGGATTCAACGACCTGATGGATCTGTGTGATGTTGTAACGGAGAAGTTCACAGCTGCTCGGGATCAGTTCAATGAGGAGAGTGGAAACCGCATGGAGGCATGAGTGTGGAACCTAGAGTCATATTCATGGATGTCTTTGGATATCCGTGTTTGCATATTTGTATTATCTATGGCGTTTTTGGTTAGAGGGAAAAGTACAATATTTGATCTCAGGCATGAGACCATGAGATGTTCGCTTATATTTGTTATATAGCTTGAGTTTGAAGTTGAGTATATTGAAGATAAAACGTTTATTCTTGTTCTTGTTCTTATATTTCGTGTGGTGTGTATACTGCGTGCTCTGGTTCACTACTTACTTTGGTAAGGTACTGAGTCTAGCACTGACACTTACCTACCTAGGTATAAAGCTATATAGTCATAACAATATAGGAAATAGAATGACTTATTCAGACAATATGTACACATCATGTCTATCGGCGGCAGTCCCTGCCACACGTGGACCAGAAACGAGGTAAATGGGATAGGAAATATCGAGAAAAACAGAAAGAGGGTCTAATTGCGGCCCTCAAGGAAACCCGAGACAAAGTTGCGGGGTAGCCGCGCGCCGGGGTCCTCTTCTGGGCGGAAGTACTTCATAACGTGGGAAAGCTGCTTCCAGTAGTTAAGGGTTTCCTAGTTGAGGTGTTAGTATGTAAGCTGGCAATGGCAATGGCAATGGCATGCAGGATTACTGCGACGGTAGATAATCAAATAAGAAATCAATGGCGAAGGAGTGGTGACCAGCGCTTATTGATTTCGTTCTTGCTTTGATATAGATATCCCCGAAGTCGTGTCATATACCCCACGCATGGCAGAATGGTAAACTAACCTGGAACTCGGCGTGGCTCTTGTAGAGCAAGACGTCAACGACGGAAATTTGACTGACGTAACGGTGCTTCTCGAACTCCTGGCGGATCTTGGTGCGGATAGCGGATACGGGCATGCCGAGAGAGTACATGGTCTGGATCTCGGGGGACTATTGGATATACCGTTAGCTCGCAAGCTCCAGATATCAACCATCACATTCGAGGCCAAGAAGGCGAATAGATGAGGCTGGTTCCTCGAGTGACATGTAACACTCAATGTGTATGAGGCGCAACAAGGGAGTGGTGTGGAGTGCTATATAGGATCGGGGCAGACTAACCGCACGGAGCCATTCGCGGTAAGACTTGAGGACTCGGTATTTCGCATCGCCCCAGTTGACGGCTAACAAACAACATTAGCACCTATCTCGACAGCAAAGATGCCATTGACGATCCCGGGTAGACGGCGGAATAGATCGGGGAGGGACGTACAGGAGCGCGTGCGCTGCGCCAGGAAGGTAGGGTTGATAGTCATATTGGCGGAGAGGAGGGTAAGCCGTGTAAACAAACCCTGAGAACAGAGACGGGGGAAGAAATTGAGCGAGGGAACCGGGCAAGCTCAACGGTGGAGGTTTCGATCTGAGGTGGTGGAAGTGGTCGGCCTCACCGCCTGCCTTTTCAAAAAATTTCTTTTGCGAATTTGGGGATTGGACCATCGGCGCGACGCTTCTTTGCTCTCATTTTTCTCAGTCACTTTTTTTTTATTTCTGTCGTTTTCCGAGATTAGTTGTCTCGCTCTTGAGTTGCTGTCGTCTTTGCAACTCTTTTCTTGCTACGTCGTCAATCTCTACGTTCTCTCCCACCTCAGTCCACTTCGTCCGAATTAATCGTCTGTTTTCGCAACCAATACCAAATGGCGCCTAGTATTTCCAAGCCCGCTCACAAGGGCGCATCCTCTGGAGGCGCAAAGGGCGCAAAGGGCTCCAAGCCTCTGGGATCTGCCTCGCGTGTCAACAAGAAGAATGCTCCCAAGCGTCCCCCGCCAACGGAAATGAAGTCCAAGCCTCGGACTATGCAGTCAAACATGCAGAAGAAGAAAAAGAGGGTATACACTGAGAAAGAACTTGATCTGCCCGAGTTGAACGCCATCACACCCGTCGGAGTTGTGAAGCCCAAGGGGAAGAAGAAGGGCAAGACTTTTGTCGATGATCAGGTATGTCAAATCTCCATTGCAATCACCAGACCAAGTACTAATAATCCTCATAGGAGGGCATGATGACCATCCTCGCCATGGTAAACGCCGAAAAGGAAGGCCAGATCGAGTCAAAGATGATGAAGGCCCGGCAATTAGAAGAGATCCGCGAAGCCAAGAGAAAGGAGACCGAGGCCCGCATTGCAGAGAAGAAGAACAAGCTCGAGAACGTCAAGGATTCAATCCGGAACAAGAAGAAGGGCAAGAACGCCGACAAGGCGGAGTCCTCCACGAGTGTCGCCAAAACGGCCAAAGGAAAGAAGAAGAGCGTTGCATTTGCTTAAATCCAAAAAGTCCAAAATGGTGTATTGTCTATATACTTTGTTTATGTACTTAGATGTCGGGGTTCGGCGTTCTCACCGGTTTATCTATGTCTATCGAATTGAACCATCATCATGAAGTTGCGCTTTTCCCCGCTGTAATGAATGCCGCGTCGCTAAGTCGAGCATGTTGTTGCAAATTGTTGGAGAACTGTCTACTGCCCCAGAGGCAAGGCGAGTTTGCGTCGCATAGGGTTGAACTCGGGCTTGGGTGCCATGTCGGGATCTTTGTTGGGATCATCGTGATGGGCGATGTGGCCAGGGAGCTTCCCGGGGTGTTGGACAACACCAGGGATCTCAGTGTCGATTTCCCGAGCCATCTTGTTCAGGAAATTTGTCACCTAAGCAAATTCAGTATGAAATCGCTACTGTCCATGTTTGATGTATCACGTACCGGCTTGACAAACCATCTTGACCCTCCAAACTCGAACCAACCCAAATGACCACCCCAGGAAGTAGTCAGCATGACTCCATAAGGTGTCTGGGTCATTTCATGGAAGGGGAGACTAGCCCAGCAGGCGATCTAGTCACTGTTAGTACCAATTCGTCTTTGTGAATGATCATGACTTACTGGGTCATCTTCTGCTTGAATGCTGAGGAAAGGAATACGGATTGCAAGCATGGAATCAGTGGAAGCGGCATCACGGTAATACGCCCCCTCGGTAGGGTAGCCCCAGCTTGGGCATTGCAGGGCTCTGTTGATCTATGTTAGAATTGTATTTTCAATTTTGATAGAGACGGCATACCGGTCGAATTCGTGCAAGTAAGTACTGTTTCTTACAGCGTCAATGTCAATGCGAGGGTTCTTGGAGATAGCATCGACATGTCTGAACTCATTGTTAGATTGAATTGGATAAACGATGCAATGGTACTCACGATTCAAAGAGCTTTTTCATGCTGGCGCCCATCGTCTTGCTGTATACCTCCTTGCCAATCCAGGTGCTTTGCAAGTATGAGGAGCTGACGTCCAAGTTCCATGGGCTTGCACAGAGCACGGCTGCCTTCAATTGACAGGCATCTCCCTCTTCTCCCAGGTACTAGAAGTTGTCAGTATATGATCGGGTAGTCATTACGAGGAACATACATTAGCGAGGATATTGGCACCAAGTGAGAAGCCAATTCCGAAAAGAGGACGATTGGGGAACTTTCTCCTGATCCATTTCACAGACTGGCGAACATCCCATGTAGCTCGAGCATTATAGAGCACGCCAGTACTAATCTTGGTCTGCGAACAACCTCTAGAGTTGACAACACAGGCCTCCCAAGCCCCGTCCTTCACAAGTGGCGCCAGGATATGGCGCAAGTATACTTCGTGAGAGCCGCCACTCAGACCGTGAAGAACCACCAGCATAGGCTTGGTATCATCAGATGGCAGATCAGCAAACTCATCCTGTGTGAAGAACGAGGTGCGAGGCGGCATTCCAGAGTCTTGAGTATACTTCCTCGCTTGATCAGTTAATTCCGGGTCCTTGGGCATGTCGTACGGTGCAACCACGAAATCGATAGCATACTGCCCCGTGAATGCAGGGCTGTCCGACTCGAACATCTTGCGTTTGTAGTAGACCGGAACGTTGTCATGTTTCAGTACTGTCCAGAATGTCTGCAGATGTCCATTGAACAAGAATGGGTTCAAGTTGCAAGTGTCTGGTGTTGCATCCCGACAGACATCAACAAAGGTGGTCTGTTTTTTGGCTGCAGTATCAGAGACCTTCGTCAACGTCAACTGGTTATCATTGGAATGGTAGAATGATATGCGGCCCTTAGGACGAAGCCATGAGAGCAAACCCATTGCAATCAGTCCTGATAAGAGAACCGATAGGGGAAAAGATTCAAGGAGAGTTGATTCGAGACCGTGCATGAGGATTTGAACGAGATGCAAAACGCTGGAATCAAGTCTTAAATGACAAGTATGTTCTTGAAATATGCCCACGAACAATCTCGCTTCTGCTTGTCTCTCAAGAAGGAAAAACTGGCTTGGGACATAAAAAGCAAAAATGCTTCAAGGGACCTCGGCATAACCCAATTGGGATATGACTAAGCCGTTCTTATCGCGATGATGGAGTTTGTGAAACTTATCCCACGTGATAATCGCGTGACTCAGCAATCACATGAAAATCACGTGTCAGCATCGACATCTGACGGCAATCAGTCATCTGAACTGTTTCAAGTCAGTTGACAATATCAGACTAGGCCTGAGCTTAGATATTGACTCTCCATCTCATCTTGCATGGTGAAAGCCACGGCGTTCTGTTGCGAAAATGAAGTGATGATGCTATGATGCTTAATGCGGCAATATGGCTTCCGCATCCGGAAGCCCTTGATCACTTCCGGCATCAAATGCAAGGAGAAATCCCCAGATTTTCCGACAATAGCTATGTCTGTCTGAGAAATGTTTCTCCAGACAAAAGCAGTAGATAATGAGATATCCGGCACTGTGCATAGGGATCATCGGACAAAGAATGACCATATTCATATAAGCCCTATATGTAATGCCGATAACTTATTGTGACCTTGTCCCATGGTCCGTTTTCGTGCAACTAAATCATTCATAGGACTACTTGAAGGTCAAGAGATCCATCTTTCTTTTCTTCTGTCTTTTGTCATGCGCGCTACTTGATTCCGACATAATACCTCAGTGACACCCATGCTCACTCCCAACTCTTTTACTTCAGATAAAGGCCGGCCTCGCCCCCCATGACCTTAATCAAAGAGTTACCCTACACCATGTCCGATCAGTTTTTCCGCGCCACAGAGAAGGTCAAAATCATAATCAAGATGAGACCCTGGTCGCCAAAACGCTCCAAGAAGCAGGAGGATGGCTCCGGCCGTTGCTATCTCATGGAGCTACCCACCGAACTACTACTAGAGATCGTATCCCATTTGACAGTTCTCCCGGAGGCAGCCCTTGCACTGACTTGCAAGCGCATGTTCGCCATCTCCGGTGAAATCCTATTCTCGAAATCCCTCCGATTTTCTCGCGACTTTGCGCCGCTCTTCCATCATTATCGTAATGGCCACAATTTCGTCACCCCACGATGGTCATTCCTCACCCTACTTGAGAACAGCCGCTGGAAGCTTTGCTCCATGTGTCTGAAGCTTCATCCCCGAGCCGCTTTCTCGCCGAGAGAGTTGAGACGCAACCCAGACCTGCGGATATGCAATGTTGGCGAATTGGCAGGAATCGTCGACCTTTGCCCATGCAAGAAGTTAACTTTCCGGGATAAGCTGGATCTCGTGGACCATGTTCGGGTACGACAGATCACACTGCAAGCTTTGAAATCAGAGTTTGGAAATGCCGTCGACGAACGTTATTGTTGGCATACATGTACCGAGCAGTATGGCCCCACAGAGCTGAAGACTTCCCTCTTCCCAGAACTCGATCACAAGAATGAGCTGGTCCTTCGCACGGAATATCAGCTCACCACTGAACCGGGCCAAGTTGGAAAGGAAGATTTCATGACACCACGATTTGGATGCGCACATAGATCAGTTGATCTCTGGCTATCAAGCGTCTACCAAACCACCATCTGCCGCCTCTTCGATTCATTCTGCTCATCGTGCAAGCGTATCTCAGTCTGCAGTGCATGTAATACGACGTTGAAATGCCCACGGAAGCAGCCCTTCAACACCGAAAAGTCGAACAGGGCGACATATTCATTCTGGACCGAGCGGAACCTCGGTGGCACAAGTTCGATCCCCGATGCAATTTGGGGAAATCAGAGAATTCACCCGGCTGAGCCATCTATCAGTGTGGAGAACTGCAATGAGCTATGCCCGTGGACAGTGCGTGAGCACCCAGCCCTTTCCTTCACTCCGAGTTTGGGAGAGGAGATCATTGATCCTGCCATGGGCAATTCGCCTATCAATCAACTTTATTCATCACTGCGCAATCTTTAGGTATTGTTGCATGGGAGGCGTTTGGGTTCGTACAAGCATTTTTGGAGTTGGAGGCGCAAATTAGGGCTAATGTTGCCCAGGTGGGCTTTGGCATTTTGTCTTTGTATAGTGTGCATCGGTTCAGCGAAGCGGGTTTATTTGGGTTTCTTATAAATCAACAGTCCTTATGATCATGGTTTAGGCAGTGCAAATTGATTATTTGAGCCGTATTCTTGCTTTTGGTGTCGTCTTTCACTTTTCTCCTTCCTGCCCTTAGTCTAGAGAATGAATTGCCTTCACACCAAGGGGACAGAAAATAAAAATTTTGGAGGGTTTGAACAGAACATTTCTGTCCATTTTTTGCGTATTTCTTGCCTGCTAGGTAAGTTTCTTCACTGGTCCTTTTTCTAGTGATAGCTCCCTGATCTTTAGCTTCATTATCGGTCATTGTTCATGTGACAGATCACTTCAAAGTCTGCTTATCGAGTTTTCATGTATGGTTCTCCAGTGTGGCTGCGCACCTGTGTTTCAAAATTGGTTGGTTTGTTAAATATTTCGGGCCATGCCTGGAATATATATATGCTTCACTTAAATGAGAAGCAAGCAAGAAAAGACTCGATCATGTGCTGCTCGAAAAAACGATTAAACACGATTGAAAAGAGAAGAGAAAGAAGTAGAGAAATAGTGTCGAGTCAAACAAAGCCAAGTCCAAGTCCCAAGTACATTATCGCATCCTTATCAGCTGACCGCCTGGGTTTCTTCGGACCACACCACTCACGCGTCAAGTACTAGCTTTTCGCTTTCATGAGCAAAGCATTTCGGGATGAGCTTCCCACCTCCTGGCCACGGGCAGTATCCGCAGTATATACCACCGCCGTATCAGCATGGGCCTCTGCCCCCGCAGATGCTGTATAATGCTGGTCCGCCGCCAGCGCCCTATGATGGCTATGGGAAGCCGGGGATGTATCCTCCCTCGATGATGCGATACTCATATCCATCGACATATACTCAACCCCAGCAGCAGGTACAACCGCGTCATCCATCACAAACACCCCCGCAGCAGCCACTTCAATTGCAGCAACCTCTCCAACATCCGCAATCCCAACCACAACCGCAACCACAACTTCTCCCTCAGCTACAGTCACCTCAACCTCAACCTCAACCTCGGCCTGCTCCTGCTACTGCTCCTGCTCCTGCTCCTGCCCCTGCATCTGCACCTCCCCCTGCACCAGTGCATGCGCCCGCACTTCCACGGATTCAACAACAAGTTCGGCAAGAGGACTTGCAGCATCAGTTCGTGAATCCCGCGCAATTATTTGTGAATCAACCTTTGCCCACTGCTCCGCGATCCCGATACACCCAACTCCCTCAGTATGCCGAGTCCCCTATTATGCCAACTGCAAGCCCTTCACAAATACCCCCGGAACCCTCGTTTGCCCCACCAGCTGCACCAGTCCATGTTGCTCCGCCTGCTGCTAGCTCTAGGATGCAGACTCCAAGCAACAAAGGACAAACAAACATCCATAGTCAGCAGCAACCTGCTCAGGTACCGAAACCACAATCTCAACTGCAACCGCAACCGCAGCCTCAGGCGCAACTGCAGCCACAACCCATCATCAAAGCCGAGCCCAAGCAACCTCACATCTCCCCTAAGGTTGAAATACAGCAAATTCATGCATCTCCTATTGCAACGCCGAAACGACCTCAGCCAGCTCCTTCGCCAGTGACACTTTCTCAGCCGCAAGTTATGGTCCCAGCACCCTCTCCCGACGTTCAAGCAAAAATACGGATGCAGAACCAGACACCGAAGAAGCAGCAGACCCCGCAGCACGTGGAAAAGAAGCGACCGATTCAACATCCTGCCGAAAAGAATCTGAAGTCCCCAGCTCCTAAACCTGCGAAACCTCCAGTCGACTATCAGGTTCTCTTGTTGTCATTGGCCGATGAATATCTTAACGCTGCTCATTCTCATGGAACAACCACGTCTCTTGCTACTAGCGGGGCGGATGTTGAGGAATACTACAAACTAGTCGCTACTGGACTGGGCTGCTTAGAGGCTGTCTTGAAGGTTTGTACCGCCTCGGTGTATATTCTGCCGTCGAAAGCTAATGAAAGGTAGAACTGGCGGCTGCAACCACGCAAAGAAGCGCTTGTGAGACTTCGCTATGCGCGTACGTTGTTCGAGGAAACGGACAATGATATTGAGGCGGAAACTGCATTAAGCAAAGGAGTATGTTTATTCCCCTTGATTTCGAGAAACAGAAGCTTACCCGAAATAGATCGATCTTTGCGAACGAGTCAGTCAATCAAACTCTTGAGATGACATGTCGTTGGTTACTGACTTTTATAGAACCGTATGCTTGATTTGAAGTACAGCATGCAGCATCTCTTGGCACGAATGATCCACAAGTCTAACCCGAAAGCATCCTTGAAAGCTGTCGATGGTATGATTCAGGATGTGGAAGCGTATCGGCATGCTGCATGGGAGTACGCTTTCCGTTTCCTTCGAGTAACACTTTCTTTATCATCTCCATCGCACCAAGACTCGGTACAGGCACTACAGCACCTTCATAAGATTAAAGCCATGGCAAGTCGGAATGGAGACAAGGCTGTCTCGGCAATGGCGGCTGTCATCGAATCACTGGCACACTTGCAGCAAGGAACAAACTCGGACTCGATTGAGCAAGCGCAGCGTGCCGTGGCTGTTGCGCGTAGCCATCAACTAAATGATGAGCTTCAACATATTCCCCAACTTACAACCTTGATCCAGATGGTTGATATTTGCTGCAGCCTTCTTGAGTATGATGTCAATCAGTCCGGCCAAAAATTGAAGATTATGCAGGCTTTGATGGATGAGACACTTGGCGACACTAACTGGCGCCCCGATGGGTCATTCTCCGTCCCACTCAATGGAAAGTCGGCTGGACCCTCATCAATTGATACTGGTGACATCTTGCTAGTGCAGAATGGGACATTGTGGTTGAGTTTTAATTGGCTCCCTCAGCACGACCTTTACGCGCTTTGCTACTTCCTTAGCTCAATCACACTCAGTGCAAAGAACTCATACGATGGCCGGAAAGCAGAGAAGTATCTAGAGGAAGGTCTTCGTATGATACAGGGCAACTTCAGGGCCCCTCAAGAGATTTCAGAATCCATGGTCAATGCCAACCGCAGAGTGCAATGGCGTCAATCTCTCTACTGCAACTTCCTTCTACAAAAGGTCTTTCTGGCGTGCTCTCGAACCGATTGGGAGCTCGCTAGCCAAACCCTAAAAGACCTGCAACAGGTCTTCCAAGAGCTTGGGTCCACACTTCCGGATACGATCGAATGCTTAATGGAATATGCGGCCGGTACCATCGCACAGGCAACCGGTGACCTCAAAACCGCACTGGCTATCTTCCAATCGCCGCTTCTGTCGCTCAATGCATCAACCAGCAAGACAGCACGAAACGAGCCATGTCGTGACACGCGCATCCTCGCTGGTCTGAACAGCGTCTTGATAATTCGCGATCCAACCCATCCATTGCATTCCCTCTTACCAAACGTTCTAGCCAACATCGAGCCCTTCTGCCAGAGCAGTCCAAACAAATACATCCAAGCCGCCTACTATCTAGTCTGCGCAACCTTCCAAACCGAATCAACCATCCAGACCAAACAATACCTCCAACAAGCTCTCCAGTCTGCCACAGCTATCAGCAACTCCCAGATCACCTGTATGACCCTCACCTTCATGAGTTGGAAGTATTTCCGCGGCGTAGTCGGCGAGCAAGCCGAAAAGAGTGCCCGCGCCGGCCGCGCCATGGCCAAACGCGCAAACGACCGCTTATGGGCGAGTGTCACTGACGACATGCTGGCCGAGACTCTAGAACGACAAGGCAAGAGCGAGGAAGCCCAAGGTGTTCGCGAAGAAGGCCAACGCTTGGTGGCAGGTCTTCCACCAGGTCTGAGACGTTTTGCTTAGGATCTCTCTCATGGTCTTCATTTTAAAGTTATTTTGCTTTATTCACAACCACATCTGTCTTGTCTTTGCTTTTTTAACCTTTGTGTTTCAAGCTTATTGTTATAGGAGCGCTTCGTTATGATACCATTTGATGGCTACCCAGGGACGGCGTTTTGCTTTTGCTTCAGGGAGTACTTCAACCTGACATTTATCTTGATATCTCAAATAATGGAACCAAGAACCACATTTCATGCCACCGCGCCATGATTCCATCCCAATTACGAACTGTTCAGGTTTTCTTTCCACCGTAAGATGATAGTAGATTCACTTGAATATTCACTCAGGTGGCACCTCGAGAAGACCATGAATTGCTTCACTTTCACATGTTATAGAAAAGGAAAGGAACATCCGACACCATAATGTACAAAGCTCCTTGGTATACCCCAGCCAACAGCAACAAACACAAATGCGATGCAAAGCCTGCACGCAGACGAGAGCTCGAAAGCTCGAAAGGCAGAGATATCGAAAATATCACAAAACACCACCGGATTAACTCCATGCCCTCAATACGCCCTGGACTCCTCTTCTCAATCAGACAATCAAATGAAAGAAGAAAGAGAAAGAAAAAGCCACAAACAACCCACCCAATTAATAAACCCATCTTAAACAGGACGCACCATCAAATGAACAGACCCTCAAATCACCCCAATCCACCCCAAACCCCGCGAATCCTCCTCGCAAGCTGAATATCCTTCTGCATTATAGTGACACGCCTAGCATGCAACGCGCAAAGATTCGTATCCTCAAACAGATGAACAAGGAAAGCCTCGGCAGCCTCCTGCAGTGCCTGGATTGCATGCGACTGCCAGCGCAATTCGGCACCAACGTCGGCGGGGAGGAGGTCGAGGGCTACTTCGCGGACCAGTCGGGCGAAGGGGAGTTTTGCGATGAGGAGCTCGTAGCCGCGTTGGTATTGGCGGATTTCTTTTAGGGCTTTGGTGCCAGGTTTGTAGCGGCGGCGGCGGCCTGTTGGGGTTGGGTCGCCTGCTGTTTGATGTTAGTTTTGGGTTGGATGAGGGGAAGGGGACATATGTTTATGAATTGAGGTGGGGTTTTGAATTGGATTGAGTCGAGAGGAGGGGGAGTGAGGGTAAGGTATGTTTGGGATAGACATACGCTGGACATCGGCTGTTGTATTTGCGGGCTTCTTCCCTTTTGCAGCTTTGCGCGCTTGAATTGGTGAGCCATCTGCCGGAGCTTTCGCAGCTGTCTTGCGACCCTTTTGGGCGCTACCTGGTGCTGACTTTCGTGCCATCTTGGGTGGCATGAGGAGGTAGAGGAGAATGCCGTGTGCTATCGCGTGTTTGTTTGGGGGTTGACACGCGATCAATTGAGGGCCAGGCAGCGAGGCGAGGCGATAGCTTTGTGTTTGTCTTCCAGTACTGCTTCTTCGAGTATAGATGCGCAGACAACCTCGGGGGGAAGATAAATCTCAATATGAACTATTTCGGCATTAGCGTCCCAGCCCCCGTGTTTGTTCACGCGTCATGGCACGTGATATCTGGCCTTATCGAAGGACACCTGGAGATCTACAACTCCGCTCTCTCTTGCATCTTGCTTTCCCCTCAACATGGCTGCTCTTTGGGAGAACAATGGGCAACCAGGCCAATTCCCCCTCGAGCAATGGTTCTATGAAATGCCCCCGGTCACCCGGTGGTGGACAGTAGCCACTGTGGCAACCTCGTTGCTAGTACAGTGCCACATCGTGACCCCATTCCAGCTATTCTACAGCTTCCGCTCGGTATACGTCAAGTCGCAATACTGGCGGCTCGTAACAACGTTCCTCTACTTCGGACCGCTCAATCTCGACTTACTATTCCATGTCTTCTTCCTGCAGCGATACTCCCGTCTGTTGGAGGAATCCTCCGGCCGCTCCCCGGCTCACTTCGCATGGCTGATTTTCTACGCCATGACCTGCCTCCTCATCATCTCGCCTTTCCTTTCTATCCCATTCCTCGGATCGGCGCTGTCATCCAGCTTGGTTTACGTATGGGCCCGTCGCAACCCCGACACTCGTCTCAGTTTCTTGGGATTGTTGGTTTTCACCGCGCCTTACCTGCCTTGGGTGTTGATGGGATTCAGTTTGATTGTGCATAAAACTGTGCCCAAGGATGAGATACTGGGTGTTGTTGTTGGCCATATCTGGTATTTCTTCAATGACGTTTACCCGCCTCTGCATGGGGGCCATCGGCCATTTGATCCGCCTCGGTGGTGGCGCCGTATTTTTGACGCTAGACCTCCCAGTGAGCGTGGTCCGACAACTCTGAATCGGGAATTTGTGGCGGCTGCGGCGCCTGAAGTTCGATGAGCAGTCAACTGTGGATAAACTTCATTTGAGCATCAAACCCGATGTCACCAGCATACCTGACAGAGAGACAATCGCATTGATATGGCAAAGACACCGATGCATCTATGTGGGGGCTCTGGCTTTATATGACAATGCTTGGGCTTGTGGGGCATCTAGCAGGAAGCGGAACAATAGCCAAAGAGCCTCGCCCGACCCGCGCCCGGTGAGAGTATTCCAAGAATGAACAGAGCTGGACATGTATAGCAAATGCAGCACCGCTAGATTTACCGAATAACGATGCGATCGAGGTAACGAGAGGAAGGTCTGCGATCATTTGTCTGATATTACATGTGCTCTTTGACCCCAAGCCCCATGTGACATGTGGAAGGACCCCCAGGTTAGGTTCTATTCCTCGAGAGCGTGTTTGTGTTTAATTACCATTGCATTAAAATCGCCGAGATACCCAATTATTGCCATTCAACCAAATCAATCATCGAATCAAAGTACCATTTGAATGCAGGTATCCCCTAAGACACGGTAGATAAAAGCACATGACACAGGCATTTGACATCGCACGTCCCTTGGTTTATTATTTTAAAGTAAATTAAAGCCCAAACACGGCGTGATTCATGCATTAAATCAAACTCCTTACAGCCATGTCAAGGGAGGAGACTACCTCAGATGGGTACATACTGGCTGTACAGTACAGCCTCAGGCGACCTGCAAGATAAACCTGATCGACGCTGACATTGACGTAGTGCAATTCTTAAATATAATTAGAACAGAATAAGCTGCAAGTGCATGTACTGTAAAGCACTCTACTGAGCCACAGCCGACAGTATAATTATAGATAGGCAGATACATAATTCAACCCAGGATGGATCTCATGTTGATAATCGCACGGCAGGAATCTGCGATACACCGGTACTACAATCAGTGATAGGACCGTGAGACCTATGCATATAGTGGATGCTGGTCAATGTACTGTATATCTGTATACATGTACAATCTCTATCAAGTTAGCAACAGGGACAATCTAACGCTTAGCCCCCCAATTCCCCAACCACCCACGTCACAACGCTGATCCTAAACCTGGAGTCTGGAGAATATGCCGATCTCGGCAATACATGCACGTCAAGATGGTGTGCAAAGTAGAAGTGCAGTGTGGCTGTTCGAGTGCAAGAGTGGGTGAACCGTGGGCAGTGGACTAGGCTGACGCCAGCCTAGCGGGTTTGTGGGGGCGGTGGACGTACCAGAGCCAAGTGATTGTGTGGAGTGATAATTGTTCCCATGGAAATCGTATTCGTATGTAGTAGTAGTGGTACACTAGGCAGGAGTTTTCTTTTTACATGTACTCTGTAGTGTGAACTATGGTTTATTGTTCATATCCTTGATGTCCGTGTGGATGTGGCTGTACCTTTATACGAATACGCTACTATTTCTCTGATTATATGGGGGCCCCACGCTCAACGTCTGGTGGCGTACCGACAAATCGGTGGTTATTCCACCGGTATCTAGGCGACCGGATTATTGTAGACTGGGAGGCGTTCTTATCTCAAGACTACGTGTACATGGCGCTGTTTCAAAATTACATGTAGGTGACTAAGCGGCTCAACGTGCGTAAATTCCGGGGCTGTTAGTGGACCACACTGGAGTACTACTGTATGCTGGGCACATTAGCCCAGCCTCGGCTTCGTACTTGCCTGAGTTGGTAGTGGAGATCCCCGCAGCTATTTCAGTACGCGACTCCTGCCTCTACAACATACTTATTCTAATATCAACTGTTCTGATACCATACTGTTGGTATAAGCACGAAACCCTAACAGTTGCTCAGCCCGTTCCCCTAATGCCATTGAAAATACCCGGCAAATGATGTACCTGTATGGTATTGTACTCAACAGTTTTAAAAGTTTATCCCCTGTGTCGACCCACCGCATTAGTCCTGTTTAGGCCACTCAGCCACCTCAGCCTCGTATGAACCTTGGACCCCCTGTACAGTACAGTATTCCCCCCTATGTCAATGGGGCCCTTTTTTTTTGCCTTCACTCACTCTTTTAGTCTCCCCACTCGTCACTCCTTAGCTGTTTAGTCTTCTTCCACTTCACACGCCTCTCCTTTTATTCACCTTGATTCCTCGGAATTGGCGCTCCTTCCATCCACCAACATCACCGGCCTCTGGGTCTGAACTTCGACACGACTTGACGGGCATTCAATTGGTTGCGCATTGTTCTCTCCATTCCGGCGATTGTCTGCTACACCTTCATCATGCGGCGCGGTCTCTTAATCTTTTGTCTCGTCAACCTTCTTATTCTCTCACTGCTCATCCGCAGTGTCTCGACTCTTCTTTCACTACTCGTCGAAGATGCCGCCGCCGACGCGATTCACCGCGCTGAGCTGCCCTCGCCCAACTCCAGTCTGATCGAACAGCGACCCCAGATCATTCCTAAGATCATTCACCAGACATACAAGAATGAGACCATTCCGGAGGTTTGGGTGGAGGCTCAGCAGAGTTGTATCGACTTGCACCCGGATTACGAGTACATTGTATGTTTACCCCAACCGTGTCCCCAGCGCCAACTTTCTAATTGTTTGTAGCTCTGGACAAACGAAAAGTCGCGCGACTTCATTGCTGCTGAATACCCCTGGTTCTTGGCCACCTTCGATGGCTACAAGTACCCTATCCAGCGCGCTGATTCCATTCGGTACTTTATTCTGGCGCACTACGGTGGAACCTACATTGATCTCGACGATGTATGTATCACCACGATATCTATGTTGTTTATGAGCTGACAAAATCAGGGCTGCAACCGCCGCTTGGATCCTCTCCTCGCCTACCCCGCTTGGGTTCGCCGCACAGTGCCAACCGGTATCTCCAACGACGCCATGGGCTCCGTGCCACAGCACCCCTTCTTCCTGCGTGTGATCGAATTGCTGCAGCAGTACGACCGTCACTGGCTCCTTCCCTACATCACGGTCATGTATTCGACGGGTCCATTGTTCCTGTCTGTGATCTGGAAGGAGTACATGCAGGACAAACCGAGCGAGGCCGGGCGCGTTCGTATCCTCATGCAGGATGAGTACAACAAGTTTTCGTGGAGCTTCTTTACCCACCACCGGGGTAACAGCTGGCACGGCAAGGACGCGCATCTGATCTTTTGGGTAAGTCAATGTTTCGTTCAATTCGAAGGCACTCCGCTAATGTATGATAGATGGGCCAACATTGGGTCTTCCTCACGATGTGCGGATTCCTCGTTGCTGGAATCGTTGGATTCTGCCTCTGGTGGAGCTACGGCCGCATCATGCTTCTCGGTGCGCAATACCGCTACCGATACACAAAAGTGCCCACCCTCCTCAGCCCGTCGCGCTTGTCGACGTCCCCAACACGGCGCTCACGACTCACCGTACCAACAATCCTCCGCCGAGTCAGTTTCAAAGAAGACGAAGAATCAGGCGGAGCCACCGAAACCTCCTACGAACTCGGTCGACGCGACGACTAAATGCTGATTCTCTTGATTCGATTCGACTGATATCTGCAATTTTCGATATCTTCTGCATCTCACTGTATTTGTCTGTATCGATACGGCCTTGGACACGATCTCTGCATCAGCATTTACTACTGTATACTTTTATTCTTTTTCTTTCTGCTTAGGAGCGCATGCATGGTGTCTCTCAATCCCGTGGCGGGATCCTGGATTGAATGCTCACCTGGAGCAAATCATTGAGGTTTTGTCTTTTTTTATTACTCGCTCGCACTTGGATATGTGCGCTACGCTACTGCGCTTGCTACCGTCATCGGTGTCCCGATGGGCTTTTTTTCTGTCCACGTTCGCCATCCCTCTTCACTTTCACATTTGCCCCTATTGATTTGTAAACAAGCTAGATTTCGATTCTGAGGATGGTGGATGGACTTCGGGCTTCTTTTTTTTTTTTTTCTCTTTCTTTCCATATGTACATGTTGATACGGAGATCTCCAGCGGAGAATGATGAATCAATACTCATGGCTTGAGTCCATATGATTTTTCTGATTTTTCCTTAATATTTGGAGTAACCTACTAAACATAAGTTAATACCAATCAGTAAACCAGCAGAGAAGTATGCAAAATGCAACCTCACCATCTGCAACATGATACGTCAACCCAGCACCAACCCCAAGCAAGCGTTTCAGTACTCCTGAAACAACAAATTCACCCAATGACAATACCCGCGTGCCTTGCATAGACAATGCAGTCATAGCGGCCCTAGCCCATCAACCTCAATAAGCTTTTCGACTGGCTCCATCGAGCCGCGCAGGGGGCGAGGTCACTTCACGACTGCACTACATTTCCAGAGATGCAACACTTCCCTCTTCTACCTTTCCTCTTTATTTTACACTTTATTAGCCTGTTTCATTTCTCATCCATGCACAAGTAATAGACTAGTCATCTGTCGTGCCTTGACTTTATTTGGATTGGGGGGTGCCGTCATTTACATACTTCGCCCGCACGGCTGGCATTCTCCGCGCCTAGCCTGTGTCTACTATGTAGGAGATCACATTACAGTATGTACATGTAGGCTACACGGTATTCGCCACCACTTCTCCTTTGTATGTTCCCAGCTTCTTTGTATTATGCGCCAACACCCTTGTTTCATCGGTGGTTCTTGCCTCTGGGGGGTATGTTGGAGGCAGGGTTTATAAATAAGGACCTGGGGGCCCTGGTTCTGTAGTTGTTTATCACCTTTGACTATTGTCTTGAGTCGAGCCTTATTCTGGACTATATTGTTCCTTTCTCTGTCTTGATTTGGTTTATCTTGGACTATCATTCCATCAACTATATTCTACATCATCAACCACAACCACCCACCTACACTACACTACACAACAACAAATCAACAAATCAAAAGACAGCCCGTCAAAATGCACCTCCCAACCCTCCTCCTAGCCCTGACAACCCTAACAACGGCAACCCCCCTACCCTTCCCCTTTAACTTCAAAGCCTTCAAACACGCCGACGACGCAACAACAATAACCCAAGCCCAAATGGAAACCATTGCGCCAAAATCAACCTCTTGTGACAACCCACCCGCGAAAGATGAATGCGCAACCGGCAAGCAAGCCGCCAAGTTCACATCCCAGTCCTTCGATACCTACAAAGTAACCAACAAAGCCGAGCAAGCTGCGATCATCTCGCTCATGGCGTTTGAGAGCGATGATTTCCGGTACAACAAGAATCATTTCCCGGGTGTTGCCGGGCAGGGAAGTGAGTATTCCATTTCACCTATCCATACCATCCTCTCCATACCTTAACCATACCTCGTCTCCGTATATGCTAACCTGATATGACCACAGCTCGAAACATGCAATCACCAGCCTACAACAAGAAATACGCATCGTCTATCCCAGCACTGAAAGACCAACTCGCCAGCGTGTCCAATGACCCGGCTGATTTGTTGGATTTGTTGCGCAATGATGGTGCTTATGACTTTGGGTCGGGCGCTTGGTTTTTGACCACGCAGTGTTCTAAGGATGTACGGACTGCTCTTGCTAAAGGTGATGAGACCGGTTGGAGTCGGTATATTTCGGATTGTGTTGGGACTTCTGTTACCGATGAGCGGAAGGAGTATTGGGAGAGGGCTGTTAAGGCTCTGGGGGTTTGATTTTGAGGATCGTTTTGTTTGGGTTGGTTTATGCTTTGATGTTTTGGGAAAGGGCTTGAATTTTGCTTCGAGGTTATTTGCATCTAGTCGAAGAGCTGGCTCTTTGATGTTGGATATGGTGTTATGGCGTTACGGTTAAGTCTAGTTGGTTTAGGCGTGACATTAAACAACTATGCATGATCAAGTTATATCATATGCCGTAGCTCATTCATTTCATCATACTTTTAAATCTATCTCTATCCACCCCCAACTAATTCTCTTCAAGACTCTTCCCCTTAAAGGACACCCTTGGTGCTAACAATATCACCAGCGCCAACCTGTCCCTCAACCCGACGCTTACAAGCAGTGCGAATGGCAACAGCAAGCGCCTTAAACGCACTCTCAGCCCGGTGGTGATCATTATCACCATAAGTGCAACCAACATGCAAAGTCACACCAGCAGCCTGGGCAAAGCTCTGCAAACCATGCGTGATCATCTCAGTGCTGAGATCGCCAATCTTCTCGCGCTTAAAGCCGAGGTCAATAACAGCCCATGGTCGGCTTGAGAGATCGATAACAGCCCATGAGAGTGCCTCGTCGAGGGGTGCGTCACCGCGGCCGAAGCGCTCTAGCGATTGGCGTGCGCCGAGGGCTTTTGTGAAGGCTTCGCCGACGGCGAGGAATGTATCTTCTGTTGTATGGTGGTCATCAACTAATAGGTATTAGTATACTGGCTGATTGCAGGCAATTGATATCATAATGGGTGACTCACTGTAAAGATCACCCTTGGCGCGAACAGCCAAACTCATACCGCCGTGCTTGGCCAGCGCGTGCAGCATGTGGTCGAGGAACCCAATGCCAGTGCTGATGGTGATTTGCTGGGTTGGGGTGAATTGCGTGGCATGGCCGGCGTCCTTGGGGGGCACAATGCCCTTCTTTGCGGCTTCGGCTTCTTGGGGGTCTGCCGGGGCGGGGAAGTGGGTAGTTGGCTCGTAGGGGGGCAGGGGGCCGCCGTCGAGGGAGAGCGAGACTTGAATTTTGGTCTCGTTGGTTGTGCGAGAGATCACCGCTGTGCGTGTGGAGAGAGACATTGTGGTATGTATGATGGTGATGTATGTACAGTACTCCGTAATCGGGTTTCTTTTTTGTCTGAGTCGTCGGGAGAATTGTTGATCCGGTTATCAAACACCGAGATGCTCTCGTCATTTGCTTTTCTCTTTTCATATTCAGACTCTGGCTGGCCCAGGCATTTGTTTAATATTGTCAATTCGACTTGTAGTCTTGTTCTGCATACATTCAGCACAGCCGGCACTTCACCTCCATCTCCACCTACTGCACTTACCACTTATCGCACCCCGCGGAGCTTGACCGATAAGGATACAAACAGTTGAACAGCTCTCGAATCTATCAATATGCCACCACCATCAAATCAAAGGGCTGAGATTGAGCCTCCAGATGAAATCACCTGGATTGCTGCTCAGGGCTTCATGACCGGCGCATTCCGCGTATGTCAACCAGCTGCACAACAGCAAACCCGACCTCAGCTAACACCATCCAGTTCGGCTCCGTCTCTATCCTGGCTCATATGATCATGAATCTCCCCCACCCCTTCGTCTTTTCTGCACCAAGTTCACCTGCCCACCCCGCGACACAACCCCGTCCTCGTCCGTCCATCTTCTCCCGCGACTACCTTCGCTCCCGACTCTTCTACCGTCCATTGGAGGGTTTCTCGGAATGGATCTCCCCAGGTTCCAAGGTCTACCGCGGCTTGACACCCCAATTCAAAGTCTTCCTCCAAATGGCAGCTGTGACACTGGGCGGATGCATCTGGGCTGAGAAACGCGTCACAGAGTATATCAACATAGTTCGAAAGATTAGGCGCGCAGAGCGGCTGCAGGCGGAGAGGGCGCAGGGGACACGTCCTTAAGCAGAGAATACGAGACGTTATCCTTGTTTTCTATTGGTATGATACCTGGGCTTGACCGCTTCGCCAAGACACGACGTCCAAACATGATATCCCTGTTTCGAGATCCCGCTTCTTCTCAGGGGAGATGAAAGGCTTGCTCGCCGATCTCGTTTTGTTTCCGTCATCGATGACGCCAGGTTTCTGGGGATGATGAGCTTCCCCTTGATTATCGTGCTGATCTTATTGCGATCTCCCTTTGGACCACTTTGAATGCCGTAGAGCAGCATGGTGCGTGGAGCGCCCGTCGATCTTTCGGTGGATCCTGATGCACATCTTACTGTACTGTACAAGAACTTCAAAGAATGCGGAAGTAGTATACGAAGTGTAGTTGTATACTGGCCTATGCTTAGGCTAGTTGGGCACAGGTACAGGTACAGGTACGTTGCAGGTACATCTACAGGTACCAGGCACATAATGGCAAGGATCATTTGATATGCAATAATCCCTGCTCTTTACTCTAGTCTACTATCAAGCAGTGGATCAAGCCTCTTACGTGTATTCCCTCCGGATTCGACTTGTCGCGAATGTCTCAAAACGCGGGCAAAAGCGCCGGTTATACTTCCCACAATATTCAGTTCAACAGTAACTTAATTGGACAGTAAACAGTACATTGTCAATATAAAATTGGAATGAAGAAAGAGAAAGGAAATGAAAATGAAAAGGAGTATGAGACTCAGAACAAGTAATAGAGTAACGTTATAATAAAATCGAGTAGTGAAACACTTCAGTGTTGGGGCGAATCTTTAGCTGCATCCGTCCATTCCTCCTTTTCCCCTCAACTTCTTCAGGTGTTCCCTTCCCAGACATCTGTTCTCGTCATTCTGCTTTCGTCTTCTCTCCTTCTTGCCCCTTGATCGCCTTTCTGATCGGCTTGATCTACTCAATTTGGCTTTGTGACACGAACTATCAGACTGGTCATTCCGTTCCGGTCTATTGATTTGTGGCGAGCTCCTCTTCCGGACTGCTCGCAACCAGTTTGCCACATTGTTGATAGGTGCCAGACGCGTCTGGGTTCCTAGATATAGTCGCAGGTCCCGCTTTAGGATTCTCCTGGTGTTGGCAGCTGATTGCTTCCATGGCGCCCTGACGGTTGATTGTATGTACTACCTTCCCCTCTCCACCTGCTTCTGATCTGGCCATGTCTGGAATCATTGTTAACCGGCCTCAGTACGAACGACGTTGAGGTCGTCGAGATAAGCTTCCTTTCTCAGCACTCGCGCCGCTGCTCTTCACTTAATACCCCCTCCTGTGTTCCTGTACCATTTCACATTACCGACATGGCCGAAATCATTGGCAAACGAGAACGAAGAAAGAGCCTGAGCGTGTTCAGCCCGTCCTCCACACCCGCGCCCCCGACCCGGCCGTCTCTCCATGATCGAACACCCTCGGACGATGTCCTGACCCGCGAGAAGAAAACCCGCCGCAATTCTGGCTTCTTTGGCCGATCCCAGAGTCCGAACAGATGGTCTACTGCGCCCAAGACTCGTCCTGGCACAGCAGGCTCGGAAACCACTGCTTTACCCCAGCTCTCCACGTCAATTGAGACTCCTCGTCCGCGGAGAAAGTCTTTACAGAAGAAACGAACCTCGGTATTTGGATCTCTGAGATCGCTACACTCTTGGGAGGACGATGACCCTCTATCTGCCTCCGTCGCATCGGTGGGAGATGATCACAGTACGGCTAGTCCCCGAAATGGGATTTGGTCATCTGCGATCCTCCACCATGGGGAAATCCAAACGACCGGGGGGATGTGGAGGAAGAAAAGCCAGTACCTCGTTCTTACCGACACCCATATCATTCGTTTCAAAAACCAAATCAAGGCCGCCGATGCCTTTACTTCAATTCCCGCTTCATACAATACACGAGCGCCGGCTTCACATCGCCAATCGATAGCGTCAATCAGTTCGTTACAGGATATGCAATCAATGGCAACTGGTGATGCATCGGCTGGAATCCCATTGAACAGCATTATTGCAGTATACATGTTGGAGGATGCGCGACTCTCACCCACAGTCGAAGTGGCCTACCTGGACGAACGTACCCATAAAGCCACATTGGTCCAGATGCAGACATCCGATTTGCAGGAATTGAACCTTTGGATGGTGGGCATACGTCAAGCCGCCAAGATGGCCAGAGCGAACTACCCACTACCATTTAGCAGGGCTTCAGTCGAGTACGCAACTCGTATGCTGGAACACGAGCGAGACTACGACCCAGAGGCGTTCCGCATGTTCCGGGTTATTCAGATCGCCTCCAGCAAATCAATCACCCGCTCCTCCTCGGACGATCTCACCAAGCTGTCGCCGACAGGCTGCTACCTTGCCATTGGCTCGCACAAGCTTCATCTACTGCCCATGCAAAAGACTAACAATCGGTCATCGGTGGTATCCTTGTCAGATTGGGAGGCAGGCACTTCATTCGGTCTGATGAACTTGACTGGATTGTCCATGGAGTATGGTGATGATAGCTTGCATCTCACGTTCAGGGTTCCTCTCAAGAAATCTTTCAACGTGTTCCTTGCTTCCGTTCATTCCGTCGAAGTTGCATGCTGGATCCGACAGCATACTGAATTTCTACGTCCTCTGTGGACCCGACAGCCCTATGATTTTGTTGTTCCAAAAGAGCTGCAGGATGATAACAATTTCCCACCCGTGGCTCTGGACGAGGATTATGGATGCTTTGACCGAACGCTGGTCGCCTATTCTGCTAGCTACGACATTGACACTTCCAACATTCGATATACCATCGATCACGAATGCGAGGATGCGCCATGTTTCCGTCTTCTCAAACCGGCGTCAACGAAAACCTCGCGGTACAATGCATCGGAACTCATTGCGGTCATGCGGGCACTTCGCTACAACGAATTTTTCCGATCAATCTCGTTCCGGGGTGTCAATCTTGATGCACTGCAGGGTCTGCGTGATATACACGGAGTTGATTCAGACGTCCACCTCGACCGAGGAGGATCCTCAGTGAACATCCCAGGCCAAGCAAACCTGACCGTTCTCTCGCAGGAAGTGCGTGCGCTGGCATTGAAGAGTAAATGGCTGCGCCGACTCGACTTTTCATACTGTCTCACCCGCACACCAACGCCGACTTTGGAGAAAGGCACTCGAGATCCCGGCTGTGGCATTCCAGAGGCTATTTTCCCTGTTTGCCGCCGAGAGTTGACCAGTGTGGACTGGGTTGTGCTCAACGGTATCAAGCTCGGTGAGTCTGATCTGGACTATCTTGTCGATGCCGCGTCCCAAAGACGCAGTCACCTGCGAGCTTTAGAGGTTGGCGACTGTGGATTGTCCGTGCATGACCTTGATCTTCTTCTCTCAACAATTGTTGCCCAAGAATCAACACTCGAGGCGATCAACATTTCAGGTGTGCAGGGCCGATTGAACCCAGACGTGCTCCAGCAGTACATCGGGTACTTCGGCCAAATTCGCAAAATCAACTTGTCTCGCATTGCACGGACATCCGGTGCCGAGCCGCTTATCACAGCTGAGATGCTGTTCAACTGGCGACTCGAGGAGCTGGCTCTTAGTCGGACGGCTGTCAACCGCGCGACCGTTGACGCTATCGCTACTTACCTAGCTAGTGATCGGTCTCGGAATCTTCGTGTGCTTCGGCTTGATCAGTGTGGTTTGACGGGCGAGGATGTGGCTATGTTTATGCACTCGATGTCGGTAGAAGGTCCACGGAGTCTCCATTTGCATGTCAATGAGAACCGTCTTGATGATGGGTGCTCGTTCATTTTCAGTGCGATTGCGAAGAATCAGACTCCATCGCATGTGTCTATGCGGATGATTGATTTCAAGAAGGAAGATCATTTCCGCGAGTTGGTTGAGTCGCTTCGGAAGAACCGCACGCTTAAATTCTTGGATATTTCCAAGGCTTCGCTTCCTTACGATGCTAGTCCTGAAACCTGTCGCTCGCTGCAGTTGATGTTTGAGGAGAATGATACGCTTGAGGCTTTGGATATCAGTGGAGATAACGCGCATCTTGATGTTGCGCGCTTTGGTATTGGACTTAACCTTGCGTTGACTGGTCTGAAGAAGAACAAGTCGTTGAAGGTTTTGCGGATTGAACATCAGAAACTTGGTCTCCAAGGTGCGAATACGCTGGCATCCGTCTTGGAGGAGAATGATTTCCTGCGTGAAGTACACTGTGAGAACAATGATATCAATCTCCAGTCCTTTACGGTACTGGTCAATGGCCTGCAGTGCAATCGCGCTCTTCTTACCCTCTCATGCATGGACCGAGACCGCCTTCATTCACTGGAAAAGGTGCGCCGCGAGGTTGACAATATTCGATGGGATGCTAGCGCCAGCACTCAAACTTCTACGGCGAACTCGATCCGTCGATCTCTGTATGCTGCAATGAGTGTTGGACAATCGCAGGGAAATCGACTGAGCAAAGCGCCACCGCCAAGTGTTGCATCCGCAATCGAAGCTTCACCATTTGCCAACCACAATGTTGACCTTGTTCTGGAATCGCTGAATCAGAGATGGGACATGGAAGTCGCACGCCTTCGACGTTATCTCCTACGCAACTACAATGTTGTCCATGGACTCGAAGACGCCGAAATTGATGACACAGCCAGCGATGGTCGACCTGCTACAGCAGCGAGCCTAGGTACAATGTTAGACAATCTCAAATTCGACGTTGCGGTCTCAGCAGACGAAATTCGCCCATCGCCACCAGACGAATCCCCAGCCCTTTCCCAGCTTACTACAACATCCTCCATCCAATCTATGCAAAGCATCGAATCCACCGCCACAACTCCAAAGCCACCCTCAAAAATCCGCCCTCACACTGCCCGTGCCATTCCATCCGACTACAGCTCCACCTCATCCTCCCGCCTCGCTCTCCCCGTCCCAGCCGTCCCTCCAACAGTCCAAAAGCCAAGCAGCATCCGTAGCGCTCGCAGCTCATCTAGTACCGTATCCACCGGTACAGGAAGTGGCCGCAGCGCCTACGGTATGGCTTCTTCCACACTTCGAGGTTTCCTTAGTGGAACAGCGTTGAGAGAACGTCGCCGAGCAGACGCAGCGCGTCCTTCTCCATCGCCTACGCCTGTGTGTGTCACAAATGATAAACCACCACAGCTAGAGTGGGCCCCTCCGAAGCTCGACTTGGGGGAACTGCAATAGCTGGACACCGAAACCTTCATCATACCACCACATCACCTCTCCATAACCTCTCCCTTGTATAGAGCTCCTCTCTCAGCACGAAGCCTGGCTTTACAGCTTGCAATTCATATATACGACCCCAGGTTTCATGTTCATACCTATACTTCTCTTCATACATCTTTTTTTTTCCCCTTTTTTTCTTCCTGTGAATCCAATCCATTCTCACACGGCCAGGAGGCTTGATACCGATACCCTGGCGTTCATACTCTGTCTTGATTTTGATTCAGGCGTTTCATTCTATTCCATTCATACATTCTGCAAGCTTTTCACTTACCTTCCACCTCACATTCAAATGTCATCGATGCCTCGGCCATTTCCATTTCCATTCCCATCCCACCTAGATGTTGGGGCTTGCGTTTCTTTTTTTTTTTTTTTTTTTTTTTTTGTCGGGTATTGAATACGTGCCCCTTTGTTGTTTGCTGCTTGCTAATTTGCTTCTTTACTCATTCTTGGCGCTTGTCTGCATCATGGCTAGTTAATGTTTATGTGTGTCAGCTGGGGAGGTTTCATCCAATTCACGGCGTTTTTTGCTTGGACTTTTTTTTCCATAGTAAAACACTTGAAGTGTACTTAGTAGATATTCACATGCACAAGGAAGAACATAATTAGATAAAATGATAGTGTTAAGTCCAGCCTAAATCCGTCCATTTAAGTCCGGGTAAGTCCGACTACATCTATAGACACAACCAATTTATCCAGCATCTTAGACCAAGTCATCAAATTGTTTCTCATCCACGTAGGATATAATCATCATCTTCACCATCGCAATCAGATATATCCTAAAATGGCAACAAAAAGCCAACAAAACGCCCAAAACTGCCGCGACTTCACTAAAACCCTTCACAAAACCCCCTACCCAGCCCTCCTAAACCCACCAGACAACCTTCCAAAAGAATACACAATCTGCATCCTAGGCGGTCATGGCGCAGCTGGAACAGGTCTAGCAAAAGCCTACACGCAAGCCGGCGCAACAGGAATAATACTCGCATCGCGAACACTCTCCGCCCTAGAAGAAACAGCCATCCAACTCCGAACCATTAACCCAAACATCAAGATCGTCATTGTGGAATGTGATATCTCATCCAATTCAGCTGTACAACAAATGGCTCACACCGCTGCACGCGAGTTCAATTCACGTCTCGATGTCGTTATCGTTAATGCTGGATTCTCTGGGCCGATGGGGACTGATATAGTGGCTGAAAAACCGGAGTGGTTTGAATCTGCGCTGGGGGTTAATACCCTCGGGACATTTTACGCGGCGCATTATTTGATTCCTATGCTGTTGAGGGAGGGGACTGGGACTGGGGATGATATTGGGAGTTGTGGTGGTGGCAGTTTCATTGCTATTTCTTCAATGGCTGCACCGACTGTTTCTGGCTTTGGGGCTCATGCGCATTATTGTGTTAGTAAAGCTGCTCAGGCTAGACTTGTTGAGATGGTTTATGAGCAGTATGCTGGTCGGGGGTTGTTTTGTGCTAGTGTTCATCCTGGGGGGTTGAGGAGTGAGTTTTCGAAGGGGATGCCTGAGGAGTTTGTGCATTGTGAGTTTCTTCTTTCTCAGTTTTCTGTTTTGTGTATTCATAAATGGTTTGAACATGTTGCTAACTTTGGGTCGATATAGTATTGAGTGATAGCCCCGATTTGGTGGGTGCATTTTGTGTTTGGCTTACTAGATCTGGAAAGCAGAAGGAGGCTTTGAATGGTCGTTTTCTTTCTTGTAAATGGGATGTCAAGGAGCTTGAGGAGAGGTTCGATGAGATTCTTGAGATGGATTTGTTGAGGTTTAGAATTGCTATGATTTGAGTATAGTATGGCTTATGTTGCTACTGTTGAAAGACGAATATTACGGTTATATCATTGAAGGAATGGTCTAAACTTCTCTTGGATAATGTCAAGCAATGAGACAGATAGAACGGGCCCATTTCTAGCACTGCTTGACTGTAAAATTGCGTTCGAAGTAACCTTCCTTAAATTCTCATCCCGAGATTGACCACGGGCATTAACTGTTTTGCCATGGATGGTGGCGTCGGTGGATTCGTTGCAAAGTATGACTTGAATGTTGGTGCTCTTCACGGTAGCTTTCACGAATCCCGCCCTTTTTCAGGTTCTTGAAGTTATCGTGATTGAGTTTCATATTAAAAGCAGTGAAGCCCTGGTTAGGAATGAGGTCGGGCTTCAGATTCATAGTGAGAAGACTGTCGGGGCCATTTTCCCCTTCAAATTGTACTTCCACGGAATCACCCTGCGAGGCAATTTCAAACAAGCCTGAAAGCTGTTAGTCTCATGCCAGACTTCCAGAATAATACATACAGGTCGATATAGACTCCCATGCGAGGAGGGTCATCTGATGGCCACGAGCGTCTAGGTATAGTCTAGCCATGATACAATTTCCATGCTTGAAGAGGCAGAATTTGCCATTTTGGCCAAGTACATGGATTTTGAAGTCCATCGCCATCGAATGAACCAGCGAATGATTCGACCGATTTATAAACACCAGCGACTGTAATCCCAAATCCACCGATTACTTTACCCGTCACCATATCAAAGGTAGGGTACCTTTGATCACATAGGGCCCAATTTGCCGCTTGAATCCTGACATCGTTTGTTAGTACTCCCGGTAGACACGGATTCGAAAGGGCACATACCTTTAGGGGCGGCCATTGTCGAGAAAGGCTATCAATTTGTGGTCTTTGAAGCATCGAGGAGATAAGTATCAAACTTTTGAAGAGCCATTATATATATTTCGAAGATCCTAGGTGCATTATACTGAGAACAATCCATTTATTCTGGTTGGCCTGGTCCTTTACTTCCAGCCTAGGTGGCGAGCTGAAGTCTGGATATTATAGGTCCACTACACATTGCTACCTGCATAGATAGTTTAAATATGTTGCCGAGAGGGCCAAATGATGTCAAGGAAGATGGGCTCTTTGTCAGAGGGACCATGTACTCAAAGAACGCACAATTCAAAACGCAAAGGCGCATGAATCATGCATGTCTCTCGGCCGATCTCGGTTAAACACAAAAAGCAAAACGCAGCTGAATAGTGCAGCATGTCGGTGCGGACGATGGGCATAAGCTGTGTAATAGTTTCCGTAGCCTCAATGTGAGAAAGCGGGTCTTTTGCGTACCTCGAGCCTATCAAATACACACCTCGATGTCCATGTAATCTATTGATCTCAAAGTATGCACGATTTAGAATTTTGAGATGAGATTATGCATACATATGATTATCCAAGACAGTCAAATGACAACAGATCAAACGGAACCAAAACTTGCTTCACGTTTGATTTAGAAATTGCGCACCAAGCCTGGTTCATGAATATTTTATTACCATCTCGCTTTGCGTGCCGTGGAGATACAGTCTCAGATGTAGATAACCTCAAACAAATTAGGTTCGGGTACGGGCCGAGAAGCAAAGTATGTCTTCAAGAAACGACACCCGGGATTTGCTGCCAATTAGTGTTACATGCAGCAGGTAGACAGGAGTTCAAAAAAAAAAAAAGCCCAGACTACACCAGATCGAATGATTCCCAAAAGAAAAAACGCCTGTACGTATGTTTAATACTATATATAAATACTTAAAACCAGGAGATATCCTACTATTGTACAAGATGGCTTCAACATCCAACCCCAGCCCCGCTCAACATTCAATCCCGAGAAACGGGATCAGAGTAAACAACGATACCGTTTCTGCGATCCCTCTCATTCTCCCTGGCACGGAACACACGTCCCTGTTCACTAATCTTCCGCAAACGATGGAGGAATTCGACATTCTCAGGATTGGCTTCGTCATCATCCTTATCCAAGACCTTGCGGCGGCGAGACTTGCACATTTGCAAAAGGACATTGCCCTGCTTCGGGTTGAGCTCGTTGATCTCGTAATCGACGGTCCAGGTGTCCCTCTTGGAGAAATTCTCGGGGCGTTCGACCAGTTCGCCGTTGACGTAGTTCTTCGTAAGAAGGGTCATGGCCAAGAGATTCGGGTCATATTCATCGGTCACCTCTTGTGCTTCGGCTTTGGTGGCGCGGATTTCCTGCGTCTCGCCAGGTTCTGTAACTCTATCTACTAGCTTCTCGAGTCCCAGAAGTTTGTTTTGGAGGGCTTCGATCTCGGCTGAGTTCTTGGTCTGAATGGCGTGGATTTGCTCGTCCGTGACGGGCTGGGCGAAGATGTACATGAAGGGGTTCACGGCCTCGCGAGTCTCAAAGTGGAAGCGCAGGGATTGCTGGGGGAACTTGGCGGTGGCTTTGTCCATGATCTTCTCCCACAATGCCAGACTTATTTTGAACTCGGAGTCACCAAGTGTGGTGTCCAGCTGTCCATGCAGTGACTGGTCCATTTCTGGTAGGCTGACGTATTGGAATCCGAAGATACGCTCGATGTTGTGGTAAGCCACGAAGATTCCATCCATGCGGCCAACGCGCACCTGCAAGGAGTACTTGAGGAAGGCAGCACGCATCATATCGAAGTATTCACGCTCGTAGGACTCCCAAGTGCCATAACGACCCTTGAGCTCATAACCGACTCCCTTCTCGTGGTTTGTCGCATCCATGCGAATGGAAACGACAGCACGGGTCTTGAGATCGTACATGCCAGTGCCTGGCAGCCGAGGATCATAGGCATCCAACTGAGACCGCATGAGGAATTTACCCATGGCGGTGTAGTGATAAGATTCTGGAATAGCTTCTTCTTCTTCGGCAGTGATTTTGTTGGCGCTGGACCGGCGGTAGCGTTCGAATTCCTCCTTTGGTAGCGTGAGTAGCTTCTCCATTGACTTTCCTAGGTTCATAAGAATGTTGGCCGAGTCAAATTCTTTGTCGGCATCAATTGCGTAAACATCTTCTTTCGGCTTGTAATGAACGAACATAGCAGTCGGTGCACGAAGAAGACGAGTGAAGGTGCGTAATTTCTCAGGGAATCCCTGGGAAACATTGCGAGTATCGATAGTTCGCCATGAGGACAGAAGATAATGGAAATGAGAAAGGGCCGAGGTCATGCTTGATGAAGACCCGTAGTATTTCTTCTGGGTCTTGTGGGCCATTTCACAAAGAATAGTATCCTTCGAAGAGGTGACGTATGGCTTAAGAGTGTCGAAGTCGAACTCTGTGACAGGCATGATTTCACCCAGGTAGGGGTCAAAATTGTAAACACGAGACCGAGGATCGCGAAGATGGTAGACACCGGGGTTGAAAAGCACACGGTCAAGGCCAAAGGAAACACCTGGAACAGGCGACATGGGGTAATCCAATGCAGTCAACTGCAATGCTGTTGATGAAACAGACCCGGAGTCCTTGTTGAGAACGTGCCTGGCAACATGTGCCAATGTTTCCTTGTCGCCGCCCTGGCTCTCAGCCCCTTCGGTCTGATTCTTCTCAGTCTGACTTGCAGACTCGCTTTTCTTGGTTTTCTTTCCTGGCACTCGACCTGCTCGCAGGATTTCCTCCACCACATTGCTGGTGGACTTTAAATTAAGCGTGCTGCTTCTCGCCGGTTGATTAGGAGGCGCCTGGTCTGATTGGAGTTCTTGATCCGCCTGCGGTTGTGGGACCCCGGGGTTCCCTGAGGCATCGGCTTTTGCGATAGCAGCATCTCGCTGTTGCGGTTTGAAATCCGGGTTGGCCTCTCGGAATCGTCGTTTTTGTCGTGGATTGAGTTTTGAATAGGGTCTCGTTTTGATAAGGGGCGCTCCGCTTTTCCTATTTTCATTCGATTGTTTTGGTTGGTGTGGGTTTCGCTTGCGTTGTCTTGTAGAGAGGTTGTCCTGTACGGTCAGTATGATATGGTCGCAGGGATTGAAACCGGTAACATACTAGAGATGATTGATCGCTTGAAGGCGACACAGCCTGTTTTGATGCGTCGACTGACCCAAATTGGGACAAGGGTGCAGACGTCCGATAGAATTGCCGCAAGCTGGCCGGCGCGGACCTGCGAGCTAGATAAGCAATGCAGACCTGTCCACGCAAAGGGTCTGAAACAGACCGCAACGAAGCGCGAAACATTCAGAAGACTAAGAAGAAACCGAGAGGATATAGGATCCTCAATGCAGTCAGGAGAAATCGCAAATACTGCGGACTTTCGGAGCCAGCCCTTTTTTCTGCCATGATGGAGTCACCGCTTTTATGTCTTGTTTCTGCCGTGTTTCTGAGGTGTCGAGAGGATAAGGCTGAAGACTTTTTGTTCAATGAGATTTTATTACCAAAAGTCTAGAGGAAACAAGTCTTGATAAAAGTTTTTATTGTCTAAGTAAATTATAAACTGTGAGTTAGGGCTAGACTATACATTATGCTCTACACTACTAAGTATTCGTACTAGTTAAATCTGTTATTTTTACAAGACAACATTAAACATTATTTCATATAAATCATAGGCTGGTATAGTCATTCAGACATAGATATACATCGATATAGACATAACTATACAAATAATCAACTCTTGTAAATATCTCAATGCCGAAATCGCAATTCTGGGGTCGGAGAAACACGCCGCCGGAGAAAAAAAAAAGTTACAACTTTGACTTCACATTCGACACCCCCAGCGTGCTTCTCAGGTCTCAGTGAGGTGAGTGATCCCAGTATCTTTCTTGTTATACAGTCCTTTCCCAATGACTCTTCATGTCGCTTCCACAATGCCCCTCCCTGTGACTTAATTTTCTTGGAGGGGCACTGCATACCCCGCGGAGGTTTCCCACAGTTGCCAATTGCAATTCTGATCCCAACTGCTAACACATACCCAGTCACTCGAGACGCAGCTTCTCCACAATGGCTTCCGAACAATTGCGCGTTCTCATCGTCGGCAATGGCGGCCGTGAGCACGCTTTCGCCTGGAAGCTGAGCGAGTCCCCGCTGGTCGACATTATCTACGTTGCTCCCGGAAACGGCGGTACTGGTCTGGGTGCCAACAGCAAGATCACCAACGCCAATGTCAAGGGTGATGATTACCCTGGCCTTGTGGCCTTTGCCCAGAAGAATGGCGTGAACCTTGTGGTTCCTGGCCCCGAGGCCCCTCTGGTGGATGGTATCCAGGGCTACTTCCAGGCCGGTAAGTCACAGATTTCGAGCGAAAAACACGATTGATTGTGTCCGGATAAACTAATATGACCTATTATAGTCGGCATCCGCTGCTTCGGTCCCTCCAAGGCCGCCGCTCGCATGGAGGGCTCCAAGACCTTCTCCAAGGACTTCATGCAGCGCCATCAGATCCCTACCGCTCAATTTGGCAACTTCTCCGACTACGAGACCGCACGCCGCTACCTCGACTCCGTTTCCCACAATGTCGTCATCAAGGCCGACGGTCTGGCAGGTGGTAAGGGTGTGATCATCCCCGCGACCAAGGAGGAGGCCCACCAGGCTCTGAAGGAGATGATGCTGGACCACCAGTTCGGCAAGGCCGGTGACGAGGTTGTCATTGAAGAATACCTGGAGGGTGATGAGCTGAGCATCCTCACTTTCAGTGACGGCTACACCATCCGCTCTCTTCCCCCAGCCCAGGACCACAAGCGCATCTTCGATGGTGACCAGGGTCCTAACACTGGTGGTATGGGCTGCTACGCTCCTACTCGCATTGCTCCCAAGGAGGTTGTCGAAGAGATTGACCGTACCATTATCCAGCCTTCTGTTGACGGCATGCGCAAGGACGGTACGTTCAACGATACATTCTCATATAGAACAAATTTGCTGACTGCATATCAGGCTTCCCCTTCGTCGGTATCCTATTCACCGGTCTTATGATGACCAAAAACGGACCCAAGGTCCTCGAGTACAACGTCCGTGGTGGTGACCCCGAGACCCAGACCCTACTCCCTCTTCTGAGCAAGGACACCGATCTGGCCCAGATTATGGTCGCCTGTGCTGAGCACTGGCTCGACGGAGTCTCGATCAAGGTCGAGCCCAACTTCTCCACCACAGTCATTGGCGTCGCCGGCGGCTATCCCAATGCCTACGCCAAGGGCAAGAAGATCACTCTGGCCCCCGAGCCTGAGGGAACTCTCGTCTTCCACGCCGGTACCACCATCTCCAACGGTGAGCTCCAAACCAACGGTGGCCGTGTGATCGCCTCAACCGCCACAGCCTCCACACTCGAAGAGGCTGTCGCCAAGTCCTACGAAGGCATCAAGACCATCAGCTTTGAGGACATGTTCTACCGCAAGGACATTGCCCACCGGGCCTTCCGCCAAACCGCCAGCAACTCCCTCACCTACGCCGCCGCAGGCGTCTCGATTGACGCCGGTAACGAGCTGGTCAACCGCATCAAGGCTTCCGTCTCCCGCACCAAGCGCCCCGGAACCGACGCCGTCATCGGCGGCTTCGGCGGTCTCTTCTCCCTCCCCGCCGCAAACTCCGCCTACCACCCTCTCTCGCCGACGCTGATCGGCGCCATCGACGGCGTCGGCACCAAGCTCAAGATCGCTCACTCAGTCGGCATCCACGACACAGTCGGCATCGACCTCGTCGCCATGAACGTCAACGACCTCGTCGTCCAAGGCGCCGAGCCCCTCTTCTTCCTGGACTGCTACTCCTGCGGCCACCTTGACGTCCCAACAGCAACAGCCTTTGTAACAGGCGTCGCTGAAGGCTGTGTCCAAGCCGGCTGCGCCCTAATTGGCGGCGAAACAGCTGAAATGCCAGGCCTCTTCGTCGACGACTCTTACGACGCAGTCGGAGCCGCTGTCGGCGCCATCAACACCGTCGGCGACAACGCCCGCAAGATCCTCCCTCACACCGACTCCATGCGCTCAGGCGATGTCCTCCTCGCCCTGGCCTCGTCAGGACCCCACTCGAACGGATACTCGCTCGTGCGGAAGATCGTCGACCGCGCCGGTCTCTCCTTCGGTGATGCGGCCCCCTTCTCCATGCCAGGTCTCGAGGACGGAGTTTCTCTCGGCCGTGCCCTGCTCACCCCTACCCGTATCTACGTCAAGTCCATCCTGGCCGCGCTGAACGCCCACGGCACCGCCATCAAGGGTCTGGCCCATATCACCGGTGGTGGACTTACCGAGAACATCCCCCGTATGCTGCCTGCTACGCTTACCGCTGCTGTGGATGTTGCTGCTTGGAAGCAACCTTCTGTTTTCCAGTGGTTGCAGCGTGCTGGTAATGTCTCTTCTGAGGAGATGGCTCGTGCCTTCAACTGTGGTGTTGGTATGATTATTGCTGTTGATCCTGCTGAGGAGGCTGCTATTCGTGCTACCTTTGAGAAGGCCGGTGAGACTGTTTACCGGGTTGGTGAGCTGCGTGCTCGTGCTGAGGGTGAGGAGGGAACTGTCCTGTCTGGACTTGAGGCTTGGTCTGCTTAGATTGAGTCAGGCTAGACTTTTGGATATGATTCACTTGTGTTATATCTTGGACATGTTTTTGATTTGTTTGATTGATGTTGATATGGGATGGATGATGAAAATGGGTTCCTTGGCTACGTCGTTATCTTAGATTCTTTTTCTTTATTGTTTGATTTTTATTTTGGTGCTTGTGCTTGTGTTTCTTTTTCGTATGTCCCTCTGACGGATACAAAATAAATAGGGCTGTTGGATGAGTCCTGATATGACTGATGCCGATTCCTGTATTAGGAAATGATATACACTGTTTGATATGACTGGACTAGATATTGTAGATTTGACTTGAATTCCCACTACATGTACTATTAGGCTGAAGAATAGTTATTTGATAGCAATTCATTCATCTCATCAAAAAGCTACATATGGCCACTACATATGGATAGATGAAAAAAAAGATACGAGTCTTTAAGACACAGAGAGAGCAATTTGGTCGAGATCTGAACGAGAAATACGGAAATCGGCTAGAATAATTGAAAGAACACGACCTGAGCCAACTCCTGTACATCCTCACCTACACGTACAAGGACCCCAGGACCAGGACCCAGATTCGCAACTGAAAAAAGTGAAAAAAGAAAAGAGGATGGATGGATAGAGAGTAAGGTAAGATAAAAAAAAGAAAAGACCGACTCTATTCCACTAAAATCAGGGTTCCATTTTCAGGCTATTCGCTTGATAATGCGAGTCCAACAACGCTTGCAATCCACCAGTGCCACCATCCTGCCTTTTGATACACCAGGAAAGTACGAGCGAAGACGAGTAAGGCTAAGGAGCTTAGAAGCACTTGCGGTGAACGATCGAAGGACCGGACTCGTCGTACTCCTGCTTGGAGATCCACATCTGCTGGAAGGTGGACAGGGAGGCCAGAATGGAACCACCGATCCAGACGGAGTACTTGCGCTCGGGGGGAGCAATGATCTTGACCTTCATGGAAGAAGGTGCAAGAGCAGTGATCTCCTTCTGCATACGGTCGGAGATACCGGGGTACATGGTGGTGCCACCAGACTGAAGAGAGTTAGTCGTATTCGCAAAAAGCAGCTGTAACAATACTTACCATGACAATGTTGCCGTACAGGTCCTTACGGACATCAACATCACACTTCATGATGGAGTTGAAGGTGGTGACGTGGATACCACCAGACTCGAGACCAAGGACGTTAGGCTGGAAGAGAGCCTCAGGAGCACGGAAGCGCTCGTTGCCAATAGTGATGACCTGTCCATCGGGAAGCTCGTAAGACTTCTCGAGGCTGGAGCTCTGGGAAGCGGTCTGGATCTCCTGCTCGAAGTCGAGGGCGACGTAGCAAAGCTTCTCCTTGATATCACGGACAATTTCACGCTCGGCGGTGGTGGAGAAAGTGTAACCACGCTCAGCAAGGATCTTCATCAGGTAGTCGGTCAAGTCACGGCCAGCCATGTCGACACGCGAGATAGCGTGGGGGAGAGAGAAACCCTCGTAGATGGGGACAACGTGGGTGACACCGTCACCGGAGTCGAGAACGATACCAGTGGTACGACCGGAGGCGTACAGGGACAGAACGGCCTGGATGGAGACGTAGAAGGCGGGGGCGTTGAAGGTCTCGAACACGATCTGGGTCATCTTCTCACGGTTGGACTTGGGGTTGATGGGAGCTTCGGTCAAGAGAATGGGGTGCTCTTCGGGGGCAACACGGAGCTCGTTGTAGAAGGTGTGGTGCCAGATCTTCTCCATGTCGTCCCAGTTGGTGACAACACCGTGCTCGATGGGGTAACGGAGCGTGAGGATACCACGCTTGGACTGTGCCTCATCACCCACGTAGGAGTCCTTCTGACCCATACCGATCATGATACTGCGCCCATGTTAGTATTCCGTCTTTTCGGATCATCCTTGTTTGACGCAGTGGATGAACACCGCGCTAAAAATCAGAAAAAGGGGGGAATGATTTATTTACCCATGGTGACGGGGACGACCGACAATGGAGGCTAATGAAATTGTCAGTCAATTCGATTCCATCAAATATCACCTCCCAATCCCAAACAGAAGGAGGGGGTCATCCGACGCAAGGGTTGGCGTTGGCGGGATGACGGCCTTTGCAGGGAGGGGGAAACCAGTTCTGTGGGGTTGGACTTACGGAAGACAGCTCGAGGTGCGTCGTCACCGGCGAAACCGGCCTTACACATACCCGAACTAAACCGCAATTCATCAGTATGATATTCCTTGGAATCTTTGGAGCCCAGCTGAAGATGTGTGGCAGGCGTTGGGGGGCCATTGAGCTGAGAGGCATCCTGCCGTCGTGGCCGATTAGGGGGCGATGTGGCAAAGCAGACCGCGACCGAGTTGACTCCCCCAACACATACACACACACACACACCAGACCTGAATAGCATGGGCTCCGAGGTAGAATTAGATCACATACCCATTGTCGATGACGAGAGCAGCAACTTCCTCTGTAATGACAATGTGTTAGCTGTCATTCGCAATCCGAGTTCCAACAGGGGGGGGGGTTGACAGCTGGGATAAGCCGAACAAGCAAACTGGCTCAAAAGAGTACGTACCTTCCATTGTGACGGATTGTAAGGAGAATTAAGAAAGGGAGATGGATGTTAAAGGGGAGTATAGAGATGGGGGGAGATTAAGGAGGGAAGAAGGAAGAGAGCGAGAGAAGTGGAGAGGGGTTTGTGATGGCTGGGATTGTGCGCTGCCTGAGGCGTTCCTTCCCCTCCGACTTCACATTTGACTTTATATCTTGATATGATATTCAGGCAGATTCATTCTTCTATTTACTTGATTTACGCATTGTCTTTGTCATTGCATGACTTGGTTGAGGTGATGCCTTCAGACCAGCTCCGGTGCCCGGTGGATGGGGAACACGTACCTCTGAACACTATGCAGAGTACAGGCTCAGGGTTCAGTGTAAGCACAACTCTACACCTGCGCAGTCTAACACTCTCAGGCAGCATACATTGTTCAGGCTGATCAATTTCTCCCTTGCCTTTTCCCTTTCTTCCGGAATGTGTATACGCATGTGGCGCAGGCTTCCACTTTCTAAGTATAGAGGCCCCCAACACCCCTCCGAACCAGACTTCAGCGATTGGGGTTCACTGGGTACACTTGGGATGTTCTGGACACGGGACATTTGGGGGGGGGGCCAAGGCAGGTTTCTGACCCTGTATAGACAGGGCGGGACTGGACTGGGTCGACAGTTATCATATTTACCGCCATTTACCTCCAAGACTCCAGACTGGCCAGAGTGTCGAACATCGGTGAGTGGCGGCTGCACGTGACGGAAACCGCTAGTCGCCGCACGAATCACCCACGTCAGATTATGTCAGCGTCTTTTTTTCCGTAAAATACTTCTATCAGAACGAATTCAGGAAGTGCTTCTGTCATATAATTCAATTACTTGCGATCTCATATATAAATACATCCTGTTCGCATATATTCCGCGAGTCATTCCCCGAAACCACCAACCTTCCAACAACCCCATCAACCCCTCTACCCCGCCAACACCATGGCCATGGACCCCCAGATGAACAAGCTCCTCAAATGGAGTGTCGCCAACTCTCAGGTCTCTGAGGGTGCCGAGAGTGGTACTCCTACTGCCCCCGAGGCCGCCAAGGGCCTCACCCCGGATATGGTCAGAACATTGTTCGGAGGACCTTCCGAGGCCGATCTCATGCGCGCTGCCATGGAGGTCGTGCACTCTGACGAGGCAGACATGGAGAACAAGTTGATCGCCATGGATAATTTCGAGCAGTTGATTGAGGGAATCGACAACGCGAACAACCTTGAGCCCATGGGTTTGTGGACCCCGCTGGTGCAGTTGCTCAAGCACGAGGAGGCCGATCTGCGACGCATGGCGGCCTGGTGTATCGGAACTGCCGTGCAGAACAACGAGAAGGCCCAGGATAAGGTATGGAACACTCATTTCACATGCGATAGGATTCCGCTAATAGGTGCAACAGCTCGTTCTGATGAACGTTTTCCCCGATCTCGTCACAATCGCCACAACCGACTCCAACCCCGCTGCCCGCAAGAAGGCCATATACGCCATCTCCTCTGCCACCCGCAACTACCAGCCCGCTTTCAACGAGCTTCTCAAGTGTCTTCCTGAGGGATATCCCGCCGACAAGAAGGACGCTGGCAACATGGACGACGTGGACGCCATCATGGACAAGCTGCGGGCTCACCCCATCGATGCCTCGGCATGAAAAGGTCTCGATTGGACTGGATGAGTTGAGAACTGGAATACCCAAAATAGAGGCAGCAAGAAGCTGCTGAATGAAACACCTCTCTTGGATGGACAGATATCTACCGAGGGGATTGTCGCTGGAAGTGCGATAGGCAACTCAATCGGCCGTGATTGCGCTGTGCACTGATGACGCCGAAACAATCTTTCAATTGGTGCCTGTGTCACTGACCTGTGTGGATACCCGAAATGGTTCGGCACTGTGATCTTGGCTGCCTGGGTTGAGTTGATGATCTACGCAATCCTGTACTTGGCGTGCAAATATTGACGTTTACATACCCAGGACTCTGTTCCTACTGTTTACATTATGCAATTACGAATCTTGACGTTTAATGCTAAAAGTTGATACCTAAACTCTTCCATGGAAATCGCTGTATGCTTCGCTGCCTGCCTAAGTTGGCATATTTGGAGTGATGTCTCTGATTACGAGTCCATCAATCGTTAAAGAAACAAGAAACATAGCTAGCATATAGAATGAAACATGAAACATGAAACATGATACAATGAACTAAATCCACAACATCCCGAGGTCATGTCTTGTCTTGTAAGCCTACAGGTACTCCACACTCCATTGCCAACATCATATCTCGGCCCTACGTTTCTCCGACATCCATCGTCATGGACTGCAGCTCTCACCAGCTCAAACCTCAACACTCCCCACAACCATGGACGTCTCCAATAACCGCCTCTTCCGCTTCTCCAAGCCAGAATGGCTTAACAACTCCGCCGTCCGCAATAGCGGCGTCTACGTCTCTGGCGCACTGGTTAGTCTCAATGCGCGATCCGATCCACCTCCATTCCACCTCCACTCCCCAAGGCAATTCCAGCTACCCGCCCAAGAAGAAGGGTCTCGGAATAGGAATGGAAATTGGAACACCCCAAACCCATATCTTCTTCAATCCTTCCAACCCAATCCACATCCACACTCATCTCCATCCCCAAACAAAAGCACCCAAATCCCATCCCATCCAAAACTAACAACCAACCCAGTTTGCAGCAGGATTCTTCTTCTTAATCGACGTCGCCTCCTTCTCCCGCAGTCCCCGCAACGGCTCAGATGTCCACATCAAATTCGTCGACTGGATCCCCGGTATCTGCTCCGCACTGGGCATGCTGGTTATCAACTCGATTGAGAAGTCGCGGCTGCAGGCTGATAGCTTCAGTTATAGTGGGAGTGGCGTTGCATGGAAGGCTCGGTTTGTGCTTTTCTTGGGTTTTGCGTTGCTTGCTGGTGGTCTTGCTGGTAGTGTGGTATGTATTGCATCCTTGCATCCTTTGGGGACTGATTCTTTGGATATGATTGGAGCTTGGAGTATGAGACTGACTATGTTCTTCTGCTGTAGACGGTTATGGTTCTCAAATATCTTATCAAGGATTATCCTATCCAGACGCTCTACTTTGGTATTGCGAATGTTGTTGCTAATGGTTTGGTTATGCTCAGGTATGTCTATATTATTTCACATCCTTGCTCTCTGTTCTCTGTGCCGGTTTAAACTAACTGTTCTTCTTTTTAGCTCTATTGTTCTTTGGGTCTCGCAGAACATTGAGGATGACTATACCTACAACCTTGCCCTGTGATCTGCATGGCTTGAATACAGTATACTATAGCCAGCCTTTTTGTATTCTACTCATTTTCTCTTGCTGATCTGATGAATTTTTGAACTTGTTGGGTGCGTTTGGTGTGCATCCGCTTTTTTTGCTGTTTATTATGGCGTTTATCATGAATTTATTTCTGCATTCTGCATTCTGCATTCTGCATATTACTTGGGGTTGGCTCGCGGTGTGTAGTAGATGGCTTATTTGGATGTGTTACTCAAAGAGTACTGGTATATGCCACAGTTGCAATAATAGACGGCAGCAGAAGTAAAGCTAGATAATGCAAAATAAGTGAAATATGCTTTCAAGCTATGCAAACAAAAGTCCCTCGAACCGAAAAAATCAAGTCGCTAGACAAAAAAAAAAAAAAAACCAAAAACAAAATATAACCAGTACCTAACCCAACACCAATTCAATATATGCAATCATCAATCATGAACCTCACCCACAGAAACCCCAAACCAAACCTCAATGATCCTCACAGAACAGTCTCAACAACTCATCAATACAAGTCATAGCCTTCTCCTTCTGCAAAAGCCCAGGCCCAGCCACCGACCCCGGAATCGCAATCTTCAAATACCTCCTCAACGCAAAAGCAGCAGCCTTATACGTAGCATGATACATAGCCTTGAATTCATCATCATCAGCAGAAGTACCGGGCGCTGGCGTCTCAGCACGGAAAGACTCAGGCGCTGGCGTCGTTCCTAAACCATCGGCTTCTGCTTCTGCGCCTCCGCTAGGTGGCTTGCTCATTGAAGCCGTACGTGTACTGTTCGCACGGTGGAAACCGTAGAGACGCATACATGTTAAGATAGTGCGTGTGATCAGGTTCTTGTTTTCCGATATTATCTTCTCGGGATCTTTGGATGGTGAGGCTGGTGTCGAGGTTGCTTTTTCTTCTGTTGATAGAGTCGACGGTTGCTGTTGCTGGGATTGTAGTGTTTCACGTCGAGAACCGGGTCGAGATCCAGACCCAGAATCCAGGAACGGGTTCGGGGTTGGTGCGCGCTTTTGCGGATCTGCTGTTGCACGACTGCCGCGGACACTACCTGGACGATGTAGATTCGCGCCGATTGATACGGACCGCGAACGGCGTGCATGCGCTATCCGGTCCAAGGATGGAAGGGAGGGGTGCTCATCATCTGGCTCTCGCTTTATGCGTAATGATTGTAGATTCTGGGATGAGGAGAGAGGGCGTGAAGGGGCCATTAGTTGTGAGACGGCTTCGCCGCCTCGCTGGCGGACGCGGCGGTGGTGCTGTGCTGCGACTTCGAAGAGAGTTGCTACACGCTTGCGCTTTGGGCTTGGTGAGCTGATGTCTGGGAGGAACTCGGCATGGCGGGTATTCTGTATGGCGTATTCGCCGTCTACGCTTGGGGGTGGGGATGGGTAGGCTTGCGCCTGAGTGAGGCGGGAGGTTGATAGTGGTGCGGCATAGATGCGCAGTTCATATGGTGCACGAGGTGATGTGGCTGTTGGGTCTGGAAGATCTGAAGGGGAAGAGTGTGGTGGTGTAGGTGGGCGTGCGTACGTTGCGCTGCCCAATACGCCGTAGACAAGGAGGTTTGTTGTGGCTGCGCCGCCTGTTTTTGTATTGCCGTCGACGCTGACCAGCAGGCCGACTGGGCATTGTAGAGATTGCTGAAGGGTTGGGTCTTCTTTGTTCAGCCAGATTGAGCCAGTAAGCTTGTCCTTGAGCCATTGTGACGTTCCCGCATGGTTTGTGTGTAGTTCGAGGTTTGGACCTGCGCGTGCATGGAGTGGGATGAGCGCTGGGTTGACAAAGCTTCGGAGGCTTAGCTGAGAGTCTTTTGATAGTTCGGACTGCCAGTGGGAATTTGGATCAATTAAACGAATCCCTAGTTATGTTGTCAGTGGTAAGTATGGTTGCAAGACGCGTGCGGTTTACCTTCTAGGTTCCAGTCCGAATTTGTTGTGATGGATCCTGACCAGACATTCATTTTGCAATCTGGATCCAGGAGAGACTTTCAAGTGTTCACCATAGTCAAAATTAATCGTCGTTTGTTGTGTTGTTAAGTGCTGATATCTCCGATCTCTCGGACGCGCTGAAATCGTGCGCGGGGTCACGTGGCGTATAGATCTAGTCAAACCACGCCAGACAAAGAAGAAAATGATTATTCTAATGAAAATGGAACTGAATCAAATGTTAGGAAGTTGCCAAAAGTTTCTATATATCCATTGTGTTATAGTACACATAAAGTAGCACGGCCAAGTATCGAGCTACGGGAGCCATGGCAGCCATGAAGCGATCCAAGCTAGACCCGCGTCAAATACAGATCACTCATACAAAGCATATCAAGCATACGCTGAAGTCAAAAGAAATAGTGAAAGACGGATATCATGAAGTCTGAGCCCGCGAGGTCATTTGGCCTACAATATAATCCATGTAGTCCAAGAGCCCCGCATGCCAGTTGCGATCAGAACTCTTCCTGTTCCTGGAAGAACATTGAGAAGCTAATAATAGTTCCATAAATCAAAAGACCTCCGAAAATAGACATGATCATTGCGGGGATCTCGATCGCACCGCTGTGAGCGAGGATGACAGGAAGGGCTTAAGACAGTTAGCATGGTAAAAGATGGAATAATAGAACAGATATATCTGCATGTCAAAGACCATATCCGGATCAGACTGATCAAATAGCATTCCCCTCTTGAGGGGCTATTGCGATAGTACGTACCGATGCCAGTCAGAACCAAGAATCCAGTCATGAAGCGTCCAAAGTCCATCGCAGAGTTGCTCGAGCTGTCCATGAAATCATCGGGGTTTGCGCATCGTTGGCAGATCCAGTTGGGGAGGGGCGCAACAACGTAGATACCAACGACCAGCAGCGGCCAGTACTTATGCCATAGCGCGGAAGAGAGGATAACGAGGAGGAAGCCAATGGCAAGAACCTAATTAGAGGTTAGTAAGTCTCTATTCGCTAGAGAAGCAGCCAAGCTCAACATACAAATGAAAGCGCGATGATGGTCTTGAGTCCAGCCGCCATGATTGCGGAATCTCCGAAGTCCGTGAAGTTGAGGTGAAAGGAGGTGTTGAAGGGTCTGGAAAAAACCAGAAGAAGATGTTAAGAGCAGACTGGTAATCACTGCCCCATTGGCCGAGTGTAGGAGAGCAGAGAGAGAGTAACAAGGCGTCAGTTGGAGATGAGCTCGGAATGAGTGACGTTGGCGCCTGAAGGTCACTGGATGTGGTGGCCTCAGGCCCCAACAGCTCATGCTTCACACCGCGTCACTTTACTGCCTGCTCCAGCTCCCCCATTCTCTCTCCATCTCCGGTTTATCCCTCTGGTGTTGCTGTTTATCTTGATTCTCGAACCCTTCTCCTGCGTCATCTCTATATCCATTCAGCCACTACCGCCGCCATGTTCAGAAACAATTACGACAACGATGCCGTCACCTTGTAAGCCTACCCCGACCTTCCTCCGATCCATCAGATGCTAACTCGGCGATAATAGCTCCCCACAAGGCCGTATCTTCCAGGTAGAATATGCACAGGAAGCAGTGAAGCAAGGATCCGTCGTTGTGGGATTGGTGAGCAAGACACATGCCGTGCTGGTTGGACTCAAGGTTCGCAAAACACCACCGATAAATACCAGCGAGTCTGAAACTAACATCCGGACCCCCACAGCGCAACGCAGAAGAGCTCTCCTCGTACCAGAAGAAGATCATCGAGATCGATTCGCACATGGCGATCGCCATCGCCGGCCTGGCATCAGACGCCCGCGTCCTCTCAAACTTCATGAAGCAGCAGTCCCTCGGATCGAAGATGACCTACGGCCGACCTATTCCCCTGGACCGAATTGTCGCTCAGATCGGTGACCGCGCGCAGACCAACACCCAGCACTACGGGAAACGGCCATACGGTGTAGGACTCCTGGTGGCCGGTGTTGACGAGGCTGGACCGCACTTGTTTGAATTCCAGCCCTCGGGTCTGACCCACGAGATGGTTGCTTGTGCTATTGGTGCGCGCTCGCAGATGGCGCGTACGTATCTGGAGAGGAACTTGGACAAGTTTGCGGATTGCAGTCGTGATGAGCTTGTTCAGCACGGTTTGCGTGCTCTTAAGGAGACTTTGTCTCAGGATAAGGAGCTTACGGTGGATAACACTTCCGTTGGTGTTGTGGGTATCACAAATGGCAAGAAGGAGAGCTTCAAGCTGTACGAGGGTCAGGACACGGCTGCGCTGCTTGAGGTGCTCGAGCAGTCCGAGCAAGGTGGGGAGGGCGAGTCCATGGAGGTTGATTCATAATCATCTGATTTGTTTTAATGATGCATAGACATGAAATCTGCTTATGCTTTGTCTTTTAATGGTCTCCGTTATGTCAGTCATCAATTCGTAAGACTGTTCTAATGAAGTAAATCTACTTGTGTATGTTATATCCAGTCCTTGAACGGCCAAGCACCCAAACCCCGGAAAAGACCGAAAGACAAGACCGGAGTCTATGCATATTGAGTTGATCGTCTCATGGGAACAGCTCACTCCTGTCCCCAGTTCAACCGCATCCGACCCTGACTGACTCGATAAGCCAACAGCCTCGGGAAAACCTCCGCAGGGTCCTTGGCCTCAGCCAGAATCTCCCCATTATCAGCAGAGATATAGCCCTCCTGCACAGCATTGCGCACCCAGCTCAACAACCCATCCCAATACCCATTGATATTCAACAAAACAACACCAACCTTATGGATTCCCAACTGATTCCAGGTAGTCATCTCCATAACCTCCTCAATAGTCCCAAAGCCACCAGCAAGCGAAACAAATCCAGACCCAGGCCCACCTTCCAGCACCTTAGTCGCCATCAACCGCTTGCGCGTATGCATATCAGGAACAACAGTAGTCATGCCGTACTCGGACTCGGGGATTCCATTCTCCTCAATAGAATCAGAGATAACTCGCTCAGCTGTCTTGCCGCCGGACTCTGTGTTGCCGTTCTGGTTCTGGTGGTCGCGCATGCCGCTGTCTGTTGCCACCTTCACCAGTGCGCGGGGGATGATACCGTGCACGGCTTGTGGACCGGACAGCTTGACCAGTGTGCGGGCTACTTCTCCCATTAGGCCTGTTGTGCCGCCGCCGTAGACTAGTTGCACGTTGTGCTTGTGCAGCTCTTCTGCGAGGGTTCGTGCTGCTTCCATGTGGACTGGGTTTTTGCCGGATACTGAGCCGCAGCTGGTTCCCCGTTTGGAGGTTTGTTAGCTTGGGATTGCACCAAATCGTTACGGGAATTTTATATTGGGCAGGGGTAGAATGGTAGGGCCAGGATGCGAGTATCTGATGAAGGGATGGGGTATTGACTCACAACACGCAGACCACGGCTTGCTTGGTTTCTGAGTCCGCCATTTTGGACTTCGGGTAGTAATTGAAGATTGGGAGTAGAGAGGTATATAGAGCTTGTAATGTCTTTGACAGAAGATGAATGAGTAGGAAAGAAGCAAGAAACGTTGGAGTCCAAAGCAGGGGAAACCTTATCGATAAGAGCTCAGCCTCAACTACACTCTTCTATACTTCATGTTGATCACTACGCTTTGAATCCGAGCAAGACTACAGATACAGATATAGCTCAATTCTGCTAAGTTTCAGGAGCACATAATCCAAATGGAAGATGACTGGTGGCTAGCGAATGGAAGCCCACGGAGTGTCAACGACATACAATCATGCAGATATGCTATATAATAGTCAACTTTCTCCACCATATTCGCCAAAGATGATGTCGAACAAAACAATGATCTCAAAGACATGCAGATTGCGCTTGATCAAAACTCGACCAATGTTTACACTATGTGGGATCACCTTGAAAATTTATCAAAATGAGAAGTCCCTGGGCACCGAGTCTCCAGGTATCTTCCGGGTTCTGTCCGAGCAAGGGTTTTTTTGATTGATCTTCATCGCTCTTTTCGTTTTTCTACAAAATTGTATTTGCTTGTATCTTAATTGAACAAATTGAAGTACTACTCTAAATACAAAAGGTTTTTTTAAAGGAGCTGAACCGGGTAGATCTTAGGCTTCGAGCTTCGTTTTTGGAATAGGAATCGTTACTTCAGCACTTGTAACAATAAATTGCTGTGACACCTGCCTGGAAGTAACGAACATTTGATCGTCTTGACATACCCAACACAAATATGCAAAGGCCGAATAGCATTCAGACATAATTACATTCTATTGATTTAAAGTGGTGATTGGCAGAAACACACCTGTCATCGAAAGGTTCGCAAGCTGAAGACCCTTACTTAAAAAACACACATGACGATAGTGCATGGAACAGCACACTCACTGGAGGGATCTTCAGGGATTTGCAGTCCATAGTGTGCTGCACCCATACATGTAGCTGAAAGCCAACAATATCAATTGAGTTCTCAACATATATAGACGTATACACTGAGATGTACAATTAAAAACGCTTATACCAATACTTAGTCAAATGTTGAAGATTGACTGTCTTGCTCGCTTCAGCTCAAGGTATTCGTATCATGAAAAGAAATGCTACAGCAGTATCCTTCAAATGGGCGGCTCTTGTTACTGCCTGTGCCCCTAATGTCTCTCGAAAACATGATAGGACGGTCAACAAACTACTTTGTGAAGACGATTCCTCAAGGTACAGCAGAAGACGTGGGAGTTTCCATAAACAGTAGTCACTTATCAGAAAGAGTCTTCCGGTAGCCAGAACACATTAATCCGAGCTACTTGAAAATATCCTTTTGATTGCCATGCTCTACCTACTTCAAAGGATTAACCACAGAGGATTCCCATAATTCATAAATGCTCTCTCTGTTCACATGGCATCAGTAACATTCCCCACCTACCTAAGCAATGCACAAAACGCCCAAAATCCCAAATCAAACAGGGGTATCAAGCAAAAAAATCAAACCACATTCCGACTCTTCTTCCTCTTCCCCCGATCCCCACCAGAGCTAGGCGGCGAAGCACCTTTATCAGAGCTCTTCGGCGTCTCAACACGAACCTGCGGCGTAGTCGCACGTGCCGGTGGACCAGCGGCCGGGACAGTTAGCGAGGCCCCTGCAGGCTTAGGCGCGGCCTGTTTACTAGCTCCACCATCGCCCCCGGTTCGTGATAGGATAAAAGAACCTGGCTCACCGGCCAGGGGGTTCTCATCCATGAACTCGTCGCCGTAGCGTGTTAGCAGGTTAAATGATTCCGCCAGACTGCGAGTATCTTGGTAATTCGAGCTGGAGGCCGAGACACCCAGGTTCGATTTGGATGTTGATTGCGAGTCACTAGGGGCATCAGGCATCGGTGTGGATTCCTTGCTTTGTTGGGAGGATTGTTGGTTTGGTTCTTTGCTTCGGACTCCGGGGGGCATGTATGTGTGGCCATAGGAGGGGGTGAAGGTTGGTAATGTTGAGGCTGTCTTCATGAATCGGGATAGGGATGTGACGGCTGAGAGAATTCGATTTCCGACGACACTGGCAACTGACGGTGCCATGTAGATTGCCTCGCCTACGACGAAAAATGTCGATATGACGGATACTTCATCTTCGAATCCACTGCGCTTTCGCCGGTTTTGTTTGCGGATTACCCAGATGTTGGAGGGTTCGTGGGCGAAGCTGGTGTTCGTCTGTGCTGCTGCTTGGAGGGGGTCGTAGTGGACGACGAACTCTAGACCCTGCATCGTCTTCAATCGGCCCTCGAAAGCTTCGCGTGTTTCGACGAAATGGCGGAAGGCCTCATTGTAGTTGGCTTGAATGGCGAGGGAGGCATTATTTGAGGTCGCGTCAAAGAAGGGAGACTCGGCAAAGTAAAAAAGAACTGATATAAAGGATTGTTAATTTCAGTTCTGGCTTGCGAAGGCTGCTACTGACTGTTGTTCGAATGGAGGAATCCTCCCATCATCTGGACGTGCGGGGGAGACCGCCACATGATCTCCTCCATTGGGGCACCTTGAGTCGCCATATTGGGCGCTTCAGAAGAAGAATTGGGTGTAATGAGACTTATGAAAAGTCACCGACTCTTAAAGAAGTGACAAGGAAGCTCGGAAGTTGAAGCGGAGGAAAGATTGTTTGGTTTGTTTGCACCGAGCTATGTAGCGATAAGAGACAGAGTTAGATGTCTACCTCATGTATTTCTTTGTTGAAATTTATATGCAATGTTAAATACAATTATATACCCAAACTCCATCGCTGAATGTTGAATCGAATCTCTATCCATCTTTATCCCATATACGTAGATCCGCATGTTGAAAGCAAAGCATGGATCATAATGCAATCAGGACAATGACAGTCCAAAGCTGAAAGAAGGTAGACAAACTAAGAAGCCGGAGCTGTCTTCTCGATTGGATCGAGGGGCGTGAATATGTTGCAGACCACACGCAATTTGGTGAGCATCTCTTCCCATTCGCCATCTGCTGTGCTAAGCATGGTGATAGCTCCGCCGGCACCAATGCGCCAAGTCTGCTGGTTGTTCTCAGTGTCTTGACCAGACGCACAGGTAAACGCCGAACGGATCAATACTGAGAAACTTCCGCCGCCACCGAGGTCAAGGAACCCCATGGCACCGGAGTAAATACCGCGCTTGCGGTTCTCAATTGTTCGCAAGTGCATGCAAGAGCGCTCTTTTGGAGCACCAGTCATGGAGCCTGGGGGCAGGCACCGCTGAAGGGTTGTCAAGCCGTGAACAGCCATGTTGGAGGTCTTAAGCTGGGAAATATCCCGAACAGCAAAACCGGGTTGGTTAGGGCGGATCTTTCCCTTGACGTGCGTGATCATCGAGTAGACTCGCCCGTAGTCTGCAACCTCCAGTAGTTTTTCAACATGGACGCCACCGGATCCACAGATACCATACAGATCATGGCGGATCAAGTCAGCGATCATCAGGTTCTCAGCTATCTCCTTGGTCGAGCCTAGGATCTCACAGGCTTTCTCGAATGTCATGTCTGGCGATTTGCGAACAGTGCCTTTCATTGGCTTCATCTCTAGCGTGGACTCGCGGTCCCAGTTAAGGAAGCATTCTGGGCTGCTGCTGGCGATTTTGGTATCTCCCAAGTCTGCAAAGGCGCTGAATGCAGAAGGGTTGTATTTCATCAATCGCTTGAAGAGTTTCCAAGGAAACGCGATTCGATCGGACTCTTTAGATGGAACTGGCATGGTGATTGAGGTTTCACAGCTCAAACACAGCTCATAAGATTCACCAGCCTGAAGTTCTTTCTTGCAAGACTCAATCTGACGTTTGTACTTGTCTTCCTCTGGGAATTGAATTTTGGCTTCCCGAAAGATCGAGTTCAATAATGGATCAACTGTTGAATTGCTCTCCACGGAAAACTCTTGAAGCAACTGCAGATTCTCGTCAAGCCATCCTGCAGGGGTATTGTCGTCATCGCGAGTGGACTGAATGACAATTTTGCCGGTGACATTGTCCAAAACGATACTTCTTTCGCACCACAAAAGACTGACATCAGGCGGGTCCGCAAATGAAGTGTTGTTATATGAAGGTTGTTCAGCTGACATTTTTGAGGCCGATGCCTGCGGACGCTCCGAGTGAGGAAGACATGTTAAACCAAGTTCGTAGGAGAAATAGCCAAGGAAGCCACCCCAGAAAGGAACATCGGAGCTTCCAGAATGGACTTTCTTCATGTCCATCAAGTAACGCAAGGCATCCCAAAGTTGAGCCACGGCAAGAGTACTTTCATCGACCTTGCAGTCACCATACAGCTGAAGCATGCGGAGTTTGTGTGTCTCGACATGATACTCAAACCGCCAAGAGTCCGGACTGGGCACAGAGGCGATTGTGTAACGCCCATTAGATTGGAACAGAACTGTAGGAAAACCTGGCTTGTTGAAGAGTTCACTAATCACCTCTGCAGTCAAACCATCTCGTTTGAAAGACCGAGAAGCTGAAACTGAAGAAGTGGACTTGCACCACTGCAACATTTCATAAGCAGCTTCAGGGAACGAAGTAGCAGCTATATAAGGCGTGATGACCGTCTCGGGGAGGGGCTCGTATCCTCCACGACCATTGATCTTGTTGTATGCAAGAGCCTTCTTCCACCAGTTCTGTAAGAGTGTCCTGCATGCATCTATTTCAGATTTGCAGGACTCGGGGTGGAATTGGACGCCCCAGAATGGCTTCTGCAAATGTCGCACGGCCATAGGAATCTGTGCATTGGGAAGATCCTCGAGAGATAGCCACGCCAAATATTCCAAATCAGCTGGGGTTGAAGCAGCCGCATTGGCATATAAGGAGTGATAAAGAGTGACATCAACAACCGGGAGAAGTTCAAAGATATCCTTCGAGGTAGTCCGAATCTTATGGATCTGTCCATGAATCGGATATGGCAATTGCTCAATTGGAACGCCATGATGAAGACAGAAACTTTGGAAACCAAGACAGATACCAAAAACCGGCAGGAGCTCCGAGTCCTTGAGGTTCCAGATATCGTTCATGATACCCACATCGGTGGGCTCATTCGGGTTTCCCGGTCCTGGTCCAAGAACAATTGCTTCATAGTGTTGAAGAAACTCGTTCATGTTTGAGTTGGGCCATTCCGAGTCGATGGTCATCACTGTGACTTTGACGCCCAGCGTTTCCTCGAGCATGGCGACCACATTGTATGAAAATGAGTCATATGCATCGACATACAAGACGTTCTTGGGTAAGCTGGTATTTTGCTTGGACACGGGGCCCCCATTGCTGGGATCATCCCAATGGCCTAGCATTGGCGCCATGGTATGATGCTGTTCAAAGGGTATGTATGGAGTGGGGTAGTTGGTGCGAGATTGATAGACCCCGCGATGAGCCCTGAGGTCAGTCGGGCAATGAGGCTCTCAGAGACGTCTGCAGCTCAGGCCCATCAATTTCCGAAAATGGACCCTAGGAGATCGCCGCTAACTTGTCAGACAGGGTCGGAGAGTGGCGATATGTGCCAGACACGCCCCGGAGAATATGAGGGATAAATGATTGGGCAGAGATAGAACGAGGGTGAACAATGCAGCTGATCACCACGTCCAAGGCCAGCGAGTAAAAGCTAAGAATGTATGAGAACTCAAGAAATGAGGCAAAAGGCGCGAAAAATTAAGGTTGCGAAAAGGGCAAAGGCGGGTACCAACGGATCTCCCCCGAGTGGCAAGACGTGTTGTGTTGTGTTGATTGATGACCTGCATATACTTCTCTGATATGCCGGTACTTTAATTCAATTCAAGCATATATAGATTTTTTCCAGGCAAAATTTTCATGTATAGTCGGACTTTGTGGAAAACCGAATAAGCCGAGTGGCCCGAGTGGCCTAAAAGGGGAACCGGAGAAAACCGTTAGATCCCTGAAAATGCCGTCTACTACTGTGTAGGTTTGAACTGAGACATTCTACCATTCTAGAACATCCTAAAGGGTCCACTGGAGCGAGACTACTGACAGGGAAGGGACATCAGGACATAGGTCGAGTCAATTAAGCAAATCTGACACCGAAATACAAGCAAATATCACATTAGGGTATTGAAAATTGTAAGGAATCAAGTCTGTCTAGATGGCGACGCCTGAGCAGGCTGCAATGAAGCAAGCTTAATAGCAACCTTGGGGAAATACTGCGCCACAAAGCCCTCGGTGTAGTAACTATGCGCCGAACTATGGTCCCCGACCAAGTTGTGCGCCAGCTCATGGCAAAGAATCACCCACCAATAAACAATAGCGTCAGAACGGTCGGGGGCGGAACTCTGGAGCAGGGATTTCTCTTGCAACTGCTGGAAATAGAAGTAGTTGCAGAAGATACTGCCTGCCCGGTTGAACGCGATGGTCTTGCCCCCTGGGTCGTAGAAGATGCTGAGACTGTCGGCTCGCATCGAGAAGATTGATCCGCAGTCGAGGATTATGGAAGCAAAGAGGTTGAAGCCTGCGCGGTTGGTTGCGAGGAATGCTGATCTTTCTGTGACTGTCCTTGTGAATAGTACGTTGACGCCACTGGGAAGTGTAGCGACAAATTCCAGGTCATGGCTTGGACGTTCGTCACAGTATGACTTGCTTTCGGAGACTTGGTTCGTCTCCGGTCGGCTGTACACATCGGAGGATCCGTGGGGTCGGCATGCTTGGACCGCTGAAAGAAGCTCAGAGTTCAAGCGATGCGGTGAGTTGACGTTCACGGGTTGTTCTGGGCGTGGTTTCTGGGGGTCGCTGGGAGAATAAGGTGGTGGCGGAGGAGGAGGTGCAGAGGATTCGGGCAGCGTTGATTTGGATTGTTCTCCAGAACCAGAGGAGCCGGATTTGTTACCATCCAAGCCAAATCGCTTCGACAGGTTGGCAAACAGGCCGCGACTAGGACGTTCGGGCATAGGCTCAGGCGGAGGAGCATGTGCTTCCGCTGGTAACATCTTATTATTGTTCGGTGATTCTGGGAAAACACCCGGCATCGCATTTTGCGCCTGTTGCTCATGTCTGTTTTCTTCCGCACGTTGAGCTTGAGTCGCAGCCCATGCGGCTTCTTGCTCTTCCAAAGCACGCCGTTCTTCTTCAACCTGCTTTTGTCGCTTGTCTTCTGCCACCCGAGCTTCCTGGGCCTTTTGTCTCAGAATTCGTTCCACATTGTAGCCTCGGGCCCGAAGTTCCAGAAGATCGGTTTTCAGCAGCATCTCTAAAGTAAGAGTTGAATGCAGCTTAGGTCGCTTCAAGATCAGATGCACCAATGACTGACTGATCTCGTACAGATCATATCGACCCGGGGTAATGCACATGCCCCAGTTCCTCCCCAACTCAGAGACGATGGCGTTTCGCTTTTGAGTGTGTGCAACTCGTCGGCCCTTGAGGGATCTCGTAAGCGATATCGAGGTCACAACCTGAACTTTGAAGGAGTGTTCCAGCCACCGAGTTCCATGAAGGACAGATTCGGCAGGTTGATCATGCAAGAAGAGCCGCGCACGCTCTAAGATTAATTTGTGCAGCTTGACAGCCAGTGTTTGGTCGGGTGCAACGCCACCAAATCGCGCTTGTTCTTCCACGAGGCCACTCAACGGAATGGCACCAAGGGCAGAGTAGAAGTTCTCCAGTGCTTCTTCTTGTGGTGCAGCAAGAATGTGCTCTTTGAACAGATTGAAACTCTGGAAGGCATCTACTACAACAATGTCCTTGGCAGAAGTTAAGCTCCACTCTCTGATATCCAGATCGTCATCTTCATCAAGAGGTTCCTTAGGCTTTTCACCCTTATCTGTGGCTTGGGGTGGAATATCTCGGCTAGCCATGAGGAATGGAGCCCTCTTCATCTCAATAAAAAGGTCCTTATCCTTCTTCAGCGTTGGAAGGTGCTCCGCAAGAGTTCTGAGGAGCATCAAGTATTTCTCAGAACTTTGGAACGCGGCAGAGATCCGAGCCGGTTCTTTAACGAGCATTCTTGCAATTTCGATTTTAGTTGGCTCTCGTTTTGAGCCAACTGCCATGAGGAAGAGATTCGCTTCCTGGCCGAAGTCAATAAAGTCAAAGATCCCCTTATAGTCTTCTCCATCTCCAAGATAGCAAAGCCTAGGCGCCGCAAGGCGGGTTCTAGGGACTTTTTCGGCTTGACTATGCACAGCAATGGGAACAACCGGAGCCTGGCTAATACGCGCAATATCCTGTGGGTTCAAGTCAGCTACTCGGCCTGCCAAATACTTGAAGACAATCCGAGCATCCTTTTGGGTAGTAGGAGGCCGCTTTGAAAGAACTTGAAGACATTCTGTCATAGGAGGATGAGACTTGACTCCGAGTTTTGAGGCATGGGCGTGCAGGTCTTTGCGAAGAATTTTGAAGCCAAACAGAGCTGCACCTTCATCGGTGAAGCATTTCTTTGGCACACTCAATTGATCGCTGTCTTCGATGGGAAGGAATGGCACAGTGACCGCACTGATATCGAATGCTGCGTATCCATTTGTGTAATACTCGTTAAGGAAGTACGACAGAGCCTTGGTTGCTCGGCTGTCCTTCTCTGTGCTTCCGGTGGTCATGAGGCGGATGAGTTCAACAGCTGATGGGTAGCTCTTCAGCCCCATCATTGTAAGGAATTTGCCCTCATTACTATTGTTGGTGTAGATGCCCGGCCACTCGAGGACAGGTAGCCCAAGAGCCCGAAGAGAATCCTTTGGCTCATATAGTTCGGAGATCTTGTACCGTGTTCCCTGAGAACCGCTGTCGTTTTCAGCAGTACAGATACTCGTACCTTTGAGCCTCTGAATATCGTTTACAGGAATGTCTTCCCGCACAGAGGTAAGGTATCGAATAAGATCAACGTGGTTCCATTTTCTCGGAGCGGGTCCTTTGGCATCACTGGACGTAGGAGTGTTGATCAAACGATCAAAGATCACGCCAAGCTCAACCGTTTTGCGAACTCCAAGTGAAACCAAGATCTTCTCTTTCACGCCGTTCAGCCCATGGACCACGGGAAGATCATCAAACAGGCGCACAGATGCAAAGTATGTCTGGGCAGGCTGCTTCATTCCAAGTCTCGTTGGGATCACAGTCTGAGGTTGAAGTATTGAGACAACCGTTTGTTTAGAGGCCTGGCTGAGAGGCTCCCACTGCTTTGATAAAACAGGCAAGACCTGTCCGGAGAATGCTGCCGTCTGTGTGATATCTTGATCGATAGAGAGGACATTGCGGTCTCCAGCATTGTTGACGAGCCAACGAAGCCAAGGAACAATCTGCAGCTCGACCCAGCCGAGCGCCTCCAGTTCTGGTTTGCTTAGAGATTTGGTAAATCGGAAGGGAATCACGCTAGGCGGCACGGGGAGGTCTGCTGGAATGCGCTGCGGATTTAAGAAGCAAGTTATATCCGCGAAGATGACCAGGCGAGTAGGATGTCCTTCCTTATCTTCGTCGTTGGCCACCGCTACACGCAAAAGACTCTGCACCGACAGTCTATCAAGCTGGCCAGCAACCGTTTTGCGGCCAAGCCAGGCAATGAACTCAACGATTTGGTTAGAACGCAAAGTGTTGGATTCTAGCTCGCGCTTTATGTCTGACACCGTTATTTCTGTAACGAGCCCGAAATCGGTAAGCCTCTTCACAAAGTCTTTGGCGTTTTTCACAAAATCGTCAGGCAGAGCAGGAATTGAATCCATAAAGCTCAATTCCTTGGGCGCAATGCGAGTTTGATGACTGGGAATGACACCACAGGTCGAAAGGATCTCGATAGACGCATTTTTGTTGCACATCCAAAATGCATCCTCAATCGTCTGACCCAAGACCGAAGATGGGGTGGATTCACGGAACACAAATTGATTTGCTGTGTGAATAGCCTCAGGCAGTACATCCACGATGTCTTCCTTTCGAATTTTTGAGCGCGATGGTCCAATTTTTGATGCTAATTTGGACTTGATGGTAGCCATCTCTGCAGACCAGGCAATTCGACAGACGACACCAACCGCACGCAGCATCTCGAGATTCCATTTACTGATATACCGAGTGTTGAGATCAATGCTCTCTCGTTCAACAGTAGGAATCACAGATGGGGCAGATACGTGAGCATTCAAGCCAGTGGTCTGCTGTGTGGGGAATCCAATAAACACCCTTCCAGCTTTGGTAGGTAGAATAGATGATAGGATCTCTGACTGGGAGGAAGATGCCGCGGTTGCTATATTGGCATCATATGAAGGGGTCAAAATGGCGATGGTGCATCTCTTAGGGGGAGGTTTTCTTGTAGCTCGTTCTAGTTCCTTGCTCAGCGAGGAACTAATAGAAGGCTGAATCGATGCCGTGTTGATATGCAAAAAGACGGATGCGGTCAGCATGGTGTTCATGTTGCCTGATTCTTCCTGGCGCTCATGCTCTGGCTGTTGATTAGTCTGCTTTTCTGGTTGACCGGTAAACTTTGAAAAGAAACTTCGCAGCGAGCTTGTTGTATCACGAATATTATCCAGACGGAAAATGCTTGCGTTTGGGTTCCATTCGACAATTCGCATCCAAGAGGCGTCAACCTGCGCAATTTCTCGGGTGACTTTAATAATTTTCATTAACCCGTCTTCAGTCTTGGTGTCGATGTCTCTGGGAATTGCAACATCAACACTTGGGGCAGTCCTCTTCGATAACCGCAAAAGATTCCAATCATCTAGCCAGAGTTCTATCTCCTGCAAAGAGACGAACGTGAGACTGCTTGATAAGAACTGACACAAATGCAATAACGATGGAATCGGAGAAGAGTCATTGCGGTAGTCCAAAACGAAGGTGGTATCCTGGCTTGCAGCTTCTCCGAGGTCCAGTCGACGTGTGAACAACGCATTGCCTTTCCAATAGAACGCCATGGCCTGGCTGCCAGAAGAAACAAATGGCTCCTCGCAGTCATCAAAAACACTATAAAATCCAACACCAAATGCACCAATCTTGGTCTCATCGGGGTTTCCGTCTGCAATACGCTTGAGTCGTGCCCAATCCTTCTCACTAAATGGGGAACCATTGTTTGAAATCAGGAGTCGACGAAGGGTATGGTTGTTTATGGTGTGCTTGAGCTGTGTAGTCGGGTCTGTCGTTGATGGGGACGGTACTGTAGTTGATGGAAGAGTCTCGAACTTGATTGTGACCTTTGTTGCAGAAGCATCGGCGGCGTTTTGTATCATTTCTCGAAGTACAGTCCTGTTCAAGGGTTTACATGTGAGATTTGATTCAAAAGATAAACTGATTAGCACTTACCATTTGCCAGAATATCTAGCAAGAACCTTGGAAATCAATCCTCTGGTATCAACTGTCACTGCTTCCTCGTCGGCTCCAGACCCCATGGTCCGCGCCTTCAAGGCATTGAAATCCACATTCATAGCCATTTCGTAGTCTATATCGTTGACTCGTGAGAACAAGACGCTTGATTAATATAATGAAATGTAATTCATGGTGCGGCAGCAGAGGCAAATGTAAGATCGAGGGTGGTCTAGGCTGCAGCGGTCTCGACACGTCTAGGGAAACGATAAGTGCCAGAAACCAGCAGCAAATCAACACCGGTATAACGCTGAGCAATATCTAGAATCAAAAAGGAAAGAAATAAAGCATAAGATGACGGAGAGAGAGAAAGGAAGTCGACAAACAACTCGGAGATGCGGAGTTTACTTATCTCTTATCGTGAATTGCCCTCGGCGGCCGCCTTTACGTGAGCTGTACGTAACTGCAAGGTATTGGTACTTGTCCGCCCACACTAAATCTGTGATGATTGAAGTATCCCATGTATACATACGGTAAGCCAAAACCCCCACGTATGCAACATTACCTCAGCCATTTGTTGTTCGGAGCTCAACAGAGAAACGAAGCACGTTGCTGGCCTTGACTCCAGATATTATTTGAGTGCAAGAATTTGGGCCTGACGCTTCTCCATCTCAGGTCCTGTTTCTGCATCACCAACGCATGACGTCTGGAAGCTCGATTTGAGTGGATGCGGGCTTGATATCGAATCGCCTGCTCAATAGCTCTCGACAGCATGGGTGTCGACCCTCTGTCTCCAATTGCGCCTGTGCGCCTCAGAGCTCTCCTACTACCCATTGGAAGGATTAAGCGCTCGCGCTTTTTGAGTTTCGCTGCCCGACTACAAGCCGAGAATGTAGTTCGATTAGGGGATATCAGCCCCGATGCGCGGCCAAACAGAAGTATGCCACCCAATCGCGAGGAACCAGTGGTGGTACCATTTGGCCACAATGTATACTAATTTGCTATTGTCTAGACATGTTCTCGCCGCTGGCGTTTCCGACCGGCATGATCCTCTACGACCTTACGTTCTCCGTCCCCCCCACGTCGCACCTCGAATTGTTTCCTTTTGAGATTTACAGAGAGCCGTTGGTGGTCATTGCGATAGCAGACGGAACAGAACTGCCAGCGAGTACAGGAGGGAATAACCAAAAGTACCCAACTCCAGAAGGACTCGATCAGCTGTTGGAGGAGCTTGATGGGTTGAAGGAGATGAACCCCCGAGCATTGGTGAACCAACTTTTGGTATTCGATCATGAAGGCATGGACAAGGTCACGAATGGACCCGATAACGTTCTTTGGGTTCCGCCGCCTCAGGCCTCCAAGGCCACCACGATGAAAACCGTCTTGTGCGATATCACCTCGGTCTTGCTCTCCGAATTGGACGAGTTTGCAAAGACCATTCAGAGTATACCGTCAATTGATTCGCCAAAGGCATCTTCTTGGGGCCCGCACCGAAACCCAGAGCTACGACCACGGCCAGTGGACCGACTACTAAATACCTGGAGGATGACTATGCCTGCGCTTCCCTCTAATTCTAACGGAGCACCTGATACCCCACTGAGCTCCAATGCCAGTTCGCCAGCTCCTAGCGATCATGAGACTCCTACGACTTTTGACGAGATCACACGTTCAATTCATCTATCCAGCCGCACAAACTCAGGCAGCAGGACTCCATCAATAGCATCGCCAAAAGAGCATAGTCGTGACCGCATGTCGGTCAGTGGTATGAGTGCCACCGACAGGACTAAGAACCGAATCAAGGGCCGAGCTGGTGTCGTCGTTGGAACTCTTTTTCTGCAGGCAGGAAGGTGGCCAGATGCCCTGAAGGAATTGACCGAAGCCGTGAACAATGCCCGAGCCGGTAGTGACTATGTCTGGCATGCCAAAGCGCTTGAATCAATTTTGCTTTGTCTGCTAATGTTTGGATGGGCGGGCATGGACTTCCAGGTATGTGTATACCCAACCCATGTGCTTTGTCGCGGCAAACTTACGTGTCTACTAGATTCCATCGGTTCTGTATCCAGTCGCCGACAAGTCTTCTAAATCTTCCCGGGATTCTACAACGCCCAGTAGTGCTGGAAACCGGGTCATCTCTCTGCAGAATCTAGCCAACCTCCTGCCAGATCTCGCACACAATATTCTAAACCTCTACAACCGTGCTGCCAATATCACGGATGAACCTCTACCACAATTGGTGTTCTCGGAGACAGTCATTCGATTATCACGGTTGTTGGTGTCAGCTCGCGTTCGCGACGGTGCTTTGGATGACAATGCCTTGAAACACATCGTGATGAACGAGCCACTGACTCCATTGTTCCACTCAGAACTTCCTCGGGGAACTGTTATTCTCCGCAAGTCTGAAATTGCGAATTTCCTATACCGGGCATTGCCACTTTCCCCTAGTGCGGACTTACCTGCGACTGACGCTGTGCCCATCATAGTTGGTGTCGTATCCGTGCTTAACATTCTTGATCTACCAAGAAAGAAGGCTTTTATTATGCGCGAACTTCTTTCCGTCATGGTACCAAGCTTGGTTCAAGCACGCAAAATTGGTGCGGCAGAGGTCGGAATTCATCCCGCTGCTGGGCTGGCATCTCTCAGCGATGCTGCTTTCGATGTCAATGCCCTCGACGCAGGCTCTGGGAACATGGAAACGAGTGTGCGCCTCCTTCTTGCCACAATTGGAGAGATATATGGAGTTCAGCCCTCGTCATTCTATGAATGGGAGAAGAGATCAAGTCAATCATCTGCAGTCAGCGGACTACAAGAAGGCTCTGAATATGATTCAGTCTACAGTATTGCTGAAAGGGCATTCCGTCATGTGGTCTTAGATCGTTACGGTGATCTAAACTTGAAGATCGATGTTCTCAAGGCTTGTATCAACTGCTGCGAAGCTCTTCCAGATTTCAATGGTGTTCTCCGCTTCACGGTCGAGCTTTTGCAGACCATCCGTGGAGATATGATGCTGGGAGAGAATTACAAATCCCAGCCGTATCTACCTCAAGATGAACAAATCCGTCTTCTCAACAATATCAAGCGTACTGTGGGCGCTGGTACCAGACTCGGTGCCGCTGATATGGTTGCGGAGTATTGGGATGACTTCTTAGTCCGTGATGTTCAATTGTTGGCACTTCCAGATCCCAAACGCCCAGTTCGTCGGAACAAGACAGAACTAGACGCTGTTACTGCAGGCATTGAGAAGTCGAAAAAGGACCCATTCCTGTACAACCCCTTTGCCAAGGTCAGTAGCAAGGCATTGGAATTGCTCACGGTCACGGATGAGTCTGCCTCGTTCCGAGTGACACTTCAAAATCCTTATGAATTCGAGATTGAGATCGAGCACTTGCAATTAGAAAGTAGCGGGGTATCGTTTGATGCTGTCGCAGAAAACATCACACTTGCCCCTTTGTCTCTTCAGGATGTTACCGTTCTCGGTGTCGCTCACGAGCCAGGTAGTCTTAACATCACTGGCTGTATCGTGAAGGTGCGACACTGTCGTATGCGGAAGTTCCCAATCTTCAAGACATTCTGGAGACCCGAGCCTGATGTTAAGTTCAAGCGCACAGGATTAGGAGCAAAGAAGCCATTGACAGAACGCCCGCTTTCCTGGAGCTCGACAACATCAAAAGATGGCAAGATGGACATCAAAAAGGGGCCTGAGACGGCGACTTGTGAGGTCAAAGTGATTGGCAAACAGCCGTCTCTCGTCATTGAGTCTATGTCTCTGTCACAATCGGCCTTGATGGTGCTGGAAGGTGAAGTCAAGACATTCAATATCACACTCCAGAACGCATCGTCTTGTCCTGTGGACTTTGTTCTTTTTACCTTCCAAGATTCAACCACCAGGCAGCTACAGTCTGCTCTCAGCAACAAGGATCTTTTGCCTGTTGAGGTTTACGAGCTCGAATTGAAATTAGCAAACAAGCCTGCCCTGCGATGGCGCCGTGAGGGTCCAGAACCCAGCGACTGTTCGATTGGAGCTAACCAGAAGGCAACCTTCACTGTTGATGTTCTGGGCAAGCCTGGTCTGCAGGATACGACTGTGCAAATTGACTACTCTTGCGTTGGCGCGACTCCTGGTGAACTGCCTGATGTATTCTATACTCGCCAACTGTTTGTTCCATTGACAGTCACAGTTAATGCAAGCGTGGAAGTCGCCCGGTGTGATGTCCTGCCGTTCAGTGGTGATTTTGCCTGGAAGAACCACATTGAACCACCTGTCGACTCTGAGAAGCCGGATGCACTGCTCTCTACCACTGATCACGAACCATTCTCCCAGGTCTTGACCCGTCTTGGTAACGGAGCCTATGGACCTGATCACTGTGTTGTCCTGCTAGACCTACGTAACGCATGGCCAAGTCCTCTATCTGTATGGCTGCGCGTTAGCGAGCACTCCAGAAGCGTCTCACCGGAGGCTACTGAAGACAATGCCAGTGGAAAGTACTCCGTAGGTGGAGAACTGCAACCCGGTCAAGTCTGTCGATTCGTCCTTGTCCTGCCTCGCGTCTACCTCGACAATCCTCATGCACCCATCCCCGTCGTCAACACCGGCACTCGGAGACAGTTCGTTGTGAGTGCCAACAAGCTCTCCTTTGAAGCCGAGGCAGCCTCACGCGAAGCCTTCTGGTTCCGCGAGGAACTACTGAAGAGAGTCCTCGGCGGCTGGAAGGAAGCCGCCACAGGACGCGAGGGACGCATTGACCTCCGAAACGTCCGACTGAACAACCGCATGGTCGAAGCCATGCGTCTCGAGGACATCGAAATGACCTTCTCCTTGACCTCACCAGCCTCGTCGGAGACAACCACAGCAGTAGAACAAACAGGCCGCTCTCGCTTCCGCGTGAAAACTGACGATCTCCTTACCCTCACCGTCACCGTCCGTAATCGATCCTCTCGCGCCATTCACCCCCTCCTTCGTCTCCAGCCCAGTCTCTGTCATCAACCAAACAACGTTGCTTTAGACCTGACCCGCCGCCTAGTCTGGACCGGCATGCTGCAGCAAGCCCTCCACATTTTGCCAAGCGGCGAGTCCACCACCGCCTCTGTTGGAGTGACAGTTCTCTGTCGCGGAGAGTACGAGTTCGGCGCTAGTGTTGAAGAAGCCCGCCTCCTGCGTCCATCATTTGCCGATGATGACGATGCTTATGCTGGTGATCCTGCTCACAGCCATGATTATGATGGTATCAAGGATACCTTTGGCGCAGATGTTGTGCGTCGCCGCCGCATCTGGCATGCAAGAGAGCTCTGTACCATCCATGCGAACGACTAATTATGTCTCTTGTCGGCCTGATCATACATGAGGATGAGCATAGACATGGTTTAGACTTTTGTCTTGACGTCTTCTCTTTTTGTTTGTTTCTTGTTCTCCTTTCAGCCTAATTCGATGATGATTATGTCCAGGTGTAGCATACCCTATCCCTCCCATCTTGTATAAAGCTCTCCCTCTATCCCCTTGCATTGTACTGTTTAGGATATGCATGCTCTCATGAATAAACATGTTTCGATACTTGTCACAGTCCGTAGGGATTTCCTAGGTAATTACCGAGTCAGTCCTATACTGGTCTTGTAAACACTGCATCATGATAGTCAACCTGTAATATATCATATCTACTATAGAACACTACAAATTAAATCAAACAGCACCCTCCCTCCCAGTCAATATATGATTCCGATTCTTCTCAGTCTCCCCCCTCAGAACCCCAAACTTAGCCCTATGCCACCTCTCACTAACCCCATGCTGCAGATAGAAGATCTCCAAGCACTTACATAGCTATTTACTACACGAAGCCCACGCAACCTACACCCTACACACTGTAAAGAGAGACGACTTGGGTGTTATATCCCCGGTTTTGCTGGTAGCCCGTTTCTCATGCACACTATATCTCAATAGTCCCTTTCAACATGACAGACTGCGCATTCGTCCCAATCCACACCTCCCGCGTGCCTTCAGCAAGAACCCACGACCGGTCTACCTGCCTCCAGAAACTCAACTGTCTTTTAGAAATAGGAAAGGTGACCCTCCTGGCTGCACCGCGAGACAACTCCACGGAGTCAAACCCAGCAAGAGACGATACCGCAAATTGGACTCCGGGGTACTTCTGCGCAGCACCGGAAGGAGGTCCAATATACAGTTGCGGTACCTCCCCTCCGGGTGCTGATCCGGTATTCTTCAGGGTGAAAGATACATCAAAGGTCGAGTCTGTTGTTTCAATTATATTAAAATCACTGTAGTCGAAGGTCGTATAAGACAGTCCAAAGCCGAAGGGGAAGAGAACTGATGTATTCGTGCTCAGATACCAGCGGTAAGAGGTATTGATACCTTCAGAAAAAACGGCCGTGTCATTTTGGCCGTCAACTCTGTTGGGATAATCCGGGTTGCGCGTCATGCTGCTGTTTACTGAAGCTGGATATGTCACAGGGAGCTTCCCTTGGGGATTGTGCTCTCCGAGAAGAAGGTCTGCGATAGCAGCTCCCCCTTCCTGGCCAGGGTGGCCCATCCACAGAACGGCAGAGACTTTGTCCAGCCATGGCATTAACACTGGGTCTGCATTGTGCAGGACGACGACCGTCTTGGGATTTGCTTCGGCGACACGTTGAATGAGCTCGTCAAAGCCTTCAATGAGTTGCATGCCAACTTGGGCTGGGCTGTCGGCATGCGCGAAGACAATCGGTACATCAACTGCTGAAGCGCGTTTCACTGCGTCCTTGATGTTTTTCTGGCGCTGTTCTGGGGTGACCCAGTGAAACCTGATCTCAAGAGGCTCACCGAACATGGATGTCGCTGCGACACTCAGATTATGTGTACCAGCTGTGAGGTAAACATCTGTCCCTGCCTCGTCCCAGAAATCAGTAGTCGGGAGCGGCGAGCTCCAGGGACGAGTCCCCCCATCGCCGAGAATACGATATCCATCAACTGTTTTCTCATCAACGCTGAAATAATCGTGAGAGAAGACGCTATAATCGGTACTATTAATCGGTCCCCCGGGGCTGGGAAATCGGCGCTGCAGAGCAAGCCGGTAGTAGCCATCCATGGGCGCAATCAATTCACCCGTCCAGGTATAGCTGACATCTGCAGGAAGAGAATTCTTACCCTGGAAATTGAGGGTGGAATCAAAGTGGGTTCTTTCCATTGAGTCATTGCGAATGAGCCCATGCTTGCCATCAACGGTTCTCAGGGCGGACCTAGGCACAAGTGTGCCATGCATATCGACGCCGACTGCTGAAGACACTTTGAGGTCTTTGAATGCTTGCTTCAGTGCATCAACAGGTGCAACCTTGCGATTTTGAAATCCAAAGGCCCTTTCGGCGAAGCCGGCACCATTGGTTAATTGCAGCCCCGTTGCACCAAGTACCGCAACGCTCAGGTGCTTCCCAAGAGGCAAAGTACCTTCGTTCTTCAAGAGCACACCTGATCGAACTGCGATATCATATGAAGCGTCCTGTCCAGTTTTGACTGTCTCTTGGGGCAGATCCTTTGAGGCGAGGAGCAATGCAGTAGAGTTCTCTTCAGCGCCGTTGCCATCTAGAATCCCGAAGCGGTCATACATCGATAGAATGCGGTGGACTGCTCTGTTGAGATAAGATTCGGATAAGTTTCTTTGAACATAGATCTGATCGTATAGGGGCTCAGAATAGTAGGCATCGGAGCCCATCTCCCAGTCCAACCCGGCCATGATAGACGGAGCCGTGGAATGAGCTGCCGTCCAATCACTCATCATGGCACCCGTGAAGTTGTAATCCCCACGAATAGTGAGGTTGAGAAGCTCGTCATGTTGGCAAGCGGGAACTCCATTGATCTGGGCGTAGGAGCACATCATGGTTGCTACGCCCGCATCGATGAGTGGCTGGTGAGGGGCCCAGTACACTTCATGCAAAACTTGGAGATCAACTTTCGAGTTCGTGTCACCGGCGCTGGCTCCAGTACTACTAGGGCCTGTTTGCTTCGAGTTTGCCATAGTTCCTTGATCTTGAATTCCTCGTACTGCTTGTGCACCCAGCTGTCCATTGAGATAGGGGTCTTCGGAATAACCTTGCCAGAAGGAACCTTCGAAAGGGTCGCGAAGGATATTCACGCGAGGAGCTAGGAGAATAGCTAAATGCAAGGGTATCAGCTTGGATCATTTTCGCTTTCAAGAAAGAACACACAGGCATTCAGCAGTCGGGCCTCACTACCGGCAACCGCACCAGCAATATAAGCGAGTTCTCGAGAGAATGTTGCTGCAATATTCAACTGGCTAGGAATAGCTGTCGCATTCAAGACTCCATTGACTCCCCTATGGCCGCACAACAGGTTAACTTTACACATACACAAAGAAAAGAGAAAATTGCAACGAGTTTCATACGCTTCACCGTCAGTCATCTGAAGTGCGGGTATTCCAAGTCTCTGGATTGGCTTGATGTAGCCAGCAAGGTTTTGACTTCCTGGCCACAGAGTATGATGGACCAATGAGATCTTTTCCGCGGGAGTCAGCGCAATGACGAGGTGATTGACCTTTGCATTATTTGTTTTCCAAGGTACCTCCAGAAGAGCTTCGGAGACATCTTGAGCCCAGGTGGTGCTAATATCAGCAAGCGCACAGGCTGCCAGTAAGAAGGGCGAACGCATCGTGCCTGTCACCTCAGTCTCCAGTCCTCACTTTAGTCCTGAAGCTCTCAGCTGGGGTCGTCTTTGATATAGCTCTCTTTTATGTGGGGTAATGACTGGGGTAATTCCTGGGGTCTTGCTTTTGATCACCGAGACCGGCACCGGTGACAAGTCAGGCCAGTAGTTTGCATGGCACTAGCCCAAGAAGACGACACGGCTCGCAGTGATAAATGCGGTGCTACCTCGGCGACAGTGAATGACATAGTCTCTTTGCTATACATGATGAGGCGCCTACCATGGTAGATCTTTCCCCTGGTCAGATTCCATTCCCCCTACAGTGTCCTTCGTCTATGAAGATAGCCACATAGTTTCTCTGAAGCTCTAGTGAAATATCGCAAATCTCCTATTGCCATGATACAAGGAGAATACCGTCGGCATGTGGAGATATCGCGCTACTTCCCCGCAAATTCATGAACTAGGGCAAGGTCAAAGCATAGGAGCCGAAGAAAAGCCGACGGCCACATTCCGCACCCCTAGCTCTTCTACGGGCAATTGCATCTTATCTCCGAGTGAAAGGGTTCGGAAGGCACTATTATTGGTTCAAAGACGCTTTGGCGTCCAAGGTAATTCTTATTCCTTCTCCAAGGATCCGACGTATAATATCGTGTGCTGGACTGTCACTAGTGAAGATCCTTGGCAAAGTAACATCTGTTCATGTAATATGAACTTAATTTATCACCCATATTAGAGGTTGATTGTTTATGTTGGAGGATCTATCTCGGCATTGGATTAACATTTTAGCTGATGGTCGATTTCTCTTCTGTACCTCGGTTCTCTGGTATATAATGAAGTCTTGAAGTCGGGGGTATACTCTAACAACAGATACGTAGTTACTACAGCCATGTCAAGGGTCCAAGCAAAGGGCTTTGTCCTCTGAATAACCTAATCTTTGAATGCTTTTTTAGCATATGCGCGCCATTGTCATGACCCAGATCCTTGCCAAAAAAATTAGGCACGGACAAAGACTCACAATAATGCCTTTCATCACAACCATTATTCTCATTCAGATGTATTCTCCCTTTATCACATCTAATGGTCGCCAGCCCACAGCACTAACAAGCCAGTATAAAGACCACCTTCTCCCCAGCTCATCTCGACATCTCGACATTTTTACATCTTTATATCCCATCTAAACCCCTGCAGACTATTGAAATCTCTGAAAAACATAGTTGCAAGGTAAGCCCCCAACACCAAACGAAGTAACAACCCTCCGGATAACAAACCGAGTAATAAATTACAACCACCCAACCAAAATGTCTTTCCCGAAGATCCGCCGAGAGCTAGTCCGCAGAGATGCAATAGGCGCTGAAAAAGAATACCTTAACATGCGTGCAGACTACCTAGACTCCCTCCGCGATCAACACAGAGACCTCCGCAACCGAAAGGATATGACACCAGAGAAACGCGCAGAAATCATAGATCACCTCCACCAACTAGCTGACAAGAACGAAGAAATCAAGGTAGCCGGCCTTGCTATGTACGCCGAGCAGCCTCTGTGTCGAACTGTCTGTGAGAATTTTATTGGATTTTTTAATGGTGGGGTGAATTCTGCTTTTGCGATAGGCTGTAAGAGGAACCGGAAGTGCATTCTTGCTCTTGCTAGCGAGGTAGCTTCTGAAGGGAGTAATGGGGTTAAGTCTGAGAAAATTGATGGGGCTTTGCTTTTCAGGGGATAGTTTATTTTCTTTGGTGTTTTTTTAAACTTGGGCTTTGAGCCTGAGATGTTGTTCTTGTCGAACTTTCTTTCTTAAGAAGAGCTGCTATACATATCACACCAAATTTATATTATGTTTCAAATATATTATAGATTATGATCGCAGAAAAACAAGTAACTATTGTCGTAGCAGGGTTTCGAATCCGTAGTCCTTCGTAGTCCAATGTCGTTGCCAAAGAGGTGTCCGACAAATAAAGTAAACAACTATTAGTACACGAAAGTTGCAATTTCTTTCTAGTATGCAATATTAAAGGAAAAGTTATTCATGTCAAGTTTGTAGACAGAGTTAAAAAAAAATCGAGCTAAATCAAAATGAATAATGGACAAAAGATAATCGTCAGCTAGAGGATTCGACTCGGCTCGCGAACGGACTTGAAGGGATGAGGTCCCTACTCGTCGTCACATGATGCGCTTTTGATTTTATGTGATTACCGTCGATGAAAAATTGAATTGAACCCTGGACTCGATCAATTTATAATTAAAATAAGCAGAATCGCTGAATGTTGAGGTCCATACTGTTTTGCTATTCTTTCTCTTGGATATTCCACAGTATGCAATAATTGGTTGTTGGGGGGATATACTACGCTATATATATATATTCACGCAGGGCATATATCATTGACGATAATCAAGTACTATATGCTGCAAACTCCACAGCCCCTCGCTCAGTGTGTCGGATCTCAGTCACCATCGTAGATCAATTATTCGATAACAGTATTGCTTCCTATCACCGACGCCTTGATCATATCATCCCTTTATTTCGCACGGCGAGCTTCTGACCACGAGGCGGTATCTGGATTCTCTCACCCAATCGTCCTCGGAAATGAGCTTGCTTCGTCAGTGGACGCGACTAGTCCAATGTTTTCTAGAGTTGCTCGAACGCATAGTCCTACGAGATCTAATAACTCCCCATTGCGTGATCGCGTTCGAACAAGGACAACTGAGTAGAAAGGTAGAAAGCATTCCTTTAAATGCCAAGATAACCTATGTTCCCACCATAGCTCAGTTTGACGCACTTATATATAAACAAAACGCCAGTAAACCGAACATAGCCTCCGTCAGAGAAATGAAAAAGAAGTAACTTTATCTTTAAGTCACAGCCGTGTTAGAGGCTCAACTATGTCTGTATGCCCGATCCATCTAGGTGGATTTTCCAGACCTGCCCGAAAAGGAGACAAGAGCATGATACGACTCAGTCAAAGGCCACAAACCCTGAGCGAAAGTTAGAGCGCCAGCAACCAGAAGCACGTAATAAGCAATCGTCCACCCAACACCAAGGGTCCCATCCCCAATTTCAACCGAGCTGCCTTCCGAGTCTTCTTTCCCACGAGTAAAAGGCGGACCTAGAGGCTCACCAGCCTCCACCCGACCCCAGAACCTGGGTAGACCACACCAATTGCAGAAGCTGTGGATGACAATAACAGCCAACAAAGAGCCAGTCCGCAAATAGACGAAAGTAGCATACCAGCCAAAGATAGTGGTATACCCAAACTGGAAGAGCGAGCGGGCCAACGCCGCCAACGCCGGTGTATCAGGGTGCGTCAGACGGAACTCATAGAAGTGGTGGACATGCGCGATACCGAAATACAACGGCGCAATGAAGACAATGCGACCTGGCGATACATGAGCCAGGAGATGCAAGGGGATGATAGCCGAGCGGAACATGACTTCCTCGGTAATAGGGCCCTGCAGATACATTAGTACGGATGAGATCATATCTCAATGGGAGAGAAACAAACCGCAACATAATTTCTCCACCCGATCCAGCCACCCAAATTCTCAGAGAGCTTACTACGCCGGAACCAGAATCGCCATTCCCCTTCGACGATTCCTCGTTCGAAGAGCGGGCCTGTGAAGAGAATGGCGGTTAAGACGAGACTGCGGAAGATCTCGAACACGCCGACGGGCCACCAGCCCAGGAGTCTTAGCCCGGCTGCGACCGAGGTATTTCCTTCTTCGACGGCTAGCCAGAGGACGACTACTGAGCTGATGATGCAGGAGCCTGTGACGGCGCGAATGCGAGCCCTGATGACGGAAGGTGCGTCGCGACTAAGACTTGGCGATGGTCTCGTTGTTGGGGAGAGATAGAATGGGACCACGTAGAGTAATGTGAGTAAGACCTGTTTTTGTTAGATTGATGTTGTTCTTGCTGTTTTTGCCTTTTTCTTTTCTTTTCTTTCCGTTGGGGTGTCTCTACATACAGAGAAAAGAGCGACCGTCTGGTTTGACAGTGCTGGTTCATCTGGCAGTGTTAGCTGGGACCTGTCAACATGGTGATAGGACATACCTTGTTGCTTTGTGTACAGACTCTTGATGCGAGCCAACAAGCTGACAGGAGCCATGTTGAGAACTAAGTTGGGGAAGTATCACGAGCCGCAGCAAGAGCGAAATGGTTCTGACGTTGCTTTGTTGTTGTTACCATACAGAGGAGGCTATTAAGGGGCTGGTGATTGGCCAGGCATGATAAGTTACAGTATGGTATTGTCAGAATGAGCCATGGACAGATGAATATTTATCTTTTCCTTGTGTTGACAACATAAACATTGATAGATCTAACGTGTATACTTCTATACTATACTTCGACAACTAGTATATGGTTCACTGAAGGAGAGGGAGAGATCTATATATATCTCAAACTGGTGGGCCGAGCGTTGTGATCTCTCATCTCTTCCCCCCCTTGAGTCCATCTTCATTTTAAACTGAGTCAATGCGAGGGGCTCGTGGAGGATAAATCTCCGATTCACGAGAAGACCAGCAGGTGGCAGACACTCAATAATTGACTGAACATCAGATTATTGCCTGTCAAGGGCGTTGGCAGCGAGGGCAAGCCCGACACACAGCGCTAGCCAAACTCATCTGAGTCGAGCCAGCACACACGTCTCCACACTGGTCTATGAGCACTGGAAATGGGACAATCGTGCATACAGGTACGAGTTACCTGCGGGTCCGATACTCTCAAATGTGTCAGTCAAGTGGCACATCTGCAAGTCCGACGTAAAATCATACAGGATACTCCGTAGTCGACACCAAGTACCAAGTACTGTACCAAGTCTGAATCTTGAACGCGTCTCGACCTATCGAGTCAAGCCTCCAACGGTTCCTCAGCCCCGGAGTAGTCGGAAACTGGAGCCAATGCAAGTTGCATCACCCCTTGGGGTCTAGATCGGGAGTGATAGGCATTCGTTCACCGCTGGGCAACAAAATTCCTCACCCCCTTCCTTCCAGTGTCTCACGTCTGTTGTTGTCGTTACTTCCTGTCGTGTGCTTTTTGTTCTGCTTTAATGATTGTTTTCGTCCCTCTTTTAATGGTTTTCGATGTCTGAAACGAACTAATTCGACCTTGACGACTGCACGTCCCCACGCTCTTTTTTTTTTTTTGATGAATTTCGGCCTATAGACCCTCGATCTCGACTCCTGGGTTGTACATTCCTTACATCGGACCATTCGATTCTATCTTCCAATCTAGGAAAACGTCAACAACCCCGTCATTCTTTTGGTTTTGTTTACCTATTAGCAAGCTCATTTCCTGTTGACTGCCTTGTTCAATGCCGTAAGTTGTCGACGACCATGTCTTATCCCCGGACCTCGCGCGTGCGGAGGGCATTGCAAGAACGCAGTTCAGCTCACAACAATGAAAGATCACCAAATCGGTCGTTGCGCATGGTGTCGGACCAGGAAGATGTCGACATGTATACCACGACGCCATTCCCGACCAAGCCGGAGCAGATTCTGCTGCCCATGCCCGGCAAAGGACAGCAAGAGTACATCTCAGACACTGGGTTTAGTTATTCAGATCACCACCTAGGACCCTCCACGTCTGCGTATTCTTCACCATCCTTCAGTCAGAGCACCGCCCCCAACAGCCCCCACAGCCCGCGCGATCATTCCATTGGGGAGAGTTGGGATGTTTCGTCAACTGTGGATACCGGCCACTCGCCGCCGCAGCTGTGGGATGAGGATCCATCTTCTAGCAAGTCGTCTTTGCCAGATCTTGGTTCCGGTAAAGCGCGGGACTGGAGATCCGACAGCTCGGAGCCAGAGTATTCTGACGATGAGATGATTGTGCTGCCGACAGCCACGCCAACTATCAAGGCAGTCCTTTCGGAGCCACCCACTTCGCCAAAATCTTCGCAAGGCTCCGCGGAGTCGATGGGCTACTCCAGCCCGAATCTCGAGCAGATTGGTGCTCCGTCAAGTCCTAACTTTGTAATGCTGGATAACTCGAGCATGAATTTCCACCGTCCTGCCACTGCATCCTCAGAGTCAGACCCCAGAACCAACTCGCTGTCTTCGTACAACTCCCGCGGTACCGTGGTGAGACACGCCGGCGCCGCTCCCTGGATCAACACAGCATCGTCGGAGCAATTGAGCTACCGCTCTCCATCCTTCCGGTCCAGTCCCCCTTGGCAATCCGTGGCGTCCTTCCGTTCAACATCGCGCGCACCATCAGGCAGCCGCTCGCGCTCGGCGACCTCGTCCTCACGCAGCCTCCGCTCAGTATCTGACCTGCAGGCAGCCATCGACAACGGCGTTCCAATTCAATACCCGCGTATCCGCGCGCCATCGTCAACAAGCTCCCGCGCCGCCAGTTCAGTCAAACCAGAGCGCGACTTTACGCCGGGTCCAGCCTCTGGCCGATGGAATCCTCACCTGTCCACTGTCTCTTCAATTTGGTCTGCGGAGGAACTGACCAACCTCGCCGCGCAAGCGGAGACCACCTCAGACTCAGAAATGGCTGAACCATCGCCACCGCCAGCAGCAGCGCTGAAGAGCGAGAATACACGTTCCTCCGTATGGCTCGTGGAGTCCTCCAACGACAGCGACGAAGAGCGCTTAGACAGTCTGACAAACCTCCCAGTGCGGCCAATCTTCAGCCAAAGCCTATCCTCTGGCTCAAAACGAAGTAATAGCAACCGCAGCTTGCAACGTCCAGGCACAGGATCCAGTACAATCCTCAATATCCTGCCAACCTGGGCCAAGGTTTACTACCTGCGCGAACCAATGGGCCTGAACTCAACCCTGTCAATGATCGACGCGAGTCGGCCATCCTCCACTCGCCCCGGAACATCCAACTCCAGCAACTTCAACTTCAACCTCATGCCAACACCCTTGAACATCCCCAGACCCAGATCCCCAGAAAGAGAAAGACCTGTCTCCCCAGAGCGCGCGGCTAATTCAATCCCGCAACGCCGCATCGAAAGCGATCCTCGCGACCCGCGCGCTCACTGGGTGCCATCTCCAGAACCAGAGCACGGCGAATTCGTCAATCAACGCTACAGACTCCATCACAGCTGGTCGCCACATCTCTTCCCAGACCGACGGGTCTTGCAACATTCAAATAGCATCTGGAGACCTCCCTCCCTGGACTCACGCAATGAACCGTTCTTGGGACGGAGGAATGTCCAGGTCTACTCGTTCTGTCTGGGCTTCATCTTCCCTCTGGCTTGGTGTATTGCTGCTGTCCTCCCTCTCCCACCGAAACCGAAGATGGGCCCTGAGATGGTGGAGTATGAGTCTGACTCGGATGTTGAGGCCGCGCTTGAGGCGCAGTGTATGAATCTCCAGCAGCGGCGTCATGATAATGCGCGCTGGTGGAGGAATCTTAATCGGTGGATGATCTCGCTTGGTGTGGTGGTTATTGTTATTATTGTGAGTGTCCAATCTGCTTCGTTCGTTGAAGTCGTGCTAATTGTCCCAGATCACTCTTGCTGTTATCGGTACTACTACGGGCTTCTAATGTTAAGCTCTATACGACAGACAGTATCTCCCTCTGGGATATGGTCGTGCCCGACTCGACATCTCTCATTTCATGCTCTCATGACTTGGACTTGCTTTCTTGTGGCTTTCTCAAAACCTTCTTTCTGACGTCTTTTTCTTTTCTCTCTTTTTTTCCACCGTGATTTGAATCATTCACTCACATTCACTTTCATCCTGGGCTTGTAGCCCTTCCCAACAATCCCCGTTTGGCTGGTTTCTTTTCTTCCATGTCCTGTTTGATTTTAATCGTTTTCGGTTCGTTGATACTACAGACACCCTTTTCTTTTCTTTCTTCTTTTTCGGCTTTGGCAGTGTTCTATCACTTCACTTCACACCCCTTCATCTATTCTTATAGCCCTCTTCCGTTGATTTCCTGCTTTTCACTTCACTTCACTTTCCCTTCATTGCACACATTGACACGACCACGACACGATTCAACGCACATAATATCCCCATTTGTTTCTACCTGCTTTTACATCTCTGGGATTCTCTTCTTCGGTATGCATGGCGCCTATCAAGCTTCGCTGATGTCCATGTATTGGACATATGCTTTACTCTTTGTGACCTGTTATTTTTTGATTTTATTGAATCGTTGATTGATTGATATTGATATTGACTCATTGCTCGGTGCCTTTATTGCATTATTTACCTCCTACTCTTCAGTATCCATCCGGTGTTATACCTTGAGGTTTCATATTTTATTCACTCAATCGATTATTTTCATATTGTTAAGGTTTACTCCATTCTAGTCTGTTATTGCCTTTCTTCGTAACATATCTCACTCTCTACTGTTTTAACATTTGCTTGCGAAAGATGAGATCAACTTGATTCACCCATCACCATTGTCACCACCATCGCTATTAACGGTAAAGCTAGACGCAAAGATACAAAGAAAGTCCGACGCTCAACGCTCCAACGCACTTATTTTCAAACGACACCCAAGTCAAGTCCATCCAGCAAAACAACTCTAATCCAACTCCCATCTATCCAATAATCCAAATCAATCCATCTACCTCCAAGCAGACGGGAAAGAATCTACAGCTTCCGCCCGATCTTCTCCTCAACAGCAGCCTTCAATTCTTCACCAGTAGGCATGGTAACAACACTACCGCGTCTCCCCCTAGCCTCAATCTCATTTTTGATTTCCTGAACCGCTTCATCCAAGTCACGTTCCGGATCATTAGGCAGACCCAATACGGGCGGACGAACCGAGTCCGTGCTGACGGTTCGGCCGACGTGTGGACGGGTGCGACGCTTCAGGCTTGAGACGAGGTAACTCCTCAATGGGGAGAAGGAGGCGAAGGCTACTAGGGAGAAGAGTGTGTTGGCGATGCCGTAGAAGTAGACTCTTGACCAGACGGTTATGGAGTCGTTGAAGCTGAGGAGGATGAAGGGGAGAACGGTGAAGGAGAGGGTCAGTTGGGTTGCTAGCCAGCTGAGGATGTCGTAGTAGCGCTTGTTTGGCATTGGGGCTGAGCCATCTGGAGTCAGGAAGAAGGGGCGGACGTAGCGGCGGAAGTCTGGTTTGGTTAGTTATTATTATGTGCGAGTTGGAGATGGGGTGGTACGTACTCTTTGCTACCGTTTGGATGAATGATCCCAGGACAAAAGTCATGTAGTATCCTGGGTAGAAGCCGTGCCAGAGGGCACTGGTGGCAAAGGTTGCCAGGCTGGCGCGGAAGCCGGGCTTCTTGCCCTTGGGGGTCACGCGGAGGTAGACGTAGTTGCGCAGCCAGTGGTTGGTATTTTTGTTCCAGCTGCCTAGGTAGGCGTGCGAGTTTTGTGCTGTCTCCAGACGCCATGGATCGACGTTTTCGAGTCGGTTCCAAAAGACTTTGCCTGTGGTCTGGTCGAAGCCGTTGTATCCCATGCCGGACAGAATACAGGCACCCTCGGTCAGAGACCATACGCCGTAGTACTTCAGACGCGCGGTGAAGCCTACCATGTGGACAGTAAACACACGACGAAGGAAAGAGTACTGCAGGAAAGACTCTGAAAGCACAAAGTCGGTGGTAAAGTACGCGCCAAGCTGGATGAAGGCAAGAATCCAAGCCAGTCCAATAACCAGCTTCTTGACAGCAGGGGTTCCACTGCGAGGGATCTTGCGCTTCTTGCGGGTAGGTGGCACTTTGGATGGGTCAGTTCCTGGCGGGACTTCAAACAGTGTGGTGTCGATCCAGCGGCGGTAGTCCACATATTCGAAAGACGGGCCGGCGAAGAGCGAGGGGAAGAACATCACATAGCCCAGGTAGTCCACAATGCTGGGGAACTTGGTGATGGCAGAGTACTTCTGCGGATCTGACAGCTGAGCCTGGGGCAGACGACCGTCGTGAACATTCCAGCAGAACGAAGTGAGCTTCATGACCAGAACCATCTGCGCGCCGGTAATATCAACGGAGTGTGCTTCATCGATCATCTGGCGAGAGATGTGGTTGACCGACATATGGCCCATCAGGAAAGTAAACCCAATCCAGGGCATCAGAGATCCGTCCACGTAGTATGCGATCGCGTATGTGCCTGCAGCACTGTACATCAAGGTGCGCAGACCGTCCCAAAGGTCGAACAGGCCAACCAGGTAGAACAACGACACGCCGATGATGAAGGCATTCTTTTTCCAGGGCTGGCCATCGGGGATGCGCTTGAGCAGGGCGGCGAGTGGATAGGAGAGGAGGAACGAGCCGATCAGCTTGACTGGAGCTGTGGTCAGAAAGTGCTAACAAGGTCGGAGATTATGGAGACGGAGGTTCGTACGCTCATCAATTGATGCGCCAGTGAGCCGAGCTGGCAGCTCGAATACTGCGGGGTGTCGAGTTAGTCGGGGAGCTTGTCAGGAAGCTTGTCAGGGAACGAACTCTGGTCTATATAGGGCAACATGTTGACCTAATAGAGAAGACGAAGAAAGGCGAGGGATCAGAGCATGAGAAGAGAGAGAAAAACAAGAAAAGGAGGACAAAAGGAGCTTCGTCATGTGGAAAGCGGAAGTCCCCAACGATTTCCCGAATCCCGCCATCTCCACATTCAACTCATCTTCACCAGCTTTCTTGTCACTTTGTTGTTCACCAGTTATTTGTTTGGTCTGGCATCTGAATTCTAGCTGCTTGCAGTTCTTCTCAGCCCACCATGGATGTCGTCGCGGCCGCCTCGGGGTACATCTCCAAGATGGTCACCGTGGGCGAGTCCTCAGGAGCTTCCAAGATGAAGATCTTGCTTCTTGATAGTGAGACAGTGGGATCTACTCAGCTGATACTTGTTGTTCATCGCTGATTGTCACAGGTTCCCATCGTCTCGACTGCCATCACCCAATCCGCCCTGCTTAATCACGAGGTCTACCTCATCGATCGCCTGGACAATGCCGCGCGCGAGAAGATGCGCCACCTGCGCTGTCTGTGCTTCGTGCGCCCATCACCCACCTCGATTCAGTTTCTGATTGACGAACTTCGAGATCCTAAATACGGCGAATACTATATTTACTTAAGCAACATCATCCGCAAATCCTCCCTCGAGCGGCTCGCAGAAGCCGACAGCCATGAAGTCGTCCAGTCAGTGCAGGAACAGTTCGCCGACTTTCTGGTCATCAACCCGGATCTGTGTTCTTTAGGTCTGGGCTTCCCCTTGAACCGGATATGGAGCCAGTCGCCCGATATGTGGAACCCTGATTCCCTACAAAGAGCTACCGAGGGTGTATTGGCCCTGCTGCTTTCGTTGAAGAAGAATCCCCTCATCCGATACGAGAAGAACAGTTTGTTGGCCAGAAAGCTGGCGACAGAGGTCCGATACCACATCACGCAGGAGGAACAGCTGTTTAATTTCCGCCGGACGGATACACCGCCTATCTTACTTGTGCTTGACCGCCGCGATGATCCCATCACCCCGCTGTTGACCCAGTGGACATATCAAGCTATGGTGCATGAATTGCTTGGCATCAATAATGGCCGCGTGGATCTTCGGGATGTGCCAGAGATCCGACCAGAGCTCAAGGAGATTGTCTTGGCTCAGGACCAGGATCCCTTTTTTAAGAAGAATATGTATCAGAACTTCGGTGATCTGGGGCAGAATATCAAAGAATATGTGGAGCAATACCAGACCAAAACGCAGAGCACTGCGAATATTGAGTCTATTGCGGATATGAAACGTTTTGTGGAGGATTACCCCGAGTTCCGCAAGCTCTCGGGTAATGTGAGCAAGCATGTTACTCTGGTGGGTGAGCTTAGTCGACGCGTTGGCGAAGAGAACCTCCTCGACGTGAGTGAGCTGGAACAGAGCTTGGCTTGCAATGATAACCACTCCAACGATCTCAAGGTATGTACAAAGACTTGTGTTTCACTCTAATACTCACTGTTTGGTAGTCACTGCAACGGATTATCCCGTTACCGAATGTGCCAGCTGACAGTAAGCTGCGCCTGGTGGCTCTCTACGCACTTCGCTACGAGAAACAACCCAACAATGCCCTCGCAATCCTCCTTGATCTCCTTACCACAGCGGGTGATGTCCCAGCCAACCGTGCGGCCATTATCCCCAAGCTCCTCACCTACCACCACTCCCTCCAAGCGCCACCAGTCGCAGGCGGCTTTTCAGACCTCTTTGAATCAACATCCTTCTTCGGCGGTGCAAGAGACCGCTTCAAGGGTCTCAAGGGAGTAGAGAACGTCTACACCCAGCACTCACCTCGTCTGGAGGTAACCCTACAAAATCTCATCAAAGGACGACTGAAGGAACTACAATACCCCTTCTTGGAAGGCAGTGGCCACACAAGAGACAAGCCACAAGATATTATTATTTTCATGGTCGGTGGTGCCACGTACGAGGAGGCCAAGATGGTTGCCCAGGTCAATGCAAGCTCCCCCGGAGTGCGTGTTGTCCTAGGTGGCACCTCTATTCACAATAGTACAACATTCCTAGAGGAGGTTGATGATGCTGTGGGTAGCTGGCCGGAACCGGAACCCTCGACAGCTGCAGGTCGGCTGCGACGGGAGGTTGGTCGATAATTGATTCAGCTGGTGTATATGGTAATGGAATATGAATGTATCAGTTCAGTCCCTGTAGGTCTACCATATGTCAGTTGGCTTTAGTCGCTTCTGTTAAACTTAATACTTTCACACTGTTCTTAGAATCATCGAAGTACACTTGGACATTCGTCCAATTGGTCACAAGCAAGGCCTGCTGCAGTCAATCGCACTGTAAACATCCCACTTCCCATCTTCCTCTATCATCGTTTCAAAATGCCGAATATCTCCCCATCTGTGGAATACAAATTATTCCAAAGCTGCAATGGCAACTATCCAGAACAAACCCTGATATTCCACAATGGCCATTCATGGTGGCTTCAAGTCGCAGTAGATTGGTCTCTACCAGAAACAATCCGGCACCTGGGCTGCTTGAAAGAGCGATCTTTGTTCCGGCAATTCATCGAAGCGATCGATCTTAGCAAACTTCCACTTCTGGATGATACAGTGACAAAAGTCACTCTGAGCTTGAGCTTAACCAGACAAAGCCAGAACTCCATCCTCATCTGGGATGGGCACCATGAAGCTACGAACTATTACATCTCTCTCGCCTGTCAAATGGAGTATAAGATCATGGAAGATTCCAATCGGGCTATATACCCACCCCTAGACCAAAGTTAACATCAAGACATGGAATTCATGATGGAAGAAATCAACGTCCTGAGAAAATTCCGCGGAATCCCAAATATCGCACAACTCGCAGGCCTAGTTATATCAGAGAACCCATACAAACCAAACCCGTGCACCAAACGACCAACTGTCGTCACCGGGTTCCTTGTTGAATATTACCCCGGAGGAATTCTTCAACAAACCAGCGAGAATAGAGATGAAGTTGACGCTGACTTGCCAATGAGATGGACTGTACAGATTGGAAGGGCCTTGGAGCCAATGCATGAGAATGGTCATGCCCATCTTGACATGAAGCGTGAGAATGTCGTTTTGGATGCCGAGAATCGGGCTATTGTTATCGATACTGGCAGAATTGGGGGATGTACAGAGGAACAGCTCTCACCGGAAGCCTATGCGCTTCTTGAAAGCCATGAAATATCTCCTTTTGATATGTCTTTTGGGGGCGCGCGTTGCTACGGACTGTTGGGCTTATGGACGGGTGCTGTTGGCTCTTGCTGAGAAATTTGGCAGTGGAAACTTGCGATTGGTTGCTGAGCAATTGACGAAGATGGAGGCTACAGAGCGCATCTCTTTATGTGATTCTCTCGAAAAGCTAGAAGGATAAATAGGTATAACTTCATACTTGAATGGCCACAAACGGAGATATGTAAAAGTGGGGTCTCGGAGAATGCGGAGAGCCCATTGCCATTTCTTGACTTCGACTTTAACTTCTTCCTCTCCAAGAGACAATGGATACATCCCCAAGAGGTACCACCTCGCCAGCACCACGCGAACCAACACTCAACCTCCCCTCAACAACCGACCCTCCAACCCCCCAGAACCCCCCGAAACCGCTCGTATGGCTGGTAAGCTCACCCCCCACCAAGCTCCTTCCAAGCTTCCTCCACTCACAACCCCAGATCTTCGGCGCAACAGGCCACATGGGCCGCTCGCTGGTTAAAACAGCCCTCACCCACAACGATCTAGTAGCAGCAGTAGGACGCACCTACGAAAACAGCCCAGAAGCAATGCGCGAGCTAGAATCCGAACACGAAAATTGCATGGGACTCCTCTGCGACGTGCGCGCCCGCGAAACCGTCAAGCGCGTCATCGACCAGACAATCGCGCGCTTCGGGCGCATCGATGTCATCGCCAATTGTTCCGGGTACGGCGTCATCGGCGCCTGCGAGGACCAAGACGAATACGATATCCGGAACCAGTTCGAGACAAATTTCACCGGGACGCTGAACATGATCCAGTTGTCTTTGCCGCATTTTCGTCAGAGACGGGCTGGGCGGTATCTTATTTTCAGTTCGACTAGTGGTGCCCTTGGTGTTCCGGGGTTGGGCCCGTATTGTGCGTCCAAGTATGCTGTTGAGGGCTTGATGGAGAGTATGCTTTATGAGGTTGATAGCTTCAATATTAAGGGGACGCTTGTTGAGCCGGGACATATGCGTCGTGATGATATCGGGGATTTGGTCTCGCCTTCTGCTATGGCTGCTAATCCGTCTGAGCATAATTTGTCTTCGCCTCTGCCTTTGTATGGCCATTTCTTGGTCAAGCCGCCCAGTGAGCCGTATAATACGTCTACGTCGCCGGCGGCGCATGCTCGACGTATGTTGATGTGGCTTGGGGATAAGCAGCCTGCTAGTGCAGTCAAGGCCGCGCATTTGGTTTGGCAGCTTGGTCATTGTGCTTATCCGCCGCTGCGCTTGATTCTGGGGACGTATGCTGTGGAGAGTATTCGGGATCGGTTGAAGTGTATTATTGAGGAGATTGAGGATTGGAAGCATCTGAGTTTCCCGTTGGGGGAGACGCAGCCTACGAGGGATCGATCTTCTTTGGGCGAGGGAGCTGATGCTGAGTGAGTGGTGGCTGATGGTTTGAATGTTTTATATGATACCCGAATTGCTAAATATCTGAATGACGTCCGATTACTCTACGTTTATGCGAATTACAAAAATCGGAAGTGCTCGAGAGAGCTATATTGACAAGCCTATCAACCCTTTTGATTTCTTGCAAAAGTCATATATATCCTCAAACCCCAATTTCACCATGCCCAAGCGAACACTGACGGCATCAAGAGCACCATTGCAATCGTAAGAATTGGAGGCGACTCTCACACAAAGGTGATTCATCGGCAACGAAACCGGGAAAGCTCCCTCATGTTTGGGATGTTCACTGTTCGGCAATCTTGTCGGCTTGAGTTGCGGCAAATAGATCGATGTGTCACGTTGGTACCTATATCTCGTATGGTCCTAGAAATCAAACCAAAGACCAAAGACATCGATGTAATCTCGGGACATTCGCTGGAATATTCGCTTGTTGGTTCAGCATCTCCAAAGTCGTTCGTAGCAGGCATTATTGCTCTTTTTTGCATGGAGGTGTCTAGGATACCGATAACGCGGCACCTCCGTAGTGCTAGTCAAGCTCGCGGAAAGCTCGTACACATTGATTTGTTTTGATGAGACGAGTAAAGTGGCAGCTTGGGTGGCTTGGGTGGGAGGAGATATGATCGGCCTGAGTTGCGGAAAACAGGGCCTCATGTGTCGCGCTTGTGTATGTATATCCCATGGGTCCAGAAGTCGAGACCCTGGGATACCGATATAGTGTCGCACGAAGAAGTTCGCTTGCCTTGATATATCTAAAGTACTGATTGAATCTGTAGATATATGTATATATACATAGACATCCCCAGACTCACATTGCCGCATGTGAGTGCTTATATCGTACGGTTTTCATGGATTGAACCTGTTCGCTGTTTTGTAGTATAGATACCTGAAGAATAAGGGTGAGCAGACAGTATGTAAACTTTAGTAAGAAGACTCACATTTCGTGCATGCAAAGCACTCCAAGCACAACGAGATTGAGGGCATTCACTTGGTCAATTCCAATTCGCATCAAGCGCACTTGATGAAGCTTTGTCCCAAGGCTCCTTGAAAGCTGTAGCCTAGTAGATGCTGTTGTGCACAAACCAGAGAGGGTATATATACGATGGTATAAGTTTCCTGCCGGTATACGGGAGATCAAAAGGGCAGGACGGCCATGGATGGCGAAAGTATTGCGGAACGTGTGAGTGTTGCAAGCATTGTAAATAGTGAGAAGACCGGAAATAGTGAGAGCATAGTGAATGGCGAGTAAGCTTAGGTAACAGCTTCGATGAAAGCTCAAATGCATGCTCAGGCGAATGCTCAAACGGATGCTCAGACAAATACCCCAACAAACGCTCCAATAATTGCTCGAAGGAACGTTTCGACAATCGCTTTGAGAAGCACTTCGTAAACAGCAAAAAAAGAGGCTTTAACAAACGCTGCGAGGAAAAGTTGTAGATAGAGCAAACTTTGTGAATAGCGTAGATATTACAGTCGGGAGCGAGTGACACCGGTGTGAATGGCGTAGATTGATGCCGGACGAATAATGTCAATCGGAAAAGTAAATGGTTGCGCTTGCTGGAGATAGTCGTACGCAAACAGGCAACAGTGACTGTAACCAAAAATGCCCAGTCGACAAGGGCTTAGAAGACGAGGAAATTGAGAACATACATGTTCATTCGAGAGGCTGTGAGTCGACAATGGTTAGCCATTGTGGTAATTGACCTGCAAGATGCGAGATGTTAGAGGAAAAAATGATGGAAAGGTCACAGAAGTCGAACTTTTTGGTAAGCATCACGTTTCATTCTCGAACGAGAAGTGAACGTAAGGTCAGAGTTATTGATGTTCGGTATTACGAGTAAAAGAAGAAAGTCGTTAGCTAGAAGTGCTTTCATATACCTCGAGAATAGGTAGAAAGAGAACTCACAAGAGGCTTTGAAATCGCCGCAAAGAGGGCAATTCACTTCAAGGCTAATATTCATTTACCGTCGCGTAAATAAGCCTGGAAGCAAGAATAAAGAGCAATTAATATAAGAGTCAACCCAAGCAGATTCAATGCAAATGCATATTCAATAATATACAAATCTATGTAGATATAATAATACAACCCAACCCCATCACCATCCCCAGCATAGTATACAACAGGGTCAAACAATCAAAAAACAACGTTAACCAGCTTCCCCCCCTTAATAACAATAACTCTCCTCCTCATCTCCCAATCATGTTTCTCACAAAGCCACAATTTCCCCTCGGGAGTTTCAAGCACACGACCAATGATCCAATCCTGTTCTTCCTGAGTAGGTGGGGAATTCTTCCCTGCCTTTCCAGATGCAGAAGACGACTTCATAGACGGGATCGTAACAGCACACCGCGTCTTGCCGTTAACCTGCACAGCGACCTTTTGGCCACCGCGAGCGGCGAGGGTCTCTGCTTCTTCCGCGCTGAGGAGGGTGCTTGGCCAGGGTGATGTGAGGATTGAGGGGATTTGTTCCGGTTTGGTTGATTTGTGGAGGATTTCCCAGGATTCGGATGATAGAGCTGGGGCTATGGGAGCCAGGAGGCGGAGGAGAGAGGAGATTGTCAGGTAGAGGACTAGAGGGGTAGATGCTGGGGTTGTGTTGAGGGTGTTTGTTAATTTTGTCAGATCTGAGATGACTGTGTTCAGACTGTAGGGGTTGCTCTCAATACAGGTTGTGACGGATGAGATGGTGTTGTGTGTGGCCAGGATGGCGTCTGCGTCTGCGTCGCTCAGATCATTGAGGGATGATGGTAGAGGGGCGGCGTGACCAGTTAGTGCGGATAGGCTTTCTGCTGGGATGGAGAATGATGACTCTGCGAGGGATTGTTGGGTATCTTGGACGAGCTTCCAGAGTCGGCCGAACCATCGCTCCATACCGACGATCTTTGATTCGTCCCATTCTAAGACTTCGCTGACCGGGGCAGCAAAGAGGATCTGTGCGCGTGTGGCATCGGCGCCGTACTTTGATGTGCATTCCGTTGGGTCCATGCCGTTGTATTTACTCTTGGACATTTTCTCAAAGGAGATGTTGGGCGTGACTTGTGTACCCTTGATCAAAGGCTTGTCTGGGTTGGCGAGGTCAACTTCCTCTGGGCGGAGGAATCGACCCGTGGAGGGCTCAGTGAAGGTCTTGCCGTGTACCATGCCTTGGCTGAGGAGAGATTTGAATGGTTCTGCAGGCCCAGAGGTTCCAGTTGGAAGTAGCTCTGACTGAGCGAGGAACTTGTAGATGAAACGGGCGTAGAGGAGATGCAGGATAGCATGCTCGACACCGCCGATATAGACATCTACTGGCCGTGCCACAGCAGGAGAGAATGGAGCCTTTTTGTTGGCTGAGTCGAGGAAGCGCAGGAAGTACCATGAAGAGTCTACAAAGGTGTCCATGGTATCTGTGTCCCGCTTAGCTGCTCCTCCGCAACTGGGGCAACTCGTGTGGAGCCATTCTTCCGATGATTCGAGGGGATTGCCCTTCTTGCCTTTCAGCCAGTCTCCCTCGATCTTCGGTAGCTTGACTGGGAGGTCCTCCGCAGGAACAGGGACAGCACCACAGTCGCCGCAGTGGATGATGGGGATAGGGGCGCCCCAGTACCGCTGACGACTAATCAGCCAGTCACGCAGACGCCAGCTCTCAACAAATTCAGCTTGTCCAACCTGCTTAAGGTCATTGACAATCCTTTTGGATGCCTCCTTGGAGTGCAGACCTGAGTACTTCCCGCAGATGGAAGTTAAAAAGCCCTCTTGAGTGAAAGCCTTGGAATCAGAAGCTGGGACAACACTTTTCGCCTCATTACCTGCTGCCTCAGCCTCAATAACGACAGAGATAGAATGGGGGTTCACATTCTCCTTGAAGAATGACATATCCCTGGTATCGTGACCGGGAACTCCCATGACTGCTCCTTCACCATAGTCACCAAGGACATATGGTGCGACAAAAACAGGAAGCTTCCTCGACAATCGAGAGCTCTCTGTATCAATTTTGAGCAGCGGATGAGACACTTCCACATCAGATAGCCTGTACCCAGCTTTCGAGTCTGGCGTAAACGACGAAGCTTCTCCCAGGAACTTGCGAAGAGCCTCGTCTTTCTCGGCAGCCTTGAGCACAATAGGATGACTCAAAGAGAGTGCAAGATATTCAACTCCATACAGGGTATCAGGACGGGTAGTAAAAACATCCACATTAACCTGCTCGCCCCCATCACTGTTGACAGTAACGGGGAAAGTAACCTTGGCACCATAAGATTTACCAAGCCAATTCCGCTGCATAGAGAGAACACGCTCCGGCCAACCCCCAGAAAGAGAGTCGAGATCTTTCAACAGCGCTTCTTTGAATTCAGTAATACGGAAGAACCATTGTTTCAAGTTCAATTTCTCAACCTTGGCACCAGACCTCCACGAGAACCCATTGGCATCAACCTATCCACAAATTAGACCAAACAACCATATACCCCGAAAACCAAACTCACCTGCTCGTTAGCCAAAACCGTCTTATCAACCGGATCATAATTAACCAGCGCCTCAGCCTGATACGCCAAATCCTTCTGGTAGAGCATGAGGAAGATACGCTGAGTATGCTCATAGAAGTCAGGAGAACAAGTCGCCAGTTCCTACACCAACAATTAGCCAATCCAACCCCCTCAAACCAACCCAACAAGTGATGAGTAACATACCCTCTCCCAATCAAACTCAGCAGAAATACAACCCAGCTGTTCCTTCATCTTCGCAATATTACTCTCCGTCCAAACAGCAGGATCAATCCCCCGCTCAATAGCCGCATTCTCAGCCGGAAGCCCGAAAGCATCCCACCCCATCGGATGGAGCACTTCGTGTCCACGCATTCTATAATACCGCGCTAGCACGTCGGAAATTGTGTAGACGCGTAGATGGCCCATGTGTAGTGTTCCGGAGGGGTAGGGGAACATTGAGAGGATGTAGGATTGGGGTTTGGATGTATTTGGAGATTGGGATTGTGGCTGGGTGGTGGTGGTGGTGACAGCACCCTCGGAAGTCCATTTTTCTTGCCATTTCTTGTCGAGGGAGGGGAGATCGAGTTTGAGCGTTGTGCTTGCGTGTCTTAGGGTGTGGGTGTATGGGTATGCATTGTAGGATTTGAGGTTGTTTGGACGCGCGCGGAGTCGGGATTGCGCTAGTACGCTTGGGAGGCGGGTTCGGAGGAGGGATTGCATTGTGCCCTTTTTTTAAATTATTTCTTCATTGTGGGCTCGGTGGGGGATTGGGATTGGGGGGTGTGCTTTGGTATTGTGTTGCATCTTCAATTCTCCCGGAGGTCGGAGAGCTTTAGACCCGATTTGGATTAGCGTCTTTCATCATGATATTTTGGCTACTGTAGTGTAGTCAATTGAGTTGCTATATTATGTTGTTTTGGTCTTCAATATATATATTTTCTAGTATTCAGTATACTAATATGTAGAATATTCATGAATGTAAATCTATATTTATCTTACAGTACTCCCACAATCTAGTCATCTGTCAATCACAGGGCAGGACAGTCTATAATCTCAAAATATCCCCAGACCGATCAATTCCACCACGGAAATGATCCGTAACAACCCTTCCCCCGAAAACAGTCTCATCAACAATACCCTGCACATGCTTCGGCTCAACACGCCCATACCAAATCCCCTTCCCAGCCAACGGATGTAGCACGGAAGCATCCTCACGAGACATCATCTTAGGCGGGATATAGACAATAACATTACCAGCATATTTATGACCACCAACATGGCTAATCAACCCGATATTCGCATGGCCTGGTGCATCGATTGTCGCCTGTGCACCTTCACTGCCAGCGCTAAACCCGCGCGCTTGGAAGACGCGCTGGAATTCGTTTTCTAGGGCTGGTGCCATGACGCCGCAGCGCATGTCTCGGCCGCCGTGGCCACAAATTAGGATTGTGGGCGAGTGGTTTATGTCGATTGCGTCGGGGAAGCGGGAGGCTAGTTCGGGGGCGCGGGTCATGTCTCTTTGCTTTGAGGCTGAGAGGGAGGAGTGCATTTCGTGTAGGCGTTTTGGGAGGAGGTAGGCGCGAATAAAGGTGACGAGGTCGGGGATTTGTTCTGAGGGTGCGGTGTTCACTGGTATTGAGGGGATGTATTTGAAGCTTGGGAAGAGGAAGGCGGAGGCAGTTGCGGAGGACGTTGTTGAGGGGGCGATTGATGTGGCTGTGGTGAGGACGTTGTTGAATGGCTTTTATGTGTTAGCAAGAGATTACATTGTCGTTAGGTGGCTGAGGGTTGCATACATCAAGGTAAGGCCCGCCACGACCTAGTAGCCGCTTCATTCCTCGGAGGAGATTTCCCCAGCCTTGGTTCTCGCCATCTTCATCGATGCGACTTGTCCAGTCCCGTTGTCCTGTGCAGACAAGGAGCTGCTGTGTGTAGGCTGCCATTGTCCCGTTTAATGTTTGCTCGTGGTCGATCGGTAGGCCCTCGGGCATAGCAGGTGTCGGGCAATCGCAGCTTGACCCGGGGCAGGTTTTCGTCACGGGAAATGGAGGTGGGATGTCCAGACGCACGCGCAGTCTGCTATTGTGGTTTCGAGTCGTGGATAGCAAGCGTATGCGACATGTCTGTCCAGTCCAGTCGCGCGCGACGGACTGCAGCATTGTTGGTTGCAATCTCATCGCATAAATTTACAAGCAGCCAAGAATGCAAAATAAATTAGACAGTCAAGTAAGAGTAAAAGAGCGAGTGTTGATGAGTATTAAGGAATTGCTATCTCCGAGCGCAGAGTCCGAGTCGGACCGGAGCTCGGTATTATCAATCGCCGCTTGTCATTCGCTGCTCTCTCTCGCCTTGTGTTCTCCCTCCTTCCAAACATTCAATCCAAACATTGTGAAATTGTGTATGTCGAAATACGAATTTCTCTTCAATTACATCACATTCAATTTTAGTTCCTGATTCTCGGATGCTGTATATCCGAGTCCACGGTTCTCATGGAGATAGAACCATCGACTGACCACTCCAGCGCACCGAAGCTAACCGATTGAGATCAAAGTAAGTGATTCTCTGACGCATGAAAGTCGTGGAGCAATTCGTGGTGTATTCGGATATACAAGTCAATGCTGTCGCAAGGTCCCTATGCACGAAGCGGAGGTTTGCGACCTAGAAAATAACCATCAGTACGAGAATTAGTGTCCCAAAATTGGAGAGGTCAATGCGACAAAGAAGCCCATCAGAGCACGAAGCGTGTCCAAACAAGCCTCTGAGTTGCCCCGCAGCTGATCATGCGACAATTCGAGGATACGCGCCGAAGTCTCGAACCTCGTGTGGAGTATCCCATCGCACTACACTGGACATGAATGAATATTTGGCCTGTTGTAATCATCGGAGGGGCAGTGAAGTGTATAGCGCTGGTGATGCGCGGATATTGCTGCTATATTCACATTGTCAAAGACTGACTCTCGGACACTGTGCTAATTCTGGCATTCATCGTAATCAAGTAAGTCGCAGCTGTTCAATTGAACCCAGACTCCTGGCCGAACCTTGGGAAATGGAAATGACAGACACGCAAGTCAACTCGTATCATGCAAGGCAATTGACGGCGCAAGACAAACACGACGGGCAAGGAAGTTCGCGGGTGATGGTGGATTAAAACAATTCACCACCCCCTCTTCATTCTTGATCCGGTCATGCATTCCGGCCTGAATCAAGTTGGAAGTGCAGTGGACCCGTGCGGACATTTCTCCAACCTCCTCAGAAATCTCCTCAGAGGAGGCATATCGTGGCGGGTCACGGAATTGGAGATGAGGGAAGGCCGACTTTCGGCAGAAGCGCGGGTGTAACTCGGCCTGGGTTCCGGGAGATAGGATGGACGGCCGATGGGCAATGGACAAGCGGGTAATGGTCTCCTTAGTGCCTTGTGGGATGGACCAACGGACATGAGACTTGGAGATTGGATATCAACAGATTCATGTAACTTGTTTCCCTGAGTCCGAAATCTACCCCTCATTAGGTCAGCGCCCCTCTGCGGGGAAATTTGGGCTGAGGTAACGGCTGACTACTCCCCCTGTCCAAGTCACTTTCCAAGGAAATAGGTAGAGAGATCTATAAGATCATATTGCATAGCTTATGTTAAATGAGATATGGTTGCTATACTCAATTATAGTACATGCTGTTCCTTCGAAGTGATCTATTAGGAACAATATAAGCTTCAATAGGTCATATAGTAGAGTCCTTGTCAGATGGGGTACCAATTAGCTAACAGTAACATATGCGAGCTGCATGTAGGATGTAGGATGTACGATGTACGATGTACGTGGGCCCGTATCAAGGTTCGGAGGATCAGCCGGAGAGTGAAACCCCTCGTGTAAAGTTGAAAGTGTCCCTCATGCGGAGACACCAAAGTGGAAACACCAGTTGCCGTCCAGTCCCGCAGTTGGAGTGTACCTCTGTAGTGCCAGTCTATATATTGTCCTCGGTTTGCTGTCTCAATCTGGCTTCCTCATCCTCTCTTCATCTCATCTTCATCTGGTAAGTTCAAAGCCCTCAGTACTCAATCTTTTGTTATTTTTATATACATCAGAGCTCCCCGCGTGCCCCACTCTCCCCGCTGCTTTCTCCAACGCCGCTTTAGGTTGATTGACTTCATCGACTGCATCATATAAGACCACAGGCTGACCTCCTGTAGATTCCATCTTCAACTTTATTTTCACACATTCACAATGGTATTTATTCGTTCCCTTTCCCGTCAAATGAGACGGCCTTTCCTGTCAGGCCTTAAAGCTACCCCGTTCGCTCGGGCGACACCTTTTTCTATCTCCGGAGCACGAACGCTAACTGCCACCGCCAATCTACAGGGCAAGGTTCTTTTGGTTCTTTATGACGTAAGTCTTTTAACTCCTACAAATCCACCAGCATTACTAACATAACCTAGGGTGGTGAGCACTCCAAGCAGCAGCCTGCTCTGCTTGGAACTACTGAGAACGAGCTCGGCATCCGCAAGTGGCTCGAGGATGCTGGCCACACCCTGGTCACCACCTCCGACAAGGAGGGCGAGAACTCCACCTTTGACAAGGAGCTCGTCGATGCCGAGGTCATCATCACCACTCCCTTCCACCCCGGTTACCTGACCGCTGAGCGTCTGGCCAAGGCCAAGAAGCTCAAGCTCGCCGTCACTGCCGGTATCGGTTCCGACCACGTTGACCTCAACGCCGCCAACACCACCAACGGCGGTATCACCGTTGCCGAAGTCACCGGCTCCAACGTCGTCTCCGTCGCTGAGCACGTTGTCATGACCATCCTCCTCCTGGTCCGCAACTTCGTTCCCGCCCACGAGCAGATCAAGAGCGGCGACTGGAACGTGGCCGCCGTCGCCAAGAACGAGTTCGATCTCGAGGGCAAGGTAGTCGGTACCGTCGCTGTCGGCCGTATCGGTGAGCGTGTCCTCCGCCGTCTCAAGCCCTTCGACTGCAAGGAGCTCCTCTACTACGACTACCAGCCCCTCTCCGCCGAGGCCGAGAAGGAGATTGGCTGCCGCCGTGTCGAGAACCTCGAGGAGATGCTCGCCCAGTGTGACGTCGTTACTATCAACTGCCCCTTGCACGAGAAGACCCGCGGTCTCTTCAACAAGGACCTCATCTCCAAGATGAAGCCCGGCGCTTGGCTTGTCAACACCGCCCGTGGCGCCATTGTCGTCAAGGAGGACGTCGCCGAGGCCCTCAAGTCTGGCCACCTCCGCGGATACGGTGGTGATGTCTGGTTCCCCCAGCCTGCCCCCAAGGACCACCCTCTCCGCTACGCTGAGCACCCCTGGGGTGGCGGCAACGGCATGGTCCCCCACATGTCCGGTACTTCCATCGATGCTCAGGTCCGCTACGCCAACGGCACCAAGGCTATCCTTGACAGCTACTTCTCCGGTCGTGAGGACTACCGCCCTGAGGACCTGATTGTCCACAAGGGTGACTACGCCACCAAGGCCTACGGCCAGCGCAAGTAAAAATGCTGAGTCTGTTTATGTTTTTCTGTATGAATGTTCATAAGCCCTGATGGGCGATGCTGAAAAGGTAGCATCATTCACGATACCAATGAAATAATATTTAAGTGATTTCTTTCCTATTTGAGAAGCATTTGAAACGTGATGATCGGTGGAGACGTCGATCCCAGTGGAGTCTTAAGCATTCAACTTCGGCTTCCCGATACTGTAGAAAATTTATATACTTCAACGGTTAATCTCTACAATATTAGTCTAACTAAGTAATGTCGACAACAGAAGTGAACAAAGTGATATAAAACGCCAAACCAATGCAATACAGAACGCCCAATTATGGATATGTCTAGAATAAACCCCATACCCCAGAAACCCAAAAACTAGAACGGTTTCCACGGGACAAATTGCTAAAATAACCACTTCACTCCACATCCTCAACGCCTCCCAATCCCATTCCCATTCCCACTCCTCTCCTCATCACTCTCACTATCGTCCATAAAACCCACCTCCAACTCCCGACTCAACCTCCTCTCAGTCCCATCCCCACGTCTCCCCTCCAAAACCTCCCGTCTAGCAGCATCCATCTCCATCCTCACCAGAATCTCCCCCTCCTCATCATCAATACTGATATTGTCATCTTCGTGGTGCATGTGATGCGCCCCCCGCGAACGGAGAAAGAAGCGCATTAGCTTGTCGGCTATCCGGTCTCGGAGGGAGAGAGTGTGCGCTGATATGTTGTGTAGTGGGAGGTATTGGCTGTAGCGGGTGTGGTAGCGTCGGAAGAGGGGGAGGATTAGGCAGGTTGTTAGGAGGTAGATTGTTAGGGCTATTAGGGCTGGTATTAGGATTGTCTGTTTTTGTTAGGATTGTTTGTTTGTTTGGGGTTTGGGGGTTGGGTTCTTTGGGTAGAGGGGTAGTTGAGGGATGAGTGGGTGGTGGGTAGGTGGTCTGGTCTGGAGCTTGGGGTGTTGTTGCTGGGGGTTGATGTATGTGCAGGCAGAGGTATGGATGCTGGTGTATAGGGGTGAGCTTACCTTTGCGAAGACGCCTGATGATCCCATGTTGGGCCGAGTCGCGTGGGCTTCAGGGCGATAGGTATGCGCTGGGTATGTATTAGGTGTATGGTCTCTTGTGCATGCGACTAGATACGGGGTAGAATCGGAGTCCGGGGCTCAGGCTCAAGCGTGCAGATCGCCGCGAGACCTTGATAGAGGTTCAACACGTGACCGGACCTAATGTTTCTCCGGAGCCCCCTAATCAATAGATGATTGACGCTTGGGCTTGAAGACTAGACTTGACTGCAAATCTTCTTTAATTTCCGTTGACCTTCTGAGGGCATGTTTGTACATGTGTATGTGTCCTGAATCTTTTCTCGCTTGACCCCTCGGTAACTCCGTAGTAACGGGAACTAACTCATCCCAGGGACACAAACAGACCGTTTTCGAATTGAATGTCACCACGCCCTATAGATCCCCATAGCTAGCGCTTTGGATCCGATTTATTGTTCCTTTGCATCTGCATCTCAGAGTGTCGAGGGAGCCCCTATGCTGTGCCCCTCTAATTGAAGCCCGCCAATATGCCGTCCAGCTCACACGCCGACAAATCGAGGCAAACGTCGGCTGGAAAATCGTTTTTCGGACGCAAGTTGTACAAAGAGAAACCTGCGGAGGATCGATATGATAATTATGGCGGTTCCTTCGACAGCCTGGCTCCCCCGGGGAGTGCCGCTGGCTCACGCTCATCCCGCTATTCAAAGCGGTCTTCAATCCAATCCGTCGATATGACCCATGACTTAGACACAGGTAGCCTCGCTCCCACTGCCGGTGTGATCACTTCCATCCCCTTCGAAAGCCTTCCTTCCGACACGCGCACGCCCATCTCAATCGACAGCATGTCCCGTCCGGATTCGCGCCATGAACCCTCGCCCAACCACCTGGGTAAAGCTGGAGCGGACTTCCACCAATATCCTACCTGGACCTCGACATCTGCGCCAAATGGCTCGCCTTCACATCCCTCTGGCCCGCGTCCTCCCCCGCATGGCTCAAACACCACCATGTCAAGTAGCCAGTCGGGCGCGGGCGGTGCCAGATATCAACAATGGGGACGACCAGGTAGTTCAGCCGCGAACATGGGTCCCAGCCATAATTCCTCTTCGATCGATTCATCCTCCAACTCGCGCACCTCTCTCGACCAAACAAGCCTTTATTCCTCTGTTTCGTCGAATGCGCGGGGTTCAAACTACTTCGCCTCGGACGGCTCTTCCCGCACCCTCACACCCTCACATTCAAGTGATCGCAACATTGGTTTCCCTCAAAGCTCTAATTCTGGCCGCTTGTCAAATGCCCCATCAACACACCAGATCTCGCAACCTATACCGGCCGCTGTACCCCGGCCACAAGATAATTATCTCACTCGACCGAGAGACGACCGGATTGTGGATCAGCTATTTCTGGAGTTGATGCAGAAGAGAGGCTGGCAGAATCTTCCTGAGCAAGCGAAGCGGCAGATGTTGTCATACCCCGCCTCAAAGAAATGGACGCTTGTACACCAGGATCGTCTTACTGAGTTACAAGGCGAGCAGAAGAGACGACAGAATGCCCGACAAACTCATGGTCATGATGGTCTGTCTGGTTTGCTGGAGCGTGCTGACGAAGATGGTAGTCCGGAGTGGTATGTGAAGAAGGTTATGGATGATACTATTACTTCCAAGCAGCTTGCCAGCTTGAGCGTGAGCTTGCGCACACAACCTATCAGGTAAGCTTTTCTTCTTTGATGTTGTTACACACACTAACCACTATATAGCTGGGTGAAAGCCTTTGTTGAAGCTCAAGGTCAAGTTGCATTGACCAATGTCCTCTTGAAGATCAATCGTAGGAAAGCATCTGGTCCTGTACCAGCGCCACCAACGGGAGATAAGGATCTCGACCGCGAATATGATATTGCCAAATGTTTGAAAGGTCTCATGAACAACAAATATGGTGCAGATGATGCTCTAGAACATCAAAATGTCCTGGTTGCCCTTGTCAGCTCCCTATCATCCCCCCGTCTGAACACCCGGAAACTCGTCAGTGAGGTTCTTACCTTCCTCTGTCACTGGGGCGATGGCCAAGGCCACCAAAAGGTCCTCCAGTCCATGGACAAGGTCAAAAACGACCACAATGAAACTGGCCGCTTCGACGCCTGGATGCGTATCGTCGAGGTCACCATCGATGGCCGTGGAAAGATGGGCAGTCTGGTCGGTGCCAGCGAGGAGTACCGCAGCGGTGGTATCGGCATGGAGAACCTACTCATGGAATATGCCGTGTCAACCATGATCCTGATCAACATGTTGGTCGATGGAGCCGAAACAGACCTGCAGCTACGATGCCACATCCGCGCACAGTTCACATCATGTGGAATCAAACGTCTGTTGACCAAGATGGAGGGCTTCCAATACGAGGTCATCGACAAGCAAATCGAGCGGTTCCACGATAACGAAGCTATCGATTATGAGGATCTCCTTCAGCGCGAGAACAGCAGCGTCAAGGATAGCATCGAGGGCGAAGTCAAGGATATGAGCGATCCCATGCAGATCGTTGATGCAATTTCGTCCAAGATCAATGGCAGTCGCTCTCACGACTACTTCCTGTCCGCCATGCAGCATATGCTTCTGATCCGGGAGAACTCCGGTGAGGAGGGGCTGCGTATGTTCCAGCTGGTGGACGCTATGCTGAGCTACGTGGCTATGGACCGAAGGTTGCCCGACCTTGACCTACGGCAGGGGTTGACCTTTACCGTGCAGAGCTTGTTAGATCGACTGCATACCGACGCTGAGGCGAGACGGGTATACGATGAGTCTCTCGAGGCTCGGCAGATTGCCGAGGCTGCCATCGCCGAGCGTGACGAGATGAGAGCCCAGGTTGAGCTTGGTGCAGAGGGCCTGGTCAAGAAGCTGCAGAAGCAAATTGAAGAGCAGGCTGGCATTATCGAGCTGCAACAACGACAGAATGAATCTTTCAAGGCTGAGGTTGCGGAAGTACAGCGATTGCGTGCGCAGGAATTGCAACGCAATGAGTTGGAAACTAGAGAATTATACCTCATGCTCAGAGATGCTCAGGATATCGCCGCTTCAAATGCTCGCAAGGCTGCCAATCCTGAAGCCGAGGCTGATCCTTCCCAGATGCCTGGTATCATGGATCGGGAACGACTCATGGAGCGTCTGGAGCGTCAGCTCGAGCGGACCAAGACCCAGTTCAAGCTTGAAGGCAAGGTTTGGGGCCAGCATGGACCATCTGATCGCTTGCGTGAATTACGTGAGAAGATGGATGGCGAGGGTGAGGACAGTGATGAATTCGCTGAAACTACCAGACGCAACCTGGACCCCGGTTCTCTGGGCTCTGTCTATCGCAAGCGCAGCCATGTCCCTGAGATGGATGCTGTTGAGGATGGAGAAGAAATCTTGGACAACAATGGCCAGCCGATTGATCGGGCTCGTCTTGCTGATCTATACCGTCACCGTCTGAACCCTGCCCAGGCTACTGGTTTACTAGGCGAGATTGCGTCTAGGGTTCCTAAGTTCGATGCTGAAGATCCTGATGCTACTCCGACTGCACCTGATGCTGCTGAAGGTGAGCAGACTCCTGTCGCAGCTCTGCCCCCTCCGCCTCCTCCTGGAGGCAAGATGGTCCCTCCACCACCTCCTCCCCCCGGAGGCTTGGCTGTTCCTCCTCCCCCACCTCCGCCAGGTGGCAAGATGGTTCCCCCTCCACCTCCACCACCGGGTGGAGCAGCTGGACTGCCTCCTCCCCCGCCGCCTGGTGGAAAGGTTGGACTGCCCCCTCCACCTCCGCGGGGTGGTACCAAGGGTGTTCCTGGACTTCCACCACCGCCTCCACCCCCCGGTGGAAAGGTTGGAGCACTCCCTCCCCCGCCTCCTCCAGGTGGTGGTGGAATGGCTCCTCCCCCCTCCCCCACCAATTCCTGGTGCCAAGGGTCTCATGCCTCCTCCGCCTCCACCCCCCAACGCTCCCCTTGGCTCCGGCTGGCGAGCGGCATACCTGGTTGGCGATGTTTCACCTGGTACAACCATGATGCCTTCTATCCGACCTAAGAAGAAGCTCAAGGCTCTGCATTGGGACAAGGTCGATACTCCTCAAGTGACTGTCTGGGCTGCGCACGCGCCCACCGCCGAGCAGAAAGAAGAGAAGTACACCGAGCTCGCTAAGAAGGGTGTATTGGACGAAGTCGAACGACTGTTTATGGCAAAGGAGACCAAGATCTTCGGAGCCAGCACCGCCGCCAAGCAGCGCAAGGACAAGAAACAGATCATCTCGAACGATTTGTCCAAGAACTTCCAGATCGCCTTGGCCAAGTTCTCTCAATATCCCGCCGAAGAGGTAACCCGCATGATCATCCACTGTGACAAGGATATTCTCGACAACATGGTCGTCATGGACTTCTTGCAACGAGAGGAGATGTGCAACATTCCCGAGAACGTCGCCAAGCTCATGGCACCATATAGCATGGACTGGACCGGCCCTGGCGCAGCCAGCTCTGATCGGGAACAAGATCCTACTGAGATCACCCGTGAAGACCAGATTTATCTCTACACTGCCTTCGAGTTGAACCACTACTGGAAAGCAAGAAACCGAGCTCTTGCTCTGACACGCTCATATGAACCAGAGTACGAGCATCTCTCAAGCAAACTGAAGGAGGTCGCACGAGTCAGCGAGTCACTGCGTGATTCCGTTTCCTTGATGAACGTTCTCGGTTTGATCCTGGATATTGGTAACTTCATGAACGACGCAAACAAGCAAGCCCAGGGTTTCAAGCTGAGCTCCCTTGCTCGACTGGGCATGGTCAAGGACGACAAGAACGAGACGACCTTTGCTGATCTTGTCGAGCGTATCGTTCGTAATCAGTATCCTGAGTGGGAAGGTTTCCTTGAGGAGATCAGTGGTGTCATTGGTCTGCAGAAGATTAATGTTGATCAGCTGCGCACTGATGCTAATAAGTACATCGGCAATATCAAGAACGTGCAGTCCAGTCTAGATGCTGGTAACCTGAGTGATCCCAAGCGATTCCACCCTGAGGATCGTGTCAGCCAGGTCGTTCAGCGGTCTATGAAGGATGCCCGGCGCAAGGCTGAGCAGCTGCAGCTCTATCTCGATGAGATGGTCAAGACGTATGATGATATTATGGTCTTCTACGGTGAAGACAATGCGGACGAGAATGCCAGACGTGACTTTTTCGCCAAGCTAAGTGCGTTCTTGGTTGAGTGGAAGAAATCCCGCGAGAAGAATACTTCTTTGGAGGAATCGCGGAAACGCACAGAAGCATCCCTCGCTCGCAAGCGTATCAACGTTAACCTTGCCAACAATGGTCCCCCTACGGAAACTGCCAATTCGCCTGCTACAAGTGGTGCCATGGATTCATTGCTTGAGAAGCTACGTGCCGCGGCGCCTCAAGCCAAGGATCAACGAGACCGTCGTCGTCGTGCTCGTCTCAAGGAGCGCCATCAGGTCCGTGTGGCCTCTGGCCAGAAACCGCCGTCTGATATAAATGACGCGGAAGAAGAAGATGGGACTGAGAAGCCGGCTGATGGCGAAGGCCGTGCTGACGAGAATGGTCATCTCAGCCCTCCAATCCCTGAAGACGAAGATGGCAAGCAAGAAGCTCAGGTTTCTGAAGGGGAGGATGTTGCCGATCGTGCTGCTAGCATGCTCCTCGGTCTACGGAGTAATTCTGATGCAGGCGGCGAGCGCCAAAGAAGGAGAAGAGAGAGCGCCGACGAAGAGCGTCGTAATCGCCGCATGAGACGCCGCAATCCTGCAACGAGCGGAAGCAAAGATAGTGCCGATGGCGGCCTTCCCACAGTGCAAGAACCTGCTTCTCCAACGCGGACGGAATCCGCAGTCACGGATGATCCCCCCGCCAGTCCACCCGACTCTCAACCTCCACCTTCGATTGTCGTCTCAGAGCAGGATGACGCATTATCACAAGACCCTCCCTCGGAGGGTTCCTCCCCCAGAAACCAATCGATTTGTCGGACTGAGTCTGCCGACTATCTCTAATCTAATGTTTGATTGTTCGATAGATTCACCCCGATGTCATCCTCTTTCATCACTACACTCTCAACTACCAACTACTCTACCATACATCCGCCCTCGATTGTATAATACCCCACCAATACCCTCCTTGAACCCGCCCTCTCCTTGATCTTGATTTGATGAGCCGAGCATGGTGTCATGATACCATTTCCTTGTTTCTTCTCTTCTTTTCTGCTTTCCTTTTTCCGTTCCCCTCTTTATCCTGCTCCCGCTCTATCTTGCCAGCATCCATGCATGTTGAATCTTCTTTTCCTTTCCATTTTCATTTTCATTTTCATCTCCATCATCATCTTTACATACCCACTTGACATTTCTGTTCTTCGTGCGGTTCTCGCCTCATCTCTCTTTGTACATAATCGTTTCTCTTTATTCCTTTTAACATGTTATGCTGCCCGTTATGGAAATGCTGCCATGATTTGAGAGTATATCATACAATTGCATTTGAGCTGTTTGTTCACGCTGCATTTTGATTTCTGTTTTCTCCTTTTGCCTTTGCATGACTAATTTCTGTGTGGGTTGTTTTGACGGGTCTGCGTACTATGTGTCCAGACTATATAGCATCAGACTATAGAGTTGCGTTTCATGTATTTACATTGCGCTTCTTGTTAGATGTATAGTTGGTAGATGCAATTGATAACATGGTTTCTTTCGAAATAAGCAATGTCTGACATGCAGATGATTGATAGCTATGCTGATAGATATCCCCAGCATTGACCAATCTCTATAGATAGTCGCCTTTTATAGTATTCTTCTTGCCCTGGTAATTGTTATAAATTCACTGAAGTCAAGTATAACGATACTGATTATATTGGCTCTAATTTCTCACGATGTACTATCGTACGGCGCATGTAACTTGTAATGTATTATCCATTCTATGGGTCTCTAGTACAATGAATACCCAAAGAGCTATGCTTAAAGCCACAAACGAAGCTCCAAACAAGAAGCCCAAAAAAAGAAATAGTAGGTGAAGAGAACTTAGGAATTCTACAACACAAAGCAAAGTCTAACAGTGAAGAGAACCAACTATCTCTTCAATGAAGAAGCCACATGGAAGAACAAGGATGCTGCCAGCCTGAGACATGGCTATTCATAGCACACCCTGCACCACCCTCCATCGGCGGTTATCCGACAGATACCCTCGCCGAATTTCAAGATAGCAAGAAGGTGCCACCCGTGCCCCTTTCTTTTTGCAAGACCAGGAGACCAGGGGGGAGGGGTGACAAAGCAAAGGGCCCGATTTGGTTTTTGACCAAGGCTCTCTGTGAAGTACACTCGGGCTCAGTTCCAAGAGGGGATGATGTGGGTGCTTCTGCAGGGGAACAACGTGGGTTTCTTATTTTATCTTCGGGGTTAGATTCGCCCATGTGGTTTGTAATATGCGACATACGATAGTGTGATTGGGTAAGCGAGGATCTGGTGATTCTGAATCTCAGTCTCCAATCTTCTAGAAGGGAAGATGCAGCCAAGTTATTCTTAGATCTGACATGATTTGGAAAGATGTCGGCAGTCACCCCTGGAAGCCCGATCCATGGATGAAGTAGCCCAATAGGGGAAAGAGTTAACTCTAAGATTAACCCCAAACCATGGTTCGGTGGATCTCAAAGAAGTATGTTTCAACCTCAAACTTGAACGGGCTCTTCTCAGCTGAAAGAGCCTCGTTCAGCTGCATTGCGCAGATATTATACCGTAGCATCGGCTCTCAAATGGAGCGAAATTCCGTCCTCCTCGGGCCTGATCTGGAAGTTTAGGGCGTGCCGAAATCTTGTATCGGTACGTCCGGCTGCCTGGCTGAGACACCCGGTCTACCAAGTACTCCGTACGGAAAGCTAGGTAGCCCCAGAGCTCTGACTCAGACAGCTACCATGCTTGTTTGACAGGAGGCTGGCCTTTACTTACGAAACAGGGAAAATTACTTGCGCAGAGACAAGATCGATTTCTCCAATTGAGCTGAAAAATTCAAGGCTGCTGGACAATACGAAATTCCGGAGCAATTATCTCCAAGTCCGGACTGTATTTTGTTCTATTGTGGGATAGAAGATTCTGGGTGCCTGAATGATTCATCGCGTTCCTGGGACCGGGGACCAAGGCAGACAACTTTCAAAGGGATTTCTTATAAATATGGACGAGTGACGCGGGAATTGGGTTCGCTATTATCATACAATATTAATTTGGTCATCTGTCTATTCATACAAGTATACAAACACCGCTATATAACAAGCTTAACATCTCGAGGTGGTTTAGCAGTTCGGCACTTTGAACATCTTTCTCTCCGTCTAGATCCTTTTGCCTGATTTCGCTCTCAGCAAATGTCTCCTACAATGGGTCGAGGAGGATACAACACCCCGGCGAACCACCCAAGCCCAGAGCCTGCGTCTCCCAGTCAAACTTAGACTTGGATAGCTCGTCATGTCAGAACACGCATAACAGGCATGAAGATCATCTGCATCTCAATTGCAGCCTTCAGCCAGCCGATATCATGACTCTTACCGAGCAAGATCGACTTGGACAGTGTTGCAGATCAACATGATCTATCGGAAGCATACTCCAATCGGGCCATTCACTTGCCGACACAGAATCTGCAATATCGTCAGCTCATCATCCAGACTGGAGGACCCATTGTCTCTATTGGACTTACTTTTCAAAGACAACTCCCAATACATCCTCGACATCTCCACTTTCGCCTTTGCCTGTGATCTTGGCCAACATATCCGCTGCAAAGCGAAGATGTTCTGCAGCAGTGACAATATCGATTTCGGACTCGTGGTCAAGAGATGAAAGCCCACTCTCCTGTGAGTCGGGGGATTTGACGGAAGAGGCTTGGGACATGAAGTCGTCCAGATGGCCGAGACAGATTTGTAAATTAGAGCTTTGGCGATGAGTGACGCCAAGAGAATCCTCCCAATACGAAAGATCATATTGAGTAATTCCATCTTCGTCCATGCCGAGGGGAGAGGCAATCTGTTCGAAAGTCGAGATTAGACCGCGTAGGAATCCTTGTAAATTTCCAGGGTCTGTAGTAGTCGCAGAAGATCCACGCTGTGCCTCTTCGCAAGAAATGGCAAACACGCGATCGGCTGGTACCGCTGGGAAGATCTCATGGATCGTATTAGACAACGACTGTGGTACACCACCGGTCAAATCAGGGTGTAGCTTGTCGCACTTGTTAATCGCCACAAGAAGACACTTTCCCGCATCCACGCAGTCATTAACCGCATCGAGGACCTCCGGCTCAACGAAGAGACGAACTCCATCATTAGAGTCTTCCAAGGAAACCACCACGATAACAACATCCGACTCCAAAGCTCTCTCCCTAGCCCTGCGAATGCCCTCCTTCTCAACAGCTCCAATAACAACCTCTCCATTCCCATTCCCATCCCCCCGCTCAGCCCTAATCCCCGCCATATCACCAAGCTTACAAAACCACCCGCCAAGATCAACCCCAACATCAACGATATCCCGAGTAGTCCCCTGCTCAGTACTAACAATAGCAGCCTCCTTTCCAACAACGCGATTCAAAAGCGAGCTCTTACCCGCATTCGGCGCCCCCAAAAGCGCAACGCGAATCCCATTTCTCAGCAACTCCCCGCGCGACGCATTCCGAATATGAAACCCAATTTGCACACTCAACACACCCACCTGCGCCGCAACAGAAGAAACCAGCTCCTCAGTCGACTCGTCGAAATGCTGATCCTCAGAGAAATCAATCAACGCTTCTAACTCGCCGCGCGCGTATAGCAATTGCTGTCGCCAGGTATCATACCGCTTTAGCAATGCATCGCTGGATCCGCGCACGGCCAGTCGGCGCTGCTGCTCTGTATCTGCGGAGAGTGTATCGCTCAATGCTTCGATCTGGGGGAGGCCTAGGCGGTCGTTCATGAATGCCCGACGGGTGAATTCGCCCGGTTCGGCGTAGCGGATTTCATGGCTTGGGCTGTTTGTTTTGGAGATTGCGGCGAGAACTGCTTTGACGATTGCTGGCCCGCCGTGGATGTGAAATTCTAGAACATCTTCGCCTGTCACTGTTTTTGGATTTGGGAAGAAGAGGACCAGAGCGCCTGCGTCGAGGATTGTGTTTTGGGATGGTGGCTTGGTTGGATCGTATAGGGTGCGGAGAGCTGCGAGGCGGGGTTTCGGGAGGGGATTATTTGGGCAGAGGGCTTTGTATATCTAGATTGTGTTGTTAGATTGTGCTATGTGGTATGGAGGGGTTGCGCGATTGCATACTGGTACACTGGCTGGGCCGGAGACGCGTACTACAGCGATGGCTGCTCTACCGGGTGCAGTGGAGAGGGCGTAGATTGTGGAGTCTGCATCTAACATAAACCGAGTTGGTAAGGTCGACGAGAATGCACGAGCTTGGCCGCCCGTTCTCCGCAGGACTGGCGTTTTGGGGGAGAAGACATGACGTCGGATATGGGCCTTATTCGATGTCGCAGTCCACGGTCGACTCGTTGCTTGACCAAAGGGGACGGCCCAGCGCAATAGTCGGTTAGATGCTCGCATGCAGAGATGGGCCAAAGGCGAGTGAATGTCGATGTAGCTGATTGTTGGATTCCTGGTCAAAAACATCGACACCTCAGGCGTACGCCCGGTCGGGCTATTGTTTCCCCGAAGTATAGCAGTAGCAACAGATGATGAGAAAGAGAACAAACTAAATCAGGAATAAAGAATGAAGAGTGAGTCGGCACTCTAGTTAAAGTCAAAGTAGGAGTTGTATGTTCATCTGAGAGCACAAATTACGGTGTTGCAAAAATATTTGAGTGTAATGGAACAATTATGGAAGGTCGTAATTGTCGGAACTTGCTGTCTTCCGTAACTTGCTCAGCCAATGAGGGCATTCAAATCTCTGTCATTTATTACTTGCTATTTCTTGCTATTTATGCTATGCTCATCCTTAGTAATCCGCTCATTCGGAGTTACTATAATTCCGGTTCTCAATCCGTATTCATGAATGCAGCACTGACAGTAATTCATAGCCATAATATTAAGATACATGATCTTGTCTCCCCGGTATTCCTCCACTGTCAATCGATGTGAAATTTGCTGTGCTCTCCATCTCCTTAAGATCAATTCATTTACCTCCCTGCTTCATCAAACCCCTCTCACGAAAATGCAAACAAAGAACACTCCTTCCTGCCCTGGTGTATCTGGTCAACCAAGTGAATGCTGATATAGGAGCCGAAAATGTGAGAGTAATGAAAACGCAAGATTCTGATCCGCACCATTCCCCCCTCCCCCCGTGTAGATAGCTAGTCAAGTTCCATCACATCAAGTCGTCGACGGTATCCGTACCGTACGCATGGTAGTAGTCGAGGATAAATTTTTGCAAGGCGCCCAAGCAATGGTCAGGGTGAAGGAGGTGCTGGCATTCATTGCTCCTCTCAACATGGTAGTATACCTGGGAGATCTGCTGGAAATAGACCCCGCATGTGTAGCAAAAAAAGGGAAATTGATCAGTGATCTTGTTGGCGCACCAGGCGTATTCAGGAGTCTCAAAGACGAGCTCCCTGATGCGGCCGTACTTGACGCACCTGCCTTCTTCCCAGTGGTGAAGAATGCCCGAGAATCCGACGAAGCAGTTCTCACAGAACCAGCACTTCCAGTGGTGGAGATGCGGGTTGTTGGACGTGGCACCGGGGCCCATGGTCGCCATGATGGTTGATGTTGGTGGTGATATGAATGGGGCTGAGTGGAGAGTGGAGAGTGGATGGTCGTGGGTGAGGATGAGTGTGAGTGTGAAGATGTGAAATGTTAAGGTCAAATTCTCAAAGGCTGAAAATCTGAAAAGACGAAGAACATGGAGCAGGGAAAAGAACAAGAAGAAAGAAATGAAAGCGGCGGTATAAATAATCGAGCAAACATGAATTAGGAAATCGCGAGATACTCACAAGGAAGGCACGACCACGGCCCTCCAGCAACTCAACTCGTGTTTGCCTCAGATTTACAACACTCAAGTAATGAAACCAGCTCTGAAATTATTCTGATGGAATTTATGCAGTCATTTCATATGGTCCGCTTCGGTGGCCCATCCTTGAGACAGGATCAGTGTCCATATCTCCCTCAGGTGCTGTATATACAGAAGATATCGAAGCCGAATCTGAGTCGGAGTGATCATCAACGGTATCTTGAGTACATTCAGACAATTCTTCGAGCCTCGGAGTCGGAGCATCGCTTTCACGCCGAGAAGGAGCTGTTCTAGGAACGCGACTCTCTTGGCTTTGATCCTGTGACTGCACTGGCGTATCCATAGTGGCAGAGCCTCCAGCCTTCGAGCGGCGAGATGGTATCCCCGAAGATCCCTGGGAAAACTGAGAGGTAAAGATGGGGATTTGTCGAGGAATGAAAGTGGCCGACACCGGTGGTTCTTCTCTGGCTGGAAGCCGGCTTGCAATCCTCCTAGCAGGATCCTGTTCGGGTTGACGCATAGGAGATACCTCACGAGAATCATTGCGAGCAGAATGAATTTGCCCGTTTACTAGCGGTAATATTTGCTCACCGGGTCGCATACGGATATGCGACAAGGGGTTGATGGACTGTGGAGGTTCAGCTCGATAGCCACGCTCAGGAGTTGTTGAACGACTGCTAGGCAGACCTTGCTCCAGAGTTGCGGGGAGCTCTTGAGGTAAGAAGCTTTCACCGTCTCGTAATTTACGAGACGGTAAATATTGAGTGGGAGAATTCCCCTGGTTCACAGTCTGGGGCATAATTGGGGCATGACTTGAGGGCATCAGACCAGACTCCGCCAGAGCCTGATTGAGAAGTTCTCTCACCCGAGCCTTGCAGTCGTCAGAGATAATGGCATCTGGCGAGAACCCGATTGTCTCCGGCATGCGAATGATATCTGGGACATCCATGTCGGGTATACTAGTGCGAGCCAAGAGCGTCTGAAGAACATCCAGATGGCCATGATATGCCGCATAGCGGAAAGGCTGCCAGCCGCCCTCGTCCTTTTTGGATGCCGATGCGCCGCGCTCTAGTAGTAGCGAGACCACAGGTAGATGGCCTGCCATAGCAGCCAAGCATAGAGGAGAGTCACTGCGGGACGTAGCTTGGTGCTTCTGATAGAGAGGAGATCCTCGATCCAGGAGCGTTCGCACCGCAGCCACATGCCCACAGCGACATGCTACACTTAGAGGCCGGTCTCCAGCGCCGTCCCGGGCATCTAAAGAAGCTCCTTTGTCACAAAGAAGATTCAAAAGGTGTGTTGAGCTACGTGCTGCTGCAACATGCAAAGGTCTTTGCTGATGTTGATATTCCGATGCTTCAATGTCAGCACCTTGTAAGAGCAACAGTGTTGCTATCTCGATACTGTCCGCCATACAGGCATAATGAAGCGGAGTAAGACCTGTTCCACATTGGCTGTTGAGGTCGGCCCCTTTACGTAGTAATGGCTCAACGACAGCAAACTGTGTTTGAATAACGGCCAAATGCAGAGCGGTTCGTCCCATTGCATTAACCTTAGCCAGAGATCCTTTCTTCTGGCTGAGAATTTCGACCGTCTCTTCGTGACCATTGTAGGCAGCCCAATGCAGAGCAGTCATCCCAATGTCATCTATACCACTTAACGAAGCCTTTTGTTTAGATTTCAATAGGAATTCAACAGCCTGGGACCGGCCTGCCTCGGCAGCACATATCAATGGTGTCTTTCGATCACGACCGGTCGCTTCTATATTAGCTTTGTGAGCCAAGAGCACTGCAATAGCTTCGACATGACCCGCTTCGCATGCATAGTGCAATGCCGACATCATGGTAGCGTCCTTGGCCTCGATATCAGCGCCATTTGACACAAGCATGTGCACAATTTCAGCATCACCCTGCTTTGCTGCAACGTGCAGAGCAGTCATTTGATTCTCAGCACGCATATTGACTTTTGCATTATGCATAAGCAGCACTTGGAGTGCTTCGTGTTGGCTACGATCAACAGCAACTCGCAGTGCTGTACGACCTTGATAATTTGGAACCTCGGCAATACTGCCCTCCTCCATAATCAAACTTATGACACCGCAATGCCCACGTGAAGCCGCAAGATGAAGGGCTGTCCAGCCGGAGCCATCTGGTACATCTAGTCGAGCATGATGTCGGATCAAGAGCTCAACAACGTCATCTTTTCCGCAGTGCGCAGCAACAAGCAATGCATTTCGACCCGATGCTTTGTGTCGCTCTTCGATGTTAATCCCATATTCGATGAGTCGTGCTACCTCGCCTCGAGATCCGGCTTGGGCGGCCTTCACAATCTGTGGAATAGAAGCAGCATCCGCGCCGGTCAGGTCAATGCTGATATGGGGATCAGGCTCTCGTCTAGGCTTCCCTCTTGTGAAAGGTATGCCATTGCCTACTTTCGGTGAGCCCTTGGAAGATGAAGAAGCAAGGTTCAGACGACTAGAGGTATTCAACCGAAGTAGAACAGAGATTCTTTCAAGCTTAGAGGCAGATCTTTCAAGTGTCTTTGATGTCTTGGTATCTGACTTGCTTCGAGGCATATTTTGCAGGCCTGGACGCGGCGCATCTTGGTAAGATGTTGCTCTCCTGTGAGCTGGATGTACCGGCGCTGATGGAGTACTGGGCAAGAGAAAGTGATCTTGCTGCGGCGAAGGGGCATCAAATGACGGCCTTGTAACGCTGCTATTGCGCGTAGGGGTACCTGCATAGCCCTCATCTGTGAATGGACTACGGCCACTATTGGTGTCAGTCTGGCTACCCGAGGCCCCAATGGATGGCTCGAGTTGCTGAGGTGACCTGCGATATACCAGCGAATCTGCGAGGGTCTCGTTGAAATCAAAAACTCGCTCACTAATTGTGAGACTACTGTTCCGCGACATGCTTGCCGCGCTAGATGTAGCCTGACTCCGTGCGGATATCAGTGTTTCGGTATCGTCGCGAACCCTGCGCATGATGCGACGGGTCGTTTCCTGTCTCAAAAGGCGGATCTGTTCTTGTGATGTATGGCTATAAAGTTATAAGCTTGTGTGTGGTCTCCAGAAACGGGGAAATATTCTCACCATTGACAGACCTGGAGTAGTAGCTGCAACGCCATGACTTGCGCATGTAGTTTCTCCTGATGTCCTTTCATGACATCCTCTTTCCAAATGACTCTAATGCGCAATCTAAACCCAACGGTACCGTCATTGCGACTGCCATGAACCAAAGTCATCACTTCCTCAGACAGAACCTCCATGATGATTCGACAGCCGCCCATGGCGGTAACCAACTGTTCATTGAATTCGTCCGATACCATCAAATTGGAAAAATTAAGCCGATGCCATTCCTTCAGACTGGTGAGAGCTGTCTGGATACAGCCCAGCTCCTGGATAAGCGAGTGAATCGTAAAGTCAGCATCGCTGAACTTCCCGTGTAGTTCGTAGAGGCCATGAATAGTCGACGTAAGTGCGCCCAGAACCTGAACAATTGCCGAAGCAAACCCGATCGCAGATACAGGGTCCATGGCAGACTTGAGACCTGAAAGAACAGAGACATCGCGGGGGCTGAGGGTGGCTGAGATGATTAGCGCCAAATCACATGGGGGGGGGGGGGTTAATAACTCCGCGAGGAGACACAGG